>NC_134703.1:41147304-41812304 GCF_043290135.1 Rhipicephalus microplus
TGTAATGCCGCAAATATTGAAGAATCCGTCCAGTGCGAGTGGAGTTACAAAGGTTTGTCGCATGCTGCAATTGCGCTATCTCTTCCTTTGTCCCGACGAAAGCGCTGGAAGTTAAGCTGGGAGGGGTGGCAGGGGTAAAGGAACTACCACGCCTCCTGACCCTGATCACAATTTTTTTTCGAATGCGCGGCTTTGTCAGTGTGATCGCGTGCGCACGTATGGACAAGTAGCGGCCTCCCGCGGCAATCTCTGTAACTTGCTTTTTCGCTCACAGACGCACAGACGAATTTTAACTCACAACCAACGGGGCCGACGCCGATGGCAGGATTTCTGCGACACGAGGTCTCTAACGCTGTCGCGGTAAAACGATTGCATTCAATGTACTGGCGTTGCATCACAGATGCAATGCGCAGGGAAGTCAAAGGAGAACGGCGATATCGTCGAAGCGATCTTTGTCGTTTTCCTATGCCGTTCGCATACATCGAGAGCTTCGATGCGCGAACTACTCCTTGAACTTGTTATGGTTCACTTGGCCGCGTTACTGACCTGTCTCGGCACGTAGAGCGGCTTTCCGTTGCGTCTGCAGCGTGTGCCGCCAAGCATAGATGCGGCTCGCCTTGAGACGGCATTGAAGGGCTCACTGGGCGTGTACCTACGCTGTAAGGGCGGAGGACAGACTCACGATTACGGTGGCCTTCGCTGGAACGTATATTGGCCAGAAAGACGCTTGAGCTACAGCTTTTGTCGAGAGCACCGATACGAGGACAGGACCATGACAGTCGGGGGACAAAAAAAAAAAAAGGACAGAACAGCGAACGAGATTGACCTGAAGAATGTAATTGCGATGTTTCCTTCCCAGACCCTTTGATTGAGTTTCGGGCATGTGACCGCGGCCTACGAGTGCCGATGAATGAGCACAGCTGCCCCAAAGTAGAGGTAGCGTGTTCGATTTCCGGACCCGCTTGGTCATCTTCATGTAAACCTTCAGTCCAATCAGGCAGTTCGCAATAGCTTGTAGCCTAGGAGTCCTAGCAGGGAATTCCTGTATTTCTGTGAACAAAAAGTATGTATGTATGTATGTATGTATGTATGTATGTATGTATGTATGTATGTATGTATGTATGTATGTATGTATGTATGTATGTATGTATGTATGTATGTATGTATGTATGTATGTATGTATGTATGTATGTATGTATGTATGTATGTATGTATGTATGTATGTGTGTGTGTGTGTGTGTGTGTGTGTGTGTGTGTGTGTGTGTGTGTGTGTGTGTGTGTGTGTGTGTGTGTGTGTGTGTGTGTGTGTGTGATTGATTTGATTGATATGTGGGGTTTAACGTCCCAAAACCACTATATGATTATGAGAGACGCCGTAGTGGAGGGCTCCGGAAATTTAGACCACCTGGGGTTCTTTAACGTGCACCCAAATCTGAGCACACGGGCCTACAACATTTCCGCCTCCATCGTAAATGCAGCCGCCGCAGCCGGGATTCGAACCCGCGCCCTGCGGGTCAGCAGCCGAGTGTGTGTGTGTGTGTGTGTGTGTGTGTATGTATGTATGTATCATTCTCGCACGTACAAGTCACATGCTTTCAAATAGAGGCATCCGTCGTGGTGGTGTAAGGGTTGCAGTACTCTGATACTGACCCGAATGTGACTGGTTCCATCGTCGCCGCGCCGCCCGCATTTCCGACTGAGGCGACAATCTTCGGAGCCTGTTCACTTCGCTTTAGGTGCACGTAAAGTAACCCCAGGTGATCGAAATTTCCAGAGTCCTCCACTGCGGCTTCTGTAATAATCATATCATGCTTTTGAAACGTTAAACAGCTGATATTACTCAATCAAAGGCATGGACACATTAGAAATGCCTATTTGGCGACATCACACATAAAACTTTGACGTTGTGGTACGTTGCATGTTACTACGAATCACATGCTCGCCATTGCTAGAAAATGGGCATGTCGGTAAAACCGGGCCCGATTAGTGAAAGAAACAGAAGATGAATGAATAGAAGCTTGTGAATGGCACGAACTTTCCTGCCTGAAAGCCTACTATACACAGAGGTTATCTCATGGTTTTGATTACGGCGTGCATGGCGCCTTGAGCGGGAGGGTCCATAGAAGGAGGAGTTCATCCAGGAAGGGCGTATGCGGAGTCTTCTAGCGTTTCTGCATTAATATATTCTGACGGCACGTGCATTTTTCTGGGCGCGCGAGACTAGCAGTGGTAAACACAGCAGCGTGCCACACGACCACACCCGTCAATACTGCGGCGCTATAGCCGTAATTCTTTTCTTCCGCATTAGCAATCACCTCGCCGGAGGCATGGTATATGTATCTATCTCACTTCCGGTTGTTTTCTTATGATTTCCTTGTATGCCCACGCCCGTGTCATTGAGAAGCGATCTTCGATTGCCCAACAAGAAGAAGTGTGCGCAAGCTTCGCCTGGTTTTTATAAAATGGGCTTATGAGATGCAGCTCAATGGCCCAACATTGAAAAACATATCTACCAACTATTCTGATAAACGAAAAAAAAAACCCTTCATCATAAAGAAATGGATATTTGATATGTAAAAACCGAGGCGTGCGGGTTGAAGTGATTTGAAAGAAAAGGAAATGGTAATGTAAATCTTTTAGTCTGAAAGTTAATTAGTGAAAGTTAGCTACCTAATGAGTCTGTTAGAGTGTGGAAGGATCAATCCAAATCAACTTCATTTGACTTTATCAATAAAGCTGGTTCCTCCATTCATTAGGCAACGACGACTGAGTACACTTTCGTAACAGTCTAATGGTTCACCGCACCTAAAATCCCTGTTACTTCTGGGGGAAAATTGGAGAGGCCCCACGAGTGTGTAGTAGGAACTCCAAATGTGTGCTTTCGTTTAAATGTATGCCGAGGTATTTAGCCAAACGCGCTCTCGCAATATAATAGGCGAGAACAATTATAATAAACGGTTGATGAGGGTAGATAGCTTAACGACAACGACGACAACGAAATATTCCTGCTTCGGGCTAGCAGCAAGTTCTTACGCACTTTACCTAAGAATGTCTTCAATCTCTATAAACATAGATTACTCATACTTATATTTATGCAGCGAAGTGCGATGAAAATCACACATTCATTGCGAAAACTGTTTGGTTCTATACACTTACGTTATGGGGCGATTTATTTTTTCGTGAGTAGCATAGGCCTGCCACATTTCCCCCTTTTTTCTTCCTTTGAATGTAGATCACCCAATGTGACGCCACCCATATCAATATCAAAACGGCCACTTGGAACGCATCTTAAGAAAAGTGGAATTAGACAAAAAGAGTTCCTTAAATTAAAAGGAACGCATAATAACTCCCTCAAATTAGTAGTCTGCGAGCTTATTTAGCCGCTTCTTTTATGCCACCTGTCCGTTTCATAACGAAAACAGCTGTGCATATATAATTTCTTACGTAAAAAAAGCAAGCAAGCTGGAAAGACAGACAGAAAACAAAAAAAAAACGCACTTTTGTTTACACAGAATACTGGGCAAATACCCGCTTACGTAGCTTGACTTAAATGGCTCTTTTTTCTCGTTCTACAATTTACAGCCTTGTAGCCCCGCCGCGGTGGTCTAGTGGCTAAGGTACTCGGCTGCTGACCCTCAGGGCGCGGGTTCGAATCCCGGCTGCGGCGGCTGCATTTCCGATGGAGGCGGAAATGTTGTAGGCCCGTGTGCTCAGATTTGGGTGCACGTTAAAGAACCCCAGGTGGTCTAAATTTCCGGAGCCCTCCACTACGGCGTCTCTCATAATCATATAGTGGTTTTGGGACGTTAAACCCCACATATCAATCATTGCAGCCTTGTAGCACCGGGACATTTGGAGAGCTACAGATTGCAGAGACACTGCCAACCATACTTCTATGTTTATCGTGTTCTGTTTTATTCATACGACACTTATTATTTTCACCAAATTTCAAGGAATACAGGAAGGAAAGAAAAACGAGAGAAACATAAAAGCAGCGGAAACATGCACCTTTGGGGAAGAAACTTCATCTTTCTAGTATACGTATAAAAAGAGGCAGCCAATTCATATTCCGGTCGTTATGCATAGCACTTGCATTTCATTAGGAATATTTCCGGAGAGTAATTTGGCAATAGAACGAACAAGCAAGTGTAGATAAATCAGCGAGATCTGTGCCGTCTGGTCATACGTCCAGAGCATTTTTACCCAATAAGATTTTTACGGCGTGAACCAGCCTTCATAGCAGTGGAGCGGGACGTTGTTGCTCAACAAAAATGCAGCCAAGGACACGCCTGTTTGGCCCCCGCTAAGTGAATTTTTTGCGGACACAGCGCACGCTGGCGGGAGACAAACACCGCTCGCCATTACCACTTCTGCAAACTGCCCGTGCAAATACCGACTGCGAAAGTAATCAAACAACTTTAGGTGGAAACAAACCGACCGAATCACCCGCAATAGTGAGTCCCATCGAAGTGCTTTTCTTCTTTTATTCTCAAAAGTACAGGGAAGGTGGCACAGCGGTTGGTTGCTCGAGCAGCCGATTGCAAGCAACGCTGGAAATGTAGGACAGGGCCGCCACGCGCGGATTGAGAGCTAAACAAACTGCTCTCTTCGATAGCGAGTGTCCAAAGGAATGACGTAGGCGTGCCGGGTTTGTTTTCGATTGTTCCCTCGATCGATTATGCCTATAGGAACTTTCCGTGAGCATTTAACTTCATGCGTAACTGCTGTAACAGCGATCATAACAACGCCTTATTAAAAACTACCTGGGAAAATGCTTTCAAGGGAATGAAAATAACCTAATTAAAAAGAGCTTTCTAAATTATAACTTCACATTGATGAATTTCTTTAATCAATTTCGGGCCGCTAATTTATATATCATTGTGCGACTACAGTGGAGTGAGCATGTGCGGGCTACGATGCGCAATATGATGATCAATATATACACACGGGATATTAAAAAAAAACTTCTGGGTGACTAGGAAAGTCTGGATGCCTTCCCCGGCCGTAAAAAAAAATAGAGAGAGAACGAAATTGAATTAGAACCCGCGAAACATCTTTGCCCAAAGTTGACAACCTCGTCAATCCAGGAACACATCTGCCTTATAGCCATCTCCCGTGTCTGGATGATCGGGCTACGTTGGTCATTCAGGCTTGCGTTTGAGAACTAAGCGCCCCTCCGTTTCTTCTGTTAGGTCTTTGGTGTCGATGGCACAAAGGACAATATGAACAAATAGGAGCCAAGAGTGAGGAAATCAAGCTTAACGATAGAAGTCATATTGAAGTAAAAGATGCACTACTCCATGGCTGATTGTTAAGAAGAATTTGCGAACATTTTACTCCTTTGTGAGTGAATATTATAGCGCATGGTAACATTTATTACCCATTGCTTACATTCACCCCGTGGTACCTTTAGGAAATCTAAAGAAAATTTTATTTGGCGTACTACAGTTTGAATAGCTCATTTACAGAACAACATAAAACTGCGTAAACAAGAAGGAAGACGAGAGAGAAAGAGGAAAGGTGAGAAGTTAAGTCAGATGCAAGAAAGCTTAAAGGCTTTGGATTTAGTCACGTAATATCTCAGACTAATTATTAGTGATTGTTATTTTGTGGATTGCACGTTTCTGTCCATCAAAAGCAATAAAAGGAATGCTTGCAGCGAAGGGACTATGGTTGTTAAGATGCGATATACATATTCGCTGTAGAGTCAATTAATTCGTTGACACATTAGAAAGTCGTGAAGTCGCTTTCTGTGCTAACGTTTTAAAGCGTGCACACAAGACAATTCGAACTGAATTTTTAAGAAATTTCAACGTGCTTAGGACAGGCTAGCCTTTTTTTGACTAATTGACTTATATTACCTAATTGCAGAGACAGTGGGGCCTCTCAAAGATCGCCTAAAATATAGGCTAGTACTTGTTTCTTTGCTTGTCCGTAAAACTTGACACTGCATATCAGCTAACCAGCTTCGAGCATTCATTTCTGCGGAACCTTATTCCGTCTTGTACCACTGTTATTGCTAAGTACGTTTCCATTTGGTGTCTGCCATCTTTACGTCGGGAGACGATCGCAGAAAGATACCGGGGCCCATATGTCTCGAGTGAATCACCAAGACGGTGCACCGCCTGGTCGCGATGGCGACACTCTTACTTCTGCGCCGTTGCACGATAGACGCTATCGGCTGATCTCTTCATTCGCCGAACCTTGACAATTTGCGACGGTGCGCGAGTGTCACGCGCCTGTGTCAAATACGTGGGTGGCAGGATCGCTCGGCTGAATGGTCACGAAATCTAGGCTCCCTATGTTGCTAGGAGTACGGGCGAAGCGAATCGCAACGCATGGAGGCCTCGCACGAAGTAAAAGAATGAGCGCCGTGACATCGTTGCCTCGCAGAGAACAAAGCGATTTGACAAACAAGGCAGCTGCATGACATCCTTCGGAGGAATGCGTTCCCGCTCATTGCACGTATGACCGACTTTTGCAAACGTTATCAGCTCTAAAAGGCAACCTAGGATCGCGCGTTTGTCCCCTGTGTGACCAGTGCTATTCAGCGCACATCCAGTTCGTTTCGATCTCCGCAATTTTTTTCATGCGAAGCTTGTTGTTGCTAGTGGGGGAGTCGCAGATTTTTTGACGGAGGTGTCATACGCAGAAAAATAAAGTAAATAAAAACCACCGGTGACTTGATAAAAACTCGGCCTCCAAAGGTGTACTGGCGACAATCGTAAATGTATGCATCGTTTTCCAATAAATGATGTTCTATCAACCCTGAACTTGACCGTATGATCAGCAGCCCCGCCGCGGTGGTCTAGTGGCTAAGGTACTCGGTTGCTGACCCGCAGGTCGCGGGATCGAATCCCGGCTGCGGCAGCTGCATTTCCGATGGAGGCGGAAGTGTTGTAGGCCCGTGTGCCCAGATTCGGGTCAACGTTAAAGAACTCCAGGTGGTCGAAATTTCCAGAGCCCTCCACTACGGCGTCTCTCATAATCATATGGTGATCTTGGGACGTTAAACCCCACATATAAATCAAAATGTAGCAGTAGTAGTTGTCCCAAGAGTGTTGAGTGTTAAAAAAAAGTTCAGGCCTGTCTTTTTTAGGGGCGATGCTCCTTAAGCCGTGGTTCATGCGTCCGCGACGTATGTAGTAGTAGTAGTAGTAGTAGTCGTGGTAGTAGTAGGCAGCCACCTCCATGGCCGAACTAGAGCAGTGACACGCCCCGCCACGGTGGTCTAGTGGCTAAGGTACTTGGCTGCTGACCCGCAGGTCGCGGGATCAAATCCCGGCTGTGGCGGCTGCATTTTCGATGGAGGCAGAAATGTTGTAGGCCCGTGTACCCAGGTTTAGGTGCACGTTAAAGAACCCCAGGTGGTCGAAATTTCCGGAGCCCTTCACTACGGCGTCTTTCATAATCATATGTGGCTTTGGGACGTTAAACCCCACAAATCAATCAATCATTAGAGGAGTGGCACGCGCGCACTCTTTTGAATTAAGGAGGAAACCCGCCCACGTTAATCATAAAACAAAATAGTTGTTTCTGATGAAGTCGCCTACAGAGACGAGTATCGGTGACTTGATCTTCAATAAAATTTGCCTTGAATTTGATGCTTATTACAAAAAACTAGTAACAGAAGGACGCACTTTGAGCACTATCTGACCACGTTGCCACGTTACATTCGCTGGGCGTCAACTCCTTGGGTTTAGCAAGATCAAGTGAGAGTTGGGCCTCAGTGCCATGAAGTAGTGGTGGTGAAAGGTGGGAACTACGCGAAGCGCAAGCCGGGAGAGAGTGCGCACCTGCCGTTCCTCGAGTCAGGCCGTGCCACCTCTCGTTTAGTCCTTGGAATGTTCACTGGATGGCGGCACTTCTATGTGAAGAATATATGATGAAAAGACGCGAGATGGCATTACTTGGAGTGTTCACTGGATGGACGGACGAACAAAGAGGCAGATACACGGACAGATGAATGGATAGATCGACGCACAGATAGATGGACTTACGGACGGACGAACGGATGGACGCAGGGACGGATGAACGCATGGACGGACGGAAGCGCGGGCGGACTGATGGACGCTTCGCCTCACTCATAATCATGCACTCCGTGGATATGCTGTGATTTTTCTGTGCACCGCCACAAATTTTTCTGTATACCGCCTCCTATATATAATAGTTGCAGCAGCTTCAAGGGCCCATGCACTCTCAAGCAGCAAATGCAGATCAGACAAATAAGCGGCCATTTAATGTGTCGGTCGTTTGCCAAAAGATACCAGCCTAGTTGAATGCTGTGGCTTTAACTGCGTACAAATTAGCGCCAGAACACACGCTTTCCTAAATCGTTAAAAAAATTGAATGTTTACTTTTATTTACTTACATTTCGAGTTCACCTTGAAGAGAATGGCTCTAAAACGACATGCCAAGAGTTCTTTCTTGTTTGAAGAATCTGTTACGTAGCAAGAGCGCACAATGCAATTTTCTGCACGTATAAGTGAACTGAGTTTTAAAAAAAATTCTGCTAGCAGAAAATGCAGCAAGAAAGACACTACAGTGTGTTAACTTCAATAACTTTGTTTCCGGGAAACGTCAACTGTTTATCTATGCACAGTGCCACAGTAGTCAAACCATTTGCCAACCAGAAAGGCCGTATTTTTATCCACCAAGTCAATCGATGGGCCGCTATATCACACGTGTAAATATCGTGACAGATAGCTTAAGTTTCAGTGATATTTCGATCGACCTTGTGTTCGTGCTTCACCAGAACAATGCACAAGCCAAGCACTTGTGCGCAAGCACATTCTTTGCAATGTGTCGACAAATGAGGGTAATTATTGTTATTCGTTACGTATAACCTGTTGTGATGGTTAAGGGACGTTCGTCACTATGTTTGTTGATAGCGGACGAGAAATCATTAACATGAACTTTTTATTTCATGGCATGGGTAGAACGGCTGACGACGCACGGATACGCTACCGTGTGCAGCGCCGTTGAGTCGGACGTCGCGGCCAACCCAGCAGTCAGGGTCGCAACTCCGGAGGTCCCGGATCAGGCCACGGCTCACGACGACCACACCCGGTAGGCCTCGTTCACGAACCTGCTCCCGGCCACTGCACTCAGGCAGGAGCCGTTCAGCAGGCCCTGTCCTTGGACCTTGTACAGGCCGACGGACTCGACCCCGAACGAACACGCCGGAGCTCGGCCTGGCCGACACGTACGGGTCCCACGTCCGGCTCAGGAACGCTCCCAGGAACTCGTCCTCTCGAGCAGCACACCGTTTCGTCTGCCTTCGTGGCCTCAACTCTCGAGCTGCAGTGGCGGAGATGCCTTGACCAGCGCGACCTCGGACCTCGTTTCCAAGCTTTTGATCACCTTCCGGGCGTAGCGGTTCCACGTGCGGGTTCTGGCCAGCACAGCACCGTCTGTGCCGTGCTGAAATGCTGCTCGCTACAGCTGCGGTGCGGCAGCTCACTCACCGGCGTTCGTCGCCTTGGCCAGGGCACAGCCAGGTACCCTCGGGTACGCACCTCGTGAGCTCGCGGCCCACTTCCGAGGCTGGCGCGTCGCTCGGTACGGCTCGGCACCACTCGGCAATCCTCGATTCAGGCAGCAACTCCCCTGGCATCTGAATCCTCGGCTACCCTGAATCCTCGCCCGGCTCCATGCTCCTCTGTGTGCACTCCCGCGTCTCGCCCGGCAGAACATCTCGCTCGTCCTTTGCCGAAGTGCGACGCTCTCGTGACACCGGCGCTTGATGGCATGGGTGCGGCCACGGAGCAGTCAACCCGCATCGGAGACGCGATGCTCCATGCGGGGCATGGCCAGCCCGTCCAGCGAAGAGCGTGCGCCGAGACGCGATGCTCGACGCATCCGTGACCATTAGCCAGGCCACGTTCATCGCTGTGTTGAACGGCTGACCGTGGAGACGCCTCGCCGAGATCCGCGATGCCCTCGGCAAGGAAGAGAACAGCAGGCTAGGCCGCGCCCCGAGATGCAGCACTCGTGCCGGCAATGCCGCCCCAGCTGGTGGTTGGACGGCAGCAGCGTGGACGGCCGCGTTCCCTGGCCGGAACCTGGATCGCCTGCGTCCGACGCTTCGGCCCGCTGTCTCCCGTCTGCCGCTGCTTCGGCTCGTCCCCAGCCACAAAGCCCACTGCCACGTGATGGTCGCCCGTGGCCCAATCGTGGCACGCCACCTCTATGGGCCACCACAGGTCATCAGCTGATTCGCTGACACTCACGCGCACATTACACGCGCCTTGCCCCGCACTTCCGTCGTTGTCGTTTTCTTCACTTATCACACCTGTGTTCTCATCGACCATAACACATTTTTCTTTCTGACCAACAATTGCACAGGATATTGGAGGTTCCCAAAACCGTTCCTTCTACGCCATAGCGGGGTCACGATGCTATTAGAGCATACTGCAGATGGCTTATTGTGCCAATCTGTTAAGAGACATATTCTGCCCAGTTCAACACCTCAACAGCGTACCGGACGCGTATCATAAGACATTTGTCGAATGAGGTTAACCTTTCCGTGGATTGTGTAATAAGTGCGGTTTATGAGCTCCCGCTATCTCTCGAAAATATATAGACCAGACAGGAAGACGTACCAATTGTCGACTACTCCAACTCAGATTGAACGTTTTTTGTGTGCATTGAAAGGAATGTGCATAAATGTTTGACTCGTGCATTGTTCCGGTAAAGCACAAAGATAAAGACGTTCAAGAGATTATTGATGCTGAACATGTCTGTCGCAATAGTGTCCCGCGTGTTAGAGCCCATCAAATGACCTGTCAGATAAGAAGACGTCCTTCTGGGTCAGCAAAGGATTGGACTGATATGGCGCCACTGTGCATGCATATGTAGATAAAAAAGTTTATGTGGTGTCTTCTTGCTTGCGACCTCTGCGAGCACTGCATATGTTTGCGAAGAGCACATAAGAAGAAATACCCTGAATGACTTTGGGCAGTAAACTGGCGAGATACATCAGTGATAATCGCAGTAATGGCAGTGAGATGCTAAAACCGGGAAGACAAAGGAAAAAAATAACGCGCACATTGTGACGGGAAGCGTTTCAAGGACGTGAGCGTTACGTGAAGTACAGGACCACAAGCGAACAAAGCAACCTGACGGCAGCAGACCGCTTCAGCGCTTAATTTGATGAATGCAAAATAAGGTCATTTTCGTCAAGCATGTAATCTGCCTGAACTACTTGAAGAGCGAAACAAGGTTTCAATAATCAATGGTTGAATAACGTCCTTGTAACAAGTTCTTGTTACGCCATAAAAATTCAATTTCAATAAAAGTTTCAATAAAAATCGAACCAATTTCGATTAAAAAAAGGAACCAAGCGTTTCAGAAAATACGATGCTGTAAGCGTGATAAGCTGCTTGTTAGCTTCAGTCTAAACTTAGTCGTTTTGTCCGTACTCAGTCCTTGGCTTCGCGATAGCAAACATCAAATCTGCATGGCTGATTTTTGAGTTGAGCACTTACGATCGAGCGACTGCTGTGAAAAATGAAAAATTTGTGAAAGCGGGGTGTTGCTGACGCCGGCGCTTCGACAAGCGAACTTGTCTTCTACTACTAGGCTGTAATTCCAAGGTTCCATCCTTCAAGACGACACATACACTTGTAGAAAGGCCGGCTCTATAGCACACACTTCGTGTTCACAATTTCTGTCTCACGTCTTCAAGCTTCTATCTTTCCGTAAACTATTTAATTCTGTTGCCATAGAAAGTTTTAGAAATAAGTTATACGACCGGCTTTTGTTCCGGCATTGACCACAAAAGCAGGCAACTCGAAGAAGAGGCGGGCCGGCGCGTTTTCTTTCAAGGCTGCCCTGCGACGTGCATCTTATATCCACCGCAGGCTATATTTAGTAGCCGCCAAATTTCTGAGCTTCATCAACACCGCCGGATGAGTATAGTGAGTAGGTCCTGTTTACGCTCAAAGAAACCGGCCTCCGCCGCCTTCAGGAACCAAACGCTTTCCGGCTTAGGAGAAGGTAGAGGGGGTCATGCCGGATCGGCCTGACCTCTTTCGTCTTTGCTTCGTGCGTGAGCAGAGAAAGTGAGCAAAGGGCACCGATGCTGCTGATGCCTCTAGCGGAGATGAAACGCGTGCAGAAAGGGAAAGGTCGCTTCTTCTCTCAATATAGCATTCGCTGCCAAACGGATCTATCCTCGCTCTGATAGGAGGTTGATACCAGACCCATTGCAAGGGCTCGACGATTGCGACATAATGTGGCGCGGCTTCGGCTATTGACAGCGGGAGCAAATATAGGGTTTTGCCGTAGCTTTATCTTTCTTTCTTTTAACACCATTATGGTTCCTCTTTATTTATTTCTTTTGGCGACTACCGCTGTTTGGCGACACTCTACACAGATGAGATATACCTCTGTGAGAGACAAAGACGCTGGTGTTTTACCGCTCTATCGAACACCGCTTTTTGCTCATTGCAGGTGTGATTCAGGGGAAGGGTCTACTTGGCTTGCGTTTGGCCAATAAGATCATCTTTTTGACCGGAAGAGGTGCTACGGAGAAAATCGTACTTCGTTTCTGACGTCAGCACCGCAACAATTCAAGTACAGTGGCTGTCATCGCGGAACTAAGCAGTTGGCACCTGCTACTGTCGACGACACCGACTTGGAAGTACCGCTGATCGGCCGTTGTCACCTGAAGGTTTGTGCACTTGACCTACGTTATTTTCCTAGCAGACTTGCGTGTTTTGATCATGAAAGTAGTACGCTAAGGTGCTCCGATAGGCATCAACTGTTAAAATTAGTTCCTCATGCTTTCCGCGACGTCGGTGTTTTTAGCGCTCTTGTTTTTTTTCTCAGGTACTTAAGGTACGCTAACGTGAATTGACTTCCATAACAATGCATGCGTATGAGGAAGTAAGTATGTGTCTATGTATATTTTATTATCAGAAATAACAAGTGCAGTTTAAATGTCTGCTGGGAGACAATCTAAGAGCTTTGTATTCTTTTCGGCATGAGAGTAGGCCTCACTAGAATTCGCTTAAATCAGGGGTGTCAAACACTTGGCCCACGGCGCACACATGACAATCGTCATCCCACATTCTTATATGACGTTGTGACGTCGTCACATTAGTAAATCGTTGTCGCATTCTTTTCTCGCCTATCATGAATAATAACTTATTTGCGCGGGCAAGATACACGAATGCGGCTGATCTTAAGTTTTTCTTTTGCTTTTTTGTGAGATACCCCATGTTGCTTGTGTCACCTCACGTTGAAACATAACCGCGCAACGAGTGCTCTATTCACTACAGTATCGGCATCTATCTTTTAGGCATTGCGTAGATCGGTATTGATTATACTTCATGAAACCTCAAACGAAAAAAGCGACTCGTATATGAGTCGCTTATCACGCTTACAGCATCGTTTAAAAGCGACTCGTATATGAGATATGGGAAAACATTTTTTTTGAACTAGCAACGTTGGCTGAAATATTGTTCGGACCACCCTCCCCTTACCAATTTTCACGTGTTCCCTGTCTCGGCCTGTTACGAGACTGAATGCGGTCGATTGATTGATATGTGGGGTTTAACGTCCCAAAACCACCATATGATTATGAGAGACGCCGTAGTGGAGGGCTCCGGAAAATTAGACCACCTGGGGTTCTTTAACGTGCACCCGAATCTGAGCACACGGGCCTGCACCATTTCCGCCTCCATCGGAAATGCAGCCGCCGCAGCCGGGATTCGACCCGCGGCCTGCGGGTCAGCAGCCGAGTACCTCAGCCACTCGACCACCGCGGCGGGGCGAGACTGAATGCGGTGACTGCGGCCCGGTAGCTGAAGGAAGTTTGAGACGGTTGGATCAGAGCTTCTTGATTTTCAACTCTGCTAATGTAACCCCCGTCAGCTCATTGGAAGATAATGTTTATTGCTTCTACCTAAAATATTATCTTTACCTAAGTAGCCCTGCTGGCATCAAGGTCTCCTTATGCTAAAGTATTGCACCTAAAAACAAAAACAAAATAAACCACAGTGATGTACTTATAAGACGAAGCTAACTGCCACAAAAGCGTGAAAACACGTGACGTGACAAAAATGAGCGAATTCGATAGGCTGGCTCACATATAGAAATGTTCCTTGAGTTCGACAGTGGCACTTACACCATTGAGAGTGACCATAGGTGCCCTGATCAAGAATACTTACTTTCGAAATATTTGAGTGAGACAACAAGAGTGTCGTCATTTGCATATATTTCCGTAATTACTTATTTATGCACTGAAAGAATGATGCACATTAGTCATGCAGCGTTTCCAACGTAACAAAAAAGACTCTTTTGGACAATATCTCGAACAAATTCGATAATTCCTAAGAAATTGAATAGGGTACAGCCGTTGCCTTTGGTAATTTAGTGGAGTACCATTGCGGAAGGTGCGGATTTGGCATCTATCAAGAGCAAATACCTATATACACTCCTCCAGTTTCAGGCACACAAATATACTTGCAATGCAAGGATAAAACATAAGCGTGATATACAAGATGGAAGTCTCAAAAGTCGCGTTAAATTTCACAAACAAAAAATCAAACAACACCATTTCTGCCTAAATAAAAGAATTGTTGATAACGTGCTCTAATTTCTGTACTATAAATGTATTGGTTAAGCCATGCCTCACGTCTCGTGCTTTTCACTAGAGTTGCTGAACAGGTGTCAACAATACATTCAGTTGAGAAACTTTTAGGTAGCTCACGCACCGCAACACCCCATTGTGTATGTACATGGCTTACTATACATGAATGGAGAGAACGTTAGAATACGCACGCTGGACACCATAGAATGTGCACGGGAGAAAAAAAACTGTGTCATGTGCAGTACTTTTTCGGCTTGATACACACAAGGTGCTGTGTTGTGCGCCTGCAGGTGACGGCAAATGTGCGCTTACGAATGTACGCTGACGAATGATTGTGGAGCCCCACCACGGTGGTCTAGTGGCTAAGATACTCGGCTGCGGACCCGTAAGTCGTGGGATATAATTCCCGGCTGCGGTGGCTGCATTTCCGATAAAGGCGCAAAGGTTGTAGGTCCGTGTGCTCAGATTTGGGTACACGTTAAAGAACCTCAGGTGGCCGAAATTTCCGGAGCCCTCCATACGGCGTCTCTCATAATCATATAGTGGTTTTGGGACGTTAAACCCTCCCATATCAATCAATGTACGTGGATGTAGGTATACTACGAAACAATCACTGACCATTCAGTGATAAAAGCTCAAGGAGCCTACGAAAGTGCAGATGGATGATAAAAATCTAACAATAAGTGGACTTAGCCACAAGAGGGTACAAGGTTGATACTCAAGCACTTACTCTAGTGGCACTCGTGACAGATCATCATCATCTGATAGCCTGATAGCATTCTGCGGCACGTGAACTTTGAATGAAAGAATCACCGGTAGGTAATGCAGAACTTTTGTATGTTCTGAGCAGCTCTCCCAATCGATTTGTAGCTGGACCCCGAGGTCAAACGCTGTGATAAGGACACACTTTCACAAGCAGCTGGCGCCATCTCTTTAGTGGGTCTCATCTCTAAAAAAAAAAAAAAAGCCACGGAAACAAAGAACACAGATTCTAGCTCTTTGTTGTCAAAACTCCTTTTATATTTGTGCTTTTTTTCTTGTCTGTTCAATTTATCCTCATCATTCTTGCCCTTTCAAAGCTTATAGCAGCCAGTGGGTTATGTGTTTGGTTAGTCAGTGAATTTCGTATGAGCAAAGTACTTACAAAGCTGCTTTATGCACAGTGACCCCCTTACCATTGTCATTTAGTGAAGAAGTCACGCCTTCGCCAGTTTCTACGATGGAACAGGACATGCCAAGGTGCTGCGACTAATCTGCTGAGGCCATCAAAATAAATCTTTTTTTTTTCGACGTGGATAGGACGCAGCAAGTGCAGCTTCAATTGGCGCTATTTTCTTTTTCATATCGTCACCGCTTCTTTCTGTCGGTGTAGCTTTTCAAGCATTCATTCCGTTCGCTCAGCGGGAAGTAGAAAAGAGGACTTGTGTCTGGTTGATGTTCCTATATTTTCTTTTCTCCTCCTTCATCCATGCACGTGTCAGTTTAGCTCGTTGAATTCAATCTGCTTTTATGGATTCCTAAAATCAGATTAGGTTGATGAATTTCGATATAATCTGCCAGTTTTTTTAAAACGGAAAGTGGAAGGTATGATATACTTCGAAAAAAAGTTTGGTGTAACGAATTGGTTATTGTATTGGCGTGATGTGACGGATGGCAAGAAGCATGTAGCAGCAAATAAGTGTATCATTGCCGTAGCGAAGCAGCAGCAGCAAAGGGTTGTACGTACGCCGAGCTCCAGGAAGTGGAGACCTACGAGAAGACTTGAGTAAAAAATTCTGAACAAAGCGACTTATCACTCAAGCATGCACTTCATGGGCCATGAACGAAAAGATAAGAAAGACCTGTGAAGTGTTTTGTGGGACGCTCTTGTATGATATAAAAATGCAGGGCGAAAAAGATAAAACATCGGCGACTTCTTTTTCGTTACCATTCGCCAGTGGCTCTCGAAGGTGGCGGAATGCTTAAAGGACTACAAGACTTGCGTCTTATCTAAAACATTCAGATGTAGTCTATAAAAAAGAAACACTTCAGCATCATGCGAAGACGCGCCATAGAAAGAGAGCCAGACAGAGGAACGTCTCATTTTACGCCATCCGTCAGCTTGCGCAACACGAAGTGAAGCCACTTACGACGGCTTGCACAATTCCCACTACTTGTCTTCGTAATGAGAACCACGAGAGGGCTCTGCTTCCTTGTCTTCATGGACGACGTTCGGGTGCTCTTATACCTTCCGTTCCGATACGTATTGCATGAGCCCACGCACGTAGTACATGTCTCGCCGCTCTTTCGCTTCTCTTGCCACCTTTCGGCGTCGACAACGGGCCATTCCGCTATTTCCGCCAGCATTCGTCGTGCGCCTTCTTGCTACGTCGACCAGCGCAGGTGCAGATGCAACTATCGTTTATTGCGGCCGGCACGAGCAAGGTCGGTGGCGCCACCACGCCTCTTCACGTCGGGGTTTTTCCTCGCCTCTCCGCGCGTCTATCACAAAGAACCTTAGCGTCATTGGTTAACCAAACAAAGCACTCAAGATGAATCAGCGTTTCTATAGCCAGGCACAAACGTACAAACAAGTGGACAGACCTAAATCTTATCCCTAGTTCGAGACGATGGTTATAGAGCGAAAACAGAACGACGACAAAGAGACAAGAAGGATACGACGTCGTTCTGTTCTCGTGCTATAACTATCGTGGTGTCATACCGACTAGCCGAAACTGCCGTATACCCCTAGGTCGTATTCTGACAACGTTGATTAAACATAAGCTTTCGCGAACGTTTTACAAAATACGAAAAATGATGTAGGCGATTTTGGTGCCGAATGAAGATGGCGGACGACCACACTGTTTCACGTCTCGACAAGAGCGTCGATTGCCTGAGCAAAATAATGCCTATAGTTGCGCTTTATTTCGCGCATAGTGTATTCTACGTTGTCTTCTTCGTTAGTTGGCACGCACAAAATGTTAAAACAGGGATAATAGAAAGCCGCAGTACTGGATAGTCGAAGCCGCCTGTGTACACACACTCTTGTGTTTCTTTGCATTCGAAGCGGCGCCTATTGAGAATACGAAAAAAACGCAACTGCTTACGTGCGCAAGCCTCTTTGGAGCACCGACATTGAAACTATCTAATATGCGTTTACCCGCTCCTCGTGAATACGATATGACTTCACGTAACAAATGTGGTTTTTTCGGTTGCGTTCTTTGGTCTTGAAACCATAATACTCGCTGTCAACGAGCTTGTGAAAATTGAAGCGCACCATTACATCCAGATGCTAGCTCAAGCGGAATTACATTGTACTAGTTTTATTGTAGGAAAAGCAAATGAGGGCACCAGGATTTTTCTGCAGAAATATAGGACACCCATATGAACCATAATTGGGTGCATACTGGTATGGAGTTATTGGAATAATTCCTTATTTTTGCGAGCGAGTTAAAAACAGCAACAGAAAAAAACAACTATTGAAATTGGAGGTTCCCAGCGTCAAAAGTGCAATCTGATGGTAAGGATATAATGCTAGGTGAGTGGGAAATACATGACAAATAAAGAAACGATATAGACGTAAACGAAGTTCAGAGATGCAAAACCAGAAAGCTAGCTACAACAGGCAATATTGAATCTAATAATATTACACACATTTCACGAATTCTGATTGCGCCTGCGCCGCCGCGGTGGTATAGTGGCTAAGGTACTCGGCTACTGACGCGCAGGTCACGGGATCAAATCCCTACTGCGACGGGTGCATTTTTGATGGAGGCGAAAATGCTGGAAGTCCGGGTGCTCAAATTTGGTTCCACGTTAAAGAACCCCAGGCGGATCGAATTTCCGGAGCCCTCCACTACGGCGTCTCTCAATCATAGGGTGGTTTTGGGACGTTACACCCTACATATGCATCATAAATTATGATTAATAAACAGCAAGTGCCCAGCAGTGTGCGGCATGGGGTGTACCGCGACGCAGTTGTCGGTCGAACAGGATACAACCTGACAGCCGCGACTTTCAGAACGGTGTGAAACTCGTTGCCTTCCTTGCTTTGGTCGCCAGTAGCATAGGGCGCGTTGATGTAATGAGCGCAAAATTTCACCCACGGGCGCACAAGATTTGATTCGCACGCACATGGTGGAGAAGGCGGCTTGTTTCCTTCCCATTTGCGGCTATTGTGGGCAAGCAAGTTTCCTCAACGGGAGTGCGGCGCGCGCTCTCTGAAGCAGTGCCACGTGCGAGTTTTTTTCCTCGAGCGAAGTAGCTCTCGTGAGCGGCTATAACTAAACGTGCGCTAAGAAAACTGCGAGGCTTGCTTTGATTATTGGCCATGTTTCCATGTTTCGCAAACAGCTGGCAACTGTGCAGCGGCAAGCAGTCCGAGCGATTGGACGAACAGGTTTACGTCGGCGTCGCTGTCTGTGTTCTAGGGTGCATGCACGTTTAGCACGTGCTCTCTCTTTAGCTTCCGTTAGCTGCTCTCTCGCTTCCCTTTACCGGTGCCGAATTTCGCACGCGCTGCACATCATGCGGGCACGCACCTCGCGCCGTTTCACAGTCTCCTCGCTTCGCTCGGCAGCGCACGCCGCCAGGTCTCGCCTCACCCCGCATGTAAGTGGAGCTTGACGGCTGAAAAATGGTGGTAAAGGGTGCGATGAAATCGTAAGAGTATCTGCTTGAGAGTTCTGAGTGATTACGAAGGATCTCCCAAGCCAGCTATAGTCCGTTGTTCAATCGCTCTACTCTTTTTTTCTTGCTGAGCTCCTTTAACGCATCGAAATTCCTAGTGTAGAACACCCATGTTTGTGGCGTAGCCTTCTTCATATGAACTGAAGAAATGTGTAGCTTCCTGAAGAGTATGAGCGTACTTATCAAATAGGTTCCTTTCTACGCTTAGTGCTTAGTTGCTTGTAGACATCGTGATTCGCAGTATAGAACACTCATGTCTGCTGTGTAGCACTGTCTATGTGGAATGAAGAAGTGTGTGGCTTATTTGTGAGCATGTGTCGACCCATGACTTAAGTTTTCACTATATGCTCCACCGCGGTGGTCTAGTGGCTAAGGTACTCGGCTGCTGACCCGCAGGTCATGGGATCGAATCCCGGAAGTGGCGGCTGCATTTCCGATGGAGGCGGAAATGTTATAGGCCCGTGTGCTCAGATTTGGGTGCACGTTAACGAACCCCAGGTGGTCAAAGTTTTTGGAGCCCTTCTCTACGGCGTCTCTCCTAATCATATGGTAGTTTTGGGACGTTAAACCTCAGATATCAATCAATCAGTTTTCTATATAGATCAAGACGTATGATTCGATGCAAACCTCAACATCACTTTCATGCAACGAGAAGGGCGCAAATTAAGACTGCGAGAAAGAGACAAGCTACGTTGTTGTTGTGGCCACAAAGGTTGCTTTTCATCCCACTAAAAAAAAAAAGAACCATTTGCCACCTTTTTTGAAACCCTGACTAGCAACGTGTATGACACTCTTCACAGAGATATGGTGGCTCTCACTAGGGGTCATTACACTCTCTCCCGAGTATCATGTGAACAACGAGAGAGTCAAAGTGCCTCTTTGAAGAGAATCATATGCGCAGCAATCAGGAGTCATCGAAAATAGTGACGCATATACTTTTTGTTTTACTCCTTAGAGTGCGCAAAGCCTAAAATGTTATCTAAGGTGTGTTATTCTTCGTAGCTATGTTCTCTTCACTTTTGCGAGACTGTTTGAATCTTCATTTCTGGAAAAAATGGCTCTTCTTCACACCACAACCCGCAAAACCAGCGCTGCCCGAATACCCCGTCACCAACGTCTCGGTGCGCGATAGAAGTATTGTCAGCAGTATTGTCAGCGTTTTTCCTAAATGGGGAGAGCCTCGGTGAACTAATGTGGTGGCAAATGAATCGGAGAAACACAATGTATCCATAGGATTAATTGCTATAGCTGCAGCAAGTAGACGCTTGGATTTTGGAACATATACGAGTCGGTGCTTTCATTACTGCATCAGTGTGCGACGCATTCTGACGGCCCTCAAAACACCAGGTCTTTTTCTATTATGCTGTTCTACGTATAAATGCCGGGGTGGTCGTTCCACATAAATGTACCTGCGGTGGCGGATGCGCGTACTCTTGTGATCTGTCATATTTCCCGACCCATCTGGTCAAAGTGCTCCATCCTTCCTGCTGCCGGGATATTGTTCGGGTATTTTCGATGAATGCTGTCGCGCTGCTTATATAGCTGCATTGTCAGAGGCAAAGCAAACATGGCTTGCATTGAACGCCGAAAGCAGCGTTGGTGCGCTGTGTTGTGGATGACCGTGGGTAGCGCTCCTAGAAGCTCGACAGTGTTTGTTTGCAAAAGGAAAAATGAACATAAATAAACAGGGTGCTAGTCATACCCATTGAGCTCTGGCAGCCTTGTCAAAATCCGGAAGTGCGGAAACGAGAACGGTGGATCTATTTCCGCGTGCGTGACCGCATTCAAAGTATCGGTTGCGTATGTGACGAAGCGGCATCGCAAACTTTGGGTGGAGGCCGAATTTGTTTTCCGGCCTCAAAGAGTATATAGGCGAAGCTTTTGCGTAGTTTTTGTGTTCATGCCCGTATTGCCTCTTTCATGCCTGCCACTGTTTGGTCCCCTGCTTATCTGTGATCTGACTAGCGTGTTGTTCTGACAGGGCGAATGTTTATAAAATAGGGCTTTTTAATGAAACGCAGATATTTCGACTGGCATGTGTGTACATACGTTCCTTGGGTACTACTCTACAGGCGTGTGGCAGGGGACGAGGATCGAGATGTCAATATAGATAGATAGATAGATTGATAGATTGATAGATTGATAGATAGGTAGATAGGTTGATAGATAGGTAGGTAGATAGATAGATAGATAGATAGATAGATAGATAGATAGATAGATAGATAGATGGATAGAAAACAAAGTTGTGAATAACATAGCATGATTTGTTATTTTGCATGACGTGCCCCACACTTGACTTTGCTGCCTTTGCTATCCACGCCTCGCTGTCACCAACAGCACTCGCGGAGCCTTGTCCGTGTTTCACACGCGTCATGTTTTGTCTTTGTAGGTTTAACGCTTTGTTATATGAGTGGCGCGCCGGACAATCATTCCCAGAAACGCCAACACTCGACGCAGCTGCGTCCGGAAATGCTTGCTGCTGATATTCGACTGGTCGAGGTAAGTAAAAATGAGCAAAAGTTACTTACTATACGCAGCATTTTAATAGCATAAGGTAATACCGTGAGGTACTTTCGGTTTAACCAAATGACAATCACCGACAATTAGCAAACATACACGCCGTAAAAGCATCTATGTATAAATACGGAAAATGGCAACGTACCCACTTTTAATAATGAACGTTGACGAGAACGTCTGATTCGTTTTCGTGGTATTCGACATGTCGGCAGGTGGTGCGGCTGCCTTGCAACGATGCTAACAGCATGGAATTATTTCTACAATAGAAATAATCCCAGCAAATATCTATTGCGCAGCGGCAAAGTAACCACAATTATCAACGCCTTCTTTGATTCATAGCCTTTCATTGAGGAGCCGGGAGTTCCCTTTTCTTTGCGTGCCGACCTTCACTCGAAGCCGTGAACGCGCCACGCTTGCGGTAGGGGAGAACGCGCAGTCTACAGTAGAAGCCGAGTCAACTCTCCAGGCCAAACACGGCCTTCTTTCATTGGCCTTTGTCGTCGCGACCTTGCGCTCTACAGCCCTCGAAGTCACTGCTAAGGCGGTCGCGGCCACGTTGAATTGAGATAGATAAGGGTGCAGGAGTGACTCCGGCGTGCAGCCAGAGCAGGGAGCTTATGTTCATAATCACGCCTATTATAACAGTTAGAAGCTTACGATGAAGATGATAATCATGCAAGATAGCAGAAGGTCGTTGTTCTGAGGAACCACGATACGTGTCAATTCTTTAATAAACGTAAATAAGGAATAACTTTGAAAGCGTGACTAATGTCAACCGGGCATGCTTTATTCAATTTAAATTGAGTACAATGTGGCGAGCGGGACTCCAGCATACCAGGTCGCCTGACTTGCAGCAATCGATTTATGGCCCGAATCACAGGTCCCTCCTCGATTTCATTGAGCAAACGCCACTGCACCATTTTGTGTAGCATGTATTGATGCCATGAAGAATTTGCGCAAAAAAGGTATTATGGTACAATAAATGAGAGACAAGCTTTTGATCTAGAACAATCAAACAAGCATTCCCAGGTAGCGAAAAGTAATATCGAGCATTGAGAGATAAGGGAATGAAAACTAGGCTTGTAGACGCCCATATTCCAGACTGAAAACTTTCACTGCGGCACGAGTGCTCGTGTGGTGTTGCGCAAGGGAAGCTATGGAAACAAAGTAAAAGAAGCGAAAAGTTTGCAATGAGATAATGCCCAATAGGAAGTGCACGTAATCGCGAGAGCCAGGTCGATGTTGTATTGGTGGCTCCAGTACGCGACACGTGACACGTGACACTGACAAACTTGTTCTAATCTCACAGGATGGAACGCTTGTTGCGTTTGTTTAAACACAACGTTATGCTGTGAATGCCACGGGAAAACACCGAACAACGTTCCTTTCGTCATCTTTTGCTTCCTGCAGGTGTCAAGGTAGCGCTGATTGAAGCCCGCAATGTGGCAAGAAAGATCTGCGTGGATCGCCTTGCCGCTGCTGCTGGCAGTGGTGGCCGCCGAGGAGCTCCGAGATCGGCCACTGGGCAGCGTGGAGAGGCTGGCCCGAGGGCTGCAGAAGAAAGTCCACTGCGCGGGTCTCTCAGCCTTCGAGTGCGTGCAGGTAAGCAGTGGGGCCACCATAGCTCCACCTATTAAGCATTGCTTTCTTTTCATTCATCACTATGTTTTCCGCCACACACACACACACACACACACACACACACACACACACACACACACACACACACACACACACACACACACACACACACACACACACACACACACCACACCACACCACACCACACCACACCACACCACACCACACCACACCACACCACACCACACCACACCACACCACACCACACCACACCACACCACACCACACCACACCACACCACACCACACCACACCACACCACACCACACCACACCACACCACACCACACCACACCACACCACACCACACCACACCACACCACACACACCACACACACCACACACACCACACACACCACACACACCACACACACACACACACACCACAAAGACACCATGAACTATTCCTGGTCCATGTGTGTGTCCCACGAAAATAGGGATGAAAATAGGGACTCGCCCAATTGTCAGTATAGCATTGTTGTTTCTTTTAATAATTCACTATTCACTAGCCTTCACAGGCGAGTCTCTGTACTGTGAAGTGGGAACATCCAACACATCGATTTCGCGTTGAAATAATGACTAAACTATTATTGTTGTGTTTGTCACTTTTTTGAAAGTTTATTTATTCATCCCACATTTTCGGGAATTATACATGCCGCGTCATCTTTCAGCGGTGGGCTGGAGACTCACCCTAACTGAATGGGAAGTACATGCACACACGAAAATATGCTACTGAAAACGACTCTCGTTTTTAGATACGGAGGAACTACTAGAACAATTCATGCGTAATTCGGATGAAGTGCCACAAAGCGCCTACCTTACCAGGCCATTTGAAGATTTCCCCATGCAGCCCATGAGAGTTGCCTCAATTTAGACTCGTTTTCACCTGTTTCAATTTCGATTGCAAAGCCCAGAGGTGATATTTCAAGAACGACTCCCGGTTTTACATTGGCGGTGAAGCACTGTTTCACTTGATACGCTACTTCATTGTGTAGCCGAATTCAAGCCATTTCCTCGATTCTTTCTGCGAGTCTGATTCTTCCTGTTTCCAGAGACCTCACTGGCTCCGACATGGTGTCGAGGTCTATCAAAAGAGCTCGTGACGCTGTCAAAGTTTATATTAGAATCATTGGGTGTGTGTGCGGGCGAGGGAGACGTGAGTGCGCTTCAAAGCCTCAATGAGTTCGTCTCGCCACTGGTGCGGGCAGCGCGTCAACGTTTCCGATTCTTGGCCATGAAGGCAGCCGCTGCGGTCAGAATTATACGCCGCGATTTTCAGGTCAGCACTCGAGTACCAAAACCTCGCTGCTCTCATGGTTATGCCGGGCCACAACGGTGGTTTAATCCCCAACTTCGAACAGCACACCCTGAAGTGTGCTGTTGTGTAAATCGTGTTTTCGGGGGCCTATAAACACCGACGCATTGATTCGGCTCTACGCAGTGCCTGTCCCCTGATAGCATGGCTTCTCTGCTGCACGGGAACGACACGAACGAAACCGTGGACGACCGGCAGCGTGAGAGGCTGAGCGTTCTTCTGCTGGAGCGACTGACGGACATGCGGCAGCCGTGCCACGTTGGACGCTGCGCCACGTACGAGCAATGCCGAGCAGCCCTGCAGCTGGCTTCACCTGGACGGCTGGCGCGCCTAGAGCACATTCTGCGACGCGTCAAGGCCGTCTACGTGCCCACCAACAGACGCAAGGTGTGCTACTTCGTGCCTCGGCCAGTGTGGAGCTGCGCGTGCCATTTTTGTCTCGACGCTGGAGGCAAGGGCGCGTTTTGTTGATTGTGGAAACACTTGGCGCGCGGATAGTGGTCGCGTCGACGGCATCCCGGAGAGGATACCAATCGACTCGTATGATGTTGTTTATTATCCCGACGAGGACAGTTGGCGGCGTTCTTGTTGCCGTCATTGTGGTGAGCACGAAGCTTTACGCGACAATACGAGAGATTTTAGGCGGGACATGTTTTGTTCCTTAAAAGGCTGATTTCTACGGTTGTGCGGCAGCTTTGTTTAACCATAATATTTGAGCCACAATATTTTCGCCACAAATACTGTAGCAACAATATTTGCGCACCCAGTCAGTAAGTCTAAAATGGTTCCTCAGGTTAGCGAGTGCGTTTCAAATGATGATTAGCCATGGTGAGTGTTCACTAGTATGTTGCTGACGTTGGTTATCAATTTATACAACGGCATCGTTGATTGCACACATAATAAAAACGAAAAAATGCCTCCTGCGCTAAGAGTCCCAGTCCATTAGCTGTCGCATAAGATAAATATGAAACATGACGAACATCGTAAAAGTGTTTCGAAGTACCCCGACTGCAAAATAATTCATGATTACAGTGTTTTTGAATTAGTTTTTTAAGTTGATACATTTGATTACATCGCTATTTTGATTCCCGCAGTGCTTCACCGCAGAGGAAGTACTGAACAGCGTAGCGCCATACGAGAAGAATGAAGAAGCTTACGTCGAAAAAGTAGCTACGTCAGTCATTTCTCATCTTTCAGAGGGTTAGTGTATGCTTAAATTTTTCTCGCAGATTTCTTTCATGTTTAATTTCTAAAGAGTTGTGCTATTAGTTTCGTAATACGATCCCTGTGATGACTGCTCAAGAGTGAATAGTGGTACCCTGTTTATAAATAAATAAATAAATAAATAAATAAATAAATAAATAAATAAATAAATAAATAAATGAATAAATGAATGAATGAATGAATGAATGAATGAATGAATGAATGAATGAATGAATGAATAAATGAATAAATGAATAAATGAATGAATAAATGAATAAAGTTACACACAACCCCAAGGAAAATGTTTTTCTACGCAGCGTGCTCGCACATAAACAGCGAACCTTCACGGTGTTATTTGTATTACCACAGCGGAAAAAAAAAATATGCCATTGAAAATGTTATGTACGAATTACTCACGTATAATTACAAATAAATTCTTTCAGCTATATACGAAGAAAATATCTAGAGTTGAGCATTTAAAAAATTAAAAAAAATATAGGCAACCTTTAGGCTTGCTTTGGTATCACTGGTTCGACCTCTTAAGGCAATGCCTTAAAATTCACTTACTTGCAAGTGACGATAACAATACTTTAGAGACCTCGATTTAATGAAATTAATTTTACCTTTAGGTCACTGCATCGAGGTTGGAGACGCCGTGACAGATTTTCTTGAAGATCTCTTCAGGCGGTATGGTGACAACACATCGGAACTAATGACGCAACAAGGTAAGCTTTTATTTGAAGATATGTGTTCTCGTGGAAAGGTGTTGTGCGTCAAAAATGAAAGGAGGAAATGTTGTTTTAGCCATAGTGCCTTGGAGGTTTTAATGTGGAGGACCGTGTTTTCATTAAAGCAGAAATAGCATACATGCCTTCTTTACTTTCGAGAAAAATTTTTTGTCTTGTTTGTAATTAATGAACATCTTTAGCACAGCTTCTTGAAATACATTCAGTTAAGCTTTTGAACTAATCGAAACTTGAGCCAGTGGTATACGATTTCTCAAATCATCACTCTAAATCGTGCAGGTCTAGAGAGGCTGCTGAAGAAATTACGCCTAGCATCAGAAGATATTGCCTATGGTCACAAACACAAGCATGACCACGGCGAGGGCCATGACCACAGTGACCATAATCATTACTACGATCATGACCATGAAAGCCACAATCACGATCACGAGTATGAGGACGAGGATGGGCACGACCACAACCACGGCCATGGCCATGGCAGTGAAAGTGACCGTGATCATAAACATGATCATGACCACGAACATAATCGTGACCATGACCATCATCATGACCATGACGGTGGTCACGGACACAACGAAGATAATCATCATGGACACACCACTCCCCACAACCATCAGGAGAAGAATCACAGCGTTATTACCACGGCGGAACAGACTTCAACGCCACCAGCATCCAGCACTTCTACGGATACACACAGTACCACTGAACATAGCGAGGTGGCCAAGACATCCGATCACCATCATCAGGATGGTAATGATGACCATGATGACCATCAACACGGCGATGAAGCCAGTACTCGCCATCGTCGTGCCACTGTGCCATCAATTCGAAGCCAGCCCGCTGTGCGGCTTGGTTCAAACGTCGCAGGAAGGGGGCGGCGTGGTGTCCCGCCGGTTCCGGACCACGACATTCACAACCACAACAGTTCGGCTTCCAAAGTAAGACTGCCTGTTGTATAAGCAGTGATCACAATTCGCGGTTGCCTCTTAATGCCTAAGGTGTATCATGTTATGTCACGCTCATCAACTCGGTAACTTGGTGGCTATTTTTAGAAATTATTTAGACGGTTATATTTTTTCTATCGTTACTCTATGGCTATTTATAACGTGTTAGGTGATTGTGCGCAGAACTACAGACTGTGTTGATGTATAGCGTGACAGTCAGCCAACCGCTCTAAGTAGGCGGTCAGGCTATCTGCAAAACAATAAAGAAGTGTCACAAAGAGTGCTCTGAAAACCAGGTTCATATTCAAAAAATTATCTTTGAAGGCATCTGTGATCGCGAATGACGCAACTAGGAGATGATCTCAGCTGCTGTTATCGTTAATCTCAGAATGAAATGAGGATAGATGGCTTTTCGAAATTAAACCACTGACACTTCTGAGAATCTTCGTAATCGTATTCCAGCAAGGTTCCTTCACATGGCTTTCTTCTGAGGATGAATAAGTATTTGTAATGACCACACCATTCTCGGATAGGAAGGGTATCTGCACTATCTAACCATACACGGGTATTTCTGAGTGAAAGCTCTCAAACCAAGTTCTCTTGATGTTTCCTAGAACACAATGACCTCAGCACATTGCTTTAAGGAACTGTTCCTTCAAGCAATCATTCTTGAGCGCTTTAAGCGCATCGTTGAATTGCGATGCGAAATGTTGTTGCTCCATCTCGTGCACAGTGCTTGAAGAAATTAATGTCGAGGGTTGTTTTGGATTACAGAGACTGATGTACCGATAACAGTGCATGCTTGGACAAGTTTATTTGAAAACTGTAATATTGAAAACTGTAAACTGTTTATTTGAAAACTGGACAAGTTTATTTGAAAACTGCAACATGCGTTGCAGATTATATATCTCAAAGGCTCTGGTGGCGCCACTGGCTCCGTAACATGAGCTAGCTTCTTTAGAAACTGGGCAAAGGTGATGGCATGCATAGATGAATTTGGGAGATAGCGATTATAGCTGACGACAGCTGAAAAGGTTTTGCCTTCTGTTTAGCAGCTTCTTGGTTGTGAAGGTTGTAAGATTATAGCACAGAAATACGTGAATATTGAAGAGAGCTGTCACAGTGATGCCGTGATAAATGTTGTGGTAACAAGAGTCCAGCACTTAGCGGTACACTTGCACGTTCTTCTCGCAGTGTTGGACTCCGCGGGAGCTGATTCGGCAGTTCGGGTTTTCCGAAAATGGCTCCATTACCAGACGCGAGTTCTTCCACTTGTGCCCGGCACTGATACAGCAAGCTGTCAGTGACGTATGCCTCCAAACAACCCACGACGAGCGGAAACCCACCACCGCCGAGTGTGAGTGACCCCGCGGACTTTCCTATCACCAGTTCAAATAGATCTATCGTGCACCACCCCGCACAGCAAACGCAATTGGCAAAAACTATGGCAGCATTATCATATGAATGACAACCAATTACATTTAGATGTTTAATTAGCCAGAATTCTCCCTTTGTTATGAAGGAAATGCGTTTTATGTCAGGCGTTTTATGTAGTGCTTTTCAATATCGATAACAGCTACTAGTAAATATAAGACATAACTGTCATTACACATGGTGATTTCCAGCTGAAGGCACATCAGTGCATAAACCCCTGTATGTGGCTTACTACTTTACTATTACATTGGTAAGGCCAACCAGCACAGCGTTCGACACCGAAAGCTCGATATCACAATGCATAGCACATAACTATTCTCAGTTTCAGTTTATAATTAATTGAAATGACAATGATTGGTGTGAAAAAAATGCAGATAAGGGTACCAAAGTCAGTGACTGCAAACAGGACCTTGCTGTCAGAAAACCTGTCAAGAGAGTCGCACTATTGACAGGTTTGGCTCTCTCACAGTTGCTCGACCTTAAAACTTCTGGACGACGCGCGCTTTTCAAAGCACTTGCGTTTTTTTTTGTTGCAGTGTATGGCTACGGAACCCTGTCGGTGTTCATCATCAGCCTGTGCTCCTTGATGGGAGTGCTGCTTCTACCGTGCCTGGCTCGCCACGCCTACTACTACATCATGATGGGCTTCATTGGCCTCTCATTCGGCACCATGACTGGGGACGCGTTTCTGCACCTAATACCACAGGTGGGCACTACCATAGACCCTACCACTACTGCAGGAGTCTACTAAAATTGATGTTTGCAAGGGTAGTATACCCCTCAGGCATCTGATGATGGGCAGTATACCTTTGCCAATCGTACCGATACTCAGTCGGACCTTTCTCCACATTTCCTAATGAGCAGGGTTATGGATACGAGTGCTCGATAGAGCTAAAGGCGACCAAGGACTTCTGACGCTGAGTTGAAAAAACTGATTCCCGCCTTTACAGCCCGGAAAGCCGGGGAACAGTGACAGGGTGTTTTAAGAAACATGCCACTGTTTCACTCTCATTTTCGCCACAATGGCGGAGCTTGTTTTTTTTTCCTGCTTGACCACGAGGGAGGTGCTTCAGTGAAGTTACCCCTTCCCCATTCGTGTACCATGCCCACGCGTTTGTCTACTATTCCGTGATCTATGGCAGCCAATGGGTAAGAATGCATGGATACGTCGAGCATTTTCAAAAGTTATACAAGCAGTGCAAAGAGCTCCAGTGGTAACACTCCAGTAGTAACGCTGACATTGAAGCTGCCCCCACGCCTTACATTCTAAGCACAGTCCGTAGTACGCCGCTCCCTATGAGTCTTAATGGTACACGTGAAAATTAGAGTTTCATTGTATAAAATTGGCCATATCGATTCGGGAAAGCTTCTAACAGAATAGCGCATAACCATTTCTTTCTTGATTTTATGTAAAAATTCAGAAAATATGTAAAGTTTTGTTTATACTTTGAGATGTTTGTTATGTAATATCGCTGGCGCCTGCAGCAACGTTTTGGTCAATATTTTGTGCAGCCACTTTCATACTCGTGTAGTATCACCTAATTGTTTAGGATATGAGCAGGGACAGCCATTTCAACTCTATGAACTTATATATAGCTTAAATGCCACTTTTCTGAATATGTATCAGCCCATATGATATGTGTTCACTCCCGATAGATAAATATTTAGCTCAGATCTACGCATTCAGCCCATACCGATTGACCAAGTTTACGATTGCCCAAGATGTTTTAGGGCATTCGCCACTATTACATGTTTTACTTAATTGTAATTATAACAATTCAATAAATCACGGCAGGGCATCCCCTTATATCTTTGTTGCCCTATTAGCTGAATGCGCTATTTCCCGGAAAACCCGTTAAACTTGCTTTCGTGTGTTATGATGCACACTTCCATTTTGACTGCTATTGCGCATCGCGCCTCCGTTCTCGAAAACTGTGGAATCGATCATTAGTACTGGCTTACTGCACAACTGGCCCTTATTCAATTCATCATAGGTGTTTATATTATGGTATTTTCTTGCAGTCAATGTAATAAACCCAGATGTCACGATTGATTGATATGTGGGGTTTAACGTCCCAAAACCACCATATGATTATGAGAGACGTCGTAGTGGCAGGCTCCGGAAATTTTGACCACCTGGGGTGCTCTAGCGTGCACCCAAATCTGAGCACACAGGCCTACAACATTTCCGCCTCCATCGGAAATGCAGCCGCTGCAGCCGGGATTCGATCCCGCCACCTGCGGGTCAGCAGCCAGATGTCACGACCGACAGAGCGGATAACAGTAGCGAAGTAGATGCCCCCGCATTTAAATCATTAAGATAACTAATTTTTTTCAGTGCCTTAATTGTTTGAGTTGAGAGGCTGGAATGGCACATCTCAAATGTTATAAATATCCATTACTTCATTATAACTTCAAGGGCTTATCTGTGTGCACAGATTGGAAAATTGTTTCCGAATTATTTGTACAAGATTGAAAAATTACAACACGAAATGGTTGTATGCTATTGTACACTCATAAGGCTGAAGTCACTTATATGTTCGTGCGCAGGTACTTGGCCTGCACAGCCACGACGCAGAACATGGATCGGAAGGTCATTCACACAGCCACGACCACGACAGTCTGGTGCCAGAATACATGTGGAAACAGCTGGGGCTGATAGGCGCCTTATACGGCCTGTTCATCTTTGAGGCCCTGAGCAACATATTTAGTGGCGAGAAGGTATGTCTATCTTGCTAGTACCATATGCATTACTCTATATGTATGCCTAAAAGACGCAATTAAAAGACATTCTTACGTATGCTTAATTGCTGTGAATGTCATAGTTTTGTCTACTGCCATAACGATGACCAGTAACCGTTATATTTTATGTTTGTATTGTTCCATGTATAACCGAATGCATGGGACGACATTTCTTCCATTCTTCTGCAGAGTGATGGTCACGGGCACAGTCACCTCCCTAAGAATATCCCTGAGGATCTCCATATGACAAAAGTTTCATCAAAGACAGAGTCCAACATTGAGCTGGTAATCATACGTTCTACCATAGTTTGTGTGAATATCCCAGGTATTTAGCCAATTCATATTGCTGCATGGCGTGGGGCTAATTTTTGACGCGATGGCGTTGAAGATCTCGTTTCGCCGAAATTACGGTGTCATAGTGGGTGACGCGTCATTGGTGGTCAGGGAAAAATCAGCGTTGTTCTTCATGAAAAGATCCGGAAAGACGCAAATAGAATTAAAAAAGAATACTAAAAATATTCAGTTAGACTGAGAATTAAATACGGGCCTTCTGTATGGCAAGCAGATGTTATACCACAGAGCCACGTAGACTATTTGAAACTTCTTCCGAAAAAAAAAGAATAAATAAATGTCATAATGTGGGAGGAGTTTCCTTTACTTGTGTAATATTGCGCAGCAGAAGCGTTGCAACGCGCCAGGCGTGAAAAAAAAAATGTGAATTGTGATATATGGGGTGTTTGAAAGCAGAATCGTTGCAAAAGCACTCGGACGCATTTATCATCAGAAGCGAAAGCATAAAAAAGTGAGTGGTTTCGTTGGGTTCACGTGTTGCGTTAAGGGCGTGTAGTGAAAAACGAGTAATTTTGGTGTAGCGGAAATTTCGGAACTATTGCTTGCAGTAGGCATTTTAGGAGAATTTGAAATGGTTGATATTACGCGCACAGACGTTCGTTTGGATGCTGTCCGGTTGAGCATTTACCTGGAACTTAAGGCAGGCTAGCAATAAAGAAGGCGATGTCTATTGAAGGGCCGATCAAGCTATCGCGTTTTACCTTCTAAAGGCAAAGCTCAAGAGTCTTGTAGATTTTTTGAGGCTGACAAAAAACTGAGGTATAGAGTATGTGACCATCAATTTTGAGGAGAACTGCTCGCTCCGACGGCTTTGCCATGTTTACAGTAGCGGACTTTCCAAATTAAGCAGCCATATAGAGAAACGCTCCACTTGTCTCAAGAGTCGGCACGTTCTCTTCATTAATGGCAGCGAGTCATCTAAATCTGGACAGCGGAAGACAAGTATGACAAGCTAATTGTTGGCATCAATAAGTTGTTGCTTATTTGAATGAAAGATACAAAAGAGAACATTTAGGTTATAAGAACTTTTATTATATTACAGAACTATTTCGGGCTTCCGGATTGCGTTATATTGTATCTATAGTTGATATCGAAATGTCACTTGTGCGTGTGTAATCACCATGACAACCATTTCAGAGCTAACGTTAGCGTTTCACTGCTAAAACTAGACGGCAGTCAACAACGCAGTTTCTATACAGTACTGATGTTTGTCTACTTTATCACTGCAGGCGCAATGCTCGAGCATGCCATCGTTAGCAGCTGAAGACAATCCACAAGTTCCGGTGCTGAAGTCCCGAGCGCTTTGCTGTGGTGAGCACTAGCAAGCTACACTCATTCTCTGAGGCACTCATTATCTCTCGCCGTTTTCTGCTGGCCGTATATAAGTAATGACTGAGGCATTCCACCCAAAAAAGTAAGAAAGTGTGCAATATGAAACAAAACAAAATAGAAAAGAATCTTGACTACAATATTTATAATAACTTTACAAGTTATATTTCTGGCCTATTAACGTTATGCTTAAGCGTTTGCTATGAATACAATTCAGTTATAGAGGGCATACTCAGGTAGGAAAGACACCATGTAAATAAAACGCGAGCAAGTACCTCAATAGGCTTACGTTGTATCAGATGTGTACTCAAGGGGTAAGCCAAAAACATTAATAGCATATAGCTTTTGAATATTGAACTAAAAGTTTCGGTTCGTTCGCAAGACAGCAAAAAGTTGAGGAATTAACTGAGACATGGTGTTATAGTGAGAAGTATTAGCCTGCTGCAGCAAAAGATGCGCCTGCTGATTCCCATAGCTGGACTAGACATGAATCACATTAAACTGCACTTTATATCATCATGTGGAACCACTGCCTTTCCATGGTGTGCCTCCAGCCTCTGCGTGTGCGTAGGCACCTACAGCGTCGCCCTAGCAGAAGCTCCCAACCTCACCAAACTTTACGGAATATTCGGACGCTGATCAAAGGTCACACGGTGGTTGCTTTCAGCGATCAGCACATCGAGATCTTATTATCATATTGTGGTACGGGCGTACGGCATTTATGTTTTCGATTTCCGATTTGTAATCAACCTTTGCCACTACTGAATGCGGAAGTTGTGGCCGCCTCTCGCATGATACACGCAGTCATAAAATTAGATCACTGCTATTCATCATAGAGCGCTCGTAATCATATCGACTGGCCACGATGCTGAACATCCTTTGTAATAGTTCCTGTTATTTCAGTATTGACATGAGGTATATCACTCGCAGGCATGTCAACGCTGGCCACCATGGTGATCATCGGTGGCGCCATTCACAATGTTGCCGATGGATTGGCCATCGGCGCTGCTTTTTCATCGGGCTTAAAGAGCGGCCTGTCGACATCTCTCGCCGTATTCTGCCATGAACTTCCACATGAGTTTGGTGAGGAAGTACCTCGTCGCCGTTTTGTGCATCTCTTAAATATTCTGAATCAATTTCGATGGTGAAAAACGAAGAATCATTTAAAACGATATATCTACGTTAGGAGAAGCACTGTGGGCGTATAACTGTTGATGTTTTTTTCATCCCTTAGCTCTTCATGTATTTCTCTTGTGATGAATTTTGTCAGCTCTGGAATCTTGTGAGGCCCTGCGCCACATTTACCAATAAAAAGAGAAGTGAATCGTTTTCGCAGTCTCCGGATAAGCAAGAGTGGCGATGTGGGCTTGTTGATGATGCATTTGAAAGAAATTTATGTAGCGCGAAGCGAAAAAAATTACGGCATATTCACGGGGTGAATGATTATGAATGGGCGAAGCTCCGGAGGGATTCATGGGTAAACTGTGAATCTTCCGTGTCATTCGACCAGTCGATCATCATGTAAAGACGTGAGAAACGCTGTGTGTGTATATACACAAATCAACTTTTATTTGTTCTTAGACGATGGATGGCTTGCGATGTCCCTTGCCTCGCGCGCTCGCACATCGGGATTCTGTCTGCGAGCGCGCGCTGCTGCCGCCTTGCGCTCTCTCCGCTGTGCAGCCTTATCCATCCGGCGACTCCGAGCGCGCGCCAACAGCGAACGGATTTTATTACAACGCTCCCCATAGCGTACGTCGCCACACTAAATCAAACGATTGCCTTCAACCAATGACACGCGCCATATGTGACATCATTCCTATTTTATAAGATCTCGCGTCTTTCATCAACTACAAGTACCGCTTTCTAGTTTATAACATCTTGCATCTTTTCATCATCAGCTACAAGTACCACCATCTAGTAAACACTACAAGAACTAAACGAGAGGTGGCTACATACAGGAGACGGTACCGCCATCTAGTGAACACTACAAGAATTAAACTAGAGGTGGCTACATACAGGGGACGGTACCGCCATCTAGTGAACACTGCAAGAACTAAACTAGAGGTGGCTACATACAGGCTACAGGGGACGCACAGCCCACGCCCTAAGGAGCTTCGCCCCTAAAACGGACACAGGAAGGAATAGACTGAGAGGACAGAGCTAAACGACTTCAATGAAGATCATTAGGGACAATATGAATTGCATATAGAACATACTCTTTTACGTTGTCACACTGTTACATAAAATGCCTATTGTATGTTAAACGCATCATTTTTGTTATGACGCTACTTTGAGAACGTTGTTTGACATGTATGTGTGTAACAGAGTTTTTTCTCCATGCCTTGGTTTTACGGTAAAGAGGTTGGTTGACAGTTTCTAATCAACTCGTTAGATTGCTGTTTCACTGCGAGAAACTTGTGAGTAAAGAAGTTCAGGGAACGCTGGAAACTTGGAGCAACAGAAAATTTTTTAAACCCGAGGTGTCGCAGGAGGAAGCGACACTCCGTGTTAGAAAAATTTTTCATCGCTGTGAGAAATTCGTGTGTTGTACGCTCGACCTTTACGAAAGCTAAGATGCAGCCAGTGCCTTATTTGTGCGCGAACCTCCCACATCATATGAACGAAAAAATGTGTGGCATGTACTGGCTTATGTAGACATAAATGAAAGTTTCATAGCCTGTGATGGTGCCACGCAAGAACTTACTCTAGCTACTTTGAATTTCGCCAGGTGACTTCGTGGTTCTCATCTCGACCGGGCTGGGCTACCGGCGTGCGCTGCTGCTCAACTTCCTGTCCGCAATGGCGGCATTCGCTGGCCTGTACGCGGGATTCTTGCTGGGAGAAGAGGCAGCGGCGCGCGACTGGATCCTCACTGTCACCGCGGGCATCTTCCTCTACGTAGCCCTCGTAGACATGGTAAGGGCATACACTGCTCGGAGTACATTGTTTTATGAACTTGACTGCAGCGGTGAGTTTTTCTATGAGGCGAAAGTCTTGGATACCTTAGATTATAGATGAACGTTGGTCTTAGATCTTAGATTGAACGTTGGTCTCAACACGAGTAATGCAAAAAAAAAAGCATCCCGGGAGGACCCCGTATGACGCCTCTACGACGTCAGTGATAGCCGAGAATTCAGGTGTCATGACAGCGCCACGATACGTTTAAATTATTTGGCGTGCTGAATATTTTTGGAAAATGCTTGTAAACCTTGCTTTAATGGGACTGACTTGTGTTGCCATACTGGAACATATGCAGGAAGGAAATACATGCCTTGCCAATTGTAGTAATATTGTGACGGACTGGTAGTAATTTAATTGCCAATTCATGACTTTTATGCTGCTTGCTTCTTTTTTCGTTTCGTTTTGAAATGTAATCTACTCGGATCATTTATCAAGAACAACGCCCGAATTAAGGCGAGTTCTTGAAAGTTTTTTAACCTTCTTTAGTGCTGCTGGAACAGCAAATCAATGAAGTTTAGCTAATAGCGTCAGTCTAATGCTGCTCACGCTTATTAAGGATAATGGTAGCTTTTTCGAGCCTTCAATGCCCTGATCTGCAAAAAAAAAAAAAAAACTAAGCCAGAATGAACTGGTGAAACTCACGCTTTATTATGTTAACAATTGCTGTCAGGATTTGCGTTTCTATACATTATATACGTTAGAAGTTAGTATTGAGTAGATTGAAGACTTATGTAGCTGACATGCGGACATTGCAGGGTAAACAGAAAAAGAGGATTGAATGATTAGGGCATCATGAACTGCCATTTGGTTAGTCCACGTTTGTGCAACTTTGTTCAAGCAACCAGTGATATTTATCAATGTGCTAAAACTCATGTTATGCTAAAGTTATCAATTCATTCTGTGTTTTGTTGGTCACTATGTTTCACCTAAACAAAAATTATTGCTTCGTCCATATGATCTATATTTCACCCTACCACCTCAATGGTTCATCGTTTTCCTCTTTTCCAGCTGCCCGAGCTGAAGCAGTACAAAGGAAAGAGTCCTTTCAAAATGTTCATTGTCAAGAACATCGGTGTGTTGGCCGGCGTCGGAATCATGTGTGTGATTGCCATATACGAAGACCAGCTCAACATTTAACAGTGCGAAGTGTGATTCGCCGTTTACAAGTGATTCGTGGACGTACATTCTTCGAGAAGCTTGTGTTTGTGGCGGAACAAATGTGAACTGTTAAGCTCGGTGTTGTAAGTGTTCGCATCGAACGCTTTGGTGAAGTGCTTCATAGCTGCCAACGTTACACCGTGTTTCGCTGACTGCCCCAACGCAAGTTTCATATCATGAGTCGCTCACCGAACATTCGTGGTGGTTTTACACGTACAATCAGCCGTTTTAGCAAGCGTTGTTAATCTTGTCGCTCAAGATATCTCACAGTGTGACTCCCTTTTAAAGACATATATTACTGGGTATATATTCAATATTCATGGTTTTGGTCTAATTAGTGAACTTACAAAAGTACAATAGTGTGACGCTATCGTACCCCGTCTACACAACTAAGTAACTCAGTCATTTTTGTGGTGGTTTATCCTTTTCCTCTGTTCTAACTCCTCACAAAAGAAAGACCAACTATGTGAGAAATGAAATGAATGTATAAGCGCTGATACAGAATCTGATACAGCTGATTCTAATTAACAGCGTTGTAACTATACTCGCTAACACATATGGTAGGCACCAAAAGGAAACGTTATAAGGAAATCGGACATTTACAAGTGAAAGCCTACAATGACAACGAAACCTGAGTATAGTTTCAAATGGTAAAGAAACATTTACTTAACCACATATATCACTACAAGCACAAGGACTGACGGGGCAGTTCACAGATTTATGAGTAATTAACTACTGCAGAGCCAAACATGACACAACAAAAACCATTTGCTCCTTTATTGCAGTACAAAACAGATACCCTCGTTTTTGTGAGTTTACGATGCACAAGGAACGAGAGCTAACAACATTTTGCGTATAATGCTTTTGATTGTAGTTGCTGTAATGCGGCAAAGCTCCCTCAGCGCATAGAGGTGATCTACAGTGTGGTGTGGGAGTCCTAGAAAGAACAGCATTGACAAGTGCTCAGACGTTACATTTTGTATTCCTGCTCTGAAGATTGCGCCTCGAAACCAAGGTTGTGTATTATTATCTTGCTGTGACTGTGCGTGAATAGTACTGGACGCAATTCACGTTTGGAGTGTTTCCCCGAATACGCTACAGCATTGCTCAGGGACGCAGACTTGTTAAAATGTAGGCGCAACGTTAAAATAAACTAAATTCGTCGTCTTTGCTCGCGTTACTATTTGGGAGAATACCGAAACTAAAAACACTGCAGTTGACGCCGTTACAGTATAATATCTTCACCTTCCTTTTCTATGATGTCTCGCATGTATAGAATTTATTTCATAGTATTACGTTTTGTACACCCATCGCCCTATATGTGGCTATCTGTTGAAAAAAAAGTTAGATTTTGAGGAGCGAAGTATACTATACTAGTCAGCTCTTGATTGAAAGAGCGCCCTGCAGATACCCACATGTGCGTAGTGCAGGTTTTTATTTGACGGTGGCCAAAAACACAGCCCTACACTAAAGCAGCACGTGGTCTTGATAAAGCTCTTCTCTGGATGTATTTAACGCTGACGTTTTAACCCATCGTCGCTTTTTTAGAACATTTTATCATCTTAGTTCTTTGCCGACTTTTTTAGTTGCTGCATTTGGTTTACCCGAGCTGTTCCAGAACCTTTCTGGCTAACACTATAGCTTCAAATCTTGAAAAGTTTCGTTTTGTGGATAATGAAAGCTCCATACTGTGGTGCAATATGCAGCTTTCTGTATAAATATAAGTGCGCGATAGTAGCTTCAGAATTGATTCCGACATCTGCCATTGACAATACATATTAACTTTCACTTATTAAGTAAATTTCTACTAAATTTAGTCACTTAACCTAGTAAACAATGTGTCCTTAACTTTACATAAATTCAATTGAGTTTCTGGCGTTAACACCCTAACCATTCTATACCTTTTCATGCTGTGAGCATACATATTTTTTGGTGTTGGCCAATGTGACGCACAGGTAAATGCATTTAGACTTGATTTCGGATAGTTTTAACAACTGTGATTATGAACCACTACTAAAAAAAAAACACGTGGAGAGGTACTGTGGCCACATTAATGTATTTTCGGCAGGCTTCTCACACAATTAGTATCATAGTTGATGTATGTTTTAGGTCAGCGAAATGAGAATTATGGAGTGAGAGTATTTGCTTTGTAAATACCGCGAAGATTTGTTTTTAGGCTTTTTTATTCATCTTGTTTATTTTGTTTACGAATGAATCAAGTGTACGTTGTACTTAAAACACGTTGTGAATGTCGTATATTTGTTTTACACACGCAATTTACAGTTATGAGATATGTGATAAATATGATCGCGATAGTATTCGCATTACCGTTTGTATGGGACCACAAAGATCGAAAATGTCAATAAATTTTGTTTGATAAAAGTTTTTTTTTGGGAATGTTTATATACTACCTGATGAAAATCATTATTCCACGTGTAGTTTTATGTCTCCTTCAAATGCGGGAGTTTACCTGCTTAATTGTTCAACACGCCCGAAAATAGCAACCATTGCATGTTAAATTGTATATCGTAATCAACTTGATAAGCTTCAGAGTGATAATAACCACTCTCACTCTCTACAAAAAAAAGCAAAGATATCAAGAATCGGCAAACGAAAGGCGCGAATGTTAACCAGGTACAAAGAAATAATATAGAAAGAAGTAAGGAAATTGTGAACAAGTTAACAATGCTACATAATGTAGTTCATCGCGCAATCACGCATGAGTACATTTCTCAGTTGGTTTGAGAAAACGGATCAGAACTCATGTGGTAGATGACGGTAAAGACCGCAGTTCACAGTCAAATGACTGTTACTTCCTTAAGGGTCACGTAAAATACACCGAGGTCCAACATAATTTCAGCTAACGTTGCCAATTGAAATAATGGTTTTCCCATGTCTCACATATGGGTCCTTTCAAAAGAAATTTAGCCGTAAGGCGAAAAGCATGTTGATACCGGTCATCGCAATGACTAGAAGCTGGAGTAATTGTTCCACGCTTGTATTTCGACACAAGGTGACGCAAGCAACACCGGGTGTCTCATGAAATAAAGAATATTTAAGATCAGAGACGGTATGTGTCATTTACCCACGCACGCTGTTATTATTCATGGTATGTGAGGAGATAATGGGACAACTATTTACCAATGTCACGAACAGTCACAATGTCCTAAAATTATGGAAGGAAGACTGTCATGTGTTGGACGCGGGCCAAAAGTGAGAGGTCGATGGGGCGTATGTGGCCCGCGGGTACTGCTTTCAAGTCTCGAAACACCTGCTATCCAGCATGATTTTTCAGAGGGGTTCCGCGGAACCTGTGCGTTACGCAGGCCGCGAGCTACTAATAAATTTTACGTGGTTCCGCGGTCGCCAAGTCAAGATGACGAACACGAGGTGTGATTTCTGTAAGAAACCTCTATCACTCACACCTGGGTGTCAATAAGCACATTCAGGGCATAACAGAAATTGATGAAGTGCGCACTATAGTGTGTACAACAAATCCCGCCAACAGTTTGTAGGCAGAGAGACTCCGAAAACGGCCGTAGAGATAAGCTATTGCACTTGAATCTCGGAGGCCTTATATTTCCCCGTGCGCGTGTCTCCCCCTTGATTATAGGTGCCGAAGGGGCAGTGTATATACGTGTGCAGCCGTTTGCAGCAACATATTCTTGTGAATGGCATCCTCGAAAACTAACATATCTGAAAAAAAAAAAACTACGCGATATTGTGCTAAAGGGAACCATGTGTAGGCGCGAAGCAGTGTTAAGGCCTCACCATATGCACCCCTTGCAGGGCGTCAGTGCGTGGCTTTTTTGACGCGGCGCCGCGCCCTCTTCCTATGAGGAGAGGAAAGGTGTATCGCGTCACTACGTACCCACTCTCTTCATAGGTAGAGGGTGTGGCAGCGCTTCAAGAAAGTTACGCACTGACGTGCTGCAACGGGTGCCCTAGTCAGGCGTTTACACTGGCGGCGGCGTTGACCATTCGTCGCGGCTTTGCACAGGAGAGAAACTTAGGCAGGCGCAAAGCACACAGTGATGAATTGGTGTTTTCTACTGAAACATGCCAAGCGCTGCTAATGAGCAATGAGAGACAAAATACTTCGCTTCGACACAGAGACCCGCAGTCTGCTTTTAGTTAACGCGCTCGCTGCGAATTTTCATTGCTCAACAACACACAGAAGGAATCTCCCATCGGCACTACGTTGGAGGTAACGATCCATTGCCTACTATATAACAGTGAACCGTTGCGCAACGCGAGCAATCGGTTTTGCCAGCCAAGACACTCGCTAGCGGACGCTGCCAGCGTCGGCGTTGCGAGATGAGAGAGGGAAAACGTTGGAGAGGAGAGCGAGGGGAAGAGGCGCACATGCACAACAGTGGTGTAAGCGCTGCGGGGAGGAATGCATAGAGAAAGTAAAAAAAAAAAATCACAGCATATAACGGAGTGAATGATGATGAGTGGGGCGAAGCGTCCATCAGCCCGTCCATGCTTCTGTCCGTACGTTCGTTCTTCCTTCCGTCCGTCTGTGCGACCATCCATGCATCCATCCATGCATCCGTCCGTCCATAGAGTTTCTCAAAATTAACTAGAGGGCACTCTGGCGCTGCGATCGTTCAGCGACCATGGGAATGATGGGTAGTAGTACACACATTTGCCTAGTCTTCGTACTTGCGGGTGGCGAATCGTACTTGCGGCTTCGTTTATTGCTGTGTTTTGATTTTGTTTTGAAAGAAAGATTCAGCCCTTTTGAACTTCGTGACCCGATTTGGAAAGGTAATTCGAAAAAAAAATAGGATGGTGAAGCGCAATCGCTGAACATTTGCTGATTTTTGTTTCGTGAGAAAACAGCTTCAAGCCAAATGAACACACACGGAGACAAGAGCAGGCCAGAAGTACGAAGTTTAGACAAATGTGTGTACTACCCATCATTCCCATGCTCGCTGAAGCGCTGTGCATTGCAGCTTCCTTAGACACTAGCGCCAGAGTTCCCTCTAGTGTATATTGAAAAATTCTATGCATCCATCCGTACGCCCGCGTGACCGTTCATGTGCCCATACTTCTTCTAGCCTGTCTGTCTGTCCATCCATGCGTCCATCTAGTGAACACTCCAAGTACCGTCATCTCGCATATCGCATCCCCTGTGGCACATACCCACTCCGCGCGTTCGTCCATCCGACCGTCCGTCTGCTAGCCTGTCGGTTCGTCCATGCGTCCATCCGTGCGTCCGTCTAGTGAACACTTCAAGTACCACCATCTCCCATCTCGCATTTCAGTGGCTACGTATGACAACGTCGGAGGATGGACAGACCCACGCCTTAAGGGGCTTCGCCCCTGAAAATTTAAGAGCCTGCAATCTGCGAAACTGGCCTCAGGAAGTACGTCATGACCACGAAACACACTAGTGCTCTCACCAAACGCCAGAGGATGCAAGTGTAAAAAACAAAAAAAGTTATTGTAAATACAACGGAATGTTTTTTTTTGCAGAGTAATAATTATACTCCTATTAGGCATGTTTTATACATAAAGACAATTTATTCAACACACTTTGTGCAGTTATTTTTGTTAAGCCGCACTGCCATATGAGAAATGCTTAGAGGAGAGAGAGCGGAAGCGAGCGTAGGCCAGCAGACCCTGCTCGCATTGCCTTGCGAGGCAATAGACGAAGGAGCCTAGGAAAGGAGAGAGATGGGTACGCGCATGCGTAGTGGACCAAGTGGACCATGGACGCCCCTGTATCACGCTCACTCATAAGATGTTGCGCATCTACAATAAGCGCAGGAATTGGCTGAATTGAGCAGCCGACATGCGGCTGGCTCTCCGTGTTACTGAGCGTCGCGTCGATTTGTTGGTACGAGGAAAGAGAGAGAGAGGTTGGCTATCCCAGACGTGATGGGGGGAAAGGGGGAAGATAAGATTGCAAAGAAAGAGTTCCTATGCATGTAATAGACCACATTTTTTCTATATCCTGGCTTTTCAATTACACGTGAATGCACCGAGAACCGAACGAAAAGTGCTTGTACAAAAACAAAGAGAGGGAGGGTCCCCTAGTAACACGGATCTTACCCCCGAAGAGACGTACTAAATTGATACTTATTCGGTCCGTTCACCGCCCACGAAGGGATACCGACGAGTGGTATACGATTCGTATTCAGGAACTGGAGGGATTGGGCGCCGGTGTGGCCGAAACCACCACTGGACACCCGAAGGCGAGTATACGATATGTTTTGCTACCACATGCTTCATCGGACTTCAGGTAACAGAGCAACCTGTGCCCCACCATCTTGTGTTGGTGGACACCTACACCTGCACCAACCCGCTCTTCTTCTTAGCCGTGCAATATGCCCAGAGAAGTTCATGTTACAAGTGACGCACCACGGGGAGGTGGGGAGAGCTATGCCCAAAGACCGCAGATCCAATTAAGGCGGATTACGTGAACACTCAACTGCCCACGCCGTTCCGGCGCCCTTGAACACGAACGGATCAAACGGACCCTTATCCAGCTTACGAGGACCGATCTCCGAGTTGCGGTTTCCGCTCATCTGGATCACAGGGGCTCACATTTTCCTCAAGCAGCACAATCCAGTTGTTCAGCCCTCTCACAAAAAAGGCAATCTCATGGTGAGGCCTGCCAGAAGTCGAATTACAGGCACTCACCAAATCATCCAGCCAATGTAAGCACAGCTGTGTTCGCTATGCGCAAACATAGGTGGCAATATTCTTTGAATGCAAACCGGAAAGAGAGTAGCCGGTCCACTCAAGCCATGAAGCTTAGCAGGGTTGCTTGGGACCAAATGCTTTAGAACCTCTGCTAAAATGCAATGGCAGGTGCATGAGCAGGCATTCACTACACAAATCTTGGCAAATAAACTCGGTGATTCTGAGCCTTGAGTGCTCCGGTAGCCCCACTCATTCTGGTAGGGCAATACGAGCGCGCACTAACTGGCACTGAGATAGAAAAAAAAAAAACGAATGTTATTTTAGGGTGGGGGGGGGGGGGAAGGGGAAGATATGAAGCGTGGGTCTTTTAAGAGGCTGGTGTGCTTTAGAGATAATTGTGAACAGAACGTACAGATGTAGTTTTTGTAGAGGAATATATTGCATCGTGCAGACGATCTAGGACTAATGACGAAGTTTGTCAGTAAGCATAAAATAAGTATGCAACATTTTCTAGCTGGCATGCTCCGTTACGTCAAGAATGATGCTGGATATTTCAGTGGAGCAAAAAAAAAGTGCAGGTTCTGGCAGTTGACTAGAGAAACTAACAATTTTAATTACTTTGATTTTCTATTCCATGACAGAGCCAAGCCTGCAAAGCTCATCCTCACAACTTACACATTCTATTTTCTCTATTTTTATCAAATTTACCTGCTTAGCGCTTAGTCACAAGCCAAAACGTTAATTCAGGTCAGTCTCTCAGCTTAGGCATTGCAATAAACATATAACCCTGTCACTGCAACACTCTTATTTCCATATACGGAGACAGTGCACAGCGTCATCATCATCAGCCTGACTGCGCCCACTGCAGGGCGAAGGCCTCTCCCGTGATCCGCCAATCAACCCGGTTTTGTGATTTCTGTTGCCACGTTATACCCACAAACTTTTAAATCTAATTGGCCCATCTAACTTTCTGTTTCCCCTTCGTGTGTTTGCCTTTGGGAATCCAGTCAGTTACCCTTAATGACCACCGGTTATCCTGCCGACGTGCTATGTGTCCGGCCCATGTCCATCTTTTTCTTGATTTCAAGAATTATATATTTAACCCCAGTTTACTCCCTCACCCACTCCACTCTCTTCTTGTCTTTTAATGTTACACCTATTATTTTCCTTTCCATCGCTCGCTGCGTCGTCCTCAATTTAAGCTGAACCCTTTCTGTAAGCCTCCAGGTTTCTGCTCCATAGATAAGTGCTGGCAAGATGCAGCGGTTAAATACCTTCCTCTTAAGGGTAAGTGGCAGAGTACCATACTTGATTTGAGAATGCTTGCCGAATGTGATCCACCCCGTCCTTATTCTCCTAGTTATTTTACTCTTATGGTTCGGCTCCGTGGTTACTGCCTGTTCTAAGTGGACGCATTCCTTTACAGCTTCCAGCGTCTCTCCACCTATCGCGAATTCTGATTTCTGCCAAGGCTGTTGCAGATTACTTTATTTTTGTGTATATTAATTTCCAGTTCAGTAATCATGAACTGTAATTCGTACCTTGAGTTACTCATCAAGGCAATGTCATGAACGAATCTCATATTACTAAGGTACTCTCCATAAACTCGTATTCCTAACTCTTCCCAGTCTAGGTTCCTGAATAACACCTGTAAACACGCTGTGAATAGCATTGGAGAGATCGTGTCTCCTTGCTTTACAACCTTCTTTACTGGAATTCTGTTGCTTTCTTTATGAAAACTATGGTGGCTGTAGATCCTCTGTAAATTTCTTCCAGTATGTTTATGTAGCGATCTACGGCGCACAGCATACCATTTTCTAAGCTCAGGAATTTTCTTTTTACGCGCCAGCCATTGGCTCTCGTGCGGAGAGCGCGACATCTGCGCCAGCAATCTCGGTGGTTATAAGCAAAGCCCTAGCTTCACTCGGAGACCACATGATGGCGACACAAGTCCGCCGCAAAGCCAAATGTCATTCGAGTTTTGAAACTCGTACGCGCTGCGTGCGAAAAGGTTGTGGAAACAAAAGCAGATTCGTATTTTCCTTGCCCTTTAACAAACTGTTTGTGTAGCGTTGAACACACATGCGATGTTTTCATCAAAGTTCGCCATTGGGAACGACTCTTAATCTTTGTGACAAACTTTCTCTTTGTGCAACATAAAATGAGACCTATTTTTAAATATACATTTGGATTCTTTTTCATAACAGGCAGTAATGATGACTAATAAAATGCGGTAATTAAATCACTGAGTATATAGTGCCTCATCTATGAGCATCACATGAGAAAAATAGTTCTGCTTCAAACAAATATACTGAATCAATATGGCCAATGAACTTCTTTGACGAAACTTTGTGAACAAAACATTTTACCCTTGATTAGCATTTAATTAAGCCAACTACCACGAATAATTTTTCGCCAGAGCATTCAATGCGTCTTGTATATTTTGTAGAGATGCAAATCGCATTTTACATAGTTATATCTTGTTCGCCAGTTTTGCTCAGACGCTTCTAGTTATTGGTACCAGCATTCTTGGCGCAAAATAAACACAAAAACAAGCAAAAACAACTAAAGAAAGGAAGAAATAGATAGACAAATAAAGAAAGACAAACAAAGAAAGCAGGAAGGAAAGAAGAAAGGAAGGAAGGTAATAAAGAAAACAAAAAAAGAAACCAAAACACGTCCACTTGCGGCTCTGGCAAACACGCACTCGTGGGAGTTGTCAATACAGAGAAAAGGGAGCAATCATCAAAACACCATTACTTTGCTCAGTGTTCCCGCATTGCAAAAGTTTTGCGTTTCCGTGCGAGAGCTGCTTTAATGTATTCAAACAAGCGTGGCTGTTATACTATGCTACCCATGCTAGAAGCTAAGCGTTCACGGTGTTTGTAGCATTTTAGCTTATCGCTGCTTAGTATAAAACTTTGAAGTATCGGTGGCCTCTCCGCAGACATCTCTGTTCAAAATTAGCTAAACATCACCGTTTTTGTGTTTACGGTCCCTGGTATATTTCAGCGTTGTCTGATGTTAGAACTGCTAGGTAAGTCGAGGAATCAAAGGCCTCGTACATCGTAATAAGATTTTACATGCAGCTAACGAACACCAAAGTCACGCAAAGCTTGAAGCTGAACGATTATGAAGTCTGATCGGGTTGCTTGTAAGTTGTTGCAAGGCTTCAGCTAGAAAATGCTTGGTTGTTTTGGAGTTCTAGCTATACAGGTGATGCGAAGCACTTGTTAGCCGGCTTCTAAGCGTAGACAGGTTCAGGTTAAAACACAGTCACATAGACTGCCCGGACGTCCAAACTCAAAAGACAAACTCGCACCGAAACAGAGCGTTTGCCCTCCTGATAGACTTGCGGATACGTCGTCGATCGCGTAAGGCTTCCAACGCATTGGTGTCTTCTCGCAACCACCGTTCACTTTATCATGCCCTAGTATTCTCTTCGTGTAAGTAGACTAGAACGTGCGGCCATGATGCATAGGACTGGGTTAATCCCGACAGTTGATTAAAGCTTTTCTCAATTGCTGGTTGCGTCGGTCTAGAAATGTCAACCGACGTTGACCGCCCATCTATTGTCTTCTTTATATTTTAGCTGGCCAGCGATTAGTAGTGGAATTCATTCATACGCGTTAATCACGATGGCAGCTTTTTCTACACATTTGTACACGTCAAAGCCTTTGCGTTCCGTTTAAACAACTTCCCGGTAAAACAATTCACTGGAAAGGAGTACTAATCTTGTGGCTAAGAAAGCTTTTCCGCTGGAATAACTTTCTTCGAATCACCACCATGCCTCTCTCCTAAGTACGAATTAAAAATCGACAAAACCCACGCACCTTAAGAGGAGGAGAAGGAGGAGGAGCAAAGTTTAAGCGGAAGGTCAGGGAGGTTAGCCAGTTCTTAGACCGGCTGGCTGCCTTGTGTTGTGGAAAGGGTTGAGGGAAATAAAAGATGATAAAAAGAAATGTTGCGAAGAGAGAGAAATTACAAAAAAAAAATAGCGAGAGAGAAAAGGCAACATCAAAGAGCATATGACACTAAAGCCTGTCTCTGAGGCCAGTTGTCCGCAAGAAGCGCAGCAAAGCTTTAAAATCTTCTGGGCTGAGGATGGGCTCGGCCAATGACCCAGAATTCTTTGTTCCGACAAAGACTGATCATCCAGTCTATCCAGAGCTGCAGTCAGTTCTTGTCTTGGCGCGTTGAAATATCATTGCTATGCGAAGCATGTGTATGGAAGGTGACTGTGTTGTAATCTTTTTACTGAGTGAAACTTACGAAGCGGCGCTATATATATGTACTAATATCATACTTTAAACAGCCGCTGGTGTTTTATGTAACCAGTTTCTTACAGTTGCGCAATGATGCCAACAGCAACACGTATATTAGCAGCAACAGAAGTGGTAAGCTCATACGAAACATTGGTGTTCGCGACGATGGTAGCCCCTAGACACTCCTACATAGATCGAATCCAGCCAATGGTGCCTAACTACCATTGAAATTATTCTGATGTGATGGCTGTATCATAGAAGTGCATATGCAATGTTTATAAAATATGATAGTCAGCACTGGAAGCGTAATGGACGTTTCAAGATTAGGGACTACTTAAAAGTTACCTGGGGCACCCACATTATATATATATATAAATATATATATATATATATATATATATATATATATATATATATATATATATATATATATATATATATATATATATATATATATATATATATATATATATATATATATATATATATATATATAGTCAAGTAGATTCGCCGTGAGCGGTCACAACGTGGTTTATTTCGACGTGTCGGCCTAGAGTCTGGCCTATAAACCGAAATAAATCACGTTGTGACCACTCACGGAGGAGGATCTACTTGACTATATGCAACGCTATGGCCACTCAACCACCATGACTGCATATATATATATATATATATATATATATATATATATATATATATACATAGAGAGAGAGAGAGAGAGAGAGAGAGAAATAAACAAAAGGTCGAGACAGAGAGGTTAACATGGTAAAAATTCCGGTTTGATAACCTCTACAGAGGTGGGGAAATAAGGGTCGAAAAGTGAATATATAGAGAGAAAGACTTCTGCACAGACTTCTGCACAGACTTCTGTGACATCAACTGCAGTCGGTGTCGTAGGATTCTTTTTTCCGTAAAAGTCTGGTTGTCGAGTTCATCAATCGCATTGCAGAGTGGCTGTTTCTGCGAGCACTGCTGTGGGCATTCACACAGAATTTTCCAAGTTGTTTTGTCACTGCCACGATTGCCACAGGCTGCATTGTCCGCCATTATTATGTGGAACGCGTACACATTGGCAAAATGTGACACTCAACCAAAACTTGTACAGTAGAATGACACCAGTTCGGTGATGTTTTGAAGTAATTTGAAAACTATAAAGTGGTGCCTATAGGGTATATAATCGCGCATTCTTGAAATGTGGCTCGTTCCGTTGCGATGTGGCGAGTTCGCGAGCAAGCATGCTGAACTTCCTTGCAGCGTTAGTTTTGGAGAGCCATATCGGTATTTGATAGTTTTCAGCATGGGCAGAACGGGCAGGTTGATAGGCCCATTTACCGCCAATAACCTCACTGAAAGGCTATTTGATGTAATTGTTCAGTTCTGCTCTTAAAAAGCTTGCCCCAGTCCAGTTATATGAAATGTACCAAGGCCGGATACACGTGTACACCGATGGCTCTGTATTACACAACAGTTTAACTGCCTCAGGTGCCATACCAATAAAAGCTATAGCAATAAAGTTCCAAGACCTCCCACCTTACGACACAGATGGCAGCGGAGCTCACAGCTCTTCGTGCCGCATTGCAATTCATGAGTGATGAACGTGCACAAGAATGAACTGTTTTCAGTGATTCCAAGGCGGCACTGCCATCCTTTCTGCCACCTTTACGCCTTGGCCTGTACGAACAACTAGTGTTCGAGATTACAGAAGAGACACACCAATCAACAAGATAGATCTACACTCTCAATCAGATGTGGCACGTATACCCGCATACTTGTGGCACATGTACGCCCATGAGTATTCGCCCCACGTTTGACAGAAAGGGCTTGATGATGTGCACGACCGGACTGGGAAAATGTAAGTACGTGTCATGACCAGTGATTGATTGATTGATATATGGGGTTTAACGTCCCAAAACCACCATATGATTATGAGAGACGCCGTAGTGGAGGGCTCCGGAAATTTCGACCACCTGGGGTTCTTTAACGTGTGCCCAAATCTGAGTACACGGGCCTACAACATTTCCACCTCCATCGGAAATGCAGCCGTCGCAGCCGGGATTCAGTCCCCCGACCTGCGGGTTAGCCGTCGAGTACATTAGCCCCTAGACCACCACGGTGGGGCTGTCATGATCAGTGCGCCATATTCGTCAAACCATCTTAGTCTCCCGTACTAATTTTGATTCGCCCCAAGCGGGTGATCACTAGAGCACCCAGACGTAGGAGGATGAATAGATAGATAGATAGATAGATAGATAGATAGATAGATAGATAGATAGATAGATAGATAGATAGATAGATTCTCAAAATACATGCAGTACGCAAAAAATGTTTCACGTTTAATAAAGGTAACTGTCTTTCTTTAAGCGTAATCACAAAACTGAAGATGCGCTGCCAAAATATCAGGGCGGTATTAAATTAGAAACGATCAAGCAATGCAGCAAAAGAAAAAAAAAAGAGGAGAAGGTTAAAGATCGTGAATCATATAAGAAGAAGCGCAATGGCTGAAAAATAAAAGTAGCATGGCACTCTGCCAAGCACGAGTATTCCTGGAAGAGTTTATTTTGTCCCTTTGATCTGCGCTTAAGTGAATTTCGCTGCACCTCTTAGAACATTCGGGCTTTAAGTTTCCGCCAAGTAAGACCACATAACACGGATAGATGGGACATTAAAAATGATTTAGGTAATGCCTAAGATAGAAAATAAATATGAAATACATTATATACCAGAAATTATATATTTATGAAGATCCCTTATAACGATATTTACTTTGCGAGACCAACACGACGTCCGGAGCACTTCTTCCAAAGAAAAGTGAATAGAAGCGCAATATATTTAATACAAGTTTGGTAACGAAGCACTAAAATATAAACTTGCCACAGAGCGCTGTTAACTACTACGGGCTTACCTAATGTAGGGGCTTACTTGTTCTTTATAGTGCATTGTATGAACGAGCATCCATCGAGTCAATAGAAGCGCGAAGTCCTTTGTTAAAGCGTCTTCAATAGAAAGCCTGAAAGGGCTGGTGATCATTGCGCCAGGGAACTGCTGCAAGAAGAGAGAGGAAATTGAAGGAAAAAACTACAAAGAATAGTCTTGTATTTTATTTTTAAGTTTCAGTAAACGTGATGAAGGATGACTTCCGTCTCACACACTCAACAACAGCTAAATTTTGCTGTCTTTCATCAGTGTTATATACGTGCGAAAAAATAAGTAAAATGAAAAGGTCCTTTTTCTTCCTTTTTTCATCCTTGTGCAAAAAAAAAAACACCTTAGTTTTTATTTCTTGTCAGTGTGTTCTGCGCTCATTGCCAAGCGTCTTGTGATGCTTTGTAAATTTAATCATTAATAAAATCAGTGTACATGAACATTTTCTTTCATATGTGCGCGTGTTTCAAACATAGTATTGTCAATAGTATATCTTGTTTAAATTGGTGCATATGCATGTCGTGCGCGAATTGCTGGTTCACATCAGGAAGTTTTAGAACAGGGGCTCGAAAAGTTTGGGGCAAAAAAAAATAGCATCAAGGCCACTGCGCGTGCGCAAAACCCAAACCGTGTATGAGTTTTGGGTTGGGGATGTTTTTCCTCAAATTACCGGGAGCCCCAAAGCCTGTCCCAAAAGTTTTGGGTCAGACAAACGTGACGGCACCCACTGAAGCGACAGCACTCGGCCAAGAATAGTTTGACATAGAATAAGGGGAGTGTCAAAAGCACCGTAGACCACATTGGAAAACTCTTCATTCCCGCCTTACCCAAAGCGTCCACACGCAAAGGGCTTTGAGGCCCCAAACATTTGGGGGCCCTATTCGAAAACTCCCTATTATGCAACGGGAAGCATGTCATGGCGAGCAAGTTAAGGCCATTTCAACAATTGATCTCCATTTTCACACCAGCACGCACGCCTGCACGCCCGCACGCCCGCACACATACACACACACACACACACACACACACACACGCACACACACACGCACACACACACACACACACACACACGTGCGCGCGCAGTTTACTATTAGCCGCAGTAACGAATCTTATTCGGGTGTCCATGTAGAAGTGTTGTTGTGTTTGTTGTTGTTCTCCTATTGTTAGTGGCGCATACCCACTTTGGGGGATTGGCCAAGAATCGAGTGGTTTTAAAATTTACTGTTCAGATTTGGAATGATGGAGGTTTAACAGAAAGATTACCGATAGCCTAGGAAAGTGTGGTGCTTAATGTAATGCATACAAATATTTACATAAACGATATTATTCTTAGAATAGAGCAATTATCTGATTTTATACGTATATAATTATGTGGACACATTAGGATAATGAAACTGGTTAATTAGTCGGAAGAGGTACACACGGGTGGAGATTTTATGCGCTAGCATCGACGCCCTATGATGTGGGGCATGCGAAGAGCCGTGAGGACAAGCATTCCTGCGACGCACGTTCGGTTTCCACTAGCGCGAAGTGTTCTTTGATTTGCTTTTGTCCCCGCGGTGGTGGTCTAGGGACTAAGGTAAATTCAGCTGTTGACTCGTCGGTCGTGAGATCGAATCACGGCTGCGGCGGCTGCATCTTCGATGGAGGTGAAAATGATGTTGGCCCGTGTGCTCAGATTTGGGCGCGAGTTAAAGGGGCCCTCTAACGCTTAAAAACAGCGTCGGTGCTGACTGGATAACTCGTAGTGGCACCCGCCAGAACTATTGCGAGCGGAAATGACAACGGAAGGCGGAGACCTCGAATTGGATAAATGTAACGGTAAATGTTATCACGATATTGCATATAGGGATTACTATTGTATTTCTTTTTCGCTTTAGCATGGTTTCTCACTGAACGTGGAAGAGAATAAAGCCCCCGCATTTTCATCTTGAAAACTGCAAAGATGGTCAAAGAATTCGCCGAAAGCCACGATGCTGCTAGAAACGCGCTGGGGATGCTCCAGCCGCCTTTGTTTGAAGAAACTAAAAAAAAAAAAAGAAATGCAAGAGCATTTATACATAGATGCCATTGTAAAAAGAAAGATCAGTCATTTCGCACGTGTCATTCCCTCTTCATGTGCCACATTATTTGTTACCATTGCAATGGCGTCCTCAGTATGTCGAAAATAACGGGCAATATGACACGCAAGCTTCATGTACGGTAAGGTTTTCAGTTCATTCCATTGGGCAGCCTACCAATGTCTCAGGCTGAGGTAAACATGGTCAGGGATAGCACGAAAAAAACGAGTTGAAGGTAAGCATTCATTTCGTTGTATTTTTATACCTCTACGCTGAATAAACTTGCACTGCTTGCCGATATTGCTGCCGTTCTCGCGGCACTATACCTCTTAAGCTTTCAGTGTACGCAGCCCGCTAAAAAAATATATAAAACAATGAGGTCTGGAAAAGTGTTAGACCTTTAAAGAACCTCTTCAAAGAACCCCTTTAAAGGCCCTTTAAAGAACCCGAGGTGGTCGAAATTTCTGGAGCCCTCCACTACGGCGTCTCTCATAGTCATATGGTGGTTTTGGGACAATAAACCCCCCGTATACCAATCAATCACTTCGCTTTTATTTTTTCTAGATTTTATCTATTCCATATTCCCGAGCGAAGGCTTTGAAAAAAGTTGAACTGAAAAAAAGATTCGAAAAATTTCTGTGCATTTTCTTTGTCTTGATCGTCTCTATTTCTTCGTATGATTGTGAGTAAAAAAGATGGGGTCTCTCGGCATCCTTTCTCATGTGTCCTTGAAAAGTCAAAAAGAAAAGGGGTAAAGTAAAATAAATGGCTAAAGTTTTGTCGCGTACCGTTATTGCACTTGCACCGAAATTCGGGGTGCCACGGTCTCACTCGAAATTAATGTGGTCTGACTTAGCCATAAGGTTTAAACATGTACACCCTAGCCGAGGGAGATGCTTTAGACGAAGTGAAGCGCGTTTTCCACGCATGGAAATTGAGATATTGCGCAGGGCGAGTATACGGTATTGTGTCCGCATGAAATAATACAGCCGGGCGCTCTCCCGGGGGGGGGGGGGGGATGTATGCTCATTTCTTTCGGTTAGAAGGATGGTTAAAGTTGGCTATATATGGAGCAGCTCATCGTGGTGCTCTACAAAAGAGGGGCCCCTCACCGGAATCGATTAGTGCCGACTTCTCGCGCAAAGCATCAGTACACATGCGGAAGCACTCCAGCACCCGACCTCTGTGCAAAAAATACTGACCCGCCGTTTTATCAACGGCCATTTATGCATTCGTTGAAGCTATAAGGTAGACCCACGGCGCTGTATTTCACTAAGGGGCTTGGAAACGAACTTGGTTAGAAGCGTTGTCAAGGTTTATCGCAGTGTCAAGGGGGACCGGCTAAAGAATGCACATATGAAGTAGTACCAATGAACAGTTTTATGGGTGTAACGTCTTACAATAAGCAAATTAGCTTTTTGCAACTTGCGATCACAGTTAGAGCGCTAACTGCAATTGATAAGGTTTTGCGTTTGTGCGGTTCTTCTTTTCCAAGTGAAACGGCCCTTCGGACGAACGCCTTGCCCCACTCATCATCAGTCACTCCTTGGATATACTGTAATTTCTTCTATATAATCGTCTGAATAAACCCATTGCTTTCAGCAAAGTGTGTGTTATAAACGACCGCACGCGTTATGCGAATTACCACTGCATGAAACAAGAAGCTCTCTCTCTCTCTCTCTATATATATATATATATATATATATATATATATATATATATATATATATATATATATATATATATATATATATATATATATATATATATATATATATATATATATATATATATATATATATATATATATATAGAAATCTGTAAGGTGTAATTCACACATTGGCCAAAAGCTTTCGAGGGCCAATCTTGAAGGATTCACACAACTACGGACGAAACACAGGCCACGGTGCTAGCGACAATCTGAGAGAAAACTAGAATAAAACAGCAGAGTTCTGTAGAACTTACATTTTTTTATTTACGCTTACGAGAAGAGATTGATAAGAGTTACTCGAAGAAACTCTGTGCTTATATCATAATGTTATAGGGTAATTTAGATAATATATGGTGGCCATATTTCAATGGCAGTGCAATGGAAAAGCAAGCGTGTACGCAAATGTAAGTACACATTACTCGTTACATGTTAAATAACCCTAGATGGTTAAAGTTAATCCGCTGTCACTCATTATGGTGTACCTCCTAATCACATCATGGTTCTCGCATTAGTTTTTCAGATAAAAAGAACGTGCGTAATGTTCAAGTAAATCAATTCAAACTTTTATGTAGCTTGAAAGAACGGTTATTTCAATATATTTTGCCGAAAAAGGGAAGGAAAGTGTGAAAAATCAGCGAGCTATTTTATAACGCTGCTTTTACCCACTGATGCTACTAAGGCACAGCGGTGGACAAAAGCAGATGTCATCAACGTCCTGTGTTTGTAAACTGCGAAAGGATCTATCATATGTCTATATATTTGCGTCTAGAATTCATTTAAGGCCCACTTCAGACACAAAGACAAAAATACATGAACTGAAACACTAACACAATACTTATGGCCTTGTCCACGGAAAGTGGCTTACCACCGACACAGACAATCACACTTAGAGTGTTGAAAAAAAAAAAAAGAAATCAAAACCTCACTGCACGCCCAGCCGTGTTTATTCATGAACCCTTCGGGCACCAGGCCTGAAGCTGGCGTTTTCTCGAGACAGGCGTACTTTAGGCGCTAGATTCACCTCGAAACTCCAGTGAGTGGCAGACGTGTGAAAAACAAGAAAGGCAGGCCCGGAGTTTCAAAGGGCTTAAATTCCTACGCGTGTGTTTACCTGTTGCTAGCTGCCTAAAAACTCACAATTTCGCAGCTGGGTCTGGGTTTTTCGCGCTATCGGGGCTTTTGCAGCATTGCGGGATACCGCAACGATGCTTACGCAACTTCACGAATGACGGACTTCGAATTGAGTAAGGCGAAATATGCAACTTTCGAACAAATAAAAACTCAACAAAACAGAATTGCAGCGCCGAGGTGAGAAGCAACCGCATATTTTATGATCTTCCCACACGGGTTGTAATTGCGCCACCGCTGTGAAAGTGCAGTTAAAGGCAGTGCACTGAAATTTTATGCATTGGATGCACCAGGTTTAGAGTGAGCCTTTGCATTCGAAATAAGATGCAAGCGCTGGAGCTAAGGCGAATTCATAGAAAGGCTTATAAAAACGCTCAGAATCTGGACTATGCCAACCTAATATTTACTGGAAAGCCACAAGTTATGCTTGTGTCGCAAAAGTTAACACTTACCATAGGCAGGCGATAAATACATAAAATCTAGGCACAAGTTGGACTCGTATTGTCGATAGCTGTCTCAAAGTTCCTTGTAGTGTGCATTGCTCAATACGTTCATTTAGTGGAAGGAATAAAAATGGTTTATTCAGCCATTATATTGCACGGTGCAGTTTCAGCGTGCGAATGAGCCTTGTGGTGTTCTATGCAGTCACGTCATACGGTGTACTGTTTTGAAATGAAGGACCATAAAGTGCCCTACAGAAAATTAAGAACTGTAGCTTGGTAGCTGAGGATGAATTGTAACGATAACGATTCTCTCTTTTTGTGCAGCCAAAATCTTAATGAATTAGTTTTGCAGCAAATGAAAGTATCAAACGAACTGTTTTGTACGTGGTGTCTGCTTACCCTTACATCAGGCAACATATTTTGTGACACTACTCCGCACAGAAAACGTTGTCACTTCTCGCTTCCTGGAGAAGCTTCATACTCGGGCTCGATGGGCTTCAAACTTTCCGGTGCTCTTTCTGAAGTGATACGACATCGAGATCGCCTGAAACGAAAGGAAGGAATCTATCAGGGCATACGCACCGAGTAAGTTCCTGCAGTGAGATGAAAGTTTCATGAATTTCACGAAGGCACCTTTCACTACTCCCTGTTGTGCACCCTGTTGTAAAAAAAACAAATTGGAGGCTGTTGCAAAACAGATTCAGAACACACTAAAAAAATGATAAAAGATTGGAGCACTTCTTTTGAAGAGTCGCCATCTAGACGTGCTTGGAGGCTTTCACATAATCCCCTACGTTTAGGAGAGACAGACTAAACTTCCACCATGCGCAGCTTTATGCACGTGTGTAGCAATAACTTATTTTGTTTTCGCAATGCGGAAGCTGCGTTTGAAACGCCATATTAAAAAGCTACCAGGGTGACAGAGCGAGACAGTGTGTCTACACGAGTAAAAACTTCTTTGCTTTGCCGCATGATGCACACTGACAAGAAATTTATATTGCACGGCTCCGGAGGCGTGATTTGTCTTTATTAGTTCAAGGAATACCAAACTAGTCGAGCAATAACTAGTAGTTTACATCAGCGGAATTACGGTTGATGTGTTTGTCCAAAATATAATTTAAGCTTGAGAATGAAGGTATTAAATTGCAAATGAAAGTATTTTCCCATTAATTAATATTTTATATTTGCAGTACAAGAACACTGCAATAGAGTGTTTTATTATTTGCTTGTGTGTCGTAACATGTGTTCTAGGGTGAAACCAATGCCATAGTGTCCTGAATCATCGTTACAATAAAGTGAAGTGATAACGACTTGTAACGTGAATCTGCGTGAGCGCAGGGTAAATAAATTTTGCGTAATACAGGGCTTCGTGATATCACCCTTCCGAAGCGATCTGCTTTCGCCTACTTATTAAAAAAGCGCGGGGTGCGCCTAGCATCATTTCGGAATTGTGGAGCTTTATTGAATGCTCATACATACATACATACATACATACATACATACATACATACATACATACATACATACATACATACATACATACATACATACATACATACATACATACATACATACATACATACATACACACATACATACATACATATCTATTTACTTATTTGAACATACATTACAAGCCATGTACGAAGAATTTCGTAAAGTGGTAGTTCAGCAAAAAGGTATAGTGCAAATAAACACTGTTATGTAGTATTAATAAATTTTATGACCATGAAATGGTGTAGTAAATTAAAAGAAACCATATGCGGGGCTGGTATATGCTATGCTGCTGCTCATACTCTGACAAGATTATTCATAACTTTTCACCATGTATTCCGCCATAACAGTACTGAAAAAATAAAACGTGACGTGACCTTTTTTTGTTGTTATGTAATTTCAAGGAATGCTACAAGTCACCCTCATGATAATCTTGTCAAGTATCTGAAAATATGCCCAATAATGGCAAATTGGCTCTTATGTAGGCATTCGTGTGAAAACTGGGCCAGTATGACACGAACTATTAACAGTGTGAACAGAAATACAAGATTTAGTTAGCAATAAGTTTTCGCTTTTCAACCCGCGAGTACTGCATGCCTTGATTCACAGCTATAGGATGCTCCACAAGGTCAAGAGGAAGGGGGGAAGCCGGCTGAGCATACAGATTCAATACATTCTCTTCTTTACAGTTGTATTTACTTTTCCCAGCTACGCAGCAAAGTGTATTTCTGCATTCTCCCTTTTCTCTATAAATGAATAAAAACTCACAGGGACAATCGATGCACTCAAGTAGACGTGACGGTGATGCTCGGTGGTTCATCGCGGCCATCTGTGCCGCCTGTAGTCAATAGCTTTTCGATTTTGGCGACGTTCCAAGCACACCACCATCTGCTATGGATGGGTCACTGCTTCCTATGTACGCGATGACTGTCACCGAGACTGATGGTAATGGCTGAGAACACCAAATGTAAAACAAGAGAACCGAACCAAGACTAAAGAAAGTTGCAGATGATAAAGCTTTGAAAATGCAATCAATCGCGACTGTTGTTTGCACAGGGAAAGGGCGAACGCACAGGTGTCCCTTCCTGCTATTCACCGCAGTTTCACTGTGACCACTGGAAACAGTAACTACACAGAGATCAGATGGCTTGCAACACAGTAGCCATGACGGCAGTAGTAGTACATAGTACATTTTTCGACGCACAAATGACAACTGGACAGATCGTGGTGACGACGACGACGACGACGACGACGACGACGACGACAACAACAACAACAACAACAACAACAACAACAACAACGACAACAACAACAACAACAACAACAACAACAACAACAACAACAACAACAACAACAACAACAACAACAACAACAACAACAACAACAACAACAACAACAACAACAACAACAACAACAATGACAACAACAACGACAACAACAACAACAACAACAACAACAACAACAACAACAACAACAACAATGACAACGACAACAACAACAACAACAAATACAAAAGACATGCTTACGGTTATATCTGGGGTATGAACGTCCTAAAACCACGATATGGTAATGAGAGACCCCGTAGTAAAGTGATCCCTAAATTATGACCATCTGGTCTTCTGACATGGTGCACTGATATCGCAAAGTAGACGAGTCGCTGACATTATAGTCTCCATCAAAACGTGACCGCCACAGGCGGGATCGAACCCGTGACCCTTAGGTCAGCAGCCGAGCCCCACAAGCTCTGCTCCACCTCGGTGGACGGCTACAGAATTTTATTTTTGTTTTTGCGCGGTAGCTGCTTTTCTTGCATGAAAAGTATCTTGCAGAGATTACTCATGTTGCCTATAATTCAGAACTCGGAACAAGTACACCACTTGTGAAAACACAAATATTAGGGAGGCTTAAAACTATCTGTGATAGATTTGAAGCATGCAATGAGAATGTATTAAGCGCGTAACCACAAGTGTATTTTTTGTATGAGAATAATGATAATGCCTGTGTACGTTTACCTTCGAATGCTAGAGCTCGGTTATATTGCTTTCAAAACTTGATATGTGTGATTTCTGTATTGTAGGAATCATAGAGCTTTTATATATGTTGAGGCGCTCCTAAAGCCGACATTATAAGGGCCCTAATAATGAATCAAACCATATTGAATAATTGCTGTAACTCGTAGTTCTGCAGGTCTGGCTCCGAGTGCCGTCCTAACTTCCACGTACAGCTCTAACACCCATCAAATGCAATAACATGGCAGCCACAATCAAGTGTACCTCAAATACACAAATCCTGAATAAAGAAAAATACTTCCACACAGCGTTATGACTCATCGATCAAGAAACACATAAGAACGGAGCGTCAATCTACGTTGCGTTGCGATTTCGTCGTAGTTAGGAGGCCGCGGTGGTTTCGGCTAACTCTCATGCCGTTATGTGAAATAACAAGGTTCTGAAACGTCAAATGCAACAGCCTAACAGTTTTTATGAGTATTGCTTGCACTATTCGTTTAGTTCCTAAAGATACAGGAAGGCAAGGTTAATATTCCAACATGACAGCACTGATATCTATCTGTAAAATAGTCTACGAGATGCAGGTTTCGCTCCTAAGTGATGTATGCACGTGATAGAACCTACGGGCAGCTTTCAGCTCTGTCAAAACGCCTCCTGGTTCGATGATTACAGCTAAGAGTTTTTTACTTCGGAATATGAGGCCGTAGCAGAAAAGGTCATAACGGTTAAACAGTATTCGGCTTCAGACTCCACTGACTTCAGATCAATTCAGCATACATTTATTCTTTTTTTGGAGTAAGGATTACATTAGTGACGCAGCAATTAAAAAATACATAAAAGGGAGTGGAATGCCTTGTTCTGTTGTAGTTTGCATGCGATCCAAGCTTCCGAGCAGCGGTTCGCGTGTGCTTGCGATCACGCATGCCAGCCGGTTGTTCGACATCGTCAGGTCTCACATTCCGCGCATTCTTAATTCTAAAAACGAAGGCTAGCGCTAGCGCTGTCAAGCGCAGCGACAAAATAAATAAGTACCCGTAGCATTCCGCTTCGAACCAAAAAACAACAACAATAAAGAAGAGTGAGAGGAGAGGAAGAGAAACGACAAAGGCAGCTAAGCATCTTTTCTTGAAGATGAGAGCACAAAGAAGAGGGGTGGGGGGTGGAAGAGGGTGAATTTGAAATGGGCCACTGGCAACGTGTGCGACCAATCGAATGGGAAGATTGCCAGCAGGCGAGGGGTCACAGCGCACCACGTTCCTGTGGGCACCCGCATGTGCCCAGTCCAACGTTACTCCTGGCGTTCCGAAACGAGTCGTTTGTGTTTCACTTCTTCCTGCAACATCTCTCGCGAGGATCGGCTTTCGGTGCAGTGTGTGGGCAGGCTTCAAAACCCGCCACCGTATTAATAGGTTGTATCCGTCACTCAGGTTGAGATTTATGCTTGGAAAGGGTAGCGGAGTGCTGAATCTGCTTTCGAAAAACGGTAGCGATGCCCAGGAGTACGATGGGGCTCCGGAAGTTCATTAACTGCTTCCCCCCCCTTTTCCCCCACCCTGAAATGCAGCTACTAGAAGAACGGCCTCGCCGGTCGGGACCTGGAAGTGATGTCGATGTTAACTAGTTATCGATTTCCACTAAAATGTCCCAAGGAAACTCGTGTCTCGGGGCATTTTCGAGTCGCTGTTCCGGAAATACACCCAATGAAATGAACAAGGAACTAAAAGCAAACAATAATGACCAAACAGCGGAGAAAGACGCGGATAGGGCGGCCCTTTTCTTGTTGTAATAGAAGGATCTGAAGATAGGCCTACATTACAAAAAAGAAGAAAAATAAAGGATAAAAAAGACTCTTCGAACTGGATCATGGCCGCGGTATAACATTAAGTCTAACTAAACTAACCAGAGCCTTTCACATTGTATCATTATATGCGAACTTGATTGCCCTCGGACAATTGCACGAGTCAGAAGAAAATGTCATTCTTTTGTGCGCTTTACCTTGATGTTCACGTCATGTCCGGTGTCCTAGTGCCTCAATAGAGAGGTTACTGGCCTCGAAAAAAATCTCAAAAAGAAAAAAAAAACACTGCTTTAAAAGCCGAAAATGATGACTTATGTTGTGTGTTATCTGTGAAACCGTTCATCTGACCTCGCGTTTATAGACGTTTCTCTATGTTGATATTTATTATTTGTCTTGTCTTTGTTATTTTCTTATTTTCTTTTCCTTAATCTTCTAGCCTTCCTCCGATGTTTCATTTCACTGTCTTCTCCCTTGGTGAATGAATAGACAGGTGCCTTGTCCATATGACGGGCAGTTCTTAGCCTTCTTCTCTCTCAACTTTTCGGCCCTTGTGTGGTTCTGTATCAGTATCAAAAGATAATAAATATTTATTTGTTGCAGCTGTGAGGAAGAAGACAGACACATGCGGAAGCGCATTGCGATCGCCTGGCTCACTCGGCTGTTTGCTCCCTGGCTACACTTTGCCTGCTGCTGCTGCTATCTTCCCGGTCGCTGTGTACCTTAATAAACACCCGTAACACAGCACACTTCCATAGTAGTTGAAAGGTCATCATATTTTTTTAAGACGGTGGTCTTTTTTTATACGTACGCCCTCGTTGAGCGTAACGGCCAAGTGCAGAAACGGATTGCTACAAGAAATCTATACGGTGGTAACAAGTTTAAGCTGCACGCGGTGCCTAGGGCGCCGTAAAACGTTTCCTGGGGTGTTCAATCCACGTCACAACGTTTTACCGCTTTTATTTCCGCCGTGACGAAGTCGAATCTGGATGATAGGGGATAAGAGCGAAGGCAGGCAGGGAGTAGGCGGCGCTTCGCGAAGCCAACCTCCTAAGCTATTTTTCCGTCACTTCATCAACCGATGCTGCAAAATTTTTGTCGTATGCCATTTATCTCGCCCCTTTTGCGATATTATCGGGCGTCCGGTGCAAAACAAGACCGATCGGTGACCTTTGGCGCTAGGAACACGTATCGGCCTCGGACAATAAGCTCAGTCTAAAGAAAAAACAAAACAATGAGGAAAATAAGCAACGTTTCAAGGAGCGAAATTTTGGCGCTTTGATGAGCCGTGCCAAAAAAAAAAAAGAAAGAAAGAAAACCATAAAATAGGAGGGGCTGAACTGCTGAAACTAGGCATTGCTTTTTTTGAGGAAAGAGATGAGATCTTCGAGCCAATACAGCGAGTGAACTCCCTTGCTCAGTGTAGAAGCATGGGGTGCAGGAAAGAAGAAAAAAAAATGCCTCAGCTTTTGTAAAGAGGGGCTAAATTGATTTCGATCGACTTCGAAGAAACGCAGACATGGGACGCCCCTGAAGAAACCTTTTTTTTTGTTTGTGTGTTGGTACAGGGACCACCTAGCTTCGTTGGGCTTTACTTACGTTTGTTGCTAACGGTTAAGGAAGAGCTGCTTCACCTGATTTCCAGAAGAGCAAGTTGATAGGTCGTTCGGCGTTAACATTGTACGGGACAAGGATGAATTACCTCTATGCTTAGAACGGACAACTTTTGTATTTCAGGTACCTAGGGCCGTACGAATCCAGGATGAAGAAAAATCATGGCCTCCTGTGTAACAATAACCGAGCGAAGGTACTCGGCACCTGGCTGTACAGTCGTGAGAAATGAGAGCGAGAACACAAAATTTCCGTTCAATTGCAATTAATCGATATGAATGTGACATTTTTAATTGCAAGATGTGTCTTAGCGTTTGACCAGTCACTTTTATGGACACATTGAAGCTCACAAACTTCGTTTCGCCAAAATAGCTTTTGAATGTTAACACTATAGTTTTTCCTCTCACATTGCTTAAAGACTATACAACATCAAAAATATTAATAGAAACCCCAACACACAAATTGTGTTTCAAAAATGAACATTTATTAATTTATGTAGGACGTATTGGTGTGGTATAGCCTTGAAAAAAATTAAAATGGCAGAGAAGATATGAGGGGGAGAGTCATTGAAAAATTTGACGAGACAGTCAGAAGTCTGTCTGCAGTTGATAAAAAAAAACTGTGCAGCATCTTTTCGCACTGTTATATTGCTGTGAAGAGGAATTATTAATCCACAAAAGGGAAGCTAAAGGGGCCGGCCTCTTGACATGGACTTCTTATATCCTTGTGAGCGTAACGCTCCATTTTCCTATACCGCAAATTAGTCTATGGTATAAAGCAATACGTCGAGCTATGATTCCTTGACACATGTCTGCAAAAGCCACGTGGCAATGCTTCGAATCTTACTGTAGGCTGTATGGCGAATGGCATTGACGGGACACAAAAAATACACACAGACCACAAGCGCTTGCTGTGTGTGTATATTTCTTGTCTTCCGCCTATTTCGTGAGCTACTCAATCTACAGTCATGCTTTACCGACACGCGCGGTTTCCAACTTTAGCAAGCTTGAGATCGTACAAGAGACGTACTACACTGTTCGCGTGTTCTATATTACGAGTAATAGGGCTAGTTAGAGCAATATTACAACAAGAACAAAACAAAAATATTGCTGCACTTTACAAAAAAAATTACAAGTGAAAGGCGGCTTGATATGTTCACCGCGTCTGAACTTTGTTGTTATATTGCAGACATTTATATCCTAACTTTCTGCATTTCTGTGCAACGAAAGTGGACGATACAAACCAAAATATTGGACAGACTTCTTTAGAAATGGGTTCTAAGACTGAAAACTAGTTGGCTTAACGTGCTTCATTGGATCAGGCTGTTTGAGCAGATCAGTTAGCTTTTTATTAACGTGCTGGTATCTCGATGCCAATACGTGGTAGGAAACGTTTTATAGCCTAAAATTCAGTGTTTCACCGCATAAGTTTTAAATATGTAATCAAGAACTTGCTTTAAACTGCTTCGTTTTAAGTCCGGTGATAGCGTGACGCGTCGCGAACATGTTTTACAGAACTAAACAAATCAGCTTATTAGCGCTTAATACCTACTGGTGGGCTTGCCGCTGAGTTACGACGAAGTACACGAGCGCGATTCAAAGTAATGACGGGGCAGGAACAAATAGTTTGCGTCCGCCTGTCCTTGGTTGTCTCCATTATTAGAATGTTCGTTTCAAAACCTCATCTTGCTTAATTATCAATAATTTATCGTAATTACTTTTTGGGGGGTTCGCTTTCAGGCAGGATTAAACATCAATTAAAATTCTATAAACTGTACCTGAAACGTTCCCGGCTAAGCGCAAGATTAAAACCAGGAATGTTATATGCTTTCAGCGATGGTTTTAAAGACTTAAATATAAGTATGCCGGTGAGTACAGTTAAAACTCGCTCGTGGTAAGCTTTCAAATGAATTAAACTAGTGCGGGAAATAATGATTCACGCAGAAGAAACATTGAAGTAACTTTTATTGGTTAACGCCACGCCACTCCCAAATTGCAAAAGGCCAGACTTTTCGATACGGGAAAAAAAATAACGATGTCGCGTTCAGATTTTGGCCTAAAATATTTCTGGGCCTGTTATAATATGTATCTGAAACATTTCATTGCGCATTAGGCAGTGTTGTTAACCAGTGTTAATTAACTGCAAAGAGAAAAGCGATGGGAAAGTTTGGAAATTAGATGTAGAGAGAAAGTGAGAGAAAGCGAGGAAGCATGCAAATACAATGTCGCTGTCTGTAATGTGTGGTAGGTATATTAAATCATTACTGTATTACAGCGGGAAACACAAAGAATTTAATTTTTGATTGATATGTGGGGTTTAATTTTCTGAAACCACCATCTGATTATGAGAGACGCCGTAGTGGATGGCTCCGGAAATTTCTACCACCTGGGGTTCTTTAACGTGCACTCTAATCTGAGCACAGAGGTCTACAACAATTCCGCCTCCATCGGAAATGCAGCCGCCGCAGCCGCGATTCGATCCCGCGACCTGCGGGTCAGTAGCCGAGTACCTTAGCCACTAGACCACCGTGGTGGGGCCACAAAGATTTAGTATCAAATACAATCTGCAAGCTTTCTGCTGAATTTCTTTAGGTTGTGTTAAGCAAAAAAAAAAAAAAACGAGCTCTGAAAATTTACTACCTCCATTTATCGAATACAAGACGACATAGCCAAAAAAGGTACGACAAGATAGACCGAATATTTTTGCAGTAATGTGGCTAGGTACATTAATAAAATTAAGGCATACAACAAAATAATAACATTTATGGTTCAAACAATGGAAGTAATAACATAGCCGAAAACAAAACACCCCAAAACTTTGTACAAATAGCATTTCAGCGATTGCTTGATCACTAAATTTGACTACGTATAAAGACGAAATTTCACCGCCTAAGTCTGTGGAAGCTACTGCGAGTGTCGTGTTTTAAACACACAAACGCACACACAAAGCAGAGGTCGGTAGAGCATGACACTGTGAACGACGCGGAAGAAAAGGAGCCGCCGAAAAAAAGTTCGCAAACAAAAGCGCTTTGGCAAATCGCCGCTGTGTCATAGCGCTCAGGTCGACGAGTAAGTGTTCTGCGTCTGACAGGTATTGTTAGCGGGAGACGGCCCGCCGGCAAAGGAAAGAAAAGTTTTGCTTTAAATCCATTGCTGTTCTGGGTCGTTTTGTTTTAGGGACGTTTCCAAAGCTGTGCGCTTGGGATGGCTTCCTACGAAACACGAGCGAGCGAGGAATGGATGTGTCTTCATGGCGTGTTCTCGAGAGACTGCACTTGAAAGAAGACATCAAGGTTAAAGTTTCCTGGCAGTTCTGTCAAGCACGAGAACATCCAGAAAAGTCAACACGCTCTTCATTTCGAGAAATGGACGTTTGATTTTGTGAACGTTTTGCAAATTATTCTAAAACTAATAGTAAAAAATTCGCGTCCTGATAAAAAATCTCGGAGTTTGTTGCCGTGGCAACAAAAAATGTGTTAACCAAAGCAAGTTATTTTTTTTAAGTTCTGGCCTATTTTTGTTTGTTGCTATTTTCCTGCTACACTTTCATAACACGAATGGGCAATTCGCTAATTAAAAGTTTTTTCATGAAAGGTCGCACTATTTAGTGATGATTTATGGCAGCATCTGCTATTTTCCGTTGGAATATGTAAATATCTTATCGTCTGGTTATTTTAAGTTATTTTGTACCCGATATACCGCGCCACATGTCTCACGTGCCTTGCGCCACTCTTTCCCGCAGGCACGTGCAGCTCACAGTGAAGATTGCTTTACAAATTAACAGGATCAGCATATGTTGAATTCCAATGACGGAGCAGGATGCAAGTTCTTCTGCTCCTTTTGGGGAAAGTGTGTGCCAATGGCAGAGTGTGGGTGGCAGTCAAGTGTTCCACTGAGAGAGTTGGAGTGTATTCAGAGCGGGAGTGACTCCATGAAGGAGGAAAAGTTGCTACACCGAAATAGGTGGAGTGAACCGGAACTCAACGTGCCGTACTCCCGTGACAATGACGGGAAGGGGTGTTTGACCACTGTGTGAATGACCCCTAATACGTTCGCCCGGTTGGAAGTGCCGCCGCTGTCGCGTGTTTTGGCAGTAATGGTGGAGGACATAGCCGACTGGGCAAGTCAATTCTTCGCAGAGTAACAGCCAACAACGGCGCACGAAGAATTCGGCAGTGAGATCAGCGGGGTGGAATACTACACACAAGGTATTCTGGGTAATTTACGAACTTCCGCTTCTACCTTGCCCCACATACTTGCTCTGGCAGTTCGTATTGTGTACGAATCACGGATTTGGAGGCATTGCCCTACGCCGGAGTTGAGTGCTCGCTCGCAGAGTCCATCGGCTGCTTCTACTGCGCCATTGGAATTCAACAATGGCTTCCACGGAAGAGGGTAGCTACAAACTTGCAGGTGATACCTGAACAATTAAATTGATGTCATTGGACACAGAAGAAAAGCAGCAGCCGACATCTCTGATTGGCTCCTACCTCTCCTTATATGTATATAATAAACAGATGAAAAAGTTCACGCTAGCTGGAGAAAGCCGAAGAAACCACGAAGCTGCTCGATTTTATAGGGGCTTAATGTGGGGCTTCTCTGATAATAAGTATCCTTTTTTTTTGCGCAGACAGAGTAGAGTAGAATCGAATCCTGTCACAGACATGGCAAGAATGACGAAACTACAGTGCCAGAAGCTAGTGTGCAAACCTTGCTGAGGTGGAAGCGCCCCCTTTTGTCGTTCGTACTCGCGCCATGCGAGGCAAACTCGGCGTGGTGGCTGTACGGACTGGCTTTTTGCGGTTGGAGGGTGGAGGGCTTTTTGCGGATGGAGGGCTTTTTGCGAATGGAGGGCTTTTTGCGGTTGGGGGACGTTTTACCTCTAGTTTTGAGTGATTTGCTCTAAAAATATTAGGAAGCACTAACGTTTTACCTCTAGCTTTGATAGATTTGCTCTAAAAGTGAAGAAGTGTTTGCCAACCATGTCAGCTTATTTCAAATAGCGCGCTACGATGTTGAGTCCATGCAAGATCAACATGCACAGTGAGTGAAAATTAGCAGGGGAAAGGACCGGCGAACTCGCTAATTTGTATGGCATAACTCTAATGGGGCAGTTTGGGCACGTGTGCAATTAATCTTGAAGAAAACCGCAAACGCACAGAAAACGTGTGTGTGCCCATATAAGTGCGCGCGCGCGCGTGTGTGTGTGGGCGCGCATTTTTCATCCATGCTTTCCGTGCGCTTATAGCTTCAGTTAAAAAACGCAACTCTATTGAAGTGAACAAGAGCGACTCAACTTTGCTTAGCGATAATGATATGAAGTAATAATGCAAAAAATTACCAGAAGTAAAACGTGTTAACTTTACTACCAAGTTTAATTTGAATAAATGCAAATGTAGCCGAAACTGAAAAGTCTAGAAACTAAACTTTGCAAGTGGGAATTGTACACGTATTCTCCCCACTTCTCGGCGTATCGTGAAGGCATTCTCGGCATTTTGTTTGCGGTGTCGGCCAAGTGAAATTATAACGAGTGGTATTCCACACTTTTCTTGTTTCTTTCGACTAGTGTGAATATGTGAAAGACCATCAATGCATGTTAAAACAGCGCTGCTCCCATGGATGCTTACAGCAGGCCATGAACCTCTATCCGCCGTCGTACCGTACTGTGTTAGCTTGAGAACACGCAACTGCCCAATAAGCCATCCTGTACTTCCTCATGAATTCGATACTGCCGACTTGGAAGACAACCGCTACGCAATAAAAAAGAAGTGGATTAGCTTACATACATAATTCTCGAGTTCATGGCAGAGAAAGGCGAACAGTTACAAGAACATTAGTTGTGCACACACACTGCTAGAAGGACATAGAAAAGTCACCCACTGCGCGTTAACATGTGTCTTGCCGGACACAAATAGAGTTTTGCACCCACCTACTTCCTCGATTTTCACTCTTGCGTGTAATTGCTGTGCTCCACTTGCTATATACAGCTTGAGATGTCCTTCACAAGCAAATTTGCTTGACAGATCTGCCCGTCACCACTCCGAACACCTTCACTGTTGATTGATGTCTCCAAAGATCACATAGACAATATCTTCGAGCGGCTTTAGCACACGTCAAAATTAAGTCACTGTCAGAGCAGGCGATGTTGGAGTACCGAAAGGTACCATATTAGTGTTAGAAAAGGTGGCCAGTGATGGCCACCCGGCCTCTTGGAACTATACGACTACACTCCAGTGTTCTTCGCGCCTTGGTTTTTCTGAACTGTCTCTTTCCTTCTATTTGTTTCTACTATTATGTCTCCCGTTATCAACAGTCCAGGGCGGCAAACTTGATGTTTACCTTCCGGTCAACTTACAAGCTTCTCGCACTTCATTTGCATCAGTGCCTCCTTGATTCTTATTCATCACTAGTAAAGCTGGCCGCATGAGAGAGAAGGCAACAAGCCAGAAGTGTGCCGCTCGCAAGCAAGCGCAGAAGTCGAACTATGTTTAGTGAGCCCATGAAGCAGCAGCAGATGAGACGATGTGCGTCGAAGGCTTCAGCTAATGCGCTGACACACAGTAAGCAAACGCAGGATCATCGTCCTCATTACGCGGACGCTACTAACGTTTTTTTTTCTTTGCACCCTGATACTCTCATTGAGCCTGATAACAAAGTTCTGGTTGGGAATCAAAAGCCGGAAATATTATCCTCGATGCACCGACGCGAATGGGAAAAACAACGTGCATCACTTAAGCGACGACAGCTGCTCCCTGAAGGAGATAGCTGGCACTAATAACTTTCTGATCGATGAGATGAGTTTGGTAAACAAGCGTCGTCTCATTAAAACACGCAGGCTTGCTTCGGCAAAGACCCAACAAATGAAGGCTTGGCTAGTCAGGCATAACTAGGCCCGGGAGTGGTTAGGCTTCACTGAAGTCAGTCAACGTGATGAGTCATGACAGCTAGCGTTTGTCACACTGTATAAGCAATGCAATATTTGTATAAGACTTGGCAGCTTCTGCTGCAGACCATTTAGCAGAAGTATTCCATGAGCGTTGACTAAAAATTTTATCTATAGCCTGTTATAGCCCCGGTGAAAGGCGGCGGTGAACAGCTGATATATTACCTGTCTGGTTTGCTTGCTGCGTGCACTAGAAAACTGAACTCGATCTTTGAGTTGGAGGAGGGTGAAGGTGACACTCTGACGCAGGAAAATTTTGACGTTGCGTGAAAATGTGCTTACTGCGTTGCAAGCTAGCTTTTCAGCGTATAAGAAAAGTCGCGTTTCTCACGGAGCCTGAAAAGAGACTGCCGGATGGCTCTACTCTTCATTGTTCGTGATTTGCAGTCAGTTTTCATTACGTATTTGCAGACTTTCTAATGTACTACTGAATTATAATGTACGCCTTCTGCAGTATGGTCTATCTTTGAAACATCAAGATTAAAACTTCCGTAATATTGGGATGAACACTTTGTAGGAGTCTCAACTTTCTGTTCACATTCGAAGATGACATAAACCTAACTGATAAAGTGTAACGTAGTGTACGTAACCGTCCTTACCTTAAGACGGGCACATACCATGATCTCCCCCACCCCCCTTTTTTCACTGCCATCCTCCATCTAAGCCCTTTATGTCCTAACTAAGTCCCCTTTCCCTGTACAGAGTATACAACGTAGGAGCCTTTATATACGGAGGCAGAATTCTACCTTTTTCATTAGAGAACTTTCTCCCTCTCTCTGTCTAGGAGCAGGTCACTTAGACATGATAGAACATCGGACCTTAACAACTATACATTCATAGTTGCTGACATCTTTCATGCCCTTGCTTTTTTTCTTATATGACCTTCCTTGTTAGATTAAGAAAAAAACTGGGGAGCAGCCAAGCATGTAGGGAAAGGTGTTTGAGCTCCGCTAAAAAACCTGGAGAGAGGGGAAGCAAGCAGTGTCTGCCGAGAGATTTCTGTCATGAGGCACTGGTAATGGCAAGCCTGAAACCGGGCATGTAGTTAAGGCTCTTTCTACTTTACTAACGTCGTCGGAAAACTGCATTGGGATGCAGCTTACCCTACGGTATTGCTTCCTCTTTTTCCCTACATGCCCGGTTTCTGTTCCCTACGACATTTAGGGAAGACTGATTCAGTTTCATCGACGGCATCGGCTATTTGTTGTACTTACCGTTGCCTTCTTCACTTTTAGTGAGCTGGTGGCGAGGGGCAGAAAAATTACCCTGTTGTCGCGCACGCATATGCGTTTTTTATGACGAATCATGACCAGAAGACACGCTGTGAGTACATGGCACGCCGTGAAGGCACGAAATGGACACGTCAAAGAGCCACGTCGTATGAACTTGCGACGAAACTCACGCGACACGTGACGTCAGAAAGCCTTCACCTCGGGGGCCTTTGATGTTCCTCTTTCCGAACGCGACGCAGCCGATCTCTCACCACTCATTGAGGACCGTGACGACCCGACATACCATGACTACTTACACAACGACAAGCCTAGACCCGGAGGTGTTTCGCCTCTAAAATATCTCGTCTCAATTCGTGCTTCACATTCCTCATTATGGCAAGTATATGGGAAAGCAGAACTGAGAATTTACATATTGTATATTCTGCTGACTACGATGGATAAAAGCGACCTTGTTCATCAGGAATATAACATTTAAAAAAGATAACTATTATGATGGCTCTCAGTTTGCGAGCACTACTGGGCATATGACAACGTTTAGGATCTTGGACGCGTTCTAAGACACTCTCTTCCTAAATATTACTTTCAGCCGACCCCAATTTTTCTCGCTTGCGTGTTTTATTCATGTTTAAATTGCGATATACATATTCACCTTTTAATGAGGTGACGAAAGGTTAAAATACTTAATATAAATAAACGAGGAATATTGAAAAATGAGTCGCAGCCAACCGCACTGGTATAACACACACTTTCATGTGTTAGGTGTGCTAAGAACAAAGAAATTCAAGTACGATATAAATAAAAGAGAACCCAGCAGCACGTGCTGCAACAACAGCTTATACAGAAGGAGCGAATCCATGAGCGAACGAACACCGGAGTTTCGACGTCAACCTTCGCACTTTGGGAACGATTCCGTAGCTCAAAAATCCTTCACCGTTCATGGGGGCTGTGTCGTTTCAAGGCCACTAAGCTGCTCGCATACCATGCTGAGTAGCCTGTCCCTGCGAGCACAGTTTTCACCACAAAACCCAGTGTTCATCACATCCCGTCACAAGAGTGTTTACGAAAGCGTCAGCATAATACGGCGCAGGACACATCGCTGCACAAGACGTCGAGATATCGACGTAAAATTCAGCCAGTGAGCACTCTCACATTATCTGAACACCAATGGTGGTGGGGGTCTCTGCGTGTGTGCGTTTTTTCCCACTGATTGCAGGGGTTGCGCGCGAGCTTCAATTCTCAAAGGCGCGCACCGTGGAAGGGCTCGGAAGTGTTTTACGGGCTACAGGCTGGAAGATTGTAAGTGCAGCCCATTTATCCTGTCAGCGCTTGCGCACATTGAAGGAGCAATGAGGGAGGTGAACCGGCGAGTATTTTTCACTGTTAGGCCTGACGCAAGAAAGGGCGGCACATCGTGGCTGCACTTATCCCATTAGGCGGGGTTCTCTCCCCTTTGTATTGCCCTTCATTTTTTTTCCCTAGACGCACCACGCTATGCGTCACGGCGTCGCTTGCTGAAAGCTATGTCCTCTCTTTACTTCGCTAATGTGAACTCAGGAATCTCAGAGGCCGGCGACGAGAAAACATGATAGGGAGGACGAGGGCTAATGGCTCGTCGCGCAGTGTAGCCAACTTTGCGGCTCTGCAATATTTCCGGTGTTGAAACTCCGTGCTGACCCACGTTAAATAAAGTAGCCGCCCTGATTGATTGCCCAGCCAAGGTCTGGAGAGGTTTCATGCATAAGCAAGCGTGGGAAAGAGCCGGTAATTCATGACTCGGGAAAAAAATGACGGTTACACAAAAAAGCAAAAAATGAGGAAGAAACAGAGAACTAGGCTGCCTAATTTGAGAATGGAATACCCGGCGAAGATTTCTGCGAGGGTTTTTACGCCTGAGATCCATCAATTTCGTTGCGCAAGAGCAGAATGAGCAAAAATCGGGAAGCTTGACAGGAGAGTGTGCTCAGCAGTGCCACGTCGTGTTTGACCTTAAAGTGATAATCGAACCTGTTATTTTCTCAGCTGTCTGCGCCAGGCTGTCGCGAACATAAACTCATAAAAATGACAGATCCTTTTTACAAAAAAGTTTGCCAGTAAAAACATTTTTGCTTTGTAATGGAAGCCACTGAACAGGTTTCTGAGTTCTCTAACAACGGGTGTCTGAAGGAAATGTTCCTATAATCCACTGCGACAGCCTTATGAGTAGGACGATACGACTGAAATAAAACAACAACAACAACAACAACAACAACAACAACAACAACAACAACAACAACAACAACAACAACAACAACAACAACAACAACAACAACAACAACAACGACGACGACGACGACGACGACGACGACGACGACGACGACGACGACGACGACGACGAGGACGACGATGGCAACGACGACGACGACAACAGCAACAACAACATTTTCTGAGCCCGGTTCCTGGTATATTTTGAATGACAAGTGGACGGCTCGAGCAAGTTAAACGCGAGCACTAGAAGGACAGGGATGCCAGCCTTGTCCTGCACGTCTCTCTTCTTTATTTGCTCGCGTGTAAGTTGCTGAAACTTTTCACCTGTCATCATGTATACCAGCTTGCCCCCACTCCAAAAGGCAATAAAAAAACCCACAGTGCTACCGTGTGAGTCTCCCAGATTAATTTTTTTTTTGTCTAGTCCTCAATGTAAACAAGTGCTATAGAGAAAGAAGTCGCAAAAGAAGCAAATGAATCACGGATAAAACTGACTTATGTCATTGCTGCCTATCGTTTGCACTTATTTTGTGCTGTTTTAAAGAAATGGCGATGTAGCGTGATCGCCATGTTGTATATATATATATGTATATATATATATATATGACAAAAAACACGCGAAAGCTTTACTCAAGAGTAAGTTTACACGAAGCACTAGAAGAGTTAAATTGCGTTTATTTTGGTCAAACTGTACGCCAGGCTGGCACCCAAAGGAAGAAGTGCGTTAAACAAGCGCAGGATTTCAATTATTCGGCACCGTCTATGTCTGACTGTATTGTTTATGTGGCGCTGTGCCGTGCAGCTTGACGAAGATCAGCGTTCAAATAAGCATCTGACTTCGGCTAAGAAATGCATCTTATAGCGCGCTAAAAGCTAGAAAAAAAAAATCTCAACGCGCTCAATAAGTGTTGCGCTTCTTGCCGATCGACTGAGGATGTCAGTCGAAGCAGCGATCCCGAAATGAACTCTTAGCACACTGCTACAGTCATTCTCATCCGCTGAGATTTCTAAAATGGTGACTTTTTATCTGCAGTAACGTATCATACAAGGACAACTGTTTTGTTTGTTGATTGATCTGCTAGCCCAACTGACAGCACCCCCGAGCAGCATAAAAGCATTACAGATCATTTTAGTGCGACAAAAAAGTTTCTGGACCGTTCATGGCTTTCGTAGCTTGTCATGGTCAGTCACGGTTGGGGAAAAAATAAAGAAAGCACAGAAATTGCACGGCGAGGTGCTTTTTTCAACGGAGCAGTACAAAAATGCACGCGTGTCGTCGTTGACTCGTGCGGTGCGTCGAACTGAAAGCCGTCGTACCCCATAGTTCCCTGCGATTGCCAATTTTACCGGTCACCTATTGGCCAATGTATTATTGTAACTTAGCGAACGGCTGCAGCCCAACGCACTCATTTTGAACATTGAAACGAAAGACACACAGGCGAATCACTTCTTTTCAGTTTTTTCTGCTTCAAGATCAGGTACAGCTCAAACTGCATAGCCATAGAAATAAAAAAAGTATGTAGTATAAATTGGTGCTAGTTTCCAGGCTTGCGGTAAAAGACCACAGCCAAATTGCACTTGCTCCGGTAATGAACATTTCGCCACTTTTTTGGTGATTAGAGATCGAAGTACGCACCCTGGCTGACCTGCGCATCATTTCACTTACTGCTAAGGTCGACGACCTTTCATGCGAATTTCTAATTTAGCACTCCACTTTTTCTTTCGCTACTTTTGCTTGTTGCTCGTAAAGTGAGCGAGCAGTCAAGAGAAAGGGACAGGATGAAATTATAAGGATGAATATAGTGAGTGGCAAATAAGTTTGGACAGCCAAATACATTACGAAGCCTAATATCGGCTCCATTGCTCAGGAGAAATTTGATGACAGCGTTTATGATAACAATATGGCGAAGCTCCAACCTAATTTTTTTAACAAATAAAGGTTGACGGACGAATATTGGCAAAGGTTCCGAAAAAAAAATAAAAATAAAAAAAGGCTCGCTCGCTTTATCTATGCGTGGCCTTTTTATTTGCGCTCCGCGACCTCTGATATTACAGGAACCTTGAGGTGATGCATAGCAGATGCGTCGTTGATGCTAGGCAACATTGAGCTTACGTTCAATGCTGCAAGTTCGGCGTCCTGAGAGCGATTGGGGTGCCCTTACGGGTCCCTAAAAGTATCTCGTGTGTTTTACTTTTGACTACGTAGGTGCCCGAATCCTCATAACCATATTACCTAGTCAGACGACCTTTCGCACAACTAACGAGTACATAGTGTTGTGCATTGCAACCGAAAAAGTGCGCTATATTTTTGCCACCGTAGGGCCCTTTCACTAATGTGGCTTTTCTCACATGCTTTTTCCACCACTGTTTTGAAAGCAAGAGCGCAAACGTCGGTGAACTTGTATTTTATGAACATTACGATGTAACAAATGAGGTCCATTTATCAGTATCGATTAAACCATCTGTATAATGCAATAATTCTTGTTTTCGGATTCGAAACTTCTTAGTGACGAGCTCAATCTGGTGTGTGGCGTTACCACTCCCATCGCGCATGGGCACCCCTCTCCTCCTTTCCTATGCTTCTTCCATCTCTCGCCTTTCAACGCCAACGCAGGCAGTGTCTGCTAAGGAGTTACAGTACACGAAACACCGGCGCATCACTGCGTGCTTCGCCCCTCAGATTTCTCTCCCTCGCAACAGCGTGACGAGCGCCAGCGTCAATGTCGCCACCAGTGCAAGTGTTAGCACCCACTGCTTCACATCTATGCATGATTCCCTTTAGCTGCAGATGATGTATTTTTTTGTTTTTAACAATAATTATTGCTCTTAGCTGTTACATTCTTGTTAATCCCACACTGGTATTTTTCATGGTTTTACTTTATTATCTGCGCTTGTTATTTTCCCGAGAACAACTTGTTAAGCAAATCTTTCACTTCCTCGAACAACATTTTATGTTGCACTGTCAAGAAACTAAACAGCTGACACACATTGAACATTATCACACTGTCATTTGTTGTCCAGCGCACGCGGGGCTAGAGGGTATTGACAGGGCAGACGGTATATAGTTCGTGTAATTACTCTCCAAGAACTGATGGCGACTCTTGAAGAACCTCCAGTCACCTCCCGTGACATCCTGGAGACTCAAAGAAAAGAAAGGCAAAAATTCAGCCCACAACATTCCTAACTTGATATCGGGCAGGCTAGACAGTGGCACTGGTTACAAAGAAACACGTACCGCAATCTACTGATTCTCAACAAAATCCACCCAACGCAATACCCGTACATATGTCCGTGGTGTTGGGAGCGACCATCTGTTACCCTCATAACGTGCGTATGAAGACTCCGGCCACCTGAAATTCGTTCACCCTCATTAGCGAAAAACCTATCTGAAAGGCAGTGGGAGGTCCGGCTTGCGAGCAAAAATTGAGAGAGCCGAGTTGCTCTGCTCGATTAGACCCAGTGAGCTGCAAAGGCTAGTGGGGCCCTAAACTAGGGGACCCACCCACCTTCGCTTTAATTCCCTCTAGTACAACAAAGTTTCTACTACTACTACTACTACTACTACTACTCCTACTACTACTACTACTACTACTACTACTACTACTAAAATGCCTCATTCATCGTCAGTGCAGTGTGTTAATTTTATGATATCACCTCATGTTAGAGTTTGCATAAAGCGGCTTCGTATTCCGCCACAGTAAGTTTTCGGAATACATGCATTGAGTTTTATGGCATAAGTATACATGTTTGTCGTTGTTTTTAAAGCACGGCTAATGCAATTTCTGGAGGGCTTTTGCTATAGGTATTCCGATACTTCAAAGTTTGCTAATAAGATCTAATAAAAATGTTTGAGGAAAACCATCGGAAATATATCGCCTCATATCGAAGACGTTAAATAAACAAATGTAGTTAAGTCCATGCTACAATGTTGTGGATTGTCCTTTGAGTCGTTTTCGTAAGATGAACGACACATTAAAGTTGTTAAAATGGGGTTTGCTACTTCGAGAACACTACAGATGCACTGCAACGCTAACAAATGAATGAAGAGGGTCTTTCTTTTGGGGTGGAGGAGGGTGGGCTAGTCAACAATTTCGTTTCGGTGCCTATAGAATGAGGATTTGTCGTTTAATACAAAAGACTTTGCACATTATTTAAGGAAAGTATATGAATATGTACATGGCACCGTAAGCACACATTCAAAACACGCTCGGGCGACAAAAACTGTCCCAGGTCAAAAACATTTTTTTTTCTTAAAGATACAGCTTTTATAGTTTCGTCGCAGTGTGTCGTTGTATTGTTGTACGTAATTTGCTTTGCACAGCAACTATGTGGTACCGCTCTTCACGTACAATAAGTGCTCCACTTCGCCTTAAGCTGCACACTAAAGGCAGGGCCGCATAAGATATAGCCCATTGTTTTGCTCGCACGCGTGATTTACACTTCCGTTCTTTCAGCTTTTATACTGGACCGTATAATCTTGTAAACACCAGGCAATGAAGGCTACTGGGAATCAATAAAACTGTTTTTCTTTACTTAGCGACTGAGAGCAAGGAAGCGGAGCCATGCGGCTCCTTTTCAGTTCGCGTGTTTGCAACAGCCGCGGAGGCATCAGCAACACGAACCGCCAGCCGTCGTTACGTTACTAAGACAGCCGCGGTGACTAGCGCGCGTTACGCAATTTCCTTTGCTCTGCCTATATACAGGAGAAGCAGCTGTGGCTTAGCGCACGCAATAAGACTGCATGGACAGTGCTGCTTTGACTCGTGCTGTGAGCCGGATGCAATAGCCTCCGCGGAGCCCTGCTAGCAGCATCACAATGACTCCTGGCCGTGGTGTATCGAGAGTCTTCTGCGTTGTGAGTGAGATTCGGATGCGAAACACACACACACACACACACACACACACACACACACACACACACACACACACACACACACACACACACACACACACACACACACACACACACACACACACACACACACACACACGCACTTACATACACACACACACACACACACACAGACACACACACACAGACACACACACACACACGCACACACACACACACACACACACACACACACACACCACAAGGTTGTGGAATGGTAACATCACGTGACCTTTAAGTGTTTAGCCCAGGATATCAAGCTTTCAAGTAATATATGCATCACCAGAGTATTATGCCAGGCAAGTTGGTGCACAGCTTAATGAAGATTGCCTAGGACACAGGCAGAATGTGACCAGTTATGTCTTATCCAATATTCAGCTTTGGAGGTTTTTGTTTTTGGCTGTTTAGGCTTGCGTTACAAATATTTTTTGTTATATTCCTGGTCACGTTTCGGCGGGAAACGTTAAAGGGCGTATTTTGTATATATGGAATGAGCGTTTCCCAATCTGAAGTTCAGCACCAAAGTGCCAGCTTTAGCGTGCAAACTTCACGGGAAATGGAAAATGGTTTGTCATTTCTTGGTACCTAATTTACTCGCCCGAGATAAGAATTCGGAACCACTGATACAGCAGATTTCAGAATAACAGAGTACTGTGATACTTTGTACGTATCCACGTTAAAAAAAACTGGGCTTGCAAACATGGACAAAACAAAAACGACAAGAGACCTAAAACGCCGACTAACTGAAAAAGGCACACAATGGCGCAAAAGAAGATAGACACAAACCTTATTCACATATTTTATGCATTTTTTTCGAGCATGTAATAGAGATGCAATTTACGTTCTCAAATCACTGTCATGTTTCAAGTTGAGGCAATAGGCGAAAAAAGAGTTCAACTAAATGAGACATATCCGAATTTTAGCATCATGCTATTACTCATATTATGACCAGCGCGTTAAATTCGTCAAACCATGTTACCTTCCTATACCAATTTTAGTGTACACCAGATTAAGGGGATGATCATGAGAGCACCCAGACGTAGGCGTATAGATAGATAGATAGATAGATAGACAGATAGATAGATAGATAGATAGATAGATAGATAGATAGATAGATAGATAGATAGATAGATAGATAGATAGATAGATAGATAGCGAAATGTGTGGTAAATGCGTGCACGCATGCGATTCTGTGCCATATGAGCAAAAGCATCTGCGAAGTGGAAAAAAAAGTTGTAGACGAGTATAAAAGAAAGTAGAAAGAAAATAAACGAGTTCCCACATGCGGAAGTTAAATTGCGTGTGTGTGTGTGTGAATTTCAAGCGAGCTTACAAGCAAAAGAACAGAAAATATGCACCGGAGCACCAAGACCAAAGGACAAACAAAGCTAAATGGATGGGAGCTGCTGATTTCACATCAGGCGGTCATAACTGTTCACGCCTTGGCGACGAACGCAAATACACGAGCGCAAGCGCAATGTCTCGCCGTTCACGTTTTTGCCGCGCATCGGAAGCGCCATTAATTTCCCCTGCCCTGGATGGCAGAAAACAACCGCGGCGACCCCCAAACGAAGCGGCGACAATCTCGCTCCGATAGCCGCGCGTCGGGCGCCCATATTTTGCTTGAAACAAAGCATCGAGGCTCATTCGTTACTAATATGAAGATTATAGGGCATTGTCGCTTGAGAAATAACTAGGCCCGAATCACACGCCACCCTCTCCGTCAGCCGGAGTAAAAAAAAAAAAAAAGAGGGGGGGGGGAGGGATGGCATATTTCCCATTTGCTTTCACAAGGAACTTCCCAGCCTCCAATTTTCGCTAATGCGGCTCTTCTTAGTGTCATCCGCACACCCTCTTTGTCAGCTTATCCTTGTTTTTTGTTCGCTCAGTACGCGAATCCTTAATAGTCAAACTCGGATTACGAAGAGCCCAGAGTGTAGCGAGGACGACATGAGTGGCGAATGGGCGGAAACACTGAAGTGCACTCGTTCTCTGTTTTCTTGCCTAGTCCTCGGAGAGTTGGAAAAGAAGACTTGTGCGGAGCTTTAAAGAGTAAGAATCGGTCGCTCATAATAGCCCGCTTTTGCGCGATTTCCTAGAGGGCCATTATATTTGCGTCTGCGCAGTTCTTGCATCGTTTTGCGGGCTATTCAGGCATCGTTCGCTCAAAGGTCCACGAGCTTGCGCAACGATTTGCGTGCCCTTGTCGTCCTTGAGACAGCTCCGGCCGACCGCGGAGTACAACGACTTTGGCGCATCTAAAATGTTCTTTTAGTGTGTAGACTCGATGAATCTTGCTTTCCACATTACTCCCCTTTGAGGTGCGGAGCGTGCGTGCCTGCCTGCCAAGTACTTGTGTTCGCTGAGCCCATGCACACATTCACGTATTTACCAACGAATGGCCGAAAGTAACGCATTTACTAATCAGAGTACATTTTTCTGCGCTTTCAGTTCACACCCTTGTATCGTGACTATATCAAGGGGGTACACTCTACCCCGTGCAATGTCAACATACGCAGTTTCCGCCGTAGAATGTACAGGGTTTCGCAAATGCAACCTATAGCCTGCACAGATATCGAGGTAATAAACAGTATAAAAATGTTTAGACGCTTGACCCTTCATTGTTGAATGGCAGCCCGGGCTCGGTGCTTATAACCATAGTTCATTTAGCTCTTCCTAAACGAGGGGAAAAAAATATGGGCGGGATGTTGGGAATGCAAGTGTTTCTCATAAATAACGGGACACTATGGTTACGCAATCAACGGCTAATTGTGCCTCGTTACTGTGAGAAACGAAGAAGAGGACCCGGACCCGATCGCCTGGCTGCGTTGAGGGTCAAGGGATTAACTGAACGAGCCAGCGCCCCTGACTTGTGCTCGTGCCCGCCGCCCCTTCTTCCTCCTTTATTCGCAACACTTTCTACGGAAGACGCTTCATTTTGAGTAATCGAGTGGTGAACAGGTGTCGTCTGACAGCAGAAGAAGCTTGCACAGCCATTACCAACACACCACGCAACAAAAATGGAGGCCGTCCAAGAAGGATTCCCGATGTCGTTTTTTTAAGGTATCGGTACGCACATTTCTTTACAAGCAATCTGTAAAGTGTGATGCAATTTATGGGGCCTGGCTGCTGAATGTTGCGATCGTCGTGTGCTGTCGTGGCTGGGCGTAGCACCAGCAAAACCAGGGATAGCATAGCCTGCCAACGACAACTTCCTCCGCCCTAGTAAGGTGAGGGGGAGAGAGCAGACACACGGTAGAATGAGAGCACGTGTATCCTACCGGAGAACATATTTACGGGTATTTAGTAAGTTTAGGGGCTGAGGTGGAAGGAGAATGGCTGGAAGGTGTATGTTTGGAGGGTAGTGCGCCTGCTGGTCAGCAGCAATGTTGTGTGGTTTCGCAGCATGGCCTTGAATCCAATGTACTTTGGCGGGCCCTTACACCAGCCGTTATATCGTCATGGAACTGGTCACATTTACGAGTTGGTGATACGTGTACATGTTGTCCCACTCCAGCGATGCAAGAAGATACATACCACCTTTTATGGACATGTAAAGGGCTGCAGCCAGAATGCTCCCATCACCTCGCTCAAGCCGGCCTTCGCTACAGCGACAAAGCCAGTTACAACCACTGGATACATGAAAACAGATTCCACAAGACACTACTTCACTACATACACAACACCGGCCTAACAGCACACATTTAACAAAAATAATATGCCTTAAAGGCAAGTCTTTGTCGCAATAAAAAAAAGCATAGCCGGCTATGATGATGATGATGATCCTTGGCGCACACCCCCCACAGGGGGATCGGCCAAGAATCGTGCGGCAGGATCTTTTAGTTAAAGGCTTGTTGTTTTACAAACACAAAGTAACGTATTGTGTACATCGAGCGCGCTCTAGCGCCGAGGAAGAATCTTCCTTTCGTTCTTCGAGCGATGGTAAGTGCGCAGCATTTCAGAGCCCGTGTTGTTTGTAAAAATAAAAACAAAAGGGCGAAATAAGTCCGAAAGAGAGAGCGAGAGAAAAATGAGGACAAACATTGAAAGGGCAAGAAAGAGAAAGAAACAGATGAATGAAGAAAAAGAATTAAATAGCAAAACAAAGAGAAAGAAATACAGGAGACAAACAAAAAGAAAGAGTTGAAAGAAGAGAAATAGAATAAAAGGTGAAGAGAAAATCGAATATAAACAAGAAAGGCGTCCCTGTTCTGCACTTCCCTGAGGCTTGGCACCACTTGGGCAAAGCTGCCTTCATTTTTATGCGAGCGCCTTTATTCGAAGCTGTTAGGTTTAGGCTTTACATGAAGCACACACCTGTGCGTGCAAAGAAGTTCCGCGTAGCAGCTCTTAAACGGTGCACTGGTGGCTAAGTCTGAGCACTTGGCAGCTTTTGCTTCAATAAGTTATTGCAAGAGTGGACAACAAAACTCTGACAAGCGGCAACAACTCCTAGGTTTTTTTCCCTACAAATCTGCGGTTTTTAAGCATTCTCGATTGATTTATGAAAGTGACAGCCTCTATGTGCAGTTCACAGCGGCTACCTATATTCTCTCCAACATTTTTATGACACTTGCTTCATCAGAAGATTTATAGTTATACGCAAACGTTATATGACTATGCATTTGAAAACATTTAAAAACTCTGAACACGTGAAATGTCTGACGCAAGCTAAGCAGACGTACTGATGTCGGTAAACACTGTTACATTACTTAATAAGAAACAGGGTATATTACGCAGAGGAGATGAATGGATAAAAAAAACGTTTATGACAAATAAAAAAATAAAATAAGGGTTAGAAGCAGTTGCATTGGGCCCTTAGTCCAGGGCTCCACTAAAATTGGCACTCGACCTTTCTACCCGATGCTTGTTGACAAGGTCAATTGCGCTGCAGCGTCAATTTATTTCAAAGATCTAATGAACCTCCGGCACTTTTTCACATACGTCAAAGCGTTAATATAACGAAAAGGTTCAAGGCTGATTTCTCTACTTTGACTCCATGATTTTGGCTGGTTCAAAAATGCGAGGTGTATGTTTTGCAAGAAATTGACAAATCTCGCACTCGCATACCAAGCCGACCATCATAACTTGGTTACAGCGTTCACTTCTTCGGTGTTTAGGTATGCACCCCCTAATAGAACAACAGTGATCAGTTCTCCTGTTATGTTCGTTCGGTAATCAACGTATTATATAGTATTAAAATTACTAATGAAGTGGAAAGGAAAATATTTAGAGGTTGTTCTGGTTTCTGGTTTCAGCCAATGATATAGAACTTAGTAAACTAGGAAGAAATGGCAAAAAAGAAAAAGTTGAAAGTCTTGGTTATTTGAACTTTCTTAATAAAAAAACACGAAAAATAATTCATAAAATGTTAATATTTGAATTCAGTATCTCATCCTTATTTCCGTTTTTGTTTTCATGCTCGTTTTCTAACAAGCAGCTATCACAACACAGGAAAAATGTGTTATTATCAAGGTCTGTTCTCTTCGAAACAATAGAACGGCAGGTGATAGTGAAGAATGAAGGAAATGAGTAATGGAGAGAAATATAATGCGTTAATGATATTTCTCATCTAATCTTGCACTTTTGGTTTAGTTTCGCGCTCCAAAACAAGTTGTCCGGCCAGGGTAACATTTTATGCGGAGTTCGCGTAACAGTCAAGCTCACATCATTCCTCATGAAATGAAACCGAAACACTGAGAAATGCAACATCGATTACCTAGGTAGAAACCTGTGTTAAAAAGAGAATGAATTTTCCCTTTTATTGATCCTTTTTTGACGGTTATTGCTATGCTGAGAATAATGAGGTAGGAGGAACCCATTGTAACATTCAGCATGGTGGAGAGAGGCGGAAATGAAATTGTTGTTGTGATTCGACATACATTCACAGATGCCCAATGTCACAGAGCAGACGGATAGATCAGGCGAACAATTGCCTACTGGAGGGGCACAATGCCTGACTACTGTTTCGGGAGAATGGAAAATATAGAGAAAAGGAAGGTATTAAGAGAGAAAGTGCAAAGAAGATAGAAAAGTAAGTAAAAAAGTGGTGAATAATTCGAAAAATTAAGTAAGAACACGACAAATAAAAAACTACTTTTCAACGAGTGGCAAGGTTCGTTTAGTCTCTAAAGAACAGGCTCGATGGAAACACACACACACACACACACACACACACACACACACACACACACACACACGCACGCACGCACGCACACACACGCACACACGCGCACACACACACACACACACACACGCACACGCACACACGCACACGCACGCACACACACACACACACACACACACACACACGCACACACACACACACACACACACACACGCACGCGCACACACACACACACACACACACACACACACACACACACACACACACACACACACACACACACACACACACACACACACACACACACACACACACACACACACGCACGCACACAGAAGAGGGAGAAAGACAGCCCCGCCACGGTGGTCCAGTGGCTAAGGTACTCGGCTGATGACCCGCAGTTGGCAGGAACGAATCCAGGCTGCGGCGGCTGCATTTTCGATACAGTCGGAAATGCTGTTGACCCGTGTGCTCAGATATGGTTGCTGTTTCAACAAGAACCTCTCGTGGCCGAAATTTGCGGAGCCCTCCACTACGGCATCTATCATTATTATATGGTAGTTTCGCGACGTTAAACCCCATATATCAATCAGAGGAAGAGAGACAGAGAGAAATGCGTATTCTGGAATCGTTTCATAGCCAGTGACTTTGTGCTCTTTGCTCCTCCAGAAGTAACCGCGTGCGCAGTATGCGTGTTCTTTTGACATAAGGTGCACATGTTGGAACGTGAGTGTTGGCCGCTGTCTATACGATGATGCTCTTCGCTCCAAGAACCTACTGTCATGTAAGTATTCTCGAAAAGCACCAAATTGTGCCGAATAAAACGCGACATATGAGTGTTCGCGCGAAATGTAGACCTTTTTTTTTTGTGGGCACCACCATATTGCCTAGCGGGCGGTGCCGTCTGTGGTTTAGCAAGCGACTGACATCTGCCAAGCTTCACGTGAGATGGAAGGTATATATGCGTGTGGTTGCAGTTGCAGTCATTTTATTTCACTATAGCACGCGAAATTTCGCATCAAATGAGTCTATCTTCTTTTTATACGACATCGCGAATATGTCGGAACTGGTCGATACCATATATTTGCGGCGCTGTCGGAAAACCGCGCAAAAATTTCCGCTCCTCTCAGTTAAGCAAGCAAGTGCCGGAATCCTTCCGGGATACAATGAAAATTTTTTTTCTCTTGAAGCCCTTTTTGTTCTTTTTTTCATTCATGTTTTGTTTACGCTGTCCCATTCGTTATTGCTGGTAGATATGCGGTTGTGCGTGAGCCAGCAGTCTCAATTTAATGGCATCTCAATTTAATGGCATCTGTTTGCTGCTCACAAACTGCTGTCCGTCTTGCTTTTTTCACTTTGTTTAGGCTGCTTATTACTCGCTCGTTTATTTACTCACCGGGGAGTACGAAATTGGAGCTCTTTACAGGCAGGCACTGGTGATGTTTACATGCCGGTGAGCTTCATTTTCTTTCTTTTTTTTGAAGGTCGTAATATTTATTTGGATTTGTGGTGGCGGGAAAACGAACATTTTTGGAAAGTTACTTCTGTTGACGGAATCACTCAGCGTAAAAAAACGCAGCACGAAAGAAAGACACACAAAGAACAAGCGCTCCCTCCTGAGTGTCTGGGCTGCGTTTTGTTTATTCAGCGCCAAGTAATTCCCGTCAGCTGGTACAGACCTGACCTTCCAAAAGTCGTAATTCCCGTCAGCTGATACAGACCTGACCTTCCAAAAGTCCAAAAGTTTCTTCTGCTGGTGAGGCCGCAAGCACGCCGAGCTAGAGCGTATGATCAGCATCGGAGGTGATTCGTGTTTTTTTCCAATTTTTTAAAAAATAATTTCATCTATACCAGATGGTCTAATTTTGAGCCATTCTTGTATTCGTATACGGGCCCCGCCGCGGTGGTCTAGTCGCTAAGGTACTCGGCTGCTGACCCGCAGGTCACGGGATCAAATCCCGGCTGCGGCGCGCTGCATCTCCTGTGGAGGCAGAAATGTTGTAGGCCCGTGTGCTCAGATTTGGGTGCACGTTAAAGAAGCCCATGTGGTCGAAATTACCGGAGGCCTCCACTACGGCGTCTGTCATAATCATATGGGGGTATTGGGACGTTTAACCCCACTTATCAATCAATGCATTTGTATACGCAACACTAAGCAGCAGAATCGGCAGTTATATAGAAACAACAGACAAAGCTAACAACGTTGTTTTGTTTTGCTCCTAAAATAAAAATAAGTATAGTATGCTTTATATCCGTGCGTGGCTTGATGGACCACGTGAAAGGATGCCTTATTCGACACGCGAGGTGACAGTACTTTTTTTCTTTTACTGTTTGGCTTTCATATAGCACATCGTACGCCATACATATTAACGTCTTACGGAAGTTGTAACCTCACGACAAGAATCTCACCAAGTCCTTCTCAGCAGTGTTCAGCGAATGATCGGGTTTCACAAGGCCAGTGCAGAGCACAAATTAAATTTAAGGCGCTAGTTACGCCTTTGCGAAGTGAGAAAATTCTCGTCCGTGTTAATATCGCTACGTCCACTGCAGTGGTCGCTGTGTTGAGCCATGCTACGAGGACAATCGTTATACGAAACCCACCACATTGAGGTATATATATAAAACGAAGCAAAAAAACAAAAAACAAGGGCGGATATTCGAGTGGTGCTTAGGTGTTTTGCACATTATAGCGGACGTGACCGCTCTTGACCAGTTAGGTTTTGTTCGCGAATCTGGCCGTAGTCTATACTGTCATTTCACTGTGTGGGACACTAGACATGCAGTATTTACGGTGCATTTGCCGATTCAGAACCTGCAACTAATACCAACGATGAATACCATGGAAAGTTCACAACCGAGAACACTAGAGTTGTGATGCGGGCTTGTTGGTAGTTCATCTTCAGTACGTTTCCTCGTAGCACACGTCAGCTACAGAAAGAAATGAGGGCACATGCAGACAAACAGAGCGCTATTCTTTTTTTCTCCTTCGTACATACCATATGAAAACAATGTCAATCCCTCTGTCTGTCTGCATGTGCTCTCATTTCTTCTTGTTGTTTACGTGCACTACGAGGAAACTTACTGAACGCAAACCCTCGACGGCGCTTCGGGGATGCATGCATACTTAGGAAACCGTTGCCTTTTTTTTTCGCAGTTGATAGAACAAACAAAAAAAAACACAGACTTTCACTGGCTGACATCCCCTCAGAAGAGAGAGAAATCCGTAGGTCAATTTAAAACACGCAACAATGCTTCGGCAAAGCCACCCATCTTGCAATAGCGCGTACACTCTGTGCCATCGCGCACAATCCAGAAAGGAAGAGAGCGCTGGTTGTTAGGCCGATACTCCTCGTCATATGAAAATGGTCTATAATGTATCGAAATATAAATTGCATCAATTGTACGCGCTCATTTTAAATACTGATTAAGTGCCACAAAACACGGGACCAAAAAAAATTAAGGTCAAAGACTTTCCCGCAACTGCGGCATATGTTGTAGAACTGCAAGAAAACACCTTCATTGTTAGTTTTTTGCGTCCAGTCTATTGTTGCGTCTAATACCCTTTGGATATGACCGCGTAATTTCAGCGTGAAAATGGACAGGCTGAATGTCCAGTGATCAGTTACATTAAGCCCGGAGATAAAAATTGTGGAATTCAATGCGATACAGAAGTGGTATGGGATCGCGTGGGCAGTCGAAGTTTGTACTATTGCAGCTCACATGGGAAACAGAAACTGCTGGAGATCATCAGGACACGCAGATTGTATATTTACAGAGCAAGTGGATCGATCAATGATCGCATGCCTCCAGTGCTGTTAGTCAGGCATCACACAAGTTTAGTTTCTTATTATGCATGTGTCTGATCTGTCTCACGCTCCGAGCGGAAGGCCGGACTTCTAGGCAGTTTCGGCAACACATCGATGCGTAGCGTATGATTCTCGGAAAAGCGGCAAAATGCCACCCTGGCATGTTGCCTTCCTCTCAGCCACCAGTCGTCTGTATACTTCGACCATATTTCGCTGTGTACACTGCCATATCTCTCCATCAATGACCATGTCCTCCCAAATGCGTCTAGTATCGATCGTCCTGGAATTGCAATCGCTCTAACGCTTTCTCCGCCGGCAGAGACCCAACAATCATTACGCATCTGGCATTGGCGAACGATTTTTTGAGGAATTGCCGGGCTGCCACCGGATCAACTCGGTGTCGGTGACGCTACGCGCGAAGAAATATGTACGAACTCACTGTAAAGCAGATGATTGGAAGTGCACGTGGGTGGAGCGTGCGGCTTCGCACTGATGGGATGACTCCGAAATACCTTCTTATGAGAGTTCATGTGCCCTGTAACCCGGAAATTGCAAAGCGTTAGCGTATTAGCGTTTCATTTAGGACAATCAGGTAGGTGTATGGAGAATCTCAGTTCGCCTACGATCGGAATGAATTTCACCCGCTATCGTAAGCTAGCCATGCGTATACCGCTATTCAGAACGGGAAACACGCACGTACTGTCTGATTGTCGTTGCTCAGATGAATGCCTGTATTATATCTGAATGCGAGTCAAGCTGGCCTTTAAAAGCTTCGTGCTTCATGCGCCAGTACAGTGGCACGCACACTTCGTTATTGTTACCTTCTAAGGCGACATGTCATTTTTATTCTTTTGCATCGGACACAGCATTGCAACCTTCTCACAGGAATTCACTCACCGAAGGCTAAATACTAACGCCTTTTGAGACACTTAAGTGAACACTTAAGGTAAAGTTTATTGTTTTCCCCTTATCAGGAATGACTCGAGCTTTCAACGAATTTGGTTTGTTGATAGCAAACCGTCAAGTCTGAAAACACAAAAGAGCTATAGCGGCCAAGAATATCACTGCTTTAAAAAGCTCACTGCGATGAACAGTGCTGCTACTAGCCCTTTAAGGTAGCAAGCTAAATAATAAAGCTCATGATTTCCACCACTTATATCTGCTGGGATGACAAAAAGTTCTTCAAAGCATAGAAAATAGCGTGTTTAATGCGCTTCGCAAAAGGTCGCATAAAATGGTCAGACATTCTCCTTTGGAAATGGTGGCGACTAGCAGCTGAGGCAATAAACACTAAAAGTTGCTGAGAAACTAGTATAGTGAGTGCAGAAACAAATAAAGATCCGTATCGGTTTGACCTTCTTGCCACATACTGAGCGAAGTTTCCCACCGCTTACGTCATGCCAATTCAATGGACAAAATGCCGACAGGAAAAACTATACGCTTCGTCTACATACGATGCTCCGGGTGTCACCAAACCATGGGCCAAGTCGAGCAGCGACACGTGACATAATTTTGAGATGCACTGTTGCGTCATTTTTAAGCTCCAGCCAAACTAGATCGTCAGAGATTATGTTCACGCGGTGCTTGCGACGCACCCTTTTCCCTTTACTGATTGATGAACCAAACGGGTGGGACAACGGCCATGACAAGAGGGGCACGCCACCCTCCCTTAATCCGAGTGCCTAATCAGTGGTCTCTGCCCTAATCCTACCATACCTTTCAAGGATTAGTTCTCTGGGGCTTATAAATAAGTAGGACAAGAACGTGCCAACATTTGAAATGAACGAGTTTTGGAGGAGGGCATACACGCTGACTTTGTGCATATATAAGTAAAAAGCTAATTGCAATGCTTAGTCAACCTTTGACAGAATGCGCAAAACTAACTTTATTTTGATACAACCGATGCCAATCAAAGAGCATTAGTGTCTTGTGATAATGACGCCCCAAAAAGGTAAAATTCACGGTAATCGGAAGCAGTATACTGGTAACGCCGCAGGTGTCCCAGACAAACTCCAGTGCTATAGGTTTTTGGAACGAGAAGAGCCGATTGACCGTCACGCTACTGAAGGGCTTTAAATAAATACAAAAGACATGCCTACGTGTGCTGTCGCTCTAGAGCTCCAGGGCTTTGAAATACTCCTCCCTCTTTTTATTTATTTTTTCACTTCCCCAACCCCAGTGTGGGGTAGCATATCGGATCCTAGCATCTGGTTCACCTCCCGGCCTCCCCTTTTCTTTTTTTCTCTCTCTCTTTCCTCAGAGAACCACGATCCTCCTCTACATCTTTCGGAGTTTGCACTTGCAGCTTTTTTGTAGTAGTTGGTCTCCTTGTTCTACAGTGTTTCGGAGGCAGCCGCTCAATCGCACGTACGTTACCGCATAAGCCATGTTCTTTTGTGCTACACCTATAGATCAGATATCTTGAAGGAGTAGCTGGCATATTCCTTTCTACACACCACGGGGACGTGAAGAACAGTTATGTGTAGCTTTTCTTTCCGAAAGTAATGGTTTAACAATTTTTCCCAACCTTCTAGTGCCCCGTTTGAGCACTTTTAACTTGTATACCTATGTCAACATTACAAAAAAAAGTTACGGTGTTTTGCGAGTCAGAACTCCCATGTGTTCTTGACGTATGCTGTAGACGAGCGTATGCCGAAACTTGTTTCCAACACTTGGGGTTGCATGACGTGCCGTTTAATCAACGGACACGAGTGTTCTTGCATTTCGCTTTGCCTCGAAACGTGGCAGTCATGGCTGGGTCTCACACTGACGTCCTCAAGTTTAGCAATATGACCCTATGCTTATTATAGGGGCCCTAAAACATTTTTCAAGTAACCATAGATTGAATTATCTAGAAAAGTTTCGCGAATTCAACGCCGCAAAAAATTTTTAAAATCCGTCTAGTACGAGCGGAGTTACAAAGATTTGTCGCGCGCCGCAAACGTATTCTCTCTAGGGAGCCTTCATGTGCGCACGTCCGGTGATACGCGCACATTAATGACCCCTAATTGTCTCTTCTCTTGTCTCGACGAAGGCGCTGAGATCTAGGCAGGGAGGGATGGCAGGGTCAAACAAAATACGTCACACGTGCCTCGTGACCTTGAGCACTTCTTTTTTATTCGAAGGCGAGGCTTTTTCAGTGTGATCAGCACACGTGGGCCGGTCGCAGCCTTCCGTGGCAACCTCTGTAACGACCGAGCGCGCCATGTTCAAAACATCCAATGGCTGACAGATGCGCTTTCTGCGAGTGATTTTTGAGCGTCTTCAATCACTTCTCGAGAGAAGAGAAAGCAATCTTTAGGCGATTTTGATCATTTATTGTGAATTCAAGGCACCGGGCTGCACTACATTATTTATCTCCCGTGTTGTCGGGAACATTTACTACCGATCGGCAGCATTTCGTAACGATGCATGCTGAATAAGTGTTGCAGGGTCCCTTTAACCTACTCGACGGCGGGTAAGTGAGCTTCTCTGTGTTGAACAAGACTTAGCTTCTGAAGTTAATATTTTCAAGTGGGCCTCATTAATATACGCTGTTTCTATATGCGTAACTTTTGTTGAAATAATGGTAATTTTAGGATACATGTTTTGATAAGCGCAATACTAATAACTAACAGAAAAGAAAGCAAGATTAATTATACGAGATGTGATTTGTACTAATAATCATATAAATGTAAAGAAAGTACAAAGATGAAAAACTGTCTTGTAGCTGGCAGGAGTGGCAAGAAGTGAGCCATCGACCTTCGAATAACGCGTCTGCATGATGCTGTACCAACTGAGCCACCGCGGCGCCCATTCCCCCGTCCACTTTATGGGGTATATGTGTGCGTTTAAACGTGCGAGCGATCGTCAACGATACTTGTAGCCATGACGCCAAGTGTGGAACATTCTTTTTAAGCCTACTTGTGTCACGAAGCACGGAATCTTATTGCGAGTTCACAGCAGAGCAATAGTCCTTCGCATAGTGCCTGAAAGCATCAAGACCACCGGACCGATACTTTTTTTTAGAATGAAGGAAAAAATGCAAATTCAAAGGCTTGTTTTCTTAGTTACACACAATATTGACGAGAACTGGCAGAAAAGAAGGTAGGACTTTTCTTTGGCTTTCTTTTCTGTGAGTTCTCAGTAATATTGTTGAAAAAGCCTTGTTTTTTTTTTCATATAACCCTACCGAATAACGTCAGCAGCGCGATTTCACCGTTTGCTGCATCACCCAATTATACTTTTTGTAAACAAAATTTTATTCTCCCTCCTGAATACACGCATCCTCCACGTAGGTATGGTGAGTCTCCGAGATTTGAATCTTACAAGCCTTGATTAGATACCAAGTCGTTCTTAGCGCCTGGGTTCTAAACCGTACGCAGAAATTGAGTGGCCTGTTGCTAAATGCCCGCGACGCCCTTGTTTGCCTTTAATGCTACAGAGATGTGCCTTGTCTCTTTTTGCGTCTACTGCATAACCAACTATTCTAAAAAGTGCACTCCATTGACCTAATATTTCTGATTTTGTCTTGTAGAATTTTGAATCTCACAAATGGTTTCCTATGTCAAACCTCAAACACTTCTATCTGTATTTCTTTCTCGCTGGTCACCGGAACTCTTTTATTTAAAGATGTCATCGAGTGTTTCAGTCACAATAAAGCGTCCCCCCCCACCCCTTTTTTTGATTACGGGGCAGGTACATCAAAGTCGAGTGTGCTGGGAGCCTTTGGGAGTGGTTGGTCTCTACGTTTTATTTTGTCGTAATGTCCACCCTCTAGTTAAAGTTATCTATAATTGATGAATTTTAGAGGGTCTTGTTTGTTTTACTTGTACAAGTGCTTGTGTGGAAATTGAAGTCTCTAGTTTCTCACTCATTTAGTTTTTGAATATAATACAGCACCATAAAATAAATCAATAAATAACCCATGATAGGAAAATAAAGGAGAAGTTGACAATGACACCAGAGAAAAGTACATCTAAACAGAGAACTGACTGACGTCTTTCAGCGTCACTTGCCAATAAATATACACACATTGCAGTTCTTATATATTTGCGCACGAGTACTTAAACGCTCTAATAAAATAGCATAGCTTCAAAATTCCATTACAAAAGCAAGCCTTACTGCTACATTGAAGCGTTCGCAAGTTTAATAAGAGAAAACTACTCTACGTTGTCTGAGCCTTACATTAAAACTTTGACAACGAACGTATGTATTCGCAGTGCGTCATTTTCTCTAAAATCGCGTTCTACCTTGGGTGCTAATATTTCCTGGATAATCAGCTGATGCGGCAAAAACTGCTTCATAAGAAGTGCTTTTAAATTCACAATATTGTACGATGAAAATCTTACGACACCTGTCGATCTTTAATTGAATATATGCCAGACAATTAGAACACACGTGATAAATAGACGTAGAGTGTTGTTAAGTGAACTCGAAAAGAAGAGCAAGAGTTCGCGATTCGCGCTTCCGCATAGTAATTCACTGAGAAGACGGCAAAAAAGATGGGTCGAATTACGTTCATATTTACGAGATATAAGTGCTAATACAAACAGTCTTCTTCTATCTTATACTTACTACTAGTGGATTTTTAAATGAGAAACACCAGGCTTTTTCGGTCTGCTGCGACACGTCCTCTATTATGAAAACGAGAAAGATTGAGAGCGGCTGTAAAATTGACTGAGTGTCTCATTTCTACTGTCGAACTTTTACTATAGCCATCCACAAACTGTGAACAAAACTATTTTTCTTTTACTGCGTTGGCTTCTTCGAACATCGTACTTCTTGCAACGCTCCTTTAGTTAACGCTCTGTTACAAATATATCTAGTTTAAAGTGAATGCGACTTCAAGCGGCTCGTAGCAATATGACAAAAAAACTTTCAAAGTAAGTCTTTTCATAGTGAATATGAAAGGTAGTCACGTCTCCGGGAAAGGAACGTTACACTTGGGCGTACGTGGATAAAATCACATCGAGCATCGAAGAAGTTCTCGGCCTTGCATGCCTTCACGAATAAAATGTTTTGGTTCTCCAAGTAACTATCGAGTAACACACTTGTAGTAGCTGGTATAGGCTGTTAATTTCTAAAGGAAAGAAAAGAAGGTGCAGACGAGATTCGACTGGCAATAAAAGCTAACGGTAATGCGATGAGCGCGGAAGCGATACACTTTAACGCTTGCTGCGAAACGTGTGTTGTATAAGGCGATATGTTTGCCAGGTGCCTATTTAGCACTTTCATGATGATGATAAATATGATGAACATGAGGATGACCATTTGAATTCCCTTTGAGGGAGGATGCCCCACAGGAGTGACTGAGGCTGTTTTATTTAAAATAATGTGTTGTTGAGCCTATGATACTCACTGTAGTATGCTGTACACCTTTTATTACCGACACACTACGGTGTTCTAGTGGCTAAGACACTCAGCTGCTGACCCGCAGGTCGCGGGATCGAATTCCGGCTGTCGCGACTGCATTTTCGGTGGAGGCGAATATGATGTAGGTCTGTGTGCTCAGATTTTTGTGTACGTTAAAGTACCCCAGGTGGTTGAAATTTCCGAATCCATCCACTAAGGCGACTCTCATAATTATATGGTAGTTTTGGGACATTAAACATCACATAATATTATTACTTGTTATAAAAGTGGTGACATTAAGTGGCTGTTTTTTGAAGAGCGTATAACTAGGCGAACACGGCAATAAGCAACGAACCAAAAAGGACTATTTTTAATTAGGTGTAATATTACCTGAAGTAGGTACATTTCCAAACTAAAAAGTGACCTATAAGTTAATAAGGTTGATGCAACGCTGGAATACGACACAAAGAAAGGGATAAACGCTGTCTTGTGATTTCTGTTTCACTATCATGTTCTTTAAGCGCTGCACCAACCATGCGAGTATTTCAGGGAGCCCAACTTCTCATTTTGTTGACTTGTATATAAGCCCATAGCGAAATTTGCTGCGTTCGACGGTTCAATTTTCTTGGTTTTCAGGCCATTTTCTCTTCGTCATTTCTATCTACATTTCTGACACCAACCCTCCAACCACCTTTCACTGATCGTTATCGCTGATATGCTCGCCTTTCTCGTACTGCCCCTGAAACCCAGGGATTCAGATATACATCCGAGTCGTTATACTCGCATTCAATGAAAACATGTTCCGTCGTTCTTCTACCTTATCCACAGCAAGTAAGTGCATGTTCGTTTGCACTGAACCTTGTTGTACGGCCGTGATGTCTCCGTCTAGCAGAACCTACGCGAAATCAATGTGCAGCATATGCTTCTCTCTTATGTATACTTCATCATGAAAGTAGAATAGCATAAACTTTAATAAATGCTTGGCGCTACAGATACGCGAAAGTACGCGGGCGCGGCTACTATATAAAAACTTCCAGTACACATTTCTCGTGAGAAATTATAGCCATTAAATCATTACATAGAACTTTTCCATCTATTTGCTCCCATGCCCGGGGCCTGGGTTTGTATTTGCGCCAACTGCCACAGCAGGAAAAACTAGATGAAAATCTTTGTCTGCAAATAATAAAGTTCAGTTGCACTATTCTCTTAGTACATACCAGAGAAAGTGCCAGCACCACTTTGCTCATACGCATTAAATGACGCGACATTTATTTTTATACATACTTTTGCATTTATACAAGCATTTTGAGCACACATTTTTTTGTCCCACACGAATATCTATTTGCTTATAGATAAGTTGCCGAGAAAAAAAAGAGGTCCTCAAAAATAACGTTTTCCTAAAGCTTATATGCGGAGATTTGCTTTTGTGGAGTATACAAATACCTCAAGCAATTATTTCGCAGCACGTACCACATTATGGCAGTACTGGTATCCATGTGCTTTTTTTTAATGCAGCGGAAAGTTTCGTGCTATGCGGAGAACACACGTAATTAAATGCGCGCTGGAGCATGAAACACCGGACCCAAGGCGAATCGACTCGCTTCCCACATAATTCACCCTCTCTTTTTCGGGAGCACGGTAGCAGCAATATATGAACGCTTTTGTTAACAAACTTTCCGTGGGCCATTGTATCACGAATCCACGCATGCCTGCTTACGTTCCTTCTATGAGAACCCATTCAAGAAAGGAAGTGAACAGTGCCGCGTGCGCCAAAATATGAGGGAAAGAGCAAGCAAGGGGGATGTGGCATGGAAGGTTGGGCAAAAACGCTTTCCCAACTTCCTGTGCTTCGCGAAAACGCCATGATTCAAAGATAGTTGAGTATATAGCGAGATCGCCCTTCGTCGTGGCTCTTTTTATAGCCATTCGGTGTTTGTCCACGTATTAGCAGCTAACTCGCGAGGTGCTATAGGCGAATCCGCGTAATCCTATAGGTGTTTACACGTAGACGTGACGCACTATTCACGTGGGCTCACGTGACAACGCATCGCCATGCTCAACTCAACGCTGGAAAGCAGTAAAATGCTGAGTTAAAATAAATGGTGAAGCCTGCATCTATGGTCTGAAACCGCGAAACGGGGTGGTTACGAAGACTAATCTGGTTGGTCACAAGTTGCTTTCAAGCCTTAACTGGTTAATTCTAAGCCATTGATAGGCACTGATCCTCAGCGCAAAGAGGTTCGAGCTAGACCACAAGCAGTCACGAACATGACGCAGATGTCCAAACTCCCGAGATGGAAACTCTCGCTGAAACGAAGAGTTCGCGCCACCTATCGATTTATGGGCACGTCATGGTTAGGCGGAAGCCTTCCATCACTTTTCGGTGGTCTTCTCGCAGTCGCCATTGACTTTCTCGTTCTCCAGCACTACCTTGTTGCCCGTACGCTGAGTTTTCGGCTATCCGTCATCACGTCGCACTCCCTTGCTGGGCTAACTGTTGCCTTTTTCGTTTTTAGTGGACGAGTGGTAAGCAGCGGTATTGACCCAATTTCTGGAATCGTCCATGATTCGGATAGTTTTTAGGTAGGCTGCACAATGGCCTTCCTTCCACATAACAAGTTCATGCGATAAGATGATAAGATATAATAAGAAGATAAGATGATAAGATGATGATAAGATGGTGACCACTTAGTACAATGATAACTTCATGTGACCGACTCGCAAAGAACGACTTGTTGAGCAGGTTTGTCGTTAAAAATGAGCTCAAGTGTGCCTCGTGCTATTGCAGCCAAATAGCCTCAACGTTGCAGATCTGCAAGTGACAAAAGGAGAGTGGCGTACACACTTTCGATGCGTTGATAAACTCGTTTTTCAGGCAAAATAAGGTGATGAATGTTTTTAAACTAGCCTATTCATGAACATTGTTCTCCTTATTGAGTAATTTTAACGACCTGTTGAAAACTCCGCCTCGCGCGTCATTCATGCATTTAGCTGGATAACAAAGGAAAAAAACACACACACACACACACACATATATATATATATATATATATATATATATATATATATATATATATATATATATATATATATATATATATATATATATATATATATATATATATATATATATATATATACTCACGCAATACCTGGACTTCTAGCTTGTGCTTGAGACCACATTTTGCCCGTGAGAAATCGAAATCAAAAGTTTAACTGACCACACTTTCACCTCTGAATCTGAAAGTGAGCTGGCTTTGAAAAATGAAGGCTCGTGCCTGCTCAGTATAGTATGACCATTTCCATAGGCTTGCAAGAAGACCATTCCCATCTTCTACTGAAGCACGACCTCCCCAGCAGGGTTGATCGTTCGATTTACGGCAACAGATACCACAACACACTGTTTCGACCTAAACACAAAACAACATTTAAACCACACGCAAAATGCGTAACACCAATCAGTAACCTTTAATTAAGCAATCAGCATCGCATAACAATAGAAGAAACCTGGCAGTAGCGCTTCCGTACCTTTGCGACGTCACGTTCTACGAAAATTGACTGTAGACTCCGAGAGAGGCTACAACGATAAGTTAGAACACACAGACTAAAAAAAAAAAAAAAACAAGCGTTGAATTCTAAGCTGCCAGATTAAAGTACCAATTGTTGATTGGTCCTTTTAAGCTGGCAGCTTGGGCTACAGGGGGTATCAGAAAACTTTTTGTGATGAAAACAAACTACAAGAAACAAACAAACCACAAACATTGCTTAATGAATCGCAAGAAACTCCGTGAAGTGCCTGCATTATCGTAGAACAAAAAAAGTGTACTTCTCATGCCAGTCCTCCGAGAGTCATCGCATAAGCTTCACTGCATTGGTTTCTAAACGAGGTGGAAGAAACAGTGGGTACGTGCGTCCACTAACCGAGAGCTACTTAGGAATCCGCTCTCCAATTAGCACGGCAGTCTCAGAATAGAGGACCCGCCTTTCTCAGTATAATCTTATCGCTTTCTTGCAGCTGCTGACTGCAAGCTTGCGACGCATTAAGCAAGTCTGGGCACATTTTTGTAGTTTCCATGTCTTCAATACACTACTTAACATAGCATCCTAATAAGGCATTGGTGTGTACTTGCTGCTATGTAGAAAATGCTTGGTTACGTTACTATGAAAGACAGGTTCACAAAAAGTAAACAGTTAATTAGGTTTTGCAGTAGCGAGCACTCTATTGAGCGATAAATTAAGCCAGCGCTTTTCCGTACAAACTGGAAATCAAGATGGGGCCAAAGTTGTGCGCTCTAAATAGAAAAGGCGTGTTTGCGGGTGTATCTCTGTCAGATAACAAAAAAGTGTCACCTGGATTGCTTACGTTTTATTCTGAGAAAAAAATATCCGTTCGATACTCTCCTGTTTTCTCAGCGGCATATTTTCATTCTCCTTCCCTGCACTATCAAGAATAATGTGTGATGCTGAGAGTGTGCTGTCATTCCGTGGCCTGGAAGTTGCGAGTGCACGCAGTGATAACGCAAGGCAGGCAAAGGTGAGAAAGGGGAAAGGTATTAATGTTGGACAAAAATACGTCCCGAATGAGCCATTTTTTCTATTATGTAGACTTGCGTACAGATAGTTGTACACTATGAGAGAGAGAGAGAGAAAAAAAAGAGTCTTTTGACTCTGTTTTAAGTGCTATATGCCTTTCTTAGAAGAGACACGTGAACTATCTTCGGTGATTCTTAGTTTTTTTCTTAGAGTCCTGGGAGAGAGGGAGAGAGAGATAGCGAGAAAAGAAGGCCGGGAGGTTAACCAGATATTGGCATCTGGTTCGCTACCCAGCACTGGAGGTGGGGTAATAGGGGGAGGAAGAGGGGGTAGATAGAGAAGAAAAAAAAACGCACGTGCACTAATGGGAAAACGGAAACAAACACAGGAAAGGCGTTTTGGCTGCAGTCGTTCAGAAAGGCAGGTCGATCGCAAAAAGCACGGTAGCGCTTTCAGGGTCTTCTTCTGTGAAGTTGCATCTTGTCGATATTGTAAATTTGCAAAAATGTAATGTATGTTTAATGAAAAAAATTATTTCCTTCGACAGAGGTTGGTTATCTAATTTGCTGAGATCCCTGCGAAGGCATCGTCGTTATCTGCTATACTCTAGGCAGTCACAAAGGATATGTTGGATGGTTTCTTTTTTGCCACATCGGCCACAGGCTGCGGTGTCGGCCATCCAAAGGTGGAAAGCGTAGGCGTTGGTAAACGCAACGCCCAACAACAGCCTACATAAAATGGTTTGGTCTGCTCGGCAAAGCCTCGACGGGACTTGAAGACTTAACGTAGGGTCAAGCGAGTACAGTCGGGCATGCTTGAAGTGCGGCTGATTTCATTGTGACGTGGTTTACTGGCGAGCAAGCCAATGGAGCTTTCGTGCAGCATCTGTCCTAAAAAGTGGTACTAGCAGTTCATGGTCATCTGTGTGGGTTGAGCGGACAGCTTAATTGGTCTGTTCATTACCGACGATTCCGCAGTGACTGGGTAACCACTGAAATGTAATTGGGTGCACTTTCTCAGTCAGGTGGTGTATAGCCTCTACTCGTGCAGCTCACGGCGTAAGGCTGACAGTAGAGACTGCAGTGCCGCGTTCGAGTCGCAGAAAATAGTACGCTTGCGTGTAGGTTGATCAATGACAAATTGAAACGTGGTACGAAGGGCTGCCAATTCTGCTGCCATTGATGTTGTTGCGGAAGATGTTTTGAATTTAATCGTCGTGACCAACCTTGGTATCACGAATGCTACGGCTGAGCTGTTCGGCTGAACTAATTCATCAGTGTATATATGTACGGAGTCTTGGTATTTTTCCTGCAAGAGAAGTAGTGTGAATTGCTTAAAAGCCGGTGACGACAAATTGGCTTTTTTTCTGGACACCAGGTATGGTAATATTATAATTGGTTGAGCGAGGCACCATGACGGAGTCACAGATCTACCGACAGGAAAGAACGAAGGTGGCATCGACTCGCCATGTGCGGTCACTGTTTTGCAGTAAGATGTGCATGGTCGGTCCACTGGTAGAGAGGCTAGGTGATGTCGAGGAGTTCGAGCAAGGTGTCGTATATGTGTCCTCACCGCTTCAACATTAATGTGGGTCTTGATGGGGTGGTCTCTTGCGGTGGCAACAGTTGCCGGTGTTGATGCATTGAAGAAGAATGGCGATTTGGGCTAGTTGGTTTGAATTCATGATAATAAGGGCTGCAGCGCGAGCACGAAGTTGCTAGAAGACACATTCGTGCTCGCGCACAATAACATCGCCCGTGTTGTTATCTTTGCCTTCCGTGCCTCGACTTTCATCTGTTTCCTCTAGCACATTCGTGCTCGCGCTGCAGCCCTTATTATCACGGTGTTGATGCAGTTTGGGGCAAGCCTAGACAAATCCGAAGGGCTTGAGCCTGGACATTTTGAAGCATTCGTAGACTTGTTTTACTTGCGTTATTTAAAGCAGGTAGGCTGTATCGAATCAATCCAAGAAACAGAACGCTGTATAGTCGCACCATGGCGGCCGTGGACATTCCCCAGTTCTTTCCAGCGAAGAACTTAAACAAATGGCAGATGCCTGTTAGCCGCCTTTTCACGTATCATACATGTGGGATCCATGATACGTCTCTGTCGATTATAACACCTAGGAACTTGTACGATCAGAGGTAAAGTAACCTTTCGCTGTTTATCAGAACACTGTAGTTCTGCATTGGTTTGAGCGTAAATGCCACGAGTGCACATTTCTCATAGAAAATTTCCAGACCTCGTTTATGGAGGTAAATAGCAGCTTGAGTGGCAGCTCTCTGAGTTCGCGCTCGCAGCTGTAGACGTGTTACTGCAGACGTCAAAACGCAGATGTCGTCAGCGTACGTTGACAATCTGACAAAACTTGGCAGATGCTCATGGAGAGCGATTGGCGTCAGGTTGAATAGTACAGGACTACATACGCCACCCTGGAGAACACCACGGTGGCTGTAATGTAGCGAAGAGTCACCATCCTCTGTTCTCACGAAAAAAAGATCGCTCAGAGAGATAGCTGCGTAGCCACTGAAACATCCGACCGCCCACTCCTACCTCCTTGAGAGCGGTGAGGATAGCTTCATGTGTGACGTTATCGTACGCCCTTTTAACATCAAGAAATAAAGAAGCGCAGAGATGCTTACGGCCTTTTTCTTGTTGCACGTAGCTGACCAGGTCTATGACGCAATCAATTGATGATCCGCCACGGCGAAAACCCGTCATAGCATCAGGGTAGATGTTGCGATGCTCCAGGTGCCATTCTAGCCGTCCTAGTACCATCCTCTCCATCACTTTTCCCAAGCAACTAACCAGTGCAATCTACCGGTACGATGTGAGCACTAATGCTGACTTGCCAGGCTTCAGTAATGGAACCAAACGGCTGGTATTTCAGTTCACTTGAAGGGTGCCCTCTCGCCATGAAAAATTGTATATCTCGAGGACGGCACTTCTCGCTCATTCACCAAGGTGACACAGTGCTTTGTATGATATTCATCAGGCCCGGGTGCCGATGTTTGTCTACATAAAGCCTGTGCTGGGACTCAAAGGAGAGTTAACGTTGCGGTGAAAAAAGCGCAGACAACGGGACGAACAACGTACTGAACACAGCGCTGCTTTTACCACCTTGTTCACGAATCAACTAATCAGAGCTTGTAGAGTTATTCAACTCTTGTAGATTTAACACATCTCTAAACAAGACAGGTCTTGTTTAGACCAACAAGGCAGGTCTTGACTCGTCGAAGAGTAACACATACTCTTTTTTTTAAGTGCACGAACGCCCGTAGAACAAAACATACGTGATTCAAATAGGACAAGTTCCAGAGTAAGTGTAGATTGTGAGAACGCTTACATTATGACGGAAACCCTTCACTTGCCAAGGTAAATCATTTCTATATTACAGCCCATCAAAAGGATCAACGTTTACTACCATCTTTGAAAAATGTCCATTAAAGAGTTTAAGCCTACATTATGGTGATAGGCCATGTGCTTCGTGGATGAAGTTTTCTTCTGCCAAATAGAACAAGAAAGCCGTAGACATTTTTGCACTGGCATTGTACCACTAGTGCAAGCCTTGATAAAATATCGACCTGCGTTTGTGATAATTCTGTCTTTAGAGTGTTCCGTATCGCTGAATATCGCGAACGCTACATGTGCGGTCCCACGTAGCAAGTTGGAACCACAATACCCTGCCGGCGAGGCACATATATTCATATCTTCATGTTCTCAACAGTATCAAAATTATAATAATAATAAGAATAAGAGTAAGACACCGTCTTTAACATAAGGTGAAACTACGCGTTGAGCAGGTACAAGTAAGATGCAAGTGACTGCACCACAATTGCTTTTTTGTTTAGCTGTTACATAATCTTAAACAATTGAAACAAATAAAAGATGAAACACTAAGGCACTGAGGAGAGAACCGTCACAGAATGAATGAACTAGCAACTGTGCTTTATTGTAAACAATCATCTCCTAGTATATCGAGGCAGGGATGTCCATCTGAAAAGCATAATAAACAGCAAAACAACATTCGTAAGAACGTAGATTGTGTGGCCAAAGTGATTGCGCAAGTGGATACCTTATTTGCTGTCACATACAATCATCTAGTTTAAACTTTACGTGAAGAAAATGTCTGAGCGCCTCAAAGTCTTGTTGGCAGTTATATTATTTGTTTGTGCAGTTCCTACAGCTAGTAAATATTTGCCATCTACTGCATCTGGGTCGTTTATTCGCTTGATTGCTTTCTTGGTGCTGACCTATTTCTGCAGTGAACTGCTAGCCGAAGAGGAAAGAAGCATAGTACAAATCAGACATGGTGCCAACCTCTCATACACATAATTCATAATAATAAAAAAAGGAATATGTTGCCCAGGAAACAACGTTTTTTAAAGCAATGAGAGGGAGTTATCAAATGTATTATTTGGTAGAACATTCTCCGGGCTTCATCGTGGGAGAATATGTGCAGTATGTGCGCTAAATGGTGTAGCTATATATAGCTATATGTCGCGATTTTGTTTTTCTCGTGCCTGTAATCGACGGAATTCCCATTCCGACTTCCAGACGCATATAACGGTTAAGCGTCGAGGAAACTACCGAGTGTGGAGCGCACGGCACTGGGTCGTGACCCGCTAGCGTCAAAGCTGAGCTTCGTCCGGAGCTCTACAGCAATTTAGGCTGAGCTGGATGCCTGCATTCCTCGTCGACAGTTAGGGAGCGGAAACACCGCTCGCAAGTCCAGCATCGTTGATTGCTCGGTTTTCTGTCCCATGCGAAGAAGAACTGCGTCGTGGCAGGAAGGGCGCGTGGCGTCCATAGTGACAATCGCGCAGGCTATGACGATCGCTGAAGCATATGCACATTTGCTGCACAACTGTGGATAATGTAGGAACATAATGCAAATAGGACGCCGTGTACTTATACATACAGAATCTGCTCAGGCTGTATTTACTGGTTACAGTCCACCAAAGGCGCCAACATCAGCAAACAAAGAAATGAACAAATGAAATGTCACGCGACTCTACATGCTATCGCCTAACACGAACTGAAAGCAAAAGCAATCTTACTCGTCGTCTTTATCTTATTTATTGTTGGTCGAATGCATTCAATCTCTCTCTTCCCTCTTCCCCCCCATCTTCCTCATAACATTGGGATAAAAAAAAAGACGAGAACGAACCATCTGTTCGCTTTCTGTTATCCCAAGCTGGCCTTCATGATGAGGTCAGAACTTGTGCAGGTCAATAGTGGTGCGACCATCCTTCATTGTCAGGCACCTCACGGAGCAGGCGTCTATTGATCTCCAAAGGAAGACTGACAGCCACCACAACTTGTCTTGAACGTCTTGATCGCATTCAGCGGAAATTTACTTTTGCTTTAGGAGATGAAAGCTCTGCCTCTTTTGTCTTTTTCTTATATATTGGACAAAAAAATAGGCCCTGGCTATCAAAATGCGCTATGTACTACTTAAAACTTAATAGACAGATTTGCTACGTTAAAGATGAAGCAATTAGGATCATTAGAGAAAACAGGAACTATAGAACACCTAATGTCATGTGTGTTAAGCCGAAACTAGCTTTAAAGAAAATTTGAAAATGGTTAGTCTGTCTTGTTGCCACGGCTCTTCATGTTCGTGTCCTAATGAGTGCTCATGCCTTTGGAAGTATGCAGCTATGCTGTTTTCATTTACCTTTATATACTTTCATGAGCGTTAAGATGCAGTATTTGCAGACTATACCTGCTGTACCGAGAATTAGCTCGGCAACATCAAACGTTATGTTTATCCCGCTGTTCTTTTTGCGCTCTCTTTCTTTTTTGACTGAAGTTAGCAAACTTCTAACACGACATGACTGAAACTTTTCAGAACGTTGTCACTTCTGCTCGTGACTAAACATATTTACCTCTAGTAAGTAGTTGTATGCAGTAGCAGTGATTCGTGAAGTCTTTACCCAAGTCATGTGCTAACTTAAAAGATGAAAAAATAAAACCAATACAAAAACTCACAACTGTTAGTTCCCACGCTGATGAGGCAAAAAGAGCGGCTAGTAATAAATTGCGTATATTTGTACATTGATTAAAGACAAGCAGTCTGTAGCGGGGTTTAGTTGCGGGGGAAAAGGTTATTAAGAACAGCAGCAGAGCAGCAAACTCAAAAGAACAAATATACGATAGAATCATTCATTCCCCTCGTTCAACGAATCACGTGAATTCTTAAAAAGTGTGCAAACCTTTCGATGTTTCGAAGTAACGATTAAAAAAACTACATTCGCAAGAATTACTACATAAATTATTAAAAAAACATTGTACATTCCAGCGTGCCACAAATGTTGATTGTAGCACTAATTAGGTCGTTGTGCATGAAAATGAAGCCTCCGAGGATACATACAGAGAGAAAATTTTGCGCGTAATAGAAATAATAAAGATAGCGACTTCATCAGGAAGGACATGTTCGAATTTGCAACAAACTAAAGATTCTAAACAAGCCACGCCCTTTTCGTGTTTCATCAAGCGTTTCGTGTTCGCGAAAACTCGCCTTTGCTGTTGCTTATGACACAACATATTCCAGCCCCCCTCTCCCAAAAATTTTGAATATTTTAGGTGCATAGGTACACGCACACATAGAAACGCACACACGAACACATACAACGAATTGTTGACCCCCCAACCTTGATTATGAATTGGTTACCCTCCTAGTCAAAACAAACACAGCAAAATTTTGTGAAACACCTTGCCGGGAAAGAGCTTTAGTACTTTATTACTGGTAGCAGTAAGTTAAAATATGGTTCTGAGAAAACCAGTTGAAAGTACTTAAAAACCACGATTGCACTAAGTGTAAGTACATTATTTTGTCTTGTTCCCTGGTCGTATGGTGCGAAATAAAAGAAATGATTTAGAAAAAAAATTCAACAGATCGCACGCAACTGGAAGTCGACGTTATGCGAAGCATGTGGAGGGATGTTGACCATGTTGCATTTTTTTTTGTTGTTGTTCAGTGACACGCCATGAAATGACGCTAAATATATGTACAAATGTTACACTCACATACATATGTTGAAGAGTTGCAGATGTTTATATAACCAGTTGTGTGGTGCCATCATTTCAAGGAGTCATGCCATCATTTTCTACCACAGTTTCAGCAACTGTATATTATTTCAGTTTCAGTGCCAAGTAAAAACAAACTAAAAAAGCGCGCCGGCTTGTAGACGCTCGCACACCCAGCTGCTCGTTACGTCAGGGCCCGCGATTGTGCCAGTGTTGCCCCACTCTCACGCAGTTTTCATATTTGTGATAAAGCATTGAATTGTAAATATTGGCTCAAGCTAATGCGCTAAACTTTCGCTCGCTTAATTCTGAATGCTCAAAGATTAAACCACATAACACAGATTATGATCGAATATTGGGTCGCAAGGCCTCTTTAGCGACCCAAAGCGACTGAGTCTATGATGGTCGCCATATTGCAGTGATCCTCATAGTTTACACCACATGAATTTCTTTACCTGTACTCACAACTCACAGAGCACGGACCTCCATAATTTCGCCGCTGTCGAACTGTGAACGCCGCAGCCGCAATAGAACTGACGTCGTTAAACTCAGCTGCTGAACATCGTAACCGTTCAGCAAATGTTGAAAGAAGAGTCCAGTGCATCATCATTCAATATTAGAAGTTTGGAAAGAAAGAAAGAAAGAAAGAAAGAAAGACAGGCTTCACACAATACTTTGCTAAAGTGATATTCAAGTTGGATTTATAATATAAAGAAAATTCGGCAGATCCCACGTACCTAAGAATCGACGTCATGCGAAGCACGTGGAGGGAAGGTGCCTCTGCTGCAATTTATTCAGCGAGAGGTCATGGACGCTTAATCTATGTACAAACGTTGCACGCACAGACCTAAGTTGAAGAGTTGCAGATGTTTATATAACCACTTGTGGAACGATGCCAACTAGGACATGCGTATTAGCAACACCAGAAGCTGACATGAAGTGCTGATGCTCGCGAGAATGCTGGCCCTGGACACTGAAACATAAATTAAATTCAGCGCATGGCAACTAACCACAATTGACGTGGACCCGACGTGACGGCTGTATCAAAGGAGTACATATATAACGTTTATAAACTTGGGTAGGCACCACTGCAGCCACTATTGACGTTTCACGAATATTAGCGTCAATTTGAAAATTAGTTCCGAGACCTGGCATAGCTCTGTGGTAAAATGCTTCATTGCCACACACAATCTGTATGTTCGATTCCAGCTGGGACCCTGACATTTATTCTTTGCGTTCGTCGGGTGAACGCTACCAATGCCGGGTATTTCTTAACGCTCGCGCGTTAAAATTGCACATTTGTGTTCTCGTCATTCCTGGGTAGTTACTAAGTGTCGATCATTGTGGCACATACCCACATACTAGCGGCTGATACCCACCCATGGGTATGTGCCACTGCCTGGTGGGAGGTGTTTGACGACGTACGCGACGGGATTGTGACATTATTCAGGTCTTGACCAGTGTGTCATATTCGTCAAACCATCTTACCCTCCCATGGTAATTTTGGTACATGCCAGGTTAAGGGGGGGGGGGGGGGCACGAGATCAACCAAACATAAGAGGCTAGATAAATAGATAGATAGATAGATAGATAGATAGATAGATAGATAGATAGATAGATAGATAGATAGATAGATAGATAGATAGATACGCTCAAAGTTGCCGAAGTTCGTTGAGAAATGCTTCGCATTTAAGAATTGCTTCCATCTCAACAAAACCCACTTATGGATTAAAACTTTGTGATCAGCTTCTAGACGCCCATGTTAGCGCTATGGGTGCCGTTTATGCAACGCCAGAGTACGGCTATAAAGCGTATAATTTGTGAAGCTTGCCATACTGATGAAGTGTTGATGGATAGGGTGCTGAATGAAGTTAGCATTCTCCTTAGTTTAGGTTCTTTCAAAATAGAGGCTCAATAAGGCGAGTTACGAGACCGTAATCAATTATCTATGTCTGCCTATTGAAATTTTGATATAAAATGGCCAGAAAAACGCGGATAAAGCAAATACAACCATTTCGAAGAAAAAAATAAGCGAAAAAATCTGCAATAATAGACTTAGTTCCCGTTATTATAATAAGAAAAAAAGAAAAAGAAAATGGTTCTAACGCTTGCAAACAGCTTAGTGTATTTCCTCTCTTTTGCCGCGAAGGCACTTCGTACGACCATCAGGTTATCCCCCGTGGGATGATAGAAAGGCATTGTCAAAGAGCAAGCAGTAATCGTTTATATTCCCCATAGGAAAAAAATTAAAGCTTGAAGTTCCTGAGGGCTCTTTCGTCTTTTATTTATAATGTTTTGTATATATTTATTATTTTTTGTGAAGTCTTCCCCAGACCGAGCAAGGCAGGTTTTGCTATGTCTATGTGTGTTCTTTTTAGTGTGCTTTGAGCAGGTAAACTTTTATGTACCTTGACTCAAATTTAGTTCAATGTGTAGTCAATAAAGCTGACAAATGCTTTCACTGCACTTGAACAACCCTTGCTCTTGAATATTTTATTGCAACAGAGTTACACATGTGACATGGAGGGCCGAAAAATATATGCCTATTTTGATGGTCGTCTGCGAACTCTAAATTTATCCCAACGTTTACTATACTAAACGAAATTGCGGTCAATGCTGGCGCTAAGCTGCAGCTAAATGTGCGGTGAATGTTGTATAATGACCATTAAAGGAGATTAATCGAATCCTTTAATCATGAAGGAAGGAAAGAAAATAGAGGGAAAAGAACGGCAGGGAGGTTAACCAGCCTATAGGCAGCCGGTTTGCTACCCTGCGCACGGGAGAGGGATGGGGAGATGAAAGATAGAGAGCAGAGAGGGAAGCGAGAAACACAGCACATTTAGCAGCACACGCGCGCACACTCATAGTCCAGTCTTGTCTTTCGCGGTGTGTGACATTGCTGTTACAGTCGCTTGTTCAAATCCGTGTCGCGTAGGAATTTCAACAGAGCTTTCGTCGCCTTCGGTTGCAATGTCTTCACTCGGGCACTTGACAGAATAGTGTCCACAGACATTTGGCTGTTGTCTATGCGCGCAAAAGCGGACGCCAGTGACTGTCTCTGGATTTCATACAACGGACAGTCACACAGGATGTGGTGTAGCGTCTCTTCGCAATGACAGGCATCGCAGAGAGCGTTGTCGGCCATTCCTATGACAAAAGAATAAGATTTTGTAAATGCCACTCCTAGCCATAAGCGATGAAGAAGGGTGGCTTCTCTTCGGTCGAGTCCAGTGGGCATGCGGAGAGCCATCAAAGAGGACAGGTGGTGTTGACGATTCGTATCGATGCTTGGTGGGCACCACAGTGAAAACGTGATTTCACGCGCAAGTCGCCGAAGATTACTGGCAGCATCGGTCCGCGAAAGTGGTATGGCTTCTTCTCGTGTTTCTTCAAGGGCTGCCCGCGCGGCAGTATCGGCATGTTCGTTCCCTATGATGCCGCAGTGACTTGGCAGCAATTGAAGCGTCACATGATGCCCTTTCTCGTGTGAAGTGTGGAGAAGGCATCGAATTTCGAAAACAAGCTGTTAGTATGGCCCGCGACGCAGTGCTGAGAGCACAGATTGTAGGGCAGCCCTTGAGTGGCTGAAAATTGACCATTGTATCGGTGGTTCCCGATTGACCACACAAAGTACAGCGCGCAAAGCAGCTAATTCCGCTGCTGTAGATGCCGTGGAGCGGTCAGTCCTAAAGCTGATGGTAACACCTCTTGCTGGGACAACTACTGCCCCTGACGAACACTGGCGGTTCGTGGAACCATCGGTGTATACATGTATGCTGTTTGAACATTTCTCGTGCAAAAGAAAAAGAGACTGTTTCAGCACGGGCGACAAAAGCTCAGATTTCCTCCGGATCCCTGGTACACTAAGATGCACTGTGGGTCGAATAAGACACCAAGGCGGTATGGATGGTTTAGATGCAGGAGTGAAGCCCGAGGGAAGTTTATCGTTGTATTTCACAATCATTTTGGCGAACGATGCTTGGTGCCTCACTGAAGGCAACAGTGCAAGGTGATGACAGGGAGCACGTGCGAAGTGTCTGATGTGCGTTCTCAGGACTTCTACAACAATGTGAGTTTGTATCGGATAGTCACCAGCAATTGCAATTGTTGCTTCTGTTGACGTACATCTAGGCAGACCTAGGCACCATCTCAGCGGTTGGGCTTGTACTGCCTGTAGAACACGAACATTGGTCTTGCAGGTATTGCTAAGCACGGGCAAGCTATACCTGAGGAAACCGATAAACAGGGCTCTGTAGGGCTCCATCATTGCGTCTACTGACATCCCCCTCGTCTTTCCTGCCAGGAACTTGAGCAGTCTGGAAATAGCGGTCAGGCGCTTCTTCATATAGGTCACATGCGAACTCCAACAGAGGTCCCTATCAATAATGATGCCCAGAAACCGGTGGGTTTTGGCGTAAGAAATCGGTCGCCCGCATATTGAGATGGCATAAGGGGTCATTGCTTTGCGAGTGAAGGCCACCAGCGCGCATTTTTCTGGTGATATGCTGAGACCTTGTTTTAACAAGTAGTGGGCAATCCTACTTGCTGCTTTTTGAAGCCGGGAACGTATCTGAGGGCGTGTGACTGCCGAAGTCCAGACACAGATGTCGTCTGCGTATATTGAGATTTTAATGGTGCTTGGCAAGTATTCAGCAAGGCCAATTAGTGCAAGATTGAATAGCGTCGGGCTAAGAAATCCGCCTTGAGGAACACCCCTGGAAGTATAGCGTCGCGTAGTTGGGCCATCTTCTGTTAGCACAAAGAATGATCTTGCAGCCAGGTAACTCGAAATCTACCGAGACTCGACCACCAAGGCCAACCACCGCAAGAGCACCCAAAATGGCTTCATGTAGTACATTATCATAAGCGCCTTTGACATCTAGAAACAAACCTGCAGATAGTCGCTTACGGGATCTTTCGTGCTTAACGAACGAAACTAGATCAATGACATTGTCAATATAAGAGCGGTCACATCAGAAACCAGCCATTGAATTCGGATAAATCTTGTAGTATTCAAGATACCAGTCCAGGCGGCCTAGTATCATCCGTTCAATTATCTTCCCTACGAAGCTGGCCAGTGCTATTGGGCGGTATGAGGTGAGTTCGAGTGGGGATTTGCCCTGCTTTAAGATGGGTAACAAGCGGCTTACTTTCCAGTCATCAGGAACATTGCCATCCTGCCACGAGATGTTGTAGAGGCTCAACAGTTTTCTCCTTGCACCTTCCCCTAGGTTGCACAAGGCTCGGTACGGAATGCCATCTGGGCCCGGAGAAGTCGAACGCCTGCAGAGAGCGACTGCCGCCTCGAGCTCCTCTATTGAAAAAGGGAGGTCCATGTGGTAGTCACGGGAACGGGGGATGTCACCTCTCACTGGAGAATCTGGACGAGTGGATTGGTTGGCGATCTGCGCACAGAAATCTTCTGCGACATCGATGTCTTGCCTCCTTTGAAATAGCGCGAGCGCTTTGAATGGAAAGCGCTGTTCCGTAGGGTGACGCAGACCTTACACCGTTTTCCAAATGTGTGAGAGTGGCTTGCGAGGGTCTAGTGACTGGCAAAACGTTGTCCATCGTTCCGACGCTAATCTATTCATGCGACGCCGAATCTTCTTTTGCATCCTCCTGGCTGCCCTAAGATCGTGAATTGATTTTGTACGCCGATACCGACGCTCCACCCGGCGTCGCAGTGCTCGGAGTCGCTCCAACTCTATATCAAAGTCGTTTCGTGTGGAAGATATGGTCACCGTGCGAATGGCGTTTTGCATTGTGCTCTTAATTGTATGCTCTAACCCAGATCGTGGGCCATCGCTGCAAGCATCTTCCATGTCATATTTGAAGTTGGTTCATTGGACTACTCGAATGGTCGTCCGTGGACCACAAGTAGACAAGCCTTTGAGTTTAAGGTAGATTGGAATGAGATCACTTCCTCGTGTCTCAACACCTGGAAACCACTTGATGTATCTCGCGAGCGAGTTGGAGACAAAGGCAAGGTCAAGACAGCTGCCGTATGTCATCCCTCGAAGAAAAGTGGGGCTGCCATCGTTCAGGAGAGTAAGGCCATAGTTGTAGGCGATGTTTGCTAACCTGCGTCCTCTTGCATCTGTCCGTGTACTTCCCTATGCGTGATTGTGCGCATTGAAATCACTTATGATGACCCATGGTGCAGGACACACTCTCAAAATATCCGCTAATCTCCTGGAATTGACATTATTCGATGGCGATATATAAACGCCTATGAGAGTAAACATGAGTTTGTTCTTTTTCACAGTGATGCAGACATACTGATTGTCATCGTGAGGTGCAATTGGTTGCACAACATACATCAGTTCACGACGAACAAAGACGATGATTTTGTTGCACGCACCGTTCGTTGAAGACATGACAGCATCGTACCCCGACAGTCTCATTGGTTTCGACAAATTGGGTTCCCAAATGACGATGATCGGAAACACGTTGGTAAACACAAACTGACGAAAATCTGAAAGGCGTGATTTTAGTCCTCTGGCGTTCGATTAGATGACGGATGCAGCCTTGACCTCTTTATGAAAGGATGAGATGTCAGTAGCCATCTTCCTAGTTGAGAGATTCAAGCACTGGGCTTAGGGCGTCCAATAGTACAAGTGCGCTTCGAGCAGATGGTGTCTTCATGTCGACTAATATCGCTCGGATGGCTTCTATGAGGGAACGCAGCACCGAGATCACTTGACGATCAGTTTTAGGCAAATCTTCCATGGCTGAAGACGACTCTGGTGTGGCCAGAAACCTGCAGAGGTACCTTGGCAGAAGAGCGCGTCGGGAGCGTGGGCCATTCCAACAGAGAAGGAGGCTTCTCTGTTTCTTTCGTAGAAGTGGTGGGCCCTTTCGCGGCGCTGCTGGATGGAACCGCTAAAGAGTGGGAAGGAGCGTCTCGGGAATGTGCCTTCTTTGAAGACTTTCGATGATGCCGACGTCGACGCTGACGCCGGACCACTTCGGCTGCCTCCCTGTGTGTCGAGTTGTCTCGGGCCATTTGTCTGAGAACCTCGCGCTCCTTTTGGATTCGAGGACAGTCTTTCGACGAGGCAGCATGAGGACCACTGCAGTTGGCGCACTTCAAAGTAGTCGCCCGACAGGCTTCTTCAGCATGAGGTTGTGAGATGGGGGACTCAGCGGGGACACAGTCGTAAGTTGGGGCATACGCCCTTGACGTGTCCTAGCCTGAAGCACTGATGACATTGAAGTGGCTTTTGGATGAATGGTCGAACCGGATGTCGGAAATGTCCAACTTTAACGTGGGACGGTATGCAATCTCCCTTGAAAAACACTTTTACGCAGCGCGTATTTCCAAGGCGCCGCACTTGCGTAATGACAGTTCCCTCGTTTGCAGGCTTGATGAGGGTAGACAAGTCAGCATTATAAATGGCAATGTAGATGTCGTAAATTACACCGGCACTTGATTTATCATCCATCGGGCTAAAGGGGCGCATTTTAATGCCACATAGCTCAGTCATTTGCTGCAGCTGTCCTAGCGCACTCACACCGTGCACGTCTATGGCGAGAATGTTCTTCCTTAGGTTTACTCGTACGTCTTTAATTTGATGTAGCACCGCACATTCGAGAGCAACGGAAAGGGCTTGCCTGTTCAGAAGCCGTAGGTTGCTTGATGGATCTTCAGGCATGAAGATGATGACGTGCGGCCAGCGCGCAGGCCTTGACTGCACAGTCGCTGTGCTTGCAGGAGCTGATGCTGCTGTATTCGCCATCCTCCTCTTCGCCCTCTTACCCCGGACAGGTATAAAGCTGCCATCGGATGTGTCGTCTTCCGACATAGGATAGAGATCGGTGTCCTCAGTGTCACTGGGAGGCCAGCTCGCTTCCTTGTGGTTGACGGTTGTGAGGACCTATGACCAGGCGGGTCTCTGGCATGCTCCACGGCCATCCCCGCAAGACGGGGAGGCGAGGCACCTCAAAAGACCGATGATTTCACTAAAAAAATACAGAGTGCAGAAACAAGCGTTCTTCTAGAGAGACACTTCTTCTTCTTCTCCATCCGAATGGAGATGTACTTTAATCATAATTTTTACCCTGTTTAGGGGCACTTTATGAAGCGCTTAACAAGTTCCTCCACTGGCCCAGAGTTATGAAAGGCGGTCTCATATATAGGCACGCAGGCTGAGAATGAAAGCCGGGATTTGAGGGACGAGTAAGAGAAATTTGCATTGCGCAGCTCAGATGCGTGCTTATAAAACATAGCTCTTATTCTTTCAACTGTCAATTTTTACGTGTTATGTCACGCGTAGTTCATTCTTTAAGCAGTCTCTTAAGTAAAGTATTCTAGGAGTGTTGTACGTATGCCGTTTAAGTTGTTGCGAGTTACTCGCGAGGAATGTTCATATGCCGACATGTCATTCAAACGAGGTAGGGGGGTGCGCAAAAGTTTCGGCGAGGGGACTGAGAAACATCTCACAAGCACACGAGAATTATAGAGACAGAAATAAAGGAATGAAAAAGAAAGAAAGAAAGGAAGGAAGGAAGGAAGGAAGGAAGAAAGAAAGAAAGAAAGAAAGAAAGAAAGAAAGAAAAAAAAAAGAAGAAAAGAAAGAAAGGTAGATAGATAAGCTGGGAAAATATAAATTAAAACAGTCATAAAAAAGCCAGAAAAGTAGGAAAACAGAATAATAAACAAGACGAAAAAAATGGTTGACAGATCTCACGTACCTTGGGAATGCACATTAAGCGAAGCATGCGGATGGAAGGCGAATGTTTTTTTAATTCTTTTATTGAGCCAGATATTATAAAATTACGCTAAATATATGTACAAATCAACGCACACACGTTTGTTAAACAGCCGTATATGTTTTGTATTAGTACTTGTTTACAGTTGCGTAACAATGCCAACAGCAACATGGATAATAGCAACACCAGAAGCGGTGAGCTGATATGAAGCGCTGGTATTCGCGCTGGTGCGCGCCAGCACGGTAGCCGTCAACACTGCTACTCAAATCAACTTTGGCGAATGGCACCTACCGGCACTTCACATTAACCCGACATGACGGCTGTATCGTAGGAGTATATATGTAACGTTTGCAAAATTGTATAGTCATTACTGCAACCATAATTGACGTTAGATGCACATAAGGCCGATTGGAAAAGTATGTCCGGGGCCTGGGGTGGCTCTGTGGTAGAATATTTTATTGCCACTCAGAGTGGGGTTGGATTCCTGCTGGGACACTGCTATTTTTGTCTGCTTACATTCGAAACCGAAACTGGTACCACCAGTTGCTGTAGTACAAGCATGAAAACAGGGGCGCTAAGTGATGATTACAACATTTAGTTTGTGCTCTGGCTCAATAGTGCAATATATACAGTATGCTCTCACGTATATACTACACCCTTGCCAATGATTATTAGTTATTTTCTTTAAAATAAGAACCCATCCTTGTATCTTCGTGAAGATACCTTCACTGCGCAGCTGTGAAGAACTGCAATAAAGCCATTGTGGCACACCGATTGATTCGTTTTGGTGATAAGTGAAATTTTCACGCAAGTATCACGTGTCTTCGCATCGTAAACGGTAGTACCAAGGACGTACTTGAAAACCACTCGCGCCTGGGCATCAGAGTTCAGGCAGAGTGCTGTCTTGACAATAACGGGTGAGCACGGATAGTCATGCGAGGGATTATGTAAATTTGCTTCATGAAATGCATGCACGTGGTTTCTTTTAAGTGCGAAACATTTTAGGGGGCTTGGCCGTCTTATGCTGTCTTACTCTGACGTACGCTGTGGTCTTATGTTGTTTTTATAGCTGGAAGTAAAACAGGCTAAACCACACATGGCATAGCCAACAGAAGCATACAGCGTGCGCTATAAACACAGAGAAGTCTTTTTTTTCCTCTTGCTTTTCGAGCACCTTGAGGATTATATTAAGTACGGATATCACTACTACGGCTAGATGAACATGACAACACAAACCACGAATTCAAATTGAAACAGGAAGCTAGCATCTAACAGAAAGATAGATTAATGGAATGGAACTACTTTATTTATGGACAAAGAAAGAAGGAGAAAAAAAAGAAGAGAATGAAAAAATAGAAAGAAACAGATCAAGAAAGGAAGACAGGACTAAAGAATAAGAAAACTCAAGAAAAACAAAGAATGCTTTCCAGCTTTTAGATTTGGAATCCATAGAGTGAAGCTGCCTGTATTTTTTTTTCTTTTGTCATGTAATATTTATGGAGAGGCCGACCCACATTCGAGTTTACTTGCAGTCGCGCGAATTTGGTATGTCCGTAAAGTGTTTATTGACAGCCGATGAAGTGACGAACCCACACCAATATTTGCGATAAATTCAGGTTCACGAAGAACGACTTGCCGCATGTTCAAAGCTTGCTGGGGAAGCACTGTGCAACAGAAGGACAATGACGAAAGGACACAGTACACAGGATGCCCTGAACTTACATCTCAAATTTATTTCGCCAACCTTTTTGTATCGCGTGCAGTGCCACACTGGCACCTTTTCAGTCAACCCGCCATGTGTGATACTGCACGCTATAAAATAGAATGGTTAGCGCAATAAAGTTCATTTGTAAGTTCAGCGCGCGTCCTGTGCACTGTGTCCTTTCATCCTCGTTTTTCTGTTGCGCTGTGCTTCCCCCCATAAATATGTACCGACTCGCACAAATCAACTTATCGCTGAAAACTAACCCATTTGTTTGCAAGCACGCAATGCATAGAACAATCGCTGTACACAGCTGACGTAGTCACATAGGAATATGCGTCAACAATAGTTCATCCTGGCTTTTCTGCTTCTCCACAAACGTTTTTTGAAAGGCACTCCCAGCTTTCCTGCATCCCGGCTGCTGCCGACCATACTCAAGAGTGTGAAGGCGGAGCTTATATCTAACCACGAAGGATGATTAACGTCTTTTCTAATCAAATAATTCTTTCCTGTGCTTTTGTCAATCCATCTATCATGTCTTCTTTGAGGTGCTAGACAGCTTTCGAAAACGCAAAATGCAGAAATGCCGGCAGAGCTCTACCGAGCAGGCTAGCTCTCGAATAGCGAAAGTAAAATAAAAGAGGAGGGGGGACTAAAACCCGAGTCAGCCGGCGGTGGAAGAAGTTTCCATCGATGAAGATTGTCCAGCGAATTGCCTTTAGATTGATTGTTAGCAGTCATTCCATTCAAGCGGTGTAAAAAGGCTTTTGACAGGTGAACCATTATAGAGTTACTGCTTCAATTTCGCGTAGCAGGTGGCGTCCACATGGCAGGCCGCTCGCAGAACTACCTTTCTCCAATGTCTTTCTTTGTAGTGCCATTATGCAAAATAAATTGCTAAATTAGAAGAGAGAGAAAAAGAAAGGTTAAGTAAAAGCAAGGGGGCTAACTTGAAAGAGTTTCGGTTTGCTACCCTCCCCTGGTGAAGGTATACGGGGGAATAGAGAGGTAAAGAAAGAAAAAAGTGAGAAGATGAATAAAAAAGCTATTGAAAATGAGAACACACACACACACACACACAAACACACACACACACACACACACACACACACACGCACGCACGCACACACACACACACACACACACACACACACACACACACACACACACACACACACACACACACACACACACACAGGAGTGCCATCGTCCGACAGCGAGTCCAGCTGACCGCAGAAATTTCAGCAACGTCTTTGTCGCCCTCTCGTCGGAAGCCTGAAATTTCTTGCACTCCAAAATTGATTGTTCGGAAAGGGGTTGGTGATCGTGTCGTGCTAAGGTTGCTGATAGCCGTTGTCTCTGGGAGCTGTAGTGCATGTACTGACACAGGACGTGCGCAGTGGTTTCCTCGTTGCCACAGTGGTCACAAGCAGCACTGTCAGCCATTCCGATTCCCTACGCAAAGCTGTTCGCGAATGGCACTTCTAGCCACAAGTGGCACAAGAGTGAACAAGGTCCCTTACTCAGGCGTCAGGGGGGAGGGAATCCGATTTTCCCCTTAGTATTTTCTATTTTGCTTGCACTAAATATGGGCAAACATACGAACTCACGGACAAACATACGTAAAATATAAGTGAACGTTTCTTCTTCCCCCTCCCCGCCCCCTTATTGTGGCTACGCTACTGGCGTCTAATGCATTCGGACAAGTCGACTTGAAGCAAGAACACATCTTTCTTGTCTTCTGATAGTCTTTTCATTCTCTTCCCCCAACCCGCTCTGTATGCACTTTATGCCACCGAATGTGGCTTTGCACTGCCTCCACTTTTGATCCACTCCTGAACGAGTTCTCACGACACGTGATGACGTATTAATGTCACGTCACGTTACGCAATACCATAGAGGCCTTACAAACTGGCTTTATTTAACGTCGTGATGGCTTCATATGGGGACGTCATCAAGTGATTATTTTTGTTGCACGATTTGTGCTGACGTCGATGCCACGTGCCGCCGACAGACACCAAATGCATATTTCAGTTTTTGAGGACGCACCTAGGGCTGTCACCATAATAAACAAAGCATGTGGGCAGGCTCAACTAAAAAAAAAGAACTTCCTGTTCTTTGGGGAGCCTGTTTGGAATCCACATCTGAACTTGACAGGTGCATCTACGAACTAGAAGGAAGTAACCTGTCCGGACTTCATGCCCGCACGATAAACCCCCAGGCTTGTGTAGCAGTAATTAAGCTCCTTAATTGCAGACTGACTCGCGGACAGGTGCCGTGGACGTCTGGGTGGTCCAATAAGCTAATACGGAGGCTGGTGTGTAGGGCAAATTTCGAAAGTTTGCTATTCGACACAGGAACCTCTTTACTAGGCGTCAGTTTCAGTGGTGTTTAGAAAGAAAGTGGGTGGGTTACGTGGAGCAACACATGCTTGCATGATATAGCGAACTATGCAATTTTTAATAGTTTACTGCTGTAGCGGAACCATAATACTGTCCAACGAAAGTGTCATCACTGTCGAACACATGACAAAGATAGTGACGTCAGAAGAGCTTTATAAAGAGCTTCGGAACATTTTCGCTTTGTTCGTTATTAGTTGACTATGCATTTCTATGCAAAAACATGCTTGTGGGCAACCAAAACAAATTATCTTGTTACCATATCACTTGTTGTTGCCTATTATCCGACGTTGCGACTACATTTCTGTTCTGATGCCCTAAATGTATAACAGAAGGGAACGCTGACAGTTAAGCCAGATTTTAGATGTAGCTGCACTGTGTCACAGTGCTCTACTAATTACAAATTAAGGCACTAACAAACTTTGATTGGTGATTACTACGTGTTTTTAACGAAGCTTAAACATCATGGTTGAAGACGGCCTGTTCTTGCACTGTAGGCGTCTTTTAGACGAGGAAATTTGTGCATAATAAACGCAAAGATAAGTGTGCATTCAAAGTGCGTTTTAATGCTCACCGATACTCTACCTAGCATTCAAGGGGAGTATTTACACATCGTTAGCTGGTTAGTGGGTACCTGTTGGGCACACGATGCTCGCTAGAATGGAGTGGTTGGGCTAAAGGAATTAAGTTCTCATTATGAAGGCTTTTATACTCAATACAAAACGAAAAATGCGGTTTGAAAAAGGAAATGGTTCAGGCGTGCCGTTCGAATCATTGTCGGCTTGCCGTGGTCAAATGTGATTAGATCACGCACTTTTCCGATCTCTGGAACTGTGCGTTCTTTCTCTAATGCGTAGAGTCGTTACCGTTCAGACCATTTCGTGCTGCTCGCTTCATTTATCTGAACGTGCAGGATTTTCCGGAGAAACTGTTTGTGGCACCACTCTGTCCCACATGGCGAATGTTGACGTAGTGCTTGTGAAGGTAGCAAGAAGTTGCTGTCCTTCATGGCATTCGGAAATACGGTGCAGCGCAGCTGAACAAGCGGCTGAATTTTTCGCGTGCCTTCTGCAAGCCTGGCTGCTGGGTTAGCTTAAGGTTAGTTATATGTAAACGCACTGCGTCAATTCTCGAAGGTGGGTACAGGGTAACTAACCAGATGCTAAGACTGGGATAACTTCCCCGCATTCCTATTCGTCCCCCCCCTCTCTCTCTTTTTCTAATTCAGAAAAAAGGTTAGTTCAATTCTCACCTGGCTCTTGGAAATGACCAGTAATTGCAATATTTTCCTACATCTCTACTATCTATTTAGACGTAAAAAGTTCGAACAACCGATCTATTGCCCAACAATGGAAATGCAATCTTTGGTTCATTCCTCATGGTTATCTGTTTTACTTGTGTAGTGTTTGATTAGCCGCATCTTGTCGGTATGCGCCTTCAAGTTCACGAGTTCTGGGACGCGCAGTTAATGGGATAGAAAGCATTTGTCCATATCACCCGAATACCTTAATCCGAGATTAACACTCCGATTACAGGGGAGATATGAGAGACTGGTACACTGCGCTGTTCGTCGGAGTTGCATGAGCTTATGCAATTAGGTCACTGAGATAGCTTTCCGTTCGGCATCTGGGAATATGCGGTAGATGAAGACTGCGACGTGTCGCACGTTGGAGTGCAGTCAGTCGTCCACCGAATTCCATTAGTCGATCAGGTACTGATGAAATCGGTACACTTTCACCACGTTATGAAGCACACGGACATTTCATTAGGCGGCTTTGATTGGAAAAGGTTTCGGTGGTGGGTAACTCTCTTAAAGCTTTACTCTCTGCTCGTTAAGGGAGATTATGTTCATGTGCAGCCAAAGGATTTATTCTTTACGAAGTGAACATTCTTTCAGAGGTAACTTTGACGTTCTTTACATACGTAATTATGTAAACCTTTGGGGATACTTGAAAAATGCTCTAGTATAAAAGCTGTGCCAAACGGATATACCTTCATTATGCTTTAGAAAACACATTACAGCGTTTAACGTTGACTAGTGTCGTTATGTGATAGGTTTCAACATGTGAATATTCTATAACGACATTGATTAAGACCCCCAAGGCAGTTTTGACCTAAAAAAAGAATGTTTGCTTGATTTCTCTTCAAGTTACCAAATATTTCTCGAGTACACTTCTTTTACAGGCTGTTGCATTTCTGTAACCAATAGCACGTGCGTTCGCTCACAACCAACTATACGGACAAAACTTAGGCAACTTGTTATTTAAGAGAATGCGCCGACAAAAACAAAAAAGAGACAAAGACAAACAAAGTAGTAATTAGATAATTTTAGGTGTTATACGTTCCAAAGGCACGAATGCACTGTTACGAGGAACGCCGTTGCAGAAGGCTTCAGAAATTTCGACAATTTTTTCTAGCGTGCGTTGAAACCTCAGTACACTGGCCTGTATAACTACATGACCAACCACCACAGCTATACGTAAAAAAACTGACTGAGATAAATTAGGCGTGATAATTGTTGATAGTGGCGATGGTCGGGCAAGTTGGCCCGACATGCACAACATTTCTAACAGCACGCAAGACGACAGACCAGTGTAAAACCATACACACGTGGCAGTGCTATTTTTTTTTTGAATAAGTTAACGCTGAAAGATTACTTTCACCGCTATAACCATTGATCTTCTGAAATATAGGAAAAATGGGCAGTAATATGAATAAACACGAATACACAAATACACAAGACCAGAAAGGAAAGAGAGAAAGAATGAGCTAACAGTAGCCCTCTAGATGCGCACTATTTTGGGAGTAGGTGAAGGATAGAAGAGAGGAAAGGAGGCTAAATGTAGGAAAGGAGCTTATCTTTATATTTACAACCGATCTTTCTCTCCCCACTGTGACCTCTCTTTCTAACTTTATTCGACATACGCATTCTTGCAGGCAGACTGTGCACGGGAGAAGCATCAACGTGATAGAAGGTATAGCATTCAATAATTTCTGCTGCTGGTTATCTGTCTGATAGGATTTGGCATGACGGACGACTTGCAGAGAGTGATAGCAGGACTTTTGCTGGGTACACACGTGTTTTTCCTGTCAGTCGCAAAATAAATTGATTTTACTGTCGCCCCCCCCCCCTTTTTTTTTTAAGTCAGCTCCTTATCGGATGTCCACGCGATGGCTTTTACAACGGGACTCGATGTTCGATCAGTGTCCTTTCTGTCATCTGATCATCGATAGTGTCGTCGAGTGCTCCCTTCACTTAAAGAGAAATTCAGGTGGATTCTGCCATCCTCAAAGAAAGGAAGTATGAATAAAAGAAACAGAAGCTTAGCTTGAAATTTAAAATTTTTATCTTTAAGGTGCAGCTCCTCAAACGTCTAGACATATGACAATGGCACATTTGCAAAAGTTGAGATCCAAAACTTTCTTTTCTTGAACTACCAAAGAAAATGCATGCATAATGTTGCGATTTCCTTAGCGGGATTCACATACATGCCTCTCCCCCTGCTCCAATGAAGTTTTCTTTTCCCCAAAGCAACTAATAATAAGGGTATGCCGCCATAATCCAATCGCAACTTCCAGACCATAATGAATTGTGAGATTGTTTGACCTCCTGTTTTCAGTGTTTCGTAAGCTTTAGAAGTGTTTATAAAATGCCTACAGAAATGTGAACCACTGGTGAAATACGTCAGCTGCATTGTGTCAGCACTATTACGACTCCTGTGTAATCTCCCAAATGAGAATCTCGATTATGCAACACCTGTCTGCAACCGGTATTCACCGTTTGGCTGATGCGGTTCTCCCGTCTCACAACAACACAGTATGCCAAAGCCTAGCCCAAAGGCCTTAGATTTCCGGTATATATGAAATGATATAAAATACACAGTGGAGCCTTTCAGCAATCTTTTCACGACGCGTCAAGAAAGTAGCGTTTGCGAGCACTGTCAACATCTTGTTTTGTGCATGCGTGTGCACACACCTGTGCGAAAATATCGGGCTCAGTGAAATCGTCCAAAGCGAAATACCAATGCTTTCCGGGCAAAAAGCAATTCAGCAAACATGTGCCGCCAAAAATGGGCGATCGAAGGAAGGACTCAAACTGTGATAAAGAAACCGGCATACCCGCGCCATAAAGCTTTCTCAGCGGCCGACTGCTCTATTTGGTTAGGATATCCGCGATTTGCTTCTATACTGAGCGGGATGTAAACTTGTAGGGCGTACAAAGAGTTCTCGGTGAAAGTGATCGATATGCGCCTCTTCCACCCTTTTCAAATCATTTCGCCTTTTCACGTTTCCTTGCAAAGCTTATAGCGTGGATACAGATCTTTGCTATTTGTTATGAGAGGAGGGTAGCTGTACGAAGTATACGTACGTGACCTGTCCCGGGCGATGTTAGGACACTGTTATCACTTTGAACTGATGTCTGTTTTTTTAAATCACGGTTCACATGGGGACGGCGTTGCTTGCAGCCCGCCCAGAGACGTGAGAGTGCCGGCGGAGACAACAGGTGACAAGCGTGCGTGTTTTACCAGCTTCATTATTTCTTTACATCTTTCCTCCATCTCTTATCTTTTGGTTCCCGTTTCTCAATCACTCAGCGTAGCGTAGACATTCAGATGCTATCGAGGGTCATTTCTGTGCCTTCCGGTTTTGTTTAGCAATCTTTCTTCCTTTCTTTCTTTCTTTCTTTCTTTCTTTCTTTCTTTCTTTCTTTCTTTCTTTCTTTCTTTCTTTCTTTCTTTCTTTCTTTCTTTCTTTCTTTCTCTCTTTCTTTCTTTCTTTCTTTCTTTCTTTCTTTCTTTCTTTCTTTCCTTCCTTCTTTCTTTCTTTCTTTCTTTCTTTCTTCCTTTCTTTCTTTCTTTCTTTCTTTCTTTTCTCTTTCTTTCTTTTTTCATTCATTCATTCTTTCATTCATTCATTCATTCATTCATTCTAGGATTCACCACTACTCCCATTCAGTAGAACTTTCTCATGACATTGGCTACAAGAGTCGGTGAAGATGATCTAATGGTCATCTGAAAAGTTGCTTGAGGTCGTTGGGGGGTACAGAGGGTGTATATCCATGCTGCCTAAGCGGGACCGTGGCGCTTCGCCGTGAGGCCGGCCGAGATGAAGAAAGAGGGAGTGAAAAATAGCAAAACCTTCTCGAGTTATGACGGCCCACGACCTCAAGTGCCAGAACGAAGTACTTCTCTCCACATTCGATACGCGGTGGGTGCATCGAGGCACCAGGTATCGAACCAAACGGCTTGCGTATTAGAGGCGAGCTCTCTGCCACTTCCTCGCCACTGCGATGAGGGTGATATGCTTCCCTCATTGATTTCAGGGAGCTGCCTTCAACAGGTCTCTCTCCACAGTGACAAATTAAATTTTATTTCTTTTCTTAATGCTAGTCTACATCCAAACAGTTTTCTCTTCATCGTGACAAATTGACATTTTTGTCATTTACCCAATGGAAGTTTACATCCCAACTGAAACAAGTCTATCCCATGCTTTACTTGGTTGCATCACTAGACGCAGTGTTTGGCTCCGACATAGTGTACGTATCTTGCACAGAAAGGGCTTTTGTGCTATTCGAAACTGTCATAACGTTTCAATTTATATGCTTTATGTAAAGTAGTTTCCCGACAGCCAGTTTTTAAGGGTCCCGAAAATCGATCAAATTTATAGCACAACTCTCTTCGATGCATCAGTTGCTCCAATTCGATGATGATGATGATCGATGGTGAACTTTTTTTGTTTAAGTTTTGTTCCAAAATACACGCTGAGACTTATAGAATTCGCTAAGGAGCGTTTATACTTGGCACTGTGCATTTTAGGTGCCCGTAACACATGTTCTATGTAACTTCTTTTGGTTCGTATTTATACTTACGCTTTTCGAAACGGTAATGGCGCTAAGGACGAGAACGAAGAGAAGCCTAGATATGAGCTTCAACTGCTTAGCCATCGCTCTAACATCCCACGGGACCGGGGAACTGTACGCGGGTGCTTCATGATTTCCGGTGGCTTAGAGCCCTCGGTACGGCGCGTGGACTCCGTAATGACGTCGCACAAGCACTGGTATACGCTACACGTGAAGAGCCCTAAGGAGCGTGAGTGGATTACTTTACTTGGAGGGCATGAATTACGGTGACATGCAATTATTGTTACTTTGACAGAACACTCAAGACAACTAACATGGCGTGTGCCTCTTACGAAGAACTAAGAAACGGACGACATGACTGCTGTTCCTTAGTGGTTCGGTTGTGCCGCATTGCGCGCAACCTACTATCAAGGGCTTAGACATAATTTTTTTTGCAAAGAGGGGGGTTAAACCATGCTTTATGGATTTTTGTGTGTGCGTACGTGGGAGTGTATGTATACGCAGGAATATTGAAAATTTTTGAAGGGGAGGTATTTCAACACCGTTGGCTACGCCCATGCTTAATATGATAACTTACTAACTCGCCCAAATTGCTGTGTGAATGAAATGGACAAAAATAGAGCCTCAATGGAAGGTAAACGTCAGATACACCGCATCGTCATTTACCAGCCATAGTTCAGTTCATTCTCGCACCGAACCAAACGTTTAGCTGCTGTTTGCGCACTTTATTCGTAAAAAAAAAACACAGAGAAAAACATAGAGGCCACCACAGTCTTTGACTTAGGTGTCTGGTAGCGGCTCTCTCACTTCGGTGTTCACGTACTGAATCGCATCTTATAGGCCACGCAGGAACATGTGGGTGGTTGAGATACGCTCCACCAGATGCCGTAACAATCACAGCAACTTGCTCTTTCGACAAGCGTAATCAGTTAAATTTTCATTAGTTATACTGACAGTTCGTCGGTCCTTATTTTAAGGAAAATCGCACTCCGATACCACGTGCATCAGTATACTTGATCGAAAGTTATGGAGTTATATTTTTTAGGAATGCCTTTTTTAATTAATTCCGGGAAAACGCATCGAAGTATGCGAAAAGAAGTTGTTGGAAGAAAAGCGATAACGCTACTCGTTATACTCGTTTCTCGAAAACTGTGATATGCATTTGTGTTCACGGTTTTGAAACATTGGAAGTACAAACACGGGCGCCCTTCAATAATGCATCATTTCGAGTAGCTTGTTCATCCACATACATAATTACTGACAAGTAGGAACACTCGTCGCAGTGCTCACGCAATTTTAAGAGAGTTGACCGTTGAGTTGGTGTTTTGACAAAGAAACTATCGGGAGTAGCGCAACTCAACAGGACACACAAAAAGGAACGAATGAGCACAGGCACTCGTCTGTAGGAACGCACTAACCATTTTTGCTTAGTCTGCGCCTCCGCTCGTGTGTTCCTTCCTGTGTGCCCTCTTTAGTGGCGCTACTCACGATGGCTTTGATGCTCGTACAATATTAAGTGCCACAAAACGACACGTTGCGCAGATAATTTAATTATTTCGCGGCAGGAGAACGTCATAACTTTAAATGATCTAAAAGTTGAACTCGTTAGTTATTCATGACTCCAGGAAGATCGCAACGAGGTATGTGAATTTCTTCATCTACGCATTCTACTTAACTGTGCCTGTAGTGATCACACTTCTAGTGCTATTAACTCTGGCCCAAGCATAATTAAGCACCTCGCCCACGCTTTCAAGCTAACCGAATCATTCGCGATGACAAGCAGGCTGGCTTCCGCAAATATCCCGAAAGCTCAGGGATCCCCAAGGAAGGGCAACCTCGAACGCACTTTTGTGACTCTTGCTCTTTTGTCTGAACACTGCTGGTTGTTTCCACATGCTGTGTTCTACATGGCCCGCGCTAATTGATCCCAAAGGAAGAGTCTGGACCTGTAGCATCGCGTCCTCTCTACGGATGAGCCCGACGCGGATGCCGAAAACAAGGGAGGCATCGGGGGAAATGTCGCGCTCATTACTTAACACGACTTGCTGCCGAGTTACCGCGAAATGGTCTAAATCGATTAGACGATAACGAGCATACAGCCATGCCTACCCATAGCACCAAGTCGAGGCAAGACAATCGCGGAGAACCGAAGAATGCTCCTGTACGTGAGGTTCCAGCCACATATGGTTTCCGGTTGCAATCTACCCAAACGACGTTTGTGGTCATGCCGGGGGGAAATCCTAGTGACTGGAGACAAGCTACGGTATCGATCTAAGAGTCTCGTGGAAAAAAAAATAAATGGGGCATTTGCCATACTTACGCATCTACTAATTACAGGAACATTAAGTTAGGACGGAGGGATTAAGTGCAACGTAATACAATTGTCGTGTTAGGTTAACAGGGCTGATTCATTCTTCCTTAATATCGACGGCCATCAACACGAAAAGGGATACATTCACTTCATACAAAAATATATAACGTTTCATAGTACTTGAAAGCGTGCTATCTTGTACGAACACCCGCTGAGTTAAGAGTTAGAATCAAGTTGGCACGCATGTGATGAAGCCGGAAGGAAAGAAGTGAATCAAAAAGCACCTATAAGTCCACGAATACAGAAATGTAATTTCAAGACCGTCTTTCCCTGATTCTAATACTTAAAAAATAATGTTCAAACTTAGATATATTGATTGCACTATATAGCGTAACGACGCAATTTCTTTGTGAAATATGTATAAAAAAACCAAGATGATCGGTCGTAAACTCAATCTGTGAAGCTTAAGTTGTAATTACTTTGCTAAAAAACGTAAGTCACAAATGATTTCACGCTGTTCAAGTTCATAACCTAAGGATGCTCGTCGGATATTCCATTATCCAATTGCCATTTTATTGCATGCGCATCCCTCTGTATATATGGTTTGATGGCGCTTTATCTTTGTATTTATCATTCTACCGTAATGTTCCTGGCACTGCTGTAAAGTATCAGCTGGAAAACGGCAGCATAATTTTAAATGCGAAGCATTTCTTAGCGAACTTCGGCGACATTGAGCGTATCTATCTATCTATCTATCTATCTATCTATCTATCTATCTATCTATCTATCTATCTATCTATCTATCTATCTATCTATCTATCTATCTATCTATCTATCTATCTATCTATCTATCTATCTATCTATCTATCTATCTATCTATCTATCTATCTATCTATCTATCTATCTATCTATCTATCTATCTATCTATCTATCTATCTATCTATCTATCTATCTATCTATCTATCTATCTATCTATCTATCTATCTATCTATCTATCTATCTATCTATCTATCTATCTATCTATCTATCTATCTATCTAGGAATTTTAGCTCTGCTAGCCGTTTGGATAGTGGTATCGATACCAAACTTCGTATGACATAACATGACTATATGACGAGCATATTTAATTAGTCATACCATGAAAGTCATGACATGTATGTCATGAATTCATGATTCACTTTTCATGGTGTAGCTGCTCTTGCGGTGGTTTCGTTCACATGACATGATGCCAAACGGGTATTGTATGACATGATTGCATGGCGAACACTAGCGACAGCCCCTAACATGAAAATCATAGCATGCGTGTCATGTAACAACGTGACTACATGTAACAACATGGCTACATGCCATGCTCATGATGCACTGGCGGCCGTATCACTAGCTTCACTTATACGAAATTTGGTATTACGGGACGTGAATGGATGTCGAAGGTACGAGACTCCCCGCCACGGTGGTCTAGTGGCTAAGGTACTCGGCTGCTGACCCGCAGGGCGCGGGTTCGAATCCCTGCTGCGGCGGCTGCATTTCCGATGGAGGCGGAAATGTTGTAGGCCCGTGTACTCAGATTTGGGTGCACGTTAAAGAACCCCAGGTGGTCGAAATTTCCGAAGCCCTCCACTACGGCGTCTCTCATAATCATCAGTGGTTTTGGGACGTTAAACCCCACATATCAATCAAGGTACGAGACTGGTGCAAACATGATAAACATGAGATGCGTGTCATGTAACATGATTACATGCTACGCTCATGATGCGCTCGCGGCTATTTAGCTAGCTTCTCATATACCGAATTCGCTATTACGTGACGCGAGCGGACGACACAGGTAAATGACACATCCAAACATAATAATCACGACATGCGTGTCATGTACCAACATGACTACATGCCAGACTCGTGATGCGCTCGCTGCCGTTTCGCTAGCTTCACATACGCCAAATTTGGTATTACGTGACGTCAACGGATGACGGAGGTAGGTGACTGGTGCAAACATGATAATCATGAGATGCGTGTCATGTGAGAACATGACTACATGCCATGGTCAAGGCGCCAATACACTTCGACGTGACCCGGCACACATGCGCGCCGGTGTTCGTTTTGTCCCGTCACGCTGGCGTTGCCATGCCAGGCGCCGGTCTTGCCATATACTCGCTGGCGCGCACTGCGTTGCTTTGCCACATGCACGTTTCAGCGCGTCCGGCGTCCCTCCGTCTCAAAAAGAGGCAGACAATGTTGTCTGGGTAACAAATTTGCCGCCAAATCCAACATGTCTCATTTGGCGCCGGTTTCCTTCGGGCCACGACGACAGACGCTGGTCGCGCTGATCGCGCTTTTCGTCAGACTATATAGGGCTCGCATTTTGCTAACCTAGCGTTGCTGTTCCCAGAATGCGCGTGCGTCAACGTTACGTTGCAGTATATTGGGCCCTTCATAATGCACTTGAGGCCATTTCGCTAGCTTCGCATATGCCAAATTTGGTGTTGCGTGACGTAAATGGACGACGAAGGTATATGACTGGTGCAAACATGATAATCATGACACACGTGTCATGTATGAACATGACAGCATACCACGCTCATAGCGTGCTCGCGGCCGTTTCGCTCGCGTTTTGCTAGCGTGGCGTCGCTGCGGTCAACTTGCGCGTGCGTCAACGTTGCGTCGGTGTATATTGGGCCCTTCATGATGCGCTCGCCGCCGTTAAGCGAGCTCCACATGTAGCGAATTTGGTATCACGGGAAGCGAATAGACGACGAAGGTAAATGACGCGTCCAAACCTGATAATCATAAGATGCGTTTCATTTAAAACATGACTACATGCTACGCTCATAGCGTTCTCACGGCCATTACACTAGTTCCACATGTAGCAAATTTGGTGTTACGTGACGTAAATGGACGATGAATGTAAACGACATGTCCAAGCATGATAATCATGATATAGATTTTCTGTAAAACATGACTACATGCTACGCTCATAGCGTTCTCACGGCTATTACACTAGTTCCACATATACCAAATTTGGTGTTACGTGACGTGAATGGACGATGAATGTAAACGACATGTCCAAGCATGATAATAATGATATAGATTTTCTGTAAAACATGACTACATGCTACGCTCATAGCATGCTCGCTGCCGTTTCGCTAGCTCCGTATATACCAACGTTGGTATCAGGGGACACTAATAAATGACGAAGGTAAATGAAACATTCAAGCATGATAATCATAACATGGAAGTCATGCACCGCATAATTTACCTCCACCTCTTAACGTTGTGCTGATTTTAGAGTGACCTATCATCCTTCCTAATTCGTGCTTCGCATATCATCGATTCCCGCTGTACATGGAATCTGCCATTTTTTTCCGCCTGGTCGCTCTGGGTGCTAGACAACACAAGGGAGTACAAGTATTTCTCTTAGCTTCTACGCGCAACGCAATTAGGCTTTCACCGATAACTAAATAAAAAGGAAAACCAGATGGTCAAACAAATTTGCCGCTAAGAGTCCATCCAATCCGCAGAAAAATTAAGACGACACCCACACACACGCAAGAGAACCTCTTTCCCGTCTGAAGGTATAGCTGTTTCGTCGGCAAAGCCCTCCTACTCGAACAAATGTACATCTTGTTTTTTGTGAACCAGCGTGCGCAGTTTGCCTCACAGAAAAAAAAGATAAAGGACGGTAGAACTACGCAGCGGTGCTGCAGCGAGAGAGAGAGAGAACGTAAGTGCGTGTGTGTGTGAGTGTGTGTGTGTGTGTGTGTGTGTGTGTGAGTGTGTGTGTGTGTGCAAGAGAACATGTACGTGCTTGTGTGATGGTGTCTAAACGATTCCTTGTCCTATCATGAGTAGAGCCTTTTTGCGTGCTGCATCCATGCGACGCTGAAGTAGCCGTTTCAACCGTCTTTGGCGTAACACACTGTTTCGACGAAAAACACAGGGAACTCAGAAACATCAGCAGCCATGACGAGCTCAAGAATAACCGCTCATCGTCATGCCAGTGCCTGGGAGGGCTTGCTGATATGAACCTTTGCGAAACATTCTTTTAGTCTCCCACTGCGGACAGTTCGCATATGCTGTCATGTGCATAACGTATTTACGTTTGGCTCGGTGAAGAGAATAAAATAGTTTGTGAAATTCGCACACCGAAACAAAGTATTATATAATTATGGAGCACACCGTAGTAGAGACCTCCTGAAATCTCGGCAGTCTGATGTTTATTGATGCGAACTTATCTCACACAGTACACAGACGTTTTGCACAATCACTCCCATTGAAAAGGTGACTGCCGCGGTCACCTTTTGAAATCGAACTCATGACTTTCAGTGTAAAAGAAATAAAGACGTTCTTGCTAGTAGCGTCATTGTGCGTACCGTGACTTGTCCTGTACGTATTTTTTTTTCGAACCAACGCGTTAAATCTAAGGCGTTCTGAGAACCCCATAAGCCCATGTCGTCTATCACTAGTGCACCAAAAAAGTCCTCATTGTTAGCCTCACACTGGGAAGCGGAATGCCTAGAGAGCATTATATAGCGTGCATAAAAAAACATAAGAAATGAAAAGAAGTAAACCGAAGTAAGAAAACATCCAATTTCCAGTGGGCGAAAAAGCGATGATGAGACACCCAGAATGACGGTGCATCCTTCACGCTTTTCGACCCTTGGCTTTTGATTGCTTTTTGGTACTCTTTTGTTTAGGCCCAGATAGGTGGCTTCATTTTTCACAGTGCAATGCGAAGGGCATAGTGGACGACCGCGCAACCAACGGCTCTGGATTTGGATCTCGGCCAACGGAAGAGGCGCCTCCGATACGTGAGACCACGTCCACTGAAAATGAGGTGCTCAGAGCTATTCCAAGTCAGCCTGGCCGCTTGCGCCATTGCCAGTGACGTGCTATTTCATACTTGTCGAAAGAAAAGTAAACACAGAACGAAATCACTGGCACTCCTCGTTCTCCGCTGATCTGTGGAACCCACAATTTTATGGTTTCTATTTTAGACGCATCTGCTGGATTTCAACAGTGGGCTCACCTAAAATTGCATAGTGTCATGAACTGTTTCAACTGGCCCGCTGCGGAGAGGTCGACGTTTATGGGATCTCAGCAACTTTATATCGTGTGTTCTGCAGAAAAAAAGATGTTATTACTCAAAATCAAAAATGCACAAGCAAAAAAAAACGCACAACAAAATCAAACCAGGTAAAAAATAACATGCTAGCTTTCAGTTCACTTGCAGCAGTTCACATTGCAATACTATGTTCAATTGTAGGTTCAATATTTAATAAAAAGGCCATGTGAAGGAGGCTACAGCGGCAACTGCTTCTTGCACAGTTACTTAGAAACCATGCGGCTTTTGATTACTGAGGTTTAGAAGAGCCACTGTAGAATGTGTCTATCTACTTACCATATTAATTACTGACAGTTGTCGGAGTGATTCAACTGTAAAACAGATATAGGTGAAGTACTTGGAACGTAGCCAACTTTTAGTAGTTGAACATCCACTCCGTAAAAGGCATCGCAAAATATGATGTTATTCTAGGTAATTTATTTTCGTATTGAATATGTCTACCGGGAGAAACTTGGGCTAAGTGATAATTAGAACCAGCAGACACTCTCATTAATATTGTGCCTAACGAAGACAACGAGCCCTTAGATTTACACTTCCCTTGCTACAGGTGAACTATTTCCAACAATTGATTATCAGGCACTAATAAATACTGCAATTCTCTTTATGTAGTTTTGTCACATACTACGTAATGAAATATAGGTGATATTCGATGATACTTGATTTTCTCAGGTTGCGGCGTAGAAAACTGTCCCAAAACTTAGACCCCCGAAACAAATGTGGCTTGCCTTTCCGCATACACTGCCCACACTCCTATCTCAAACGTCATGCGACTGCTCATCATTCCTTTCATCCAGTCGCTTCTGGGGGGGGGGGGGGGGGGATTTTCATTCCATGGCTTAGACACCACAGCTATATAACAACCATCTTTTAGCTTGTGTTCGCATGTCTCATAAGCCGCTATAATTTTTCATGAATCACCTATTTTCATATCTTACGAGTTAAGCTATACATTCGAGCGTAGGTCTATATGGTTATTTATACCGTAATCCTATAGGACATGTAGTCTTACATGTCATAAGTTGATTGTAAGTTGTAGACTACACTTCGTGCCACGTAGTCCAAAGCTGGGAGTTTAAAAGAAGCGAACAAGAAAGCCTGTAATGGGTAGAAAGGAAGGCATCACTGGTATTGGCATCGTCGAGACCTGGGATGTACTCGCCAAGAAAAAAAAAAGAGACTGATTATTGACTGCGACTCAGCAAGGACGAAATAACGTGATGTGCAACCTTTGCTCGACACCGTTAGTGAGCATTGACCCGCACACTATCGCTGTTTGTTGCAGAAAAGATTTCTATTTGGGGTCGCATTTGAATGAGTGTATTGGTAAAAAAAGCTAGGCTTTGCTGAGGTTACACATTGACGCAAATTCTTTGCCTGCTTTTACGTGTACGACAAAAAGCAGGAATGAAACGTTCTAAAACTTTCTATGGAATATTCCTAATGTTGTCGAGCTGGAGGCAGCGCCCCCCCCATGACAGGATAGCTAACATGAACTGTGTACAATCTGTTGAGGCCTGGACAAACGTGCTAAGTCTCGCCGCACAAAACGCCCGGTATAGCAAGAGCTGGGGCAGGTAACTTCGCAAATGTTTTTTCTAGAGTTTCGCTTGTCCGTCCATGATAATGGCGTATACTTAAAACAGGAGCGTCGGAAATGTAAGACTGAAGTTGTTAGAAGCTTCTAGCTTGAAATAGGGATAATTCTGAGAGAAGTACAAACAGAATGAAAGGAAGAACGCTTGAAGGACACCGGGAGCATGGGTGCAGCCAGGGGGAAGGGTTTGAACATCACCCCTACTTCTTAAAAAAGGAATGATAAATTGTGTTTGTGTATATACGCATGCACAGTTACAGACTCACGTACAAACATACACAAAGTATAGTCGAGCCCCTACTCTTCCAGACAAAGTTTCAGGCTAAGTCACTGACTGTAAGGGCAATGATTACCAGTGTGCTCTAAGGCTTGTTACGTTCATTTCGTTTAAGGCTATGCCGTAATTATTGATTGATTGATAAGTGGGGCTTAACGTCCCAAAATCATCATATGATTATGAGAGACGCCGTAGTGGAGGGCTCTGGAAATTTCGGCCACCTGGGGTTCTTTAACGTGCACTCAAGTCTCAGCATACGGGCCTACAGCATTTCCGCCTTCATTATGCCGTATTAATTGAAATGTTGAAACCTTCTTGAGTATTGAAGGCAACATGGGGGTATTAACAACACCACCAATTAGCGACAATATGTAGCCTCTGCTCCCAATGTCCGGGTCACCACAAAATGACAGAATGGCTCAATAGAAAATTTCGCTTTGAGAAACTTGATGGTGACAGCTATAGTTGAGCTAAAAGCGCTGAAATGGCTCATAGAATGAACCAAACTTCTTCAAACATTTTCAACACGAATGCTGGGTTTATCTGCTAGCTCAAAGAAAGCAGTGCTACCGCCATTATTACGGTGTTATAACTCCTGAAGTTCATAATAATGGGAAGGCAGCGAGGGATGACAAACGCAGAAGGCTGGTGGTGTACATATGCTGCATTTCTCCTTTTGTTATGACTTGGACGAAGTTTGCTTCAGAAATGTGTTTTTGTTGCGTAACTGATACAGGCTTCGTATAAATCAAAGACGTTCACAACAAATAACTACAGTTGAGAGTACGGCACAAGTCCTCTCTTCTTGTCTTTCATGCTGCATTCGTTGTCTAGCTCTGCTTTATCAACCAGAACCAACTGACCTCGTATCTGTCATCTAGTGAAAAATATAATAATATCTGAAATGTTGTGTCCCAATACCACGGTTATTATTTATTTATTTATTTATTTATTTATTCACTTATACTTCAGCCCATCAGTGGCGATGATGCAGACAAAAATAGGTCATTGGTAACGCACGAATAAACCCAGGCAAAGCATTCCCATGGTCAATGGTTTTAGGAAAGTAGCTGTATTTGTACAAATCCGTTCAAGATATAAGCAGCAAAACATTATGAACACGTGAGCTACAACTGCAGGAAGGTTGAGCAAACTGAAAGTACCTGTTCAAGTGGGCAGACCTTGGTGACTCAATTAAGGTACGATTATTGGAGACGCTTTAATGAAGGGCTCCGGGAATTTCGACCATTTGGTGTTCTTTTACGAGCACAGAAATCGTGTACTACATGGGCATTCACCATTACGCCTTCACCGAAATGCGAGTGCTACAGTCGGAATCAAACCCATGACCGTCAGGTCAGCAGTAATAGGTTGACCGGCTACTTATATATCCCACTCATTTTAGTATATGACACTTATTATTTAATGTTTTGAGAATGTGTCACCTCCCGTTCTCATGCACTGAAGCCCTTCGTTTATTTTCAGTCAAAAGTGAATTTTTCTGAGAAGAATATACATCAAAAGTTTCTTTGTACCATTCGCTCTTTGAACTGGCATCTAGGGTTCATACTGTTTCATCGGAAGTTCAACGTTGTTGGACGGCCCCTTCCGGCTGATTTGTTAACCAACACAGCATGAAAAGGTGTTCGCAGCCACACACAACATTACTAAAATGGTTAAAAATGGCGAAAACGTTCAGTGAGAGAAAATTGTACAGTTTAACGCGAATGAAGACAAACCACGTCAGACCTGCTAGAAGCGCTGAGAAGTTCGTGAGCAAAAACCGTGCGTAACGGTGATTTTAATGTTCACTCATACTGAACAGTGTTTGTGTTGGGCTGCCGCTCCGGTTGACACAGTTAATTTTGTTTTATTTCTCATGTTTCACTCCTGAGCTCGATGAAGCCCATACTGAAGAGGATTTCTTTGTCTGGCTTCCGCCAGGACAATTTTCCTGGTTTCACAAGTACGGCACCACGATAAAGTCAAATGTTTATCGAAAGACTAACAAAAGTGCAGGCAGACGCTATGCGATTACAAAGACAGTTTATCTTTCTTTCATAGAATGCCTGAAATGGTCCTTCGTGAATTTTGCGGGATATCAGGTTGTGCTTGCGCTGTTCATCTTTTGTTGAGACGAGAGAGGAAAGGCAGGGAGATGAACCAAGCTTGGCTCGGCTGGCTACCCTACATTTGGAGAGAGGGAAAGGGAGAATACTAGAAAGGAAAGAGATAGGGAGAAAAGAAGAAGAGTAAGAAAAAGATGGGCAAAAAGTCAGCTCGAAACTGCGCAGCACGGTCTCACACTGTTCTCTCACAAGTGCTCGTTATATCTGGTGTTTCCTAAGAAGCACAAGATAGCTTTCGTGGGTTTGCACGTATGCGAGACCGTCAACTCAGGATCTCATTTTTCACAGTATCTTCTTTTCTGTAAGTGATCGTGAATACAGGTGATGGAGCTTGGCTTCTATAGCACGTCATTCAGATTGGTATGATGGGCAGTGGCATAGAATGTGAGCAAGCGTCTCCCCGTAGGCGCAAATGTTGCATGACGCACTGCTGGTCATTTCAATAAGACACGAATACGTATTCATAAATACCACGCCCAACCACATGAGGCACTGTAACGTTTCACCGCGTCGTGGGGGCTCGCATGACAAACGAAGTTGCAAGTTTGGATCGGTCGAATACAGGCGTGCGTTAGAGAAACCCTGCGTATTCCACTGTAGGAGCGTGATACGGCTAGCAAGTGACTGTAGTCGCCCCGCAGCGCCAGTTCTTAAGAGTGGTATGGGTGTCCGCAGGTCTTGGTTATAAGCTGATAGAGCAGCTTCAACCGCGCGGTCATTGTCGGCAGTTCACCATGACTCGGCAGTCATTGCAATATAATATCATGCTTTTCCTCGAGCGCTTGGTGGTGTAGTCGCGCCTTATCTGATATTCTGATTGTTCGTGTAATGCGTGCCGTAAAGCAAATCGTAGTGTCTGTAAGGCTAACCTCGAGTCGCAAAAGATGGTCCATTAATCAGGTCACTGTCGAAGAATATTGTTGACTGCACCTTGAAGCACTACGAATTCTGCTGAAGAAAAAAAAAGTGTAGAGAAAAAAAAGGAAATTTCTGAAAAAAAAGCAGTTCTTTTGTTTTTTCGCAAATAGTTACGTTGATCTTCGATATTTCCCATTTTCGGGTAAAATTTGTTATTCTTGTTAAGTACCAGAAATACCTTGAATTCTTCTTGCGAACAATTCATGAATTCGAAAATTCTTACGAACTCTTACCACTTGTGACCAATGCAAATTATATTTTTTTCATTGTTCTATCGCGTCAAGCATCGCAATACATGGCAATACTACACGCTAATTCAAACATTTATGAGCTTAGGGTGGCTGCATGTGTAGTTTTCGCCAGACACGAGTAGCCACAAAAACTGTACGCAGTCGCAATTTTGTACCTTCTTTTCTGTAGCGTTTTCGTTCACACGGAGTTTTACTGCTTTTTTATAAAAAGATGCATCAGGCAGTTAAATTTTATACGTCTGAGTGACTGACATCACTCATTTCACGCGAGCAACTTGTAATTGTTTGCATGAATTGAAAGAGGAATGGAGGTTTGCTATGAAGAGGCTATAGATCATTTAGTCGGTGTTCAGACATCTTCCCAGGTGCGTTCAGTAAAAAGAGAAAGAGTACAGAACAATGTCTTCACTGTAACGTAGTGATGTTAGTCGTGAAATATAGATGTGCCGAAGTGTATGTGCCCTGTTACTGGAATGGTATGAAGCCTTTGTGTTCTGTACATGCTGTAAATAAATTTTTTTCTAAACACAATTAAAATATATAGCACAATACATCGCATGCTTGACGTCGTGTCTCCTGCATTTCATTCGGGCTTCCTTTATGTTAATCCAGAAGATCTGTGAAGGAGAAAAACAAACAAAAGAAAGCTGATTTCATGGTACAGTATGCTTGAGTACTAACGAAGCAACCTCCTTGGTATTGCTCAACGTACTAAGTACTCTTAATGGGTAACCACTTTTTCTGAACACACAGATGTGATTTTATTGCGTGGTCACCTACGCTATTCTTTGATCAGTATCAGAATTCTCACTTACGCTTAATTTATTAGCACAAAATATGTATACCTTAAGGTGTTTAAGCCGATATCCGCGTGGCACTGGCGTAGCCAGATTGAACACACAAAACCCTCCCCCCTCCCCCCTCGCCTCCCACTCCCGAAATTTTTCATGACATGCATAGAGAAAACTGGCTGTTTCAAAAAGCCCCTCTTCCTTTTAATTAAGGAGGTGCGCGCTACCCCCTCACTGTGCAAAATCTTTCCGAAGTTTGTGTGCAACCATCTTGATGTATCTATGCAGTAATCGATTTTGTACCAACTAGTTTTTAATAGGAACGCAGATGAGCTATGTACAAATCGTTGATGCATGAATCAAACAGACAAAATAGAAAAAAATAAGGTCTTTGCTCTGAAAGGTATCGTCGCCATTGCGACATTGTCGGCGTTATAGTCTATAACTCTTCAATGCAGGAGGACAAAGAGCATTTTATGCCATGGCTAACCAATACAAAAGGGTGATATTGATGGATGAAACACGTGGACGCGCACAAAGGGAGTAAAGTAACGACCATGACAAATGGACACAGTGTATTTGTATAGCTCGGCGCTTCTTAGCGATCTTGCCAGCTCTGCAAGCTTAAACCGTCTCATTCCCCAATGCTACAGATCAGACTACTCGATGTCGTCAGACTCCCTGTAATTTTGTCCATCCACTCACCTATATTTTGTGGAGCCTCGGACAGCAAACCGATCGTCATTGCACTGTCTTCTTTGTGCTTTTGATTGCAGTAGTGGCACAGGAGAAAATGATATTGCACAAACTGAGCGTGCTTAGCCTTCTGTTTTCAATCAACTGAGATTGCACCGAATCTTTTCACGTAATACGAACAAAGAGAATACGCGATACTTATTTGAAGATCAGCGTATTGACTTTCTGTCATATATTTATTTTATTTTGACATATTTGGTCGTACGCCGCTAGCTCAATAACCATTTCGCCGATATCTCTGGAAGGTTTTACGCAGTCAGTAACAGTTCTTAATCTGCACAAAGCATTTTCTCCACTGCGACTAGATGGCTGCGTGTCGTGTCAATGCTCCAAGAATAAGCAGAGCCTGTGGCTTCTTTTAGGTTTCTTCTTGTATACCATATGCCCGTTTCGAGAGAAAGCCTTTCGATGTCGACGGCTTTTTCAATGGCGACGTTCGGATGCCAACGTCAATTTAATGCTACTCACGACAGTCCGAAGTGACATGCGCCTCTAAATAGACTAAAGACTCGAGTTCTAGCAGCTTTTGTGTACCTGTGGATGGCACGATTCGAATGACCATGGGTAATTCTCGCCACTTAAAATCGAAACTTTTTTCAGCATGTTTCTAAGGCAATATTTTAAAAGTTTCACGGAATGCTGCGGCTCTCTCCTCAGAACTGCATCTTACCCTCTGTAAAACTGGACACCGCTGCGCTTTCAGCAGCTTCTTAATTCTTCGTTTTTGGCATGTCAACCTTTGAAGAATTGGGTACACTGACTGCCTCCAGGTTATTTGCAAATGAGTGTATACGAGAATTTGGAAGAGCTATCAGGTGGGCTAAGTGGCGTTGATTTATTTTTGAAAGTGCACTTTAAAAATACGGACACAGGGGTGCTATGCAGGAAAGTTTAAGCTTCTCGGGCACACAAGATTGCTCCGAACTTGCACTACGGCGGTCATGACACGAAGACAGTGCAGAGCGGGGGACGGTAGCGTTGATAAAAACGGCGACAAGAACGCGCGTGCATGGCATCAGAAACGCATGGCGGGGGGGGGGGGGGCATTCGCGGAGGTCATCAAAGAAACACCGCGTGTAAACACGTCATTGCCACGACGCAGTCAACATTTTCACAGTGCAGTAACGTCAGCGTGATGGTCGCACTATTTTTTTTGCCAACTCCACATCGCACGTCCCACAGGCGTGTTCATGCGCGTCTGTCCTCCTTCGGGCATGTTGTTTCGTTCCACCTGCAGCACGAAAATTTTCACTCCTGAAGGCAGCGAAGGTGCATGCGCAGTGCTCTTGTGCAGCCCGTTTTGCTTCTGTCAAGTATAGTAGATAAATTTGAGGTCATATAAACAACCCAGATGCACTCGCATCATGCGGCAACGTGGCTGTGAGGGGATATGTCATGACAGTGGGGAAATCGAATGCGAGGCATCGTAGCCGCGTGTTACATAAATTTTACTTCTTCGTGCATGTTCGCATAGTAGGCGGGAGGCGCGATAATGCTGATAGATGAATTGTGCCGCTCACTAGCTTTGCGATGTGAGTATTGGTACTTCATACTCACAGTAAAACGGCGCAGAGGCGAATCACAAAGAAGGTCTGAAACACACGACCGCTGGCTAACGACTGATTGCTCTATTCAAGCGAAACAGAAAAGCAAAAGGAACGCTCTCATGTTGTTCAGACCTTCTTTGTTATTCCCCTGTGCGCTGGCCTACCATGAATACTAGCCAACCAGCCGAACTCTCCCTTTTGCTGCAATAAGCTCTTTCAGTCAATCTATGCATGGTTCTTTGCAAAAAAGTGTATCAGGGTCCCTTTGAATTTCCCGGTGGTCCTAATGTTCTCTCGTCCGAGTTATTTGGGAAACCAGGGGTGCAGAGTGATGAAACTTGTTGAAGTATTCCCCGGAACATTATACGCTTGTTTTTCAATATGTATATGTTCCGTTTTTCATCGTCAACACATGAGTTGGCTTAAAAGCAATGTTCTACTTATCTGTTCCCTCAGATTCGGAGGCACTGCTGTCTGCTTGGACGATGAGCATCTCCGTCCATGATATTTTGAGACAAAGTTCGTTTTCGGTTCCTTGACCCACACCCTCCTCTCCCGGAGTAGACCTCTCCCATTAATTAGCACGCCGAACTTGTTATTGCACCATTTGACCTGCGTCGTCGCGATACCAAGATATATGCATATCTTACGTACGAAGCGTTTCACAAGGCGTTGTCTGCACCTTTATAATGCAGCCAGGATAGACGCTCTCATTCGGGCGAAATTAGTGTGGGCATTCATAAGACCTCATGTACATAACCATCCCCACATGGTGCTCTTTATAGTTTGTGGTGATACCTATTGAGTTTGTTGTGTGACGCAGATGATACTGCTTTTGCCACATCTTCCAGGCCTAACAAAGACACGTAAACATCGCAATATATATAGCCCTTGTAGACTAACCAACCAAGAATTTTCGGCAAGCGCATCTGTGTTCTTCATAAAAATTTTGAACAAAAAGAAAAAAATGTACACCAAGCTTGAAAACATAGTATGTTAAGCGACATGTTAAGTTTATACCGAATTGCAGTCATGATTACATGATTTAGGCCTCTTTTAGTGGAAAAAAGCAAAATAATACAGATTCACAGATAATGAGTATGTGACACTGTAACAAAAGAGGTAAAGGATTCCCGAGCGTCACTTGATACGGGCAATTTTATAAGTGAATATTTTCATCACTCTTTCCACACATCATCTTTGGCCTGTCGCAGTCATTGCGTAACTGTCTCGTACTGAACCCGCTTTATTTGACACAATATTGGCGCTTACCATTTCTGTGGTAGAAATGCGCAAACAGAGAGTTTAAACGATGCTCAAGTTGTGATCAGTCTGGTGTAAAAGAAAGATGGTCGCATGAGATGACACGTTGCGTAGGTCGAACGTCTACAGAACATCGCTATTGCTATATTTTGTTCCACGCGTCAGGAGCCACTCCGTGAAGCTACGCAATACGTTTGACCAGCAAAATGGATGACTCCACGTGTCTCACGGTTAGTTGTTAGGCAGTTTTAGTTTGACGTGCGTAGGGACTTCACGGACGCAAACGAGAAAGTACACGTACGTTACGTGCACGCCATCAGAAACGCTTTTAGCTACACGTACGCGACGCGCGGTGAGAGCCAGAGTAACTGTGTATGGTCCATATACAGTTACTCTACAGAACTACCCCGTAACTCCATCTGCTGGGAATTACGAACAATGCGGTAGCCAATTCTCCGCACCCTATTTGGTTGTGCTCATCACGCTATCTTGTTTGAGCGCCCACGTGATGCTATCTATGCGTGCAAGACACGCACGCAAAGATTCGAATCTGTGCGTCCGTGAAGCCAACGCGCGGCCGCTATGTCTTGCGCATGCGCACTGATTACACGTAGAAGCTCAACATACGCAAAGCCTCTACGTCATCATCATCATCATCATCATGATCAGCCTGACTACGTCCACTGCAGGACAAGGGCCTCTCCCATGTTCCACCAGTTAACCCGGTCCTGTGCTTGCTGCTGCCAATTTATACCCGCAAACTTCTTAATTTCATCTGCCCACCTAACCTTCTGTCTCCCCCTAACCCGCTTATCTCCTCTGGGAATCCAGTTAGTTACTCTTAATGACCAGTGGTTATCTTGTCTACGCGCTACATGCCTGGCCCATATCCATTTCCTCTTCTTGATTTCAGCTATGATATCCTTAATCCCGGTTTGTTCTCTAATCTACTCTGCTCTCTTCTTGTCTCTTAAGTTTACACCTACCATATTTCTTTCCATTGCTCGCTGCGTCGTCCTCAATTTAAGCTCAACCCTCTTTGTAAGTCTCCAGTTTTCTGCTCCATAGCGAAGTACCGGCAAGATACAGCTGTTATATACTTTCCTCTTCAGGGATAGTGGCAATCTACCTGTCATAATTTGAGAGTGCTTGCCAAATGTGCTCTACCCCATTCTTATTCTTCTAGTTACTTCAATCTCGTGGTTTGGCTCCGTGGTTATTACCTGCCCTAAGTCGACACGGTCTTTTACAACTTGAAGAGCCCTATTACCTATCTCGAAGCGCTGCTTTTTTCCGAGGTTGTTGTACACTACTTTCGCTTTCTGCAGATTCATTTTAAGACCCACCTTTCTGCTCTCCTTGTCTAACTCCGTAATCATGAGTTGCAATTTGTCCCCTGAGTTACTCAGCAATGCAATGTCATTGGCGAAGCGCAGGTTACTAAGGTACTCTCCTTTACCTCTTATCCCTAACTGTTCTCATTCTAGGCTTCTGAAAACCTCCTATAAGCACGCGGTAAATAGCATTGGGGAGATTGTGTCCCCCTGCCTTACACACTTCTTGATTGGTATTCTGTTGTTTTCTTTATGAAGCGCTATGGTAGCAGTTGATCCCCTGTAGATTTCTTCCAGGATGTTTATATATACTTCATCGACGCCCTGATTCCACAGTGTCTGCATGACGGCTGATATTTCTACTGAATCAAACGCCTTCTCGTAATCTATGAAGGCTATGTATAGTGGTTGGTTATATTCTGAGCATTTCTCTATTACCTGATTGATAGTATGAATGTGGTCGATTGTTGAGTAGCCTGTTCGAAATTCTGCTTGTTCCTTTGGTTGATTGAATTCTAATGTTTTCTTTACTCTGTTAGCAATTACCTTTGTAGATAGCTTGTATACTACAGAGAGCAAGCTGATCGGCCTGTAATTCTCGAAGTCCTTGTCATCTCCTTTCTTATGTATTAAGATGATGTTAGCATTCTTCCAGCACTCTGGTACTCTTCCCGTCACGAGACACCTCGTAAACAGGGTGGCTAGTTTTTCTAACACAATCTGTCCTCCATCTTTCAGCATATCTGATGTTACCTGATCCTCACCAACAGCTTTGCCTCTTTGCATGCTCTCCAACGCTTTTCTGACTTCTATCATTACTGGTAGGGTGTCATCTGAGTTACTGCTAGTTCTTATAGTATTAAAGTCGTGGTTGTCCCGGCTACTGTACAGATCTCTATAAAACTCCCCCGCTATTTTAACTATCCTATCCATATTAGTAGTTATTTTGCCTTCTTTGTCACTTAGTGCATACATACGATTTTTGCCCATCCCAAGTTTCCTCTTCACTGCTTTGACGCTTCCTTCCTTCCTCAGAGCGTTCAATTCTCTCCATGTTATGCCTTCTTACATCGCATACCTTACGCCTATTAATCAACTTTGAAAGCTCTGCCAGTTCTATTTTGTCTGTTGTACTTGAGACTTTCATTATTTGACGTTCCTAATGAGATTCTTCGTTTTCTAGGAAAGTTTGCCAGTGTCTTGTCTAACTACCCTGCCTCCAACTTCCACTGCACACTCCGTAATGATACTTGTCAGATTATCATTCACTGTATCTACGCTAAGGTTCGTTTCCTCACTAAGAGCCAAGTACCTGTTCTGAAGTTATACTCTGAATTCCTGTACTTTCCCTCTCAGTGCTAGCTCATTGATTGGCTTCTTGCGTATCAGTTTCTGTCGTTCCTTCTTCAAGTCTAGGCGAATTCGAGACCATACCATTCTATGGTCACTGCATCGTACCTTGCCAACCACTTCCGCATCCTGCACGATGCCTAGGTGTGCACTCATTATAAAGTCTATTTCGTTCTTATTTTCGCCATTAGAACTCCTCCATGTCCACTTACGGTTTCCTTGTTTTCGGTAGAAGGTATTCAAAATCCGTAAATAATTGCATTCTGCGAATTCTACTGGTAGCTCTCCTTTAGCGTTTCTAGTACCGATGCCATAATCTCCTACTGCCTGGTCTCCAGCCTGCTTCTTCCCTACTTTTGCTTTACAGTCTCCAATCAGTATAGTATGCTCTGTTTTTACCTTATTCGTTGCCGTTTCCACGTCTTCATTGAAGCTTTCAACTGAAACGTCATCATGGCTGGATGTAGGCGCATAGGCCTGTACCGCCTTCATCTTGTATCTGTTATTCAGTTTAATTATGATACCTACCACTCTTTCATTATTGCTAAAGTATTTCTCTATGTTGCCAGCTATGTTTCTGTCAATTAGGAACCCCACTCCCAGTTCTCTTTTGTCAGCCAAGCCCCGATAGCAAAGGACGTGCCCATTCTGTAGCACTGTATAGGCCTCATCTGTCCTCCTAACCTCACTTAACCCTATTATGTCCCACATCCTCTGGCTGCTCGAATAGTACAGCTAGACGTCCCTCACTAGATAAGGTTCCAGCGTTAAACGTTGCCATGTTCAAGTTCCAATGGCGGCCTGTCCGGATCCAGAGATTCTTAGTACCCTCTGCTGCGTTGCAGACCTGACCGCTGCCGTGGTCAGTCGCTTCGCAGCTGGTGGTGGGGACTGAAGGCCGTGAGTTATTTGACGTATGCATGTGGGAGGTAGTGGCCAGATGCTGCACCAGGGTGGCCAATCGTTCACTGGTGAGGGAGTGCGTTCCCGGCGGTGGTTACCGGTGAGGCCGCACCCCAGGCCTCTTAATGCAGTTCCATCACCACGCGGATTTTTTTTTTATCCGGTTGGGAACTGCGCGGCACCGGGATTTAGGCCATGGACCTTTTGCATGCGAGGCGGATGCTCTAACCACTACGCTATCGCTGCGCCTCTACGTACGTGAAACTAAAAATGTCTGTTGTCGTGTCAAACGCTCGCATGACCGCACACGTGACGCACCGCAAATGGCTGTAAAATAAATACAAAAGAACTACGAGAAGATACTAAGCTACTCAGCCGTGTAGTAGCAGCTGTGTAGTAGCAGTGGTGTAATGACTGGTACTACATTGGGTTCATTTAGTTTCAAAGTACAATATTTGTTTGTTTGATAATCAGGCTAAACAAAAAAATCCATTTTGTGTGGTAAAATCATTAAGCTATTTTTTGGGGTGCGAACGTATTTACTGCTAGAAGTATCGCTAGCCTCCATAGCATTGCACCTGTTGTTTGAAACGGAGTATACCAAAGCTCTTAAGTTACCATCATTAGTTCAGTTTAAAAGAAAAAAAAAACCTAAATAATGGGCTAGATGCATTAGAGCCTATTGATTAAATTCTCTGGAAGTTCTATTGTTAGCGGCTCATTATAAGTATTCAAGTGTTTTGTAATTCCACCACATCGAATACGAGCCAAACCGCAACTTCTAGCTCAGCAATGCAAAGCCATAACCACCCGTTTACGACAGCGTGCTCATCGGAAATCCTGTCTTCTTTTCCGCACCCCTGCATAAGACCTAAACCTGTCAACTTCCTGTGGGTGGACTACAACGTGTCATGCACAGACACGCAGAGCCTCCGCCAAGAACGGGAACGTGCTTTGAATACAGAGTGGAGGAGTGTGAGGCCGCTTACTTCGAATATCGACTAGCTTCGAAGAACGCTGGAGAAATGTGCTCACCGGAGTTAGCATTCATGGCGCGTTCTTGCGCGTGCTGGAAAAGAAAGGCTTTGGATACCTACCCTTCTTACAAGCCTTTGTTTGTGTATGTTTTGTTCGCTCGAACGGTGCCAGATGTTGAACAAACATTGGCACGAAGTTCTAAAACATCTACGCGCAAAAGCCTATGCTTAACTTCACTGGACAAGTGTGTTTTCTTGGCAGTTCTTTTAAACCAGACTACTGTGTAAGAAACAATGTTTCTAGCAGCAGTGGAGTAAACGGAAGCTCCACAGTACACATGAACGCGATTGCACTTGTAGCCTCAGCTGTACAGCTCTGTATGACACAGGCAACAGACTCAAATTTTATGTGTATCTAGTTCTACTAGCAGAATTTGTACAAGCATTTAATAAAGGCGTGTTCGCAAGTGCCATATACAGTACAACTTCGTTGTACTGTACACTACAGGTGATGTTTACTGTTTACTGTTTTCTAACCACGTGCTCGACCACTGTATAGACTGGACGTTGCATATAAATACTGCTAGCAACCTTCGCGGCATGCTGTTCAAAATCAATGGGAATAAAACAGCGAGAACATCAGAATACGTCTAACACAAAGACAACCGGTGTACCTTTCAAAACTTTCTTTTGAAGCTGCATGCACTACCGCTTTGCATTGCGAACTCTATCAAGTTTCACTGATTTATTGTAGGTCTTGGGCTTTTAACGATTTGTGGACGTTTTATTCTCAACAGTACAATATTTGCCAAATATTTCTGCACTTGACTATTAGTGAGGCTTCATTAATGACGCGTCGTGTAGAAACAACCACGTTCGCAATGAGAGCTTTTAGACAACCAGGCAGTCCCACCGAAACAGTGATAAACACAATAGCTTTCTTATACTTAGCAGGCTTTCCAAACACGACTATGGCAGCAGACACTAAAACTAACGTGCCACTCGACCCCCACCCCCACCCCTTATGCGACAAATCCCTCAGGTCTTTGCAACGTTGCAGTGCGAATAATGTAAATCCATCCCTCTGTCGGGGAACCCCAAAAGCCTGAAGCACAAAGGGCTACGCAGCGGCCAACGGGCTACCACTTCATTATGGCCAGGACGCCCAGCTAATTGGGCGGTGAATGCATATGCATTCACCACAAGATAAAGCTTCTGAACTTGCACTGCCCCTCTTTTTCCTCGCCATGTCCCTCTTTATCTCTCTGAATAATCACTGTTAAGCTTTAACAAGCAGGAATACATGAAATATGGGCGGATTAAGGCAGCACCCATCGACTGGTCTTACGGATTACGGTGCGCTCGCATACACACGCTTCACGGGCTTCGCGTTCACGCATCTATAATGTATTACGAATGGCTCCTCATATTTAAACAGAACAACTAATTGCAGAGGAATCAGCCATAATGAACACTTCCAAATATACTTTTGTTGACGAGTTTCCCTTAATTTGGTTGCGCGATTTGAAGTAACTGCCATGTTCGAGGAATGGGTTCCGTTCAGACAAGACACGCTCTTTGTTCATGCTCTTTTTATCCGCTCTCGGTTTGATTCAGGCGCTGTTCTCGAGGAAACCATGCCATAATTACCACTACGAAAAACTGTTAATGCTCCCTATGTGGAGAGGTGGAATGAACACAAAAATGACAGCTTATCCACGCAGTGAATTATGGAGAGTAAAGCGAAGCTGGGTCCACACGGCGCTGCCGCGCCCCTTCGCCCTCCCGTTCACCTACACCGGGATCTTGTCGGCGCCGCCACGCAGCTTCACGGCACGCTTCTGCCTCGCGCGCTCGCACATCGGAGTTCCGTCTTCGAGCGCGAGCCGCCGCCGCCTTGCGCGCATGCCGCTCTGCAGCCTTGTCCATCCACCGACCTTGTGAACGCGTCCGCGCTCTAATACGGCTTTTATTTTATTACACCGCGCCGCCTAGCGTACGGCACCGCCGATGAACACGCGATCACCAACGTCTTCATGTGACGTCTTTTTTATTTTTTCGCGCGTTTGCACATCCGGATTCCGTCTTTGAGCGTGAGCCGCCACCACCTTGCGCATATCATACTTTTAATCAATAAACCGTGAATCATGCACTGGGCGTGTCCATCCGTTGTCTGTCTGTCTGTCTGTTTGACGCACAAACGGACGCATGGATGAACGGACGAACGGATGCATGGACGAACGCAGGGACGGACGGATGGACGGACACATGGACAGATGCACGAATGAACGGACGCCCGGATGAACGCACGGACGGACGTACAGAAGGACAGACGGATGAACGCATGGATGAATTCACAGACAGACGGATGGATGGATGGACGCATTAACGAACGCAGAGATGGACGTACGGATGCATGGACGGATGCGAGAATGGGTGGACGCATGGATGAACGGAAGGAAGAACGAACGGACGGCTGGATGCACGGACGGAATAACGGACACTTCGCCCCACTCATCATCATTCACTCCATGGATATGCTGTGATTTTTATTATTTATCATACTATAAGTAAGGCCCTCTAGTATCATACCACTTGCATTTTTTAGCGTATATGCATTTCGGTATATGTACAAGTACCACCATCTATAGTCAATTCACGTACTAACGAGAGGTGGTTACTAGAGGGAACTTAGGCACTAGTGTCTATGGGAGCTGCAACGCACGGCGCTTCAGCGAGCATGAGAATGATGGGTAGTACACACATTTTTCCAATATTCGTACTTCTGGCCTGTTTTCGGCTCCGTGTGTGTTCGTGTCGCTTGGAGCTGTTTTCTTACGAAACAAATATTAGCAAATGTTCAGCGGTTGCGCTTCACTATTTTATTTTTTAGACTTTTCTTTTCAAATCGGGTCACGAAGTTCAAAAGGGTTGAATATTTTTTTTTCATAACAAAATCGAAACACAGCAATAAACGAAGCTGCAAGTACGATTCGCCGCCCGCAAGTACGAAGACTAGGCAAATGTGGGTACAACCCATCATTCCCATGGTCGCTGAACGATCGCATCACCAGAGTCCCCTCTAGTTAATTTCAGGAAACTCTATGGCTACACACGATTACGAAGGGACGCTGGAGCTTCGCTTCTAAAAAAAAAAAAGTGCCTCACGCATGCTGGCCGATGTTTAGATAGGTGGACCTTCAGTGAGCCTGTGAGGTACTTCAGCAAGTTCATTCTACGTCGACACACATTTTGTTTCCATTTCTGGGTTTCTCACTAATAAGTGAAGTAATTGTTGCTTGCAAAGAATAAGTGACTCTGTCATGTCTAAAGCGTATACAGAATTTCATAGATTGATTCAATGTTTTCTTTATTTGTGTGTTCTGTCTTGTTCGCACTGATTTTTCAACATACCTCATTTTCCATTGATTCATCTGTATACTTTAAGGACCATACATCCCTCCGCGCAAAAGATATTTAACCAGAAAAGAGGGGATCAATTGATGATAAATTGATATTGGCATTTATAACAATTTAAGACTACATGCCATTTTCACGTCATGCTATCGAGGTTGTTGCCCCTGGTGTGGAGGAAGTCCTCCACTATCTCATCACCTGGTGCTGCCTAAAGCACACCACACCCCTTACACCCCTTACACCCCTTACACAAACGACACCAATACACCCGTTAGAGCAGTGGGAGGCACGACTTTCCCAATTTGACCTGGCCGAGTAGCAAGCGCTGTATGGCCATGCAGGCTTAAAGGACGACAGACCAGTGAGGCCCTTGACTGAAGCAGACCCCATAAGTGTAAATTATATTTCAATAAATTGTTTCTATTTTGTTCTGTTCTGCTCACTGCGTTAATTCAAGGATTGTTTTTAAATCACAACGTCTAATTGTTACAGCAAGGCATAGTTAACACCACCTCATTAATTACCACACTGAGTGCTGAGCAGGGAAATAAGAGAACAAACCAGGATGTAAAATGCCTGGAACGAGAGCCAAGCCTTACACTAGGCAGACGACATGAACCAGAAACGCATCCACGAACCGACTAATGAGAGAACTACGCTTGTAAATTAAGACGTAGGTGGTCACGCAGCTGTTTCAGAAACGACAACCCGTATAATTTTTTTAAACTCTGCGTTCCACGAAAAACTCTCATTCATGCTAACTGGGCAAGCGTTGTTTGAGATACTTACAGAATTATATTTTCCTCAGCACCTTTGGTCTTATCTTACATGATTGCAGCATGCACGCTGTGTGCAGACGCACTCATTAAAAATGAACTGGTCGGAGATGCAATTTAAAACCCCAATGCGACGTATAGGTGGACAACATTAATTAATGTTGACCTAGCTCCCCCTGTTCTCCTCTTCTCTAGCTCTCGGCCCTGTTCCAAGTGAAGGTGGCAACCCCTGCTACCTAGCGCACCTAGGTTTCCAATTCTTTCTAGCCGCCTCAGATTTCATCATTATACTGTCACGGGGTCGTGACGTGGCCGAAGACAGGAGACTTCGTGTTGGGATTTAACTGTTTATTTGGGCGAACCTGTGCCTGGTAAACGCAAAGTCCAATTACAGCAGCAGTCTCACACAGATAGCAGTCTCGGACTGATAGCGGCGAACGGAGCGTCGGCCTTCGATCAACTACTGACAAGCGGCGAAGCGCGTCGGCATTTATACTCTTGCCGTCGAATGTTCTAGCGTTATCGCTGGCGGCGGCGTAGGTTCCAGAACAATCTGTATTGTTCGCACAGTGGGCGTGATCTTATCGAAATGATCTACTAGAGTCCGGAACCTTCTCGAAAACTGCAGGCGCGGTTCGTGCTGAGAATGGTGTGGTGTTTTGGGACGATAACAAAAACTTGGGAAATGGAACGTGGCATTACTCAGTGACTTGTTTCTGTGATTGTTAAGGTGAGAAGTGTTTTGCGTATCAAAATGCATGCGCGTGCAAATCCTCGTAATGCAAATAGCGGATCACAATAAAAAAATTGTCTTTCGCTGATCGATCACTCATTTTTTTAAATACTTTACCTTGAAAGAGACAGAGAAGCGAAAAAGGCAAGGAGGTTAACCAGACGTACATCCGGTTTGCTACACTGCCCTGGGGGAGGGAATAAAGGGGCCAAAGAGAGAGACATGAGTGAAGAAGACAGATGGACAGAATTATGACCACACTTGGGGGCACATAACTTCTACGGGTGGTAGCTTAGATTTGTTGAGTTCACGTAATTTTAATAGCAATTAAGTTGCCTTCTGCCCAATCGAAGCACCTGTATGAGGTACGAAAATTTTGTCTCCTTAAATGACTCTCGAGCTGGGTACGTTGAACATCATCCGGAGAGGGCATCGCCGAGAGTCATAGCAAGCGCAGCTGCGCAGGACGTGTTCGACCGTCTCTTCGGTTCCGCAGGAGTCGTGTCTAAAGTTGTCCACTATACCAGTGAGAAACGAGTACGCCATGATGAATGCAACACATAACCAAAGGTGGCATAAACAGAGTCACATCAGCGTCGCGATGAACAGCGTCATGATGGTAGCTGTAGTGGGAGCGACGGATGAAGCATAAAATTTATATAGCTGATACCTCTGGAACCTGGTAGACGATGAAAATGCGTGTGTGCGCTTGGGAGGAAGGAAATAAAGTTGTCTTGCCGTATTAGTCCTTCAAAGAGGGATCGGAATCACCTTAGTTCTTTCACGAACCTAGCGGGCTTCGTCGTCGGCTAGTTGATTCCCAGTAATACCGGCACGTCCTGGTAGCCACTCATATATATGTCCCCTTGCTCGAACTTGATGGTGAAAGATTCTTGTTTCATGGACCAATAGTTCATGATTCGTCTTACGCGTGGAAAGCTGTGAACTCTGGTGTGCTATCTTCGAATAGCAGAATATGACCCGCTTGCTTGCTGCTATCAGAGCCACTTTATTATGCCTTGCTTTAGTTTTCATAGTACGAATGGAGGTAATGAAACATAATCGCCGCCCCTGCCTTCTTCTCTTAGCAATCTTCATTTTTCTGAAAGCTGTAAGCTTGCTTATGTAAAACTTAAAGCGAACATGAATAGGAAGAAATTAACGATGCCCTGACGACCGCACATCAGTGTCCAGGTTATTGTTTCATAACGTGGGTGCCTCAAACAAGGCTGCGGGTGAAGCGCAGACCCCACTCGGCGCTGCACCATATATAGCAGTTTTTAAATCATCATCATCATTATCATCATCATTAGTTGTGTTACAAGAAACAAAAAAGATACAGCAAGGCGCCAAGATTAGGGTATGATCTTTTGACGTTTACGTTTCCTTCCTTAGATTTTTTTTCTCATTGCATTACACTGTAAACAAAAATATACCCAGCTAGGAGGAATCGGGGAAGGATGCGCCCGCTCTGCTCCGGTGACCTCTTTAAACCGGATTGTACCGGAGCAAATACATTCGTTTTCCACCATTTTCCTCCGGTGATCACCGGACGAAGGAAACCGTAGGAAAACGGGGCCATTCCCCTGAATATGGGCCCGCGGTTCCTCCGGAAAGGCTCCCGCGCATCGCTTTTGCTTTGGTGGATGCTCTCCAATTGCTCCGGGTCATCGCGCACTGGCATTCATTGGCTGTTCGAGGAGTGACGTAGGCAGCCTCACCGCCGGGAGGCCACGAACCAACAAGGCGCAGACCAAGCCGGTGCAGTGAGGATCGTGCGAAGCGTTCGGCCTCGTTGGAGAAACGGAAATCGTTCTGAGCACCTTCTGGATATCACAAGGGACAAGCAGCAACGAAATTTATCAACGACATAAGTGAGTTGCGCGAACGACACATTGGGATCTCCCGAGTATTGAGGAATCCGGCGGTTGCTGGGGCGGCAAAAAAATAGTGAATGAGCTCTCCTTGAATTACCTGTGTTATTCTTGTCAGGTAGAGCTAAGATTGGATAACGTTGTGTTGATAAAACAAACATGTGATCAATATTTGGCAAATTGCACAAGACGTCAGGGAAAATCAGCAGAATTCCGATAATGCGTTGTTTGGACTAAGTTTTTTTTTTCATAACATAACTTCGGTAAAGAAAAACGGAGAGGTGAGAGAGTCGGTACTGAATAATTATGGAGTAAATGTAGCGCAAAAAAGTGAACACCACAAGCGCTTGTGGTTGTTCACTTTCTTGTACTCGTCATGTTTTGCGCAGCATTAATGCCATAATACCTTCGGTAAATTTAGTCAAGTTGCTGCAATACTTGGAGCGCTTATTAGATATGCAACAATAGAAAATTTCATAGTTCCAGGTTTATTCTATCAAACGTTACTAATTATTATAGGTAAATCGAACTGGTGAATAGATATTTTTCGTCTTGTCAGTACACGTAAACGGTAACTTTTGTCCGCTTTCAATATCAATAAATGCCAGGTTGAGGTCCGAAACTGCATAAAAATTATTTTGATAGAATATGTAAGCTGCACTAATGAAACTAAAATAACTAAAATCAGTGTCAATTCTTTATAAATGTAGCGAATTGAGGTAGAGTATTGCAAATGGTACATACTTTTAGAACGCATACACGCACTCATACATGTGAAAAAGTTATTTTGGTTAGATAAATGGTATCTGAGATATTAATTTACGTGTAGGCTAGGCCCTTCGCGGGACGTAGAGCTTTCAGGAAAAGAGAGGGGAGAAATACACCGATGATACTAGAGACAAAGAATGCAAAAAAAAAAAAGAAGGGGTGTTGCTTGGCAGAACGAGTCGTGCAGCGCTCGACGTTTCTGTGAAAAGGGGAGGGGGGTAGTAAATTTAACCCATATGACAGCCCGGCTCAATATTCTAAGATAGAGGGGACATTGTAGTGAAAGAAAGAGAGAAAGGAGAAGGCACCCTTTCGAAAAGATAGCCGTATTTTCTGCGTTGATAATGGGAGAGATTACTATCCTTGATGCTGCTTCTTTTTTCTTTTTTCAGTCGTGCTGCCGTGGCTTTGGCTGCAGTTTTTTTTTTCTTTTTTGGCAGAAGCCGGGAATACGAACACTGCTGAGACGTAGTTTTGTCCTGAGAAATGCAAAGACATTGGCTTGTGAAGAGAAGAGAAGAGAAGAAAATTTCTTCAAGCCTGGGATGCTCGTCGTGACGCTTGCACGTGCATCACCTTCTGCGGTCTCCGAACGTGTGCACGGATCTTTCAGTTTCGCCAATGGTCGGCCTTCCTTTATTCCTGTCAAAATGCAGTTGGCTTAGGTGGCGTATTGTTTGTGCCATTTATTACTTATTAATTTTTTACGTTGTAGTTAAATTTTCCTCATTTTTGTGCTTTAAGCTGTTCGTCTTGAAGAAATTCATGCTCATACATTCACTACTTTAAAAAACGTTCACAAAGACAAGTACCAAAACAGGGCGACAGTGCGAATTAAAAAACATAAAACAAGGCCAACTTATATAGAAAATTATTTTACAAGGGAGATGAAGCTAGGCTTTCCTTAAAGACAGGCCGCAACCATGCATACTGTAAGGACCCACTTTGCTAGAAGTGTGACGATGAGCAGGCAGGCACTAAAATGCGACTGTAATAATCAGAAATATTATTTGATAAAATTAGGAAATTATCGGGAGGGGCATCGCTGATGCAGTCTACAAGAGTACTGAAATAAGATTATTTTAGTCAAAAATTGCTTTTGAATGTTTTAGCAAAGGTAGAGATATCGATTTAGAAATATATAGAAATCTTTCCCCAGTTTTGAACTTTGTTCGCATCAGAGAGGTGTGCTTTTATCACGTTGCGACTGTCTCACACTGAATTACATCTGATGTGCTTCTTGATATTGAATGCTCATCCTGTCTTTGTACATGTGTGCGTGCGTGCGTGCGCGCGCGCGCGCGCGCGTGTGTGTGTGTGTGTGTGTGTGTGTGTGTGTGTGTGTGTGTGTGTGTGTGTGTGTGTGTGTGTGTGTGTGTGTGTGTGTGTGTGTGTGTGTGCATGTATGTGTGGTCAGTTTTAGAAGTTGCTTCTCATAGACTCGACTCAATGACTGTATAGTGTCCGTGGCTCAGTTTCCGCGCCTCTCGCATGATTTGCAGTTCTCATGTATAATTATTTTTTTTGCTAAATTATGCCGGAAGCAATCAGCTCAACCCTTGCGTCATCATTGAATCTGATGGATGGTCCTTCGGGGATGGTGAAGAGTTGTTCTCGGTCGCCTTGCTTTCTTCGTTTGTCCTGCATCGTCTTGAAGCATTATGGGGTTCATTTTGAAGCACTGCGCTTCAAACTTGAGTGCTGTTGAATCCATCTGATCTGTCTCATTTTGTTTTGTTTTTAGTGGCCTTTTGCATGTTTGTTTATTAATGCCTTCTTTTTCTAAATGCTGGGTAATCATCCGGAATCGGCATCTTATTTTCGAATAAATCAAAGAATGAACACTCAAGTGTTTCCTTGAATCTCATCTGCTATAGCTTTGTGGAAAAGAGTACACAGTACCTCTGCAGATCTTGCACGAGGATAGGAACTTCATTCATCTGACCAATGCGTGAAACGATCAGCATACAATAAATAAAAAGTGGAGCAAAAACTTAAAAAAAGTACTGGTCCACCTTACTGTAATTCTGTCCGGACTAAGTAAGTACATACGTAAAATACTCTGGAAGTACCACACAAATGCTCCGGATCACCGGAGTTAAAAACCCGCGAAAAATGCTCTGGAGGTGTCACGTAATCAGTCCGGCCAGCCGGAGGAAAATGCCAGTAAAAAGTACTCCGGCGGCGCCACGCAATTGCTGCGGTCGACCGTAGTGAAATATTTTTTAAAAGTACTCGGGGTGCGCCACGCGATTCCTCCGGCGAGCCGGAGCAAAAATTGCTCAGAATAGGGGGGACGCTAGAGGAGAAGAATTTTACTCCGACCTAAGAGTATTTTCTTTTGTTTACACTGTAGGATGCGCTCATTCACCGCCAAACAACTAGGGCAGCGAGGAGTACTCGTCGATGTCTAGCCTCTTCGTCGTCTGTGCTTTTACCCTGTACCACACCCTTGTGAACTCTCTCAAAAGTCTGCGCCAACCCCACAATATAACATGAACGACTATACCGGAGGGGGAGAGGGGGCGACAGCTTAGAGACAAGGTGCCTGACAGCCTTGTCAACTACAATAACTGCCGTGCGTGCGAAAAAACTTCTGGTTTCCGGCACTGAAGCTAATAAAGGCAGCGCCGTCATACCAATTTAGTCAAATTGCAGGCCAGTAACTTTGCGAAAATTATCCAACGTGCAGGAACGAACAGTTAACACGAATGTTGGTAGTACTTTTTTGTCTTGTTTTTTTATTAGTCACAAAGTTTCGCCGTATTTGCATGCATGCTTTAGCAACACGACTATACAGCAGTTTGCGTGATGCAGCAAAAGTCACGCCACATCACGTTCTGAATCCAAGATATAACACGTCAACGCCTAGACTGTAAATATCCGTAGCGTGGCGCGTGAACTGTCCGTTGCGTTCTTGCTTTCGCTTTCTGTACGCGCGGGTGTGTTTAACTGTGTCATAAGTTAGTGTTTGCGTGTTTTGTATACGTACATACCAGCTTCAGTTCACACGCTTTTCTTGCTGTTTTGCTGTTGATGACGTATTCCCAAGCAAGCATTTACGAAGCACTTCCACATCTATCAATCTTAAAAAAAAAATGACATGGTTGGCATTTTTCCTAACTGAATACTAACCGTTAATTTGTAAGAAAAAGGACTAGCCCCTTAGTAAGACAAGGTAGCGAAATGTAGGTTAGCGAAATTCGCTGCTTGTTTGGTTAATTAACACTTCTGATTTGAATGGTTAGTCCATTACTAAGTTGCAAGTAACTACACAAGCAACTTAGTATCTGTAATAAGTGAAGTGGACTACCTTTGGTCAAATAGAGGTTTACGCCTATTTTGTTATATGTGCCTGTGCTTTTCCACGTCAAGATTATTCTATTAGAATATTATAGGATAAAAAATGAAGTGGCATCACCTCCGTACAATAATTAACACTTCATGCAATTACCATGTGCACAAAGCACAGCAACATGCTCGTACAGAAGCAATCACATAGTCATTTGATCACATCATACTCACATATGATCCTACCTAAATGATGACATATGAGTAAGTGAGCTCATATGAACGGATAACAAGTGAGAACACGCACGCAAACGCACAGACAGAATTTCAAGAGTTTTACATAGCCACTTTCTCCTCTATATAACACCAGCGTGAAGGCTATTTATGACCATACTTTGGGACTGTGCCCTATGTTGTGGTTAGCAGCCATAAAGTTTAGATGAATAATTTTCGTTTGCTCCACGTAATCGAGTGCCCTTTTATTAGCCTATTTGTGTGTCTTCAAGTAGCACGAAACTGCTATTACGAGGTAGTCAATAAAAACAAACTTTTCCTTGATTTTGCTCAAGAATGTCACAATTACAGCAAAACATATTGCGGCACCTACAAAATATCTGGTAACATTCGTAGCTTAGTAGTTATACTTTGTTAAAAACACTAAAGAGCTTCCCAGGTTACTGAAGGCAAAAGTTACAAGCTTTACTAGCTGCTGGCTAGCAAGGTTATGCCACAAAGGTGGCAAAATACGCTGAAAACTAGTGAATACATGCATTTACTAATTGTTTACTAACATTAGTTCTAACAGTGTAGCTACTACAGGAAGTAAAAATGCAAAAAAACAGTACAAAGAGAAAAAACATTCCATAGCGGAGGAGGATATCATTTCATCCAGGTTGCTAAGTCGTAATAAGGACGCTGTTACATTATTCTTACAATTGCACGTGTGCTTGCAATTGACATTACGCAATCGTCGTTGACGACATGCTAGTTTCCAAGTACTTCGACAATGGTTCACGTGCCCATTCGATATATAAGACCCACAAAATCCCTTGACCTCTCAAGTTCAATCGTTCAGAAAAGGGTGGGGTAAAATGACACACGGGGCAAAACGAGACATTTTCACTTTCCCGACCTCTGTAGCTAATACGAAAAGTACTTTTCTTTGTTACTTTACTTCAACGATAAATCCTGGCATAGTGTTATACCTGTATATGTGTAAAAGTTAATCATTGCTCACAGTGTTGCAGTAGGAAAAATTACGTGGCTGGTGTCGGTGTGTTCGCTACATGTCATAGGGAGGCGAGATTGTGCCCGGCCAATTTTCGGAATCCATGCATGAAGCTACTGTGATGTCAGTACAAGAAATTACGTATTTATTTTGTTACTTTATACTAGTGGCTACACAACTGCAAAAATTTGGTTCATTTGGTGCAAGGCGTCAAAGCAAATTTTTAAAAATTTGTTCATGCGGGAGGGCCAGAACGCGACAAAAAGGCATCGGAATGCTTAAGAGAGTGTCGTATTGAGTGAAACATTTACTCATATTAGTTATATATTATATTTATTCTTCAGAAGGGTGAGGAAATGTGGGCCAATATTATAAAGAGCTTTATAACTGAAAAATGACATAAAAAAACTGACTGCGGTCGAGGAAAGGACTCACTCCATCTGTGCTACATGGAGGCTGTTCCGCGTTCGCAAGGATGCGCTTAAGAGGCCCATGAAAAAAATTGAAAGAACCTTCAAGCCAAGTTGTTCTCAAACACGTCTCAAAATCGAGTTTTAATAAGATTTTTTTTCATACCCAAGTTTTAAAAATAACACGCGTACAAAATCTGAAATTGATCGCCTCACAAAGCCCGTCTGACGAAGTTGAAAGCCCCGAAATTCTCACGCAGTTCTTCATAAAAACAGCAAGAAGAGGCGAAGACGCGCCAGAAGATATCTAGCCTCCAATCATTGAATCCTCTAATGAAGTGCAAGCGTTCAACAAAAGACATCATTAGTAGAAAGAAAGACTGGGGGTGCTTGATCTAGAGTTTTGGAGAAACACAGCTTCGGGTTCCGTCTAGATTATTTGCATGGAGTTCAAAGAGTGGGCTCATGAAGACCGCGTGGGGGCCTGCGAAGTGAATTTCAGCTAATTCTGCGGTAAAATCTGGAAGGATGAAATTTTTTTCACTCTGTCTCGTCCTGCCCCTCGCTGTGTCTTGTTTTGCCCCGCCGGTTGGGGCAAAATGACACTGTTTTAACTGTGGCAACATAGTGATATTTATGCAGCACTTACTTTGTATCCAAAGGAAAATGTTTGCACTGATATTTTATGGTAAATAGTGAAATAAAAATATTATTCACTATTCTTCAATTTAAGTTGCAGTTTACGGCACATTACACTGATTTAGGAGGTGTGAAGTCAAAAGTTCTTTCACGCTTTCGCGTGTATTCATCCCTCAAAGGCCACTGTCCACCAGAATCTTAACAAATTAATCACGGCAATGGCATATCAGCATCAAATGGAACATTCAGAGGTCCTGGCTGGCAGCTTTTGCGACAAGGTCAACCTGACTGTAGCGTGTTCTTATAAACATGACGACTATGCGCAAAGCTTATTTACCAAGAACAGAATTTCATTTGAGTGTGAACCTCTTATCAAACTCCGCCGCGGTGGTCTAGTGGCTAAGGTACTCGTCTACTGACCAGCAGGTCGCAGGATCGAATCCCGGCTGTGGCGGCTTCATTTCTGATGGAGGCGGAAATGCTGCAAGCCCGTGTGTTAAGATTTGGGTGCACGTTAAAGAACCCCAGGTGGTCGAAATTTCCGGAGCCCTCCACTACGGCGTCTCTCGTAATCATATAGTGGTTTTGGGATGTTAAACCTCACATATCAAAGCTCTTATCAAAACCAGTTTTAGGCTGTCAATTTTTAAATGGCTTGCACCTAGGCTAGTTGGTGATCTTGCACATGGAGTAGTTGCAGCTATATAGAAGTGCGCGGATGAATAAAAAAACAAACAAAGAACACGAAGACTATGCTTACTTTAACATCTGGATTTTTATCGTAACCCTCAGAAGAATTCTTAGGTGTGGCGATATACAGGTAATTATACCGCACCCTTATCTTCTACAGAGGGTTACGATGAAACGCCAGTTCTAAGTGTCAGCGCTGTCTTGGTGTTTCTTTCCTTCGTACGCGCGTTTAAATGTAGCTGCAACTACTCGACAAACAATTGTAAAATCAAATGAAATAAATTTTCAAAAAAATTATTTCATTTTTTTCATTTTGAAGAAAACAGTAGCTCTTAAATGCTTGTGAACTTTGAGCAACTTTTAACAGGTTTTCGTAAAATACAGCAAGCAGAAAAAAAATTGGGGGATCCCTAAGATTCGCCTTCAAGAGCGGAACGTGATAGCAATATCCTGTCCGTAGTGCGTACTTCACACACTTAGTGCAAGGAATCTTTCGGACTTGCAATGCACCCACTACGTGGCTTTAAGTGTATATAGGAGCAGTAGCGTGTGTGCCTTTTGTAGTGCGTCACTAGCTACAAGCTATGAAGCCATTACGATAATCACATATTCTGACGCTGAATAGTATGTACGCTTTCACCACGCATTATTACTGCAACATTTCATGTGCTATTAAGAAGTATGCATATGCAGGACGCGTGTACGTGTACAGCATGAAAGATACTTTCACTGCATTGCCGAGCAGACGAAGTTATTTCCACTGTATTCACAAGAAGACGTGTAGTTATGAGGTAGAACACCTGCTTGCCACACAAACTACCCGGCTTCAATCCTCACGCGAATTAAGAATTTCTTAAATATAAGCATTTCTTAGGAAACTTCGGCGATTTTAGGCATATCCATCTATCCATCTAGCCGCTTATGTTTGAGTGCTCTCGTGGTCACCATTTGGGCTTGAACCAAAGTTAGCATGGGAGAATAAGATGATTTGACGAATATGAGCCGCTGTTCAAGACATGAAGAATGTCACAATCCGTCGCGTACGTCGTCAAACATTTCCCGCTGCATAGTGGCACATACCCACGGCCGGGTATGGGCCGCAAGTATGCGGGTGTGTGCTGCAGCTGATTCACAATTAGTATCTACCTAGACATCGGTTGTGTGGACCTGACGAATGCAAAGAATGAATTTCAGGGTCCCAGCAGGAATCGAACCGACGCGTTTCACTACAGAGCAACGCCAGGTCTCGGAACTACTTTTCAAATACACGCTAATCTTCGTGAAACGTCAATAGTTGTGGCAGTGCTGCCTACCCAGTTTTAGAAACATTATAATTGTACTGCTTTGATACAGCTGTCATGTAGGGTGAACGTCAATTGTGGTTAGTTTTAATGCGCTGAAGTTGATTTATGTAGCAGTGTCCAAGGCCAGCATCCTCGCGAGCATCAGCGCTTCATATCAGTTTCTGGTGATGCTAATATGCATGTTGTAGTTGGTTGGCATCGTTGCACAAGTGGTTATATAAAAATCTGCAACTCTTCAACTGTGGTCTGTGCGTGCAAAGTTTGTACATATATTAAGCGTCCGTGACACCTGTCGCTCAATAAATTGCAACACAGGCACCTTCCCTCCGCATGCTTCGCATGACGTCGATTCCTAGGTACGTGGAATTTGGCGAATTTCCTCTAAAATATTATAAATCCAACTTGAATATCACTTTAGCAAAGTATTGTGTGTAGCCTTTCTTTCTTTCTTTCTTTCTTTCTTTCTTTCTTTCTTTCTTTCTTTCTTTCTTTCTTTCTTTCTTTCTTTCTTTCTTTCTTTCTTTCTTTCTTTCTTTCTTTCTTTTTTTTCTTTCTATCTGTCTTTCTCTCTGTCTTTCTTTTTTCTTTCTTTCTTTCTTCATCTCCAAACCTGTAATATTGAATGAAGATGCAGTGGTCTCTTCCTTCAACATTTGCTGAACGGTTGCGATGTTCAGTAGCTGAGTTTAAAGACGTGAGTTCAATTGCAGCTGCGGCGTTCGCAGTTCGACAGAGGTGAAATCATAGAGGTGCGTGCTCTGTGAGTTGTGAGTTCAGGTGAAGAAGTTCATGAGGTGTAAACTATGCGGATCACAGCAATACGGTGACTCAGTCACTTTGGGACTCTAAAGAGGCCGTGACACCCAATATTCGATCCTAATCTGTAGTATGTGGTTTAGTCCTTGAAAATTCATAATTAAGCCGGCGAAATTTTAGCACATTAGCTTGAGCAAGCAATTACAATTTAGTACTTTATCACAAACATGAAAACTGCGTGAGTGTGGGGCAACACTGGCGCAATCGCGGGCCGTGACGTAACGAGAAACTGGGTGTGCGAGCGTCTACAAGCCAGTGCACTTTTTCAGTTTAATTTTCTACTTGGCACTGAAACTGAATCATGATGCAGTTCCTGAAATTGTGGTAGAAAATGTTGGCACCGTTTCTTGTTACAAATGACGGTGGTAGCCGGCGGTGAGTAGGATTTACAGCCGGTGATTTCTAGGGCCTGTTTGGCTCTGAAATATTTTGTCATGGTCAAATTTTTTATGTCTTTATAATGAACCATCTACTTTAGTTAGGTCTTCTACCATGAATTTTTGGCCCCGCCGCGGTGGTCTAGTGGCTAAGGTACTCGGTTGCTGACCCGCAAGGCGCGGGTTCAAATCCCGGCTTCAGCGGCTGCATTTCCGATGGAGGCGGAAATGTTGTAGGCCCGTGTGCTCAGATTTGGGTGCACGTTAAAGAACCCCAGGTGGCCTAAATTTCCCGAGCCCTCCACTACGGCGTCTCTCATAATCATAAAGTGGTTTTGGGACATTAAAACCCACAGATCAATCAATCAACCATGAATTCTTGGGTGACAGAGCCATGGCCCCTGTAAACCCCCAGCGCTTATTCCGTCCCTTCGCTTTTGATAGTGTGGAAGTCCTCAGCCTTGGCACGGGCTTCCCCGCCGTGGTGGTCTAGTGGCTAAGGTACTCGGCTGCTGACGCGCAGGTCGCGGGATCGAATCTTGGCTGCGGCAGCTGCATTTTCGATGGAGGCGAAAATGCTGTAGGCCCGTGTGCTCAGATTGGGATGAACGTCAAAGAACCCCAGGTGGTCGAAATTTTCGGAGTCCTTCACTACGGCGTCTCTCATAATCATATGGTGGTTTTGGGATGTTAAACCCCTCGCATCAATCAATTTGCACGGGCTGGCTGCTGTCTGTGAACATCCACATCAGAGTTTACGAATGCACAAATAAAATAGACAGGCCGTGAGAGGAATCATAAGCTCAATGGTCCTGTTTTTTTTTATTTTTCATCAGTTGCCTGATCTCCGTATGAAACGATGGTGAAATGAGGCGCCAAAGAAAGCCACAAGTGTAAAGAAAAGTTCCTAGAAGACCCACTATATGCATTATGAACAAAGTGTATTCCGAAATGTGTCGTTGTGTTAGTGGATAGAAAAAAGTAGGTGAGTTCTCTAGTCACAGGAACATTTTCCAGTATTCATTATTTCCGAGAACTGCCACCAATTGGAATTCCCTCCCTTCAGCTGTGGTGGAATGCCCGTCGCTATCATCCTATCTACAGGCCCTTCAGTCTATGAGACATAGCTCTGACATAATTTTACATGAATCCTGACGCTTTTTTTTCTTTCATATGTTTACGTATTCATGTTTTCACTAGTTATTTAAATATTTTGCTGCTGTGCTTGTATGAACTCGTTGTACTCTTCTTCTTTTTCTGTTATTATCGCCGCAATGCTTCATATGTGTTTATTGTAACCCCTTTTTTGTACTCATTTGCACCCACTCCTGCCTAAGGTCTGAAGATCAGACCGGCAGTACTGTAATAAATAAAATAAGCAAATAAATAAATATGAAACAGCGGAACAATAGAAAAAATCTGATGAGCTACGCTTTGTGGATCCTTGCACGCGCACGCTTCTGAATCGCCACTGTACGCCGTATTCTATTACTGAAAGATGGTGACGTGGGCTCCGAGTAATCCAAGCGGTGAGCGCGCTGTCACCCTCGGTGTCAGCAGTCAGCGATTCATGGTTCCGCTATGGCGGAAGGTGCCATAAGGGCGGACGCACTCGCGAGACACCCATGCCGCACCTCCGAGCGAAATGCGTCGGGTGTGTGCGCGACCATGTAAGGAGAATAACTGCAAACGTCCGTGGAACTTTCGCGCCCATGTACATTGCCAACTTGACACTCTCTGTGGTTACGTAACGCACACATTTGTAGTGCTTGATATATATATATATATATATATATATATATATAAATATATATATATATATATATATATATATATATATATATATATATATATATATATATATATATATATATATATATATATATATATATATATATATATATATATATATATATATATATATATAGGCAGGCATGGTGGTTGGTTGAGTGGCCGTAGCGTTGCATATAGTCAAGTAGATCCTCCGTGAGCGGTCACAACGTGGTTTATTTCGACGTTTCAGCCTAGAGTCTGGCCTTCATCAGGATCGAAGGTACAGTTTGTTGGTGTTCAGCTTTATACAATCTCAAATCAGAGGGGGGATAGAGAAAGAGACTTTTTTCCTTTTTTTTCTCTTTCTCTATCCCCCCTCTGATTTGAGATTGTATAAAGCTGAACACCAACCAACTGTACCTTCAATCCTGATGAAGGCCAGACTCTAGGCCGAAACGTCGAAATAAACCACATTGGGACCGCTCACAGAGGATTTACTTGACTATATATATATATATATATATATATATATATATATATATATATATATATATATATTTTCAAATGAAACGGTTGGGCTTTACACTTGGAACATGAAATCAGAAGCAATGTGTACTCAATTTCCTTGGAAAAGCACTGCGTGTAGCTACCCGAAGTCATTTGAATTAAAAATTGCGCTATGGGTAGTGCAATATTGGGCACTGAAGTGTTTGACAAAGCAGTCATTTCACTAAACAAGGAATGCAGAAAAAAACCCTTAGTATATTAAGGCAATGCTTAGGAGAACAAAGACCAAAGTATACGATTGTTACCTGCGAGGTTGTTAGTCAATTGTTTTTCCTGAATCGCGCTGATCGAGCCACGCAACGCTGGTCTTTTACTGAGGCTCGCTGTACGTGATGTGCGGGAATCCTATTATGGGCCTTCTTTATTGTGATAATCATTATAGACTCACTGCACGTTTTTACCTATCCCCGTCGGTGCCACCGCGCGGTTCTGTATAAGGTTCCAATGGATAACATCGCTGCGCGTATCCTATGTTCTATGTGCGAGAGCTGCCGAACATCGCCGATCTATCTATCTATCTATCTATCTATCTATCTATCTATCTATCTATCTATCTATCTATCTATCTATCTATCTATCTATCTATCTATCTATCTATCTATCTATCTATCTATCTATCTATCTATCTATCTATCTATCTATCTATCTATCTATCTATCTATCTATCTATCTATCTATCTATCTATCTATCTATCTATCTATCTATCTATCTATCTATCTATCTATCTTCAAAATTAGTATAGGAGGGTAAGATAGTTTGGCGAATACGACTTACTGCTCATGACATAAATGATGTCACAATTCTATCGCGTAGGTCGTCAAACACTTACCACCAGACAGTGGGATATAACGGCGGGTGGGTATATGTCACTGGTATGCGGGAATGTTCAACAAGTGATTGACACGATATCTATGCAGGAATAGTGACAACGCTCATAACTTTAATGCATAAGCGTTAAGAAAAAAAATGGCAGCATATCCACAGAGTAAATGATGGAGAGTGGGGCGAAGCATACGTCCGTCCATTCGTTCTTGCTTCCGTCCGTCCATGCGTCCATCTGTGTGACCGTCCGTGCATTCATTCGCCTGTTCGTGAGTGCGTCTGTTCGTGCTTCCACACGTCCATCTGTGCGTCCGTCCCTGCGTTCGTCCATGCATCCGCCCCTGCGTCCGTCCATGCGTCCATCCGTCGGTGCAGCCATCCGTGAGTCCGTCCATGCATCTGTCTGTGTGTCCGTTCGTCCATCTACTCAACACTCCAAGTACCACAATCTCGCATCTTTTCCTTATATATTTCCGATATAGAAGCACCACCATCCAGCGGACATTCCAAGTGTAGAGAGGAAGAAGAATATGTGCTGCAGTGGGTCACGCCTTTAGCAAGAGGAGCCGAGCGCGAGCTGTACCCCCGAGCGTTGTGTTTTCTGCGTCGGTTCCTGCCACCCGCTTTCCGCATCAATAGACCTGCTGTGCAAGAACTACTTGCGCCAATAAACCCCGTTTCAGAGTGGTGGAGGTGCTGGGTAACTCAACCTGGAACTCCGCAACAGGAAACTACCTGCAATCCCAGACATGGCTGAAGAAAACACACAGCAAGGTACGACCCAGCCTCCGATGGTCATTTTGCCCACTGCGGCACATATTCTTGTTCCTCTCTACACAAGGACTAAATGAGAGGTGGCACACGCACTCTTTCTTACGGCTTGTGCTTCGTGTCTACTTCCCACCTTTAACCAGCTCAAGTTCATGGTATATACTAGTTCACTGTATTCATGGCACTGCGGCCAACGCTCGCTAAACCTTTTTAAAACGAAGGAGATTACGCGCGGCGAGTATAGCGTATAGCAACCCTTTCTTGTCAGATGTTTCTCAATGTACATGCCAATGGCTGCTAATGGAGATTGTTAGATAGTAGAATTCGGCTTTTACTTTCTTACGGCTTGCGCTTCGTACCTATTTCCCACCTTTAACCACTTTGAGTTCATGGCATAGACTACTTCACTGTATTCATGGCACTGCGGCTCAACGCTCGCTAAACCTTTCTAAAAACAAGGAGGTTACGCCCAGCGAGCATAACGTTGCAACCCTTTCTTGTCAGATAGTGCTCAATGTACATGCCATTGGCTGCTAATGGGGAATGAGAGACAGGAGAATTAGGCTTTTAGTTAACGCGCACGCTACAAATTTTTTATTGTTCAACAACGCACAGGAGAAATCTTCCACTGGCACCACCTTGCAGGTCAAAACGTAAGACTGGTTACACACTACGACTACTACTACGACTACGAGGAACAAACAAGTGCCGCTATAAGGAGCTTCGCCTCTAAAACTCGCATTCGCTACGTTGACCCGATGAGCAAGAAATAGGTATGACGGTCTCAGCAGGAATTCGACCCTAGCTAGCATCCTGCGTGGCAAAGAAGTATTCTAACACAGAGCCACGCCAGGCCTCGAATATGATTTTCAAATAGACCCTAATATTCATGTAACGTCAATTCCGATTGCAGTACTGGCTATTTGATTTAATAAGCATGTCATATATACTCCTGTGACACATCCATAACATCGGGTTAACCTCAATTGTTAGGTGCCATCCGCTTAAGTCAATTTATGTAGCAGTGTCCAGGGCTACCATCCTCGCGAACAGCAGCGTTTCATATCAGCTTACCACTTCTGGCATAGCTAATATTCATCTTACTGTGTCATTGTTACGCAACTGTAAACTAATGGGTATATACAACGTATGCGACTGTGTTACGTATGCATGTGTGTGCACTTACGTGTATCTTGAGCGCCACTTAGTGGCGTTTCACTCAAGAAAAAAATAAAACACAGCCATCTTCCATGCGCAAGCTTCGCATACCATTGATTACCAAGGTACGGGGGACTGCCGAATCTTCAATAGACGCAAGTTTATTTTAACCGTCTATAGCTGTTCTTCCCGCTCTTTTTCGCAGTGAGAAGTCAGTAATGGGCATATTTCAGATAGTCAAGTGAAGATACACAAGTGTATACAAAATTATACGTTCGTACTCTAATCGCCTTGTGACCACCCTATAGGAGGTGTATTTAGTCCTTAGACTGTTTTCATGCTTTGTACGCCCCATATTGCATGTAATACATTGTGCTTCTGATTATGTTTTCATTCCTTTATGTTTAGCTTTTCTGATCTTTGTACTTGTCTTGAATACTACTGCTAGGATGATGGGATAGTGCAGCCTTCCTAACATAGAGTAGGCTTCATAATTGAAATTTTTTTTTGTTGAAGCGCACTAAAATAGGACGGACAGAAGAGGCTGACAAAAGAGGCTCTTCTGTCCGTCCATCTTTATTGCGCTTCAACAAAATTTTCAATTATGAACGTAATCAAACTAGCCCAACTTACCACCTTGCTGTAGTGTAGGCTTCCATGTTTTTTTTTCTATATATAATTAAAAGTACTTCGGTTAACATTACGTGCGCGCTAGTACCTGAGACAAATTATTAATTGCCAACCTCTACCCGCTCACCATCGTCACCATATCACAGTGCTAAGAGGTGTGGCGTAAAACCGAAGCTAAGAGTGACAGCGATCATATCAAATAGCTAAAACTCGATGGCCACTATAATACGAAAGCCTCAGCTCAGGAGATTCTCTCGGTAGCCGCAAAATGCCACATGCAAACATCGTTGAAAAGTGTCAGGAAAAATTTTTTGCACGCGCATGGTGCATCTTGCAGCTTCCACTCAAGCAGGGGTCGGGTTAAGATAAACTGATCGCGTAATCTCAATGTCATTCACTCAATCTGCCCCGCTAAGGTGGAGTTTAATGACTAACAAGATTAGACTAGGAAGCGCTGATTTCACTCATTGAGGCAAGCTTTGAGACCCCAGTACTATGGCGCAATTGGTCGTTTGCCATTTAAAACTTCATCGCACATTCTCCTCTAAAGTTAACTTCTGCAGTTTATGGAGAGAGTGAGTGTTTCGCGAATAGACGTAAACAAGCAAAAAAAATATGGACCATCTTCCCGAAGAGAACCCTGATGGGATGCAAAGTAGCAGTGGTTCACACGGCGTTGACCTGGTTGTAACGGGCGTCGACGCGAGTGCTGGAAAAACAGTTTGAAGTGAAACTCGATGTAGCATTTACTCGAGTAAGCGTTTGTTTGAAACGCAAGGACAAGGGAGGAGGGTTGTGTTTCGAGCACGGTGTGGTTTAGAGTAAGATTCATCGCAGATTAACGAGCGTTTTCACTCGGCATGCTGTCGTGCGTTGCGGGCGGTGGAGAGAGTGAAGCGAGAGAGATGTCTGTTTCGAGAGGGTGGAGGAGCCGGCAGCTGCGGGCGCTGCGGCAAGCGTGCTGCGAGTGAGGAAAAGGGTGACGCTGCAGCGCGCAGCTATGGCACGACCTATATTGCCTATATGCACTTCTCCAATACCCGTGGCGAGAGGAACGCATTGCAGTGCGTTCGTGCGGACGCACGCATGAACGGCATTACACACGTGAGTCAAAGCGCTGGTTCGCGTCTAAAACACTTAAATATAAACTTTACTGAGCATGACAAAAAAGTCATGATGATTAAGAAAGAAGTTTGAGATTCTCAAAGGTGACATAAATATTGCTAAAAGTGCATACATACGAGAACCTCACTGACTTGGCAAGAAAATTATTCACAGTGGAGGTTAGACCTTACGCCACTCGCACAAACGTTTCCTGGTGTTCGTGTAAGACGATAGTCTTTCTTGGGATACTTGAACGCAGAAATTTTCGTCTGCCTGCCTGCCTGCCTGCCTGTTTGCCTGCCTGCCTGCCTGCCTGCCTGCCTGCCTGCCTGCCTGTCTGTCTGTCTGTCTGTCTGTCTGTATGTCTGTCTGTCTGTCTGTCTGTCTGTCTGTCTGTCTGTCTGTCAAAAGATTGAGCCAAATGGCCAGCAGCCATCTTTAACTGGTCGCTGCATTGATACGAGTACTTGGGAACATTGTCGAAAAAGCAAATATTACGTAAATGCCAGGTGAAACTTGAATACATAAGTATTAGGTGGTGGGTTATTAGAAAGTACATAGATACATAATTTTGAAGAGCATAGTGCTTCTCGCGGTGTGTTTAAAATGCGATGATATACACGCGAAAGTGATAGTCTCTCACGCTGTGCTGAAAATACGCGAAAAAGTGATCTGTCGACGATATGGTGTCGTCACCTGGCAGTGGTCCTAGGTTCTGCACAAGCTCATGTTTCCCCATGGTACAGCCAAATGGCGTACATATCTGACGTAGTGCCTCCTCTATATAGTCAATGTCAGCCAGATGTGGCCGATACAACACAGAGCAGGCGCTGTCTGAATTAAGGCAAAGCATAAATGGCTGCTTGGCCTGATAAAGACATTCGCAGTGCAGCACGCAGACACGCATCAATTTTTTGTTCGATGTTATTGAAGAAGGGAATGAACTATTTGCAAATATTTTTAATTGCACTGATATAAAGGCGTGTGAATATCTGCTTGATAGTAATATTTTTAAACATTCATTAGATGTTGACTTGCTTAATAATCTATGTTTGCGTTCCAGTCACGTATTTCTGATTTTGATGTTTCTGCACTGTTTTCATTATTGCTGTTTAAATTTGATGTACTTACAGAAAATATTCCTATGTAGGCTCTGAATAATTCCTCTGTGAACACTCCTTAAGTTAACTTGACAACCGGATATGTGCAGACAGCAGTTATCTTCACTTTAATGCGTTTTCCAGTGTAACAGTCAGCAAGTCCTACCGTCATTCTCCAGATTCACGTAACTTCAGTTTACTAGCTTGACACCAGACCTGCTCAAGCAAGCTCTTCGGTTAATTTTATTGTAGCATTGCAAATTCTCAAACATAATAAAGCTGCCAATTTACACCTACATGAGAAAGGGCTTAAACGTCGCAATGTGTGAAATTGTTACGGCAGACAAAAATTTCGAAGCATATGGAAATAATAGGTTTACCTAATTAAGCTGAGTACACTTGGGGCTCATAATACATGGTCCCTACGTGGAGTTAGCGGTGTAGTGCGGGGTCTCCCCTTCGTGTCTGTGGACTGAAATAAAGTTTTAGTCTTCATAATTATATCTAAACCGGCACCGGCTATGTATTTTTCGTTACTATGTACAAATACAATTACATTACAGATTTCCTCTCTTTCAAACACACGCTGAGTTTAGTATCTTTAACGCAGAAATACTACAACTAGGCAAATTGTGAGGTACTAAGTTCAACCATACGAGTGAGGAGACACCTCAGTCTGTGTTGCAATGTCTCTCTTCACAATGTAATGGAAGATTGCGCTAAGGGAAGAACAGTTTTCACTCTTCTTTTACCCTTTCTCTACACTTTGCCTTTTGAACTGCCTACGCCGCCGCAGCCTCCTACCCCTAACCAGCTAAGCCTTGCTCTGGTGAGCCAAGGCAAATAGGCCTGCCTTAACTCGCAAGCTTACCCCGTTCATCATGAAAATCGTGGAAGGCGAAGCAATATCGCCTGAAGAAGTGAATGGCCCAGGCTGGATCACAGCATACAACCATAAACCAAGCAAGAGAAAAGCTAACCAATCCCAAGACACAAGACCAACAAGTACGCGTGGGAGACGTAGGGACGGAGGCCACACCACCGGACCGAGAAGCGCATATCAACGCCTTGTCGCTACTTTGAGGCTTCCTCAACTCCCGAAGGACACATATCGCATAATCGCAAGGCCCCGAGATGGCCTCAACGTGGCTAAAATTACACCGGTACAGTTTGAGCAAGCCCTGGCAATGGCAGCCATCCTAGCTCCTCAAGACCTCATGGAAGACTCCAATGCCCAAACGTAAGCCAGAACGTTTTCATCGTGTGTACCCCAAGTGAACGAAACGCACGAGCCTATACCACGGTACAGCAAATCCGTCTGCAAGACACCCTGTACTGAGTTGCTCTATATCCAACTCTACCCGATGACACCTGCAAAGGGGTCATCCGAGCCATCGACCTCAACCTCAACGATACCCAGCTCCGAGAACTGATTGTCACAAAGCGCAACCCCAGTACCCTGGAGGTGAAACGCATTGAAAACACCACAGCGGTGACCATCCTGTTCAAGGGAATGCAAGTTACTAATCCAAGACATCGCCAAATATTGCACGGAGCTCACACGACCCCAATGGCATAAACTCTGCTCGGCGGTCGATGGCCGCAGGAGTTGGGGGTAAATGAAACCTCCTAAAATACATGCTAAACGACCGCCAAACAAACGACAACCAGAGCCATACCATAGACTGTCTCCTACACTCACACAAAAAGAGATGAAGAATGGAATCATCCTTTCTTGGAGAAATCACCAAACAACGCATCCCCTTAAAGACTGCACAACCACCGACAACCCACAATACAGAATGTGAAACAATACCCAAACTTCACGAGCCCTTCACGGAGTCTGAAATTCGGGAAGCTTTACATAACCTCAACAGTCGATCAGCCCCGGGTTCTGACAAGGTAACCAACCGTCTGTTGCGAAATTTAGACGACCAAGCCATCACAATACTCACAATAGACATTAACCACGTGTGGGAAACCGGCCAGGTACCTGAACAATGGTGCACGGCCACGGTAATCTTTCTCTCAAAGCCTGGTAAGTCCTTAAACTTCGACAATATGCGCCCTGTCTTCCTAACCTCATGTATGGGAAAAGTAGCTGAACATGCCATCTTAAATCGTGTAGCACGTTACATAGAGGATCACGAACTCTTTCTTTCAACACGGTAGGATTCCGTCCGCACTTATCAACACAAGACGTCATACTATTACTAAAGAAACAGATCTTCGACTCAAAAACGATACATGTCCATGGCATCCTCGCCCTAGACCCCACTAAAGCATTCGGCAGCGTCTTCCACTGCTTTATACTTGAATCCATGGCCAGCCTCGGTCTCGGAAAAAAGATTCCAGGCATACATTCGTTCTTTCCTACAAGAGCGAAAAGTCCAGCTTCAAATATCGCAACTTACATCCGACACTTACACATTAGGTTACAACGAGACCCCACAAGGGGCTGTCATTTCTCCACTTGTTTTTAACATAGCAATGAAGAGACTGCCTGACAAACTCCATGACATACCTAACATAAACGATCCTATATAGGCAAATTACATCACCATCTGGTGCCCGGAAGGCTCCTTGGCAGAGTTAAAGTAGGCTCTTCAAGTGACTCTCGATACCACATAGCCCTACCTCAAAAACACTGAACTACGACTGTCTGCAATGAAATCAGAGTTCCTACTATACCGGCCATCTCGCCAAGGCATTCGTAATTTAACGCCCTTATATGAGCTACCCATAGCGCTACACGCCAAAGATGGGCAACGAATACCCCGCGTGGACTCCATACGCATTCTTGGCCTCCTAGTCGAGGCCACTGGCTGCCATGCACGAACGATAACTCGCATCACAGCTAAAACGGAAAACATGCTCCGACTCATTCAACGAGTATCGAGTCACAGACGAGGCCTTGGGGAGGCCAACCTTTTGCGCATATACCATCCGTTCCTGATGAGCCACATCAATTACGTCGCCTCTGGCCACAACTGGACGAAGGTGGAAAAGATGAAACTAAACACACGCAAGCGCAAAAGCATTAAACAAGTCCTCTTCTTACCTCAAAACACGAGCACTTCCCATCTCGACCAACTAGGCATGCACAACAGCATTGATGAAGTGATCGAGGCCCAGACGAAGGCCCAAGTGATCTGCCTCTCCTTCCCCAAAGCAGGCCACCGACGTCTAAGCGAGGCTGGCATGTCCCCACATCGCTACCTTGAACGTGCAGTAACCCTCCCAAGAGCTGTCCGCGCTACCGACATGCTAACCCCATTACCGCGAAATATTCACACGCCACACAACAAAGGCAGACGCCTGGCCCGCGCTCGTGCAATCCTTGACCATACCACTGCGAATCGCAAATCTACCGTTTTCGTCGATGAGGCGCAATACAATAACTCCTCCACCTTCGCACTCGCGGTAGTAGATGGCGATGGAGCCCTATGCTCAGCCGCCTTGGTTGGGCTAGCAACAAACGCCATAGCCGAGCAGATTATATAGCTTTAGCAGTGATAGAACCCCCCCCCCCCCCCCACACACACACCCATGTCTTCACAGGCTCTCGCGCCGCCATTCGGGCTTACGAAAGCGGCAACATCGCTCGAGAAGCAGCCCACATTCTACAAACTGGCAAATGCATGGGCTTGCACTACCTCTCTTGGTTCCCTGGTCACATGGACAAAGACGTCCACCCGCAGCAACCCAACCTTAACGAAATTGCTCATGAACGAGCACGAGAGCTGACCCGCTGCGACGATCAATCAGCCACTGTAGAGCTGGGCCCTGACGTTTAATGACTCACCTTCCACGAAATTACCTCCTACTACCGAAACGGTAGAAGCCAATACTCTTTACCACATGCAAAGCTCTAACGCGCGCAAGAGGTAGCTTTTCGCATGCTACAAACGAGATCGTACCTATCATGGGGCCAACTCAGCCCTTACAACTCGGACATAAATTCCCAATGCCCAGACTGATCAGAAGTGTACTGTTCCCTCGAACACATGATGGCAATGTCCCGTGTTACCTCGAGGAACTGTCACCAGTGAGTCCAACTGGGAGGAGGCACTCAGGAGTCTCAATCTCCGAAACCAACGAAAGGCAGTCCAGAGGGCCCAAGAACTGGCAGCACGCCCCCACGTTCCCACCCTGACTCGGGCGTCGCCTACAGTAGCGGCTGCTGGAATGTCTCTCGTGGACACCCTGGTGGCGTAAACTCCCGGGACATTTAATGAAGCTCTTGACCGACTGACTGACTCTTCTTTTCCGCAGAAGCTTTATTCTGTCTTGAAGGAGTCATTGACTCATTGAATACATCCTGAAACGTTGTATGTCCACTTCACAAGAAACGGCCTCTGGGACACTAGACGCTTTGTTTTTGTTATTCTATAATTTAGTGTTCCTTTCGCCCTCTTGTATTTTTTGATACTAGGATATCACATTTACTTTAAGCTCTTGCCGAAACTTGGGACGTGACTTGCTTTCTGGACGGATGTGCCAGTGCCAGTACATTTTTTGCTGACAACTGGCCTTAGAGGCAGCCTTTCCTATCGTATACTCTTTGATTTTGCTATTGATCATTCGCTATCTTTCGTCTTTTCTCTCTCTCTCTCTTTCTGTAACATCTCTTTTCTAGAATCTTTTATTCCCCTCATCCCTTTGCCTAGCACAGGGTAGCCAGCCAGTCTTAGAACTGGCCTACTTTCCTGTCCTTCCGCTTATTTCTTTCCTCCTTCTGCCAGTGTTCTTTGATGCCCACTAGACTGTAATATAAACGTTTAACACAGCTACACGGCAAAATCAAGGGAAGCAAATAACTTTGGCGGCAGCGAGGCACGGCGTCGGGCCAGGGCCGTTCGAGGCCTCTAGTTTCGCTTATCCTTGCATCGACTTTGGTAACTGTGTCTCGTATAACAGTTGCATCGTCCAGCTGCGTTTTACAACCAATAGCGTGACATTTTGGTTTCTATTTTTTAACAAAATTAAAAAACAAAGGAGTTGATACCGTTACTTGACACCTGCTACCCGTTTCCACTGGATTGTTGCAAAAATAAAAATAAAAGAACGAAGAAGCACATATACATATATACAGTCCTACATAGGTTAGTCCAAAAGTTATCCTTTGGGCAGACCAAATACCAAGCCACCACGCTCTTTTTCAACCTAGTCTGCTCAGTAATGGTGAAAAATCTTTGCGTCTCCGAAAAAGCGTTGCAACACTTTTATTGTTTTGCGATTTATTCTAGATGGCTATGGGCCAAGTACTTTCTGCGACCTAAATGTCCGTTCAGAATCTAGCATGTGGAGTTTCTGTTCGAGTCGCCGTCTGTGTTTGTCGTGTTTCGGGCAGTCGAGCAACAGGAAATCTATATCCTTGTCGTCGTGGTGGTGCGAACATGCTGACGATGTTGCACGCTGCACCCGAAGTAGGAAGTCATTTCTTTTTCGCTAAACTAACTGTAGTTACCGGCGTGTCCATTTATATTGTGGCCTTTAGCGTTTGTAGACATTAAGGTGTATGTTATGCTATATTTTTATTCAGTGAACATGTATGGCACGACTAGGCAGAACACTATCAACTTTTCCGTTTAGGCTGCCTGTTAGTACGCAAACAGATCAATCAATCAATGAATCAATCAATCAATAAATCAATAAATCAATCAATAAATCAACCAACCAATCAAACAATCAATCAATCAATCAATCAATCAATCAATGAACAGATCAATCAATCAGACCATCCAACCGTTAAAAAGGCCGTAATATTTGTATATGCTTAGTACCCATGAAGCATACATTTCTACTGGAGCCGACTTGAAAAATACAGACGGTTTCTGCAACCAACTCTTCCATAGTCTTCAATACCATGCATCTTTCTAAGACTATTGATATTGTTTATAATTATTCACTGTCCAGTGGATTCCATTTCACCAGCTTTATCATAAAACGGAGACCTACTTTTTGGTCAAGTGTCCACTTTGCCTAAATCTCACGTTGGTTTCAAGAACTACATGACGAAAAGTACTGTGACAATACGTGTCAAAGCACTTTTCATCGACTGCACTTGACCTAAGAAATCAGGAAGAAACTAAATTTCTTCCTGATTTCTTATGTCAAGTGCAGACGATGAAGAGATCTCCACAGTGTCTAGTACTGCAAGTGGTTGATTCCAATTCTTGGGAAGAGCTTCAGGCCTAATTCTCGAGTACGCTGCGAAGTCTGAATTTCCCACCTTCACTACATTGCAAAACTAATTATTCACCATTAAAAATCTCATTGATTGTCACAACAGTGTCTCAAATATTTCGTCTAGTATTAACGTCACTCTTATCTGCTGTGGTTCTCTCTCCAGTATACGAGTAGGCACCCGCCACGGTCGTCTAGTGGCTAAGGCACTCGGCTGCTGACCAGCAGGCCACGGGATCGAATCCCGGCCATGGTTGCATTTTAGATAGAGGCCGAAATGCTTGAGAACCATGGGCTTGTATTTAGGGGCACGTTAATTAACCCCGGGTGGTCGAGATTTTTGGAGCCTCCCACTACGACGTCTCCCACAATCATATGGTGGTTTCAGAGCGTTAAACCCGAACAATTAATTTTTATTATTATCCTCACTATTACAGAAAAAAAAACACGTAAGGAAGCTTGACCGCAAAAGTATGCAGCCTTCCAAGGAGCATCAGGGATGCCTGTACGATTTTTGAAATAAAAATTAAGTTGTCTCCCCAGGTTCAGTGCTGCTTCTATAGTTACCCACACACCCGAGGAGCCGTTCTCGCGTTATACGTTGGTTCATACCACATGTTGCGGCGAGTATGACACTTTATTCCTTTCTATAAGCGTCGTCGAGAGCACCCAGTGACACTGTAGACATAGCAAGGTTGATGCCAGCACAACACCTTTTCAATCACTAATGTTTTGCTGAAAGCATAGAGGCGGTGCACTTATACAGAAAGGAGGACGTGGTACAGAACAGCAGCACGTAGATAAAGCCCGCACCATCGACACAATTGTCATGAATACACGAAAGATAAAGATGTGAAGTGAAGCGAAGGTAATTTTTCTTTCACACAAAGGGGAACGTCAGGGTTTAAAGCTGGAGCGCTTGATAAACGCTTCGGCTCCCTTGTACAGCCTGACATCAATTAACGCAGGCACATAAGTTTAGAGGTAGCCGCATTCACCAGTGTAACACAAGGCTACTGTTAGGCATGTAGCGTAGCTAAGATACAAATCATGATAAAATACACAAACTGCTACAAAATAAAAAATTATACAAAGTACAAATATGATTGAAGAAAACATTTCTTTTTCGCTTTTTGAATAATTTTAATGCAATATCAAAATGAATATTTGTCAACATTTAAACAATAGCCACAGTTACCTGATAATTTAATTTTGGTGTGCTATACCTTGTGCACGTCTTAAAGATGCGGCAAATTTGTTTTCGAAAGTGGTATTTGTCATTAGAAAAAGTACAATTTGGAATATTCAGTTCATCGCTCTTTATAAAATGCAACGGTTGAAAAAGGTAGACGTGGTTTGCTTTAAGCAAATCGTCATTACGAAACAACGGGAAAATCTTTGGGCCTGCCACAGTGCCCATCAATGTACTTCAAAACTATATTTTGGAGTACTTGTAACTTTTTTGTTACTGTTAGAAATGCTCACTCTTATAAAAGAAAATTTGGCAAAGAGCGTCTCCCTCTGCACTTTCAAAGAACTAACGGCGATGTAAAAAAAGTAAAAAAGAGTGATGTCGGGATAATGCACTTGAACATCCTCACGATCCTCTGCCCGAATAGCTTCGACTTTAGCTCCACTGCCCCTCTCAGCCCCTTTCGTAAGCCTTTCCATACTCTAGGAAACTTGTCGAAAGTACCCGGAGACACAGATTTTTTCGGGACGATCAAGCGGAAATCGATAAGCAGTTAACAGCCCGATTTGCCACGGCGTTCTTCCGGGTCGCGTTCGGGCAGAACGCTTAGTTAATGAACCCTTCCCTCGCGAACGTCTACTGCCACGATATCTGACTTGCTGATATTGATGCTGCCTTCATCTTAAGACTACGCGGCTGGAATGCTGCATTAGGGCGGGGTCCAGATCGGGTGATCGTCTACAATCAAAGCTATATACATATACGTGCTTGGCCAAGGCACGCCGGGAGTATACGAGGCCGTGCCTAATCTAAGTGAAACTTTACAAGGCGAGCTTTTCATTAGCCACGCCACATATTTTATTGAATGCGTAATTTCTCGCTCCACCTTTCTTACATTGGTCAACTTTTGAAACAAGCTGCTTGCAAAGAGAACCGATTTGACACTGGAGCTGGTCGGTGGAAATGTGTTGCAGGATAACGGAAGACGATTTCACGGTGCAATATGATACCTCACACTTGCAAAGCATGCCACTGCATCGCAATTCGCTTGACCATGCTTTAGCTATGGCCTATAATCTGGCATCATTCCACCTCATCACATATATGTAGCATCAATATAAACAATAAAAAACAGAGAAAAAGCTGACGTACCCAGCCCTAACCATCAAATGAGACAGATACTTCACATCAGCATACATTTCAACGCTTTAGCCAGTGTTAGGGCTGTACATAACTTCAAGATCACTTTCATTGTCGAAGTAGTCATCGACAGGGACGATCTGATAAGTAACTATGCCATGTCTTATGCCATTTCAGAGTGCTCGTACATTATGCCCTCCCCCCCTCTCCTTTCACAAAATGTTCCAGACAATTGAACCCATGGTGTATTTGTGTAAATAGAAAGCAACATACTTCAAGTAAATAACCTGCCGTATTCACCGGATCATTTCGTCTGTCATGGTGGTGCAGTGTAATAACGGCGATAAGCTACTGAATAGATATCGCAGGCTCGATTGCGCACAAGTTTGTCACGTTTCCATGAAGGTGAAAAGCTAGGAGCACGTGTGATGTGCAATGTCAGCGCACGCTGAAGACCATGTGCACCAGGTGGTCTAAATTTTCGGGGTACTGGACTACCTCGTGCTTCATAATTAGTTTGTGGTTATGGCACGTGAAATACCATATTAATGTTATCTATACCAACTTACTGCAAAGCCAAACACAAATCACTTTTTTGACAGTATAACTATTATGGAGTAATTCAGAATAAAAAGCAAAGAAGAAAAGCCGAAAGTGGGGGTTAACAAAAGGCATGTCCCATTTGATACCCTGCACTGCTGGAAAAGGGTTTGAGATTCAAATGATGAATAGTACAGAACAAGGTCCTTTAATTGAGGAATCCCATGCGAAATAAGCTCATGCAATCGTAAATAAAATAAATAAATAAATATTACTCTGCGGAGTATCAAGTGAATAATGACTCTAACGCGTGGTGTTTTTTCAATGTTTCCCGGATGCGATAGCAAAATGCAAGTTCTGTTGTGAAGTACGACCTCAGTGGTACAGTATGTAATTACCTTTTGTAAAAAAAAAAAAAACTCAAATGTGCGTGCTCAAGCAAAGTAAATGTGGCCTGCAATTCTACGCTCAACTGCCAGCTCTGCAATTGCCCTCATCATCTGTTCGCGCATCGAAAGTTCTGAAGCACGACTCCAAGCGAGCGCGACAGTTGCTGGGACAAGAAATAACGCGGGTATCAGACATCTACACCGTTGAACAGTGAGACGGTTATTAAAATATTCGCACGACAAAAAAGAAAAAAAAGGTTCAGCTACGCAATAAAGGAGCGAAGACAGGTGGCATTCCTCACCTCCTTTTTCCTTTTCCTCACGCTCTCCAATCTTCCTCACCCCATGCTCTACCTTTTCCATTTTTTTTCTCCTTACGTTCATGTCACTCGCCGTTACCATCACTTCGTTTACCGAACTCTTGCTATAGTACACTGTAGAAGGCTATGCACTGATTTAATATCTTTCCTCATCTCCTTTCACCTCACCACTTCTTCTAGGCTTCACTTCCCTTCCATATCCCGTTGCTGTACTACATGCTGTGGATCGCTATGCTTTGTGTAGCCGCCTAGTTTTGCGTCTACGCTACGCAGACGTAATTGAAGCCTAAAGAGCTCCACACCTAGAGTAGTACTTCGTTAGGCGCAAAGTGGAAGAGATTTATGACGACAGAATATGATGCACACATAAACAAGGACACTATATAGAAGAAATACGTAACCAACATAGGCGCTGACTCACAGCTACAATCGACACATTAGAAAATAACGCTTACACACACACACACACACACACACACACACACACACACACACACACACACACACACACACACACACACACACACACACACACACACACACACACACACACACACACACACACACACACACACACACACACACACACACACACACACACACACACACACACACACACACACACACACACACACACTATTATCTATGCCCAGCCCTATTACCCATGCTATTGGAAGAAATTAGACTGAGGAAAGAAAATATTGTGTACTGAAAAACAAAGCATGTAACCATATGCCTAGTTCGTATGTCGCTGTGTATTCTAATATGGTTGTAATATTCACAATCGTTTGGGATGCCCAACCATATTGTAGCAGTTCCTGCATCTATAGTTTATGTGAGGGCACGGCCGGATGCGAAACTATTATAATAAGAGCCCGTGGAAACGCCAAAGCCATCAATTCTTGCAACATATTGTATCTAGACTGCATGTTGGCCTAGTTGGTACTTGCCTAACGACGTACTTTAGCCGCAAAATGACGTACTTTAGCCGCACAGGGTATAGGTACATACAAGGAGAAGGGCAAGCGGCACTTGCAACTAAAGCAGATTGAAAGCAAACCCAAGATTAAGTATACACATACAGACATGCGCAGTCTTCACACAGTCTTACGCTATCCAGAGATCAGACAATCTTTTTTTCCGGTACGTACAATGTCACCAACGTATCGCTGATACACCATTATCTCTTCTTTTTAATGTATAAGGATTCTATCAACTGAAGCACCGTTTTACACCTACTTCAACCTAGAATATTAATCTTTTTAAAACGTGGTACACACTTGCAGGATTTGCAATGCACAGGCCAATTCACCAAGCCATCCTTCATTACATTTATTTCATGCTCCCTATCTTGTTAATTAATACAGCGCCCGGTGTGACTGATGTACGAGTTACCTTAAAAAAGGGGAATTTCATAAACTACGCTTTTCACGCATTGACATTTTTTGGGGGGTACCCACCGCCTTTTCCGCCCCCGTAAAACTGGCTCAGCTGTGCGCGAGAACTGCTCGGGAGGAGGCGAGCCATCGGAGATTCGGCAAGAAAGACGGCACGACGTACTGGAAATGTGCCAAAGTGTGTGTGTGTGTGTGTGTGTGTGCGTAGCTTCAAAATTAGCACAAATTTTAAGTGCTTGCCTATTTGTTATTTTACTTTTTGTCGTGTTTGGTGTTCTGTCGCGAAATCGGAAACGTGACTAGCACATTCCAATTGCAAGCTAGTTGCGAAGATTACGGCATTTGTTTTGCGGCCTTGTTGAGAGAAAATGGACACTGCAGCCGTAATTTGTGATCTGCGCTAATTGACCACAAAAGAATGGCTGGCCCGCATTGCTTCAGCCGAGACTACAAACGCAAAAAGAAACTGGTGGAGTGCTTCGTGCTTCTTTTAATCCGTACCATTTCACAGTTCACCTCTGCAGAACCGTGCGAAATCTCCTAATGACCTCCAATGGCTAACGAGAAGGTTTTACTGGCTGCCCGTCGGCCATCTTCAGTGGTTATCCAGTCATTGCGGCATTAACGCTAATGAACGCATGAAAGAAGTGGCTCAATCAGTCCGCGATGCGGCCCTGTATTTATCGATCCCGCTCGCTCGGACAGACGCTGCAAACAAACTTGTCATGTGTGCACATCACGCTTACTGCTTGGAATAGGCGAAAAACATCAGACAAGGGATAACACATCTACTGCATTCTGCTTTAAGCATTGCGACCCAATCGACAATCATTTACAGATTTACGTGTCGCTATGTTGATTCATAAATTTGACGTGTCAATGTAACCTATACGCTGAGGGAGACTTCAGTGAGGGCTCAGGATAATACTGAGCAACATGGATTCGCTAAGGTGCCCTGGCATCGCATCGTACAAGCGTCTTTCTTGTGTCGCCGTGGTGGTGCTATAGTTTCGAAAGAAAACGATGGCGCCAAGTGTCTACTGATGAGGCTTTATAGCGCGGTAAGTGAGTACTTGGAGAGAACGGAAGAAGGTCGAAGAGGCGAGGTGCTTGGCAGCGCCCAGAAATACTGGGGGCTGAATGAGTGCTTGTGGAAGTTCATCCAGAAGGGTTCGTGCATGAACGATCTACTTGTGTTACATCCAATCGCCAATAAACTTTATCATTTTTCGAAACTATCAGTAATGTAATGAGAGCACTTCAATCAGCTGTTTCTGTAATGTTATCTAGTGGCAATAAAAATTAGAAAAAAATTCTGCAATTTTGCTGAATTCTAGAAGTAGTTATTTTATCTCTTGAGGATGAGATAACCATAGACCTTATTTTGTGCCAGAACCACATTATTCTGAACAGAGTCTGTCACTTACCGCTGTACACAGAAAGTGCGGCAACCAGTCTGCCGGAAGAGCTGATGCTCCGACATACACTTGCATATATATCTGACCACTCTTTCAAAACAATTTCTCTCCTTTCCGACACAGAGGACTCAGAGAAGGCTGTCATAGTTATCAGTTGATATTTCCTAATTCTATCTCCATGTTGTTGTTCTGTTAATAAACCCACTGTCCCTAACTCCTGTGCGAGGCAGCAAACCTAAGAACTCTGTTTGGTTAAGCTCGCTACATTTACGTTCTCCATGCTATAGCTTCTGATATCTTTTTACTGAATATACGAGCTATGTGGAAGGCGGCGTAAACGGATTGAGTAAACCACGAAACAACTTTCGGAAGTGCCTCGGTACCAAGTCCTTCATCTTATAAGGAAGTCCTTTATACCTGTAAGAACGGAGTTGTGTATTTGAGAATCTAGGCTACAGTGATGCCGTTTGGAGAAAGAAGTAAGGCATGCCATTGCGTTTCGTTTTTTGATTTGCTAACCCTCAGTGTGTTTTCCAAAAGCAAATGTAAGTTACAATGCCACGCCTTTCAAAGATTAGGTAGGTCTGAAAATGGATCTACAGAAAACTAAAGTAGTGTACAACAACCTCGGAAGAGAACAGCGCTTCAAGATAGGCAGCAGTGCACTGGAAGTTGCAGATGAGCACGTTTACTTAGAACGGGTAGATGCCGCGGAGCCGAACCACGAGATTGAAGTAACTAGAAGAATAAAAAACTCATTTGGCAAGCACTCTCAAATCATGACAGCTAGATTGCCACTATGCCTCAAGAGAAAGGTATATAACAGCTGCATTTTACCGGTACTTACCTACGGAGCCGAAACATAGAGGCTTACAAAGAAGGTTGCATCGAAATTGAGGAGAACGCAGCGAGCGACAGAAAATAAAATGATAGCTATTACCTCAAGAGACAAGAGAGGAGGCTGGGCTCAGGGAAGAAACCCGGGGTGAAAGTTATCATAGTTAAAATCAAGAAAAAGAAATGGACATGGGTTGGGAAAATAGCTCATAGGTAGGATAACCACTGGCCATTGACCAGGTTAACTAGGATAACCGCTGGCTGGATTCCCAGAGAAGGCAAGTGGGTGAGGGACAAAAATTAGGGGGCAGATGAGATTAGGAAGCTTGCGGGTATAAAGTGGCCGCAGCAAGCACAGGACCGAGTTGACTGGCGGAACATGGGAGAGTTATTCGTCCTGCAGTGAGTGTAGTCAGGCTTATGATGATGGTGATGATGATGATGTGACTGGCGAGAACTGTTTCGAAGACGATGGTTAATATCTCGGTATTCCATGAACATTGAATGGTGGAAGCTTTCGAATATGATCACGGGCTCAGAAACTGTCTTTTTGCCTTGCGGCTTCTATACATCTCGAAGGTCTCGCCATCACATTCTTCATTGCTGGCATAGCAGTGCCTGGTGTCGTCACTACCAGTATGACTCTCGGCACTGTTATGCTTTGTGGAAGCAACACCCGCCAGCATTCCAGTGTCCAGTGGAAGCGCGTGGGGCTCCAGCTCCACCGCATCCCAAAAGAAAACCACACTTGACTGGTTAAATAAAAGTTATTCACAAAATAGAATGGAACTGAAACATGCGGCGTTCTGCCACACTGACATTTTATTGTCTTCCTTTCGAAGATTACTTATCCCTCCGAGTTTAAGGTGATGAGACAGCCTTGAACACCGTAAGTTCACACAGATGCATATTAACATATCATAGAAAGGCTAAATAATCAATCTTTGTAGTGGGTAAGAGTACTTGAACCCTTACTGAGTCTGTCTTCATGCCAGAGTAAGTGCCGAAAGCATCTTTGCGTTTTTAAAGTGCGACCTAGCTTAGAGAGCGACATTGAGCAGAGTCTTCACCAACTTTGCTTTTTTTGCTTGTTTTGTTGCTTCTTTCATATAGAGTCTCCATTTATTCTTCTTTGCGCCATTCGCCACATTCGGGAAGGGGAGACATAAAAGAAAGGAAGGCAGGAGGGAAGAAAAAAGAACAGAAGAAAAACAAAGAACACACGCAAACACAAGTAAATATTCGCACGGAGAAACGTCTATAAACGTGAGGCCAAGTGGTTTTCCTTTAAGAAAGTCAGCAGCCCTCGATGGGCCTGGTCACGCCTAGAAGCACATCCACCTAGGAACAGGTAGTCATGAAGAGTCGTGCACCTAAGTCCAATAAGTCCATATTCCTTCGTGAGCAGTGCTCACTACACAATGCATCTAGGGCACTCTAAAATTATGTGTCGTAGTGTTTGACAGGAGCCACACGGCGAACATACCTGCGTCTTCCTGTTATATGTATGCCAACCAACCAAACAACAACAACAACAACAACAACAACAACAACAACAACAACAACAACAACAACAACAACAACAACAACAACAACAACAACAACAACAACAACAACAACAACAACAACAACAACAACAACAACAACAACAATAATAATAATAATAATAATAATATAATTATTATTCCCCAACAGAAGGTTGTCCGTAATAGAACCACAGGCTAAGCTCCTTCTCATTTCACCTGTTTCTTTCGCCTCCTATCCTTTTACTCCTTGTGAAATTAAGCAAACTCTGGAGTAGAAAGTCTGGAGTTTCATGCCAGCTGTAGGTACTTTCGTGCACCTAATAAACGTGAGCGAGTGTTTGAGAGCTTAAAAGAAAGAAAGAAAGAACAAAACGAAGAAAAAAGAAGGAAAGAAAGAAAGAAAGACGAAGCTCTCAAGGAGGACCAATTTCCTGCCCTAGAGGAAAGTGTTGCTGAGACGAATCGTTTTGGACGTTTTTCATACCAGCTCTGTTATTGGTGATATGTCGGTTCACGCCACGTTCCAAAATGTGTGCACTTTTTGGGCGCACATTCTCGAACGAAGCAGTGCAGATGACATAGGGTTCTAACGTGACATCACTTCGAATCTGATCGAACGAGAAAGGCATCGCCGGAGAAAGACGGTGTTCACACTATAGCAACAGTAAGACCAATATTCAAATAGCCAAAAGTGTGCAACACAAAATAATAAAGAAGTAAAGGTACCTAATCAGTCACAAAAGGGCACATAGTACATATTATATATTGAAAAGAGAACTACAACTTTAACATTAAATGATAGTTTGTTAAGAGTGGAAGCTTCGAAAAGGTGAGCACATAAAATTGGGGACCGAAGTCTTCGCGTACCATGTTCGTTCTTTATTTCTGCATTTCTCGACATCACATTTTCTCGTATTTTTTAGTCAAAGGCTCCAGGTGCTTACTTATTATGCGTGAAGGTCACCTTTCAAAACAAAAAAATTGATTAAAGCTTGAAGTGTTTCCTCTAGAATAATGTAAACAAACAGCGCTAATTACCTTTACGGACAGCGATTGGCGCAGTAGTTCTAAATCCTATGCTAAATGTTCTCTACTATGCTGTGAAACCTGAGGAAAGGCGTAACGCTAGCTCCCAGCATTCCTGTTCGTACAGTTCTCACTGCCCTATTTACCAAACCTTCGATGACGTCAATGTTTGAAGTAAGTATGCAGGATATCCGTGGCTCGAGTAGAATCTAACGAGGGAGATTTGCACGCTGTATACGCGTGGCATGGGCGCTACTTCTTTGCTGCGCTTTCTCGACTTCCCGCCTCTTACGGCAGTCACCATACGTGTCGTTTGCAGTGAGTTACGTGTAATTTGCAGCAAGTTCAGATGTCAAGGCAAAGGCGCCGGAGAAGCGCTGCTGGAAGGAGCGATTGAGTGCCTCGCGAGGTGGTGGCGCCGTCTTTTGCCTGGCGGGGGTGTCAGCCACTTGTTTGCGAAGCGTTTTAGTGGCCTTAAGTTTGATATTGCCAATATTTCTTGGTTATTTTTTGCAACTGCAATATGTGAAACCTTGTTCGTGTATTTAAACTTGGTCCTGAGCTTTGCCAGTTTTGTTTTAGGCCTGCATTGGCCACCTGATTTTGAGTGCAAGCATGCCACATGAGATCGACGAATGAACGACAAACTGTGCCACTAAAGTGCGACGCACTTAAAATTAGGCTATGCCAAATATACGTATTATCGGGTAAAAGTCGTTGTCAAGCTAACACAAGCATCAGCGTTAACGCTTGGAAGGCTCTCTGAAAACACGTGTGAGAGCTGATGAATTTTGCAGATGATCAGTATATCGATGACAGGCGATTGTCTTAACTGCTGTGGATACGCTGTAAGTGCTACTTTTGTTTCTGGATTCAGGTTTGAGCAATAAACAATTCATACTGACCGTCTGGTGTTCTGCCTATCTTATGGTCACAACCACGTGAGAAAATTATGGAACATCAGCTCTTTCTACGGTTCAGTATTTGAATTTTTCTTTCAACAGAGACGTTAGCATCATTTTAAATAAAGTACAGCAGTATCAAAGGCACAATTGAGTGGATTGGCTTGAAAAACGATGTAATCATCGCGCTTTAAATCTTCAGGAAAAAAATAGACACAACACCAAGATAGAGGTTTCTCTTGAAACTAAACATGGTCGTAAAAACAGACAGGAGAAACATTTGCAGCATTTTGAGGTAAAATCAAACGTTCCACTGCATTTTTTGTTTTTATTTTTATACAATACACGCGCCGATTCTTTTCGACAATGGCACAACACGAGCCTAGCAATGATGCGCAACGTTCACTTTGAAATGAGGTTGCAAAAACCAGATATGTAGTATAAGGACAAACAGCACGCCTACGTAGAAGGTACGTAAAAATATTCCGATATTGGTGCTCTTGTCATTTGAAATATTTGAGTTAAATTATATGCTGGCATGACAGAGAGCGCTTTAGAGTCTGCAATGCATGCTTTCTATTGGAATGAAACATGACAATAATGAAAAAAGAATGAGAGGCGTGTTAGATCGATGTCTCTGTCACTTCCGTGTTTTGGTAGGAAAATGGTCTTGGAAATTGAATGTTTGAGATATATATGCGCGACTATTCGTTGATGTCGGTTGTTTGAGCACAAAAACTCGTTTCGTAAATGATACCTCGGGGCTACGAATGCGTATTCAGGTGCTGTGATACCAAAGACACCAAAAAGACATGATTCCCAATCTTTATCTTGCATGGGAAAGGCTTTTTAAATTTATTTATGAGGTGAGCAGGTTGTACAGTTGTCTCGGAAGGGTAACCCGGCATCATGTATTGAATTTCGCTTGAAAGACAGAAAACTCGTGGCATTTGTTGCTGCGCATAGTTGTTTTGTTTGTCCATAGCACTTATTACACACACACACACACACACACACACACACACACACACACACACACACACACACACACACACGCACACGCACACACACACACACACACACACACACACACACACACACACACACACACACACACACACACACACACACACAGAGTGATCATTTGCTTAGAGAAGGGTGCATTATTATGTACAGCATAGAGATAGTATGTTTTGCAACCTAATCGATTATATTCTTTGCAATAGCCGATCATTTATCGACGTTGTGTTCAGCTTTGGATTGTAAGTCAGTTTACATGATATTCCTGTGAAGTATCATAAAAAATCTTCGTGACGAAGGAACACAATAGTGTAATCTTTATTGCGTATGAATTCAGACATAATCGTTATCATAGACCAGCAAGTTCATGATTCGGAACGTCGACATCAAGTTCACTGCGGCAGAACAGCGGTTAAAATGCTCTTCCACTGAACAGATGGTAGCGCCTTCGATCTTGGCTATGACGATCGCATTTCGATGGAGGTTACGCACAAATTAACCCTTGGTCCTCAGTCAGCAGCGGCTACGAAGCAACTGTCCAAGGTGACGGTCAGACCTGCGGCGTAGCGGAGGGCGCTAAAAATCTGTGGGTCCAGATAGGTCTCCATTGGAATCTGAACTTGGCTACGTTTCACGCTAGAACGCTATCTATTGATTCTAGCATAGTTCTGCTATTCGAGGAATTAGAGCGTGTTAAATGGGATGTAATCAGGCTCAGCGAAGTTAAGGAGACACTTCAAGCGTACACAGGGCTGAAGAATGAACACGTTTTATGCTACTATGGGTTAGTTGACAGAGAAGCATTAGGGGTGGGGTTTCTTGTACACAAGAATATTGCTGGCAACATAGAGGAATACTATAGCATCAGTGAGTGGGTGGTAATTATTATGACTAGGTTTAACAAAAGGTACGAGCTGAAGGTGTTACACTCCTACGCCCCTCCATCGAGCCATGGTGATCATTTGGTTGAACGGCTCTTTGCAGACGTAGAGTCAGCCGTTAATAAAATAAAGACACAGTATACTATTCTTATGGGCGACTTTAATACCAAAGTAGACAAGAAATGGGCCGGAGACCATGCAGTGGGGGAACATGGCATTGACTCTATAAATGCCAAAGGGGAGTTATTAGTAGAGTTTGCATGGCGTAATAAGCTACGGACCTTCAGAAAACCTTCTTAAGAAAATGGGCTAACCGTACATGGATGTGGTGTAGTCCTCAGGACAAAAATAAAATGACATATGCTTTATTTTGTGTGCCCACCCAGGCATTGTACAGAATGTAGAAGTAATGGGAAAGATCCGAGGCAGTGACCATAAAATGGTGAGAGCTCGTATTCACCTAGACTTAAAAAAGCAAAGGCATAAACTTATACGCAAGAAGCCAATTATTGAGCGAATGGCGAAAATAGAAATACAGGAATTTAGAGTTTCGCTTCAGAATAGATTTGAGGCTAAAAATGAGGTAACCTACGTTAGCGTTGACACAATGAACGATAACCTTACTAGCATCACCAAAGAGTCGCAGGTACAGTGGAAGGTCGGAGATTAAGCCGCTAGAGAGGACACTGACAATTTATCTCGAGAGACAAAAAACCTCATTAAGAGACAACACATTGTAAGAACATCAAATTCAACCGATAAAGTAAAGCTAGTGGAGCTTTCGAAGTTAATCAATGAGTGTAAGGTAGCTGACATCGGTACGTATAACATGGAGAGAATTGAGCAGGCTGTAAAAAGTGGCAGAACAAACAGGCAAGACAATGTCATAACCAATACGGATAGGATTGTTGAGGTGGCGGAGGAGTTCTACAGAGTGCCGTACAGAAGTTGTAACAACAACGATGATATTGTAAGGAGCGAAAATAACCCAGAGGAATTGGACATTCTATCAGTAATGACTGGGGGAATAAGAAAATCCCTATAGCAGGAATGCAAAGAGGCAAAGCGGCTGGTGAGGATAAGGTAACAACAAACCTGCTGAAAGATGGCGGAAACGTTGTGTTAGAAAAACTGGCTACCTCATATATACGAAATGTCTCTTGATTGGAAGGGTACTAGATTCTTGGAAAAACGCCAACATTATATTATTTCGTAAAATGAAAAGACGTCAAGGACTTAAAAAATAACTTGCCAATCAGCTTACTGGTTGGTCTCTACAAAATACTTAAAAATAAGAGATAATGAAATTAAGGCAGCATTATAATGCAATCAACCAAAGGACCAAGCAGGATTTCGTACATGCTGCTCCACAGTATACCATATGCACATATAATGTCAATGAGGTAATAGAAAAGTGCGCAGAATGCAACCAACTTTTATACGTATGTTTCATAGATTATATACGAGAAGGCTTTTGACTCAGAGGAGACGTCAGCGGTAACGCAGGCACTGCGAAATTAGGACATCGAGGAATCCTACATAAACAGGCTGGAGGAAATCTACAGTGGATTCACCAGCACCATAGTTCTCCGAGCGACAGAATGCCAATAAAGAAGAGTGTGAGGCAGGGAGACACAATATCATAAATGCTTTTCACCACGTGTTTACAGGAGGTTTTCAGAGCCCTCGATTGGAAAGAATTAGGGATTAAAGTCAATGGAGGGCACCTTAGTAACCTACGATCCGCTGATGACATTGTCTTGATGACTAACTGACAGGACAAATTACAGCTCATGATTACTGAACCGAACATGGAAAGGAGAAGCGTAGATCTCAAAATAATGAGCACACAGCTAAAGTAATATGCGGATACGAACCACGTGAATGATATAATCAAAAGCACAACGATGGTTTCGATCACATTCATCATACATTTTCAAATTGTGAATGAGAATCTGCCACTAAAATTTAAGAGGAGAGTACATAACTAGTGCATCTTGCTGGTACTTACCTACGGAGGTAAAACCTGGCGCTTACAAAAAGGATTCAGCTTAAATTGAGGACGACGCAGCGAGCGATGGTAAGAGAAGTTATAGGTGTAACTTGAGAGACAAGAAGAGATTCGAGTGGGTCAGGTAATAAACCGAGGTGAATGATACCATAGTTGTAATCAAGAAGAAGAAATGGGCATGTGCCGGGCACGTAGCACGCTGGCAGGATAACCGGTGGTCATTAATTGTCACTGACTGGATTCCCAGAGGGGGCGAACGCACGAAGAGGAGACAGAACGTAAAGTGGGCCGATGAGACTGAAAGTTCGCATGCATAATTTGGCAGCATGAAGCACAAGACAGGGTTGAATAGTGGACGATGGGAGATGTCTTTACCCTGCAATGGGCGTATCAGGCTGATGACGATGATGATGGAATGTTAGAGAACAATTCAATGTGCGATGTCAGTGCGTGGTAAAGGACACCTGATTGCCAAAATTTTTGGACTCTGGCACTACGGTGCACCTCGTAATTATATCATAGTTTTGGCACGTGAAAATTTGGCATATTATTAAAAGCAAAATGTAAGACAAGTAATAGCAACAAATTTTCTGTTCTTGTGCATGTGCTATTTCTCGAATTTAAATCATCTGTGACGCGTACTCATTCACACGCGTGACAGATGTCATGTCACGCGACACACATGCGCACGCGTACTCATTCAATCAATGAATGAGTACGCGTGCGCATGTGTGTCTGTGTTTGTGTGTGTGTGTTTTGGGTGCGTGTATGTCGGTGTTGCACTGTCCCACATTCGCTAGCAGCGGTCTTTGATAATTAAGGAATATAAATTCTTAGGACTTAGGTGCGCGACCCCAGACGACAACCTCTTTCCGAGTGGTAGTGCTTCCCGACGAGCTCTCCTTACACTCATGAACCAAAAGGACCTGGCCACCCGTTTATAGATGATCTTTTGTTCTTCTTTTTATTTTTATTTATGTTTATTTTCATTCTTACTCATTGAAGTCTTCGTCATTTTTCCCCTTCTTCATCTTCTTTCCTCTTTCTCCCCTCTATTCTTTGTTTCCTCTGTTTATTCCCTCCTCCCGAAAGAGTGAGCATGCGTTGGGCCCCTCCAGGTGGCAGTTGCCAGCTTGCTCTCTCCCTCTTTCCTTTGGTGTCCTTGTGCATCTGTGTGTGCAAATAATAATAATAATAATAATAATAATAATAATAATAATAATAATAATAATAATAATAATAATAATAATAATAATAATAATAATAATAATAATAATAATAATAATAATAATAATAATAATAATAATAATAATAATAATAATAATAATATTAATAATAATAATAATAATAATGTGGTAATTTACATCGTGCCCCACCGCGGTGATCTAGTGGCTTAGGTACTCGGCTGCTGACCCGCAGATCGCGGGTTCGAATCGCGGCTGCGGCGGCTGCATTTCCGATGGAGGCGGAGATGTTGTAGGCCCGTGTACTCAGATTTGGGTGCACGTTAAAGAACCCCAGATGGTCGAAATTTCCGGAGCCCTCCATTACGGCGTCTCTCAATCATATGGTGGTTTTGGGACGTTAAACCCCACATATCAATCAATTATTTCACATCACGAGGCCACGATATGAAATATAACCAGTTCAAATCTCACAGTTTTTCGGTCACAACGAAGCAGTGAAGGTGACAGCAGCAAATTAGAGTATCACCCGAGAAACGGCGAGAAGCCAGACACATGTAGCGCGGTGCTCAGCACGAACGACGCACGAAAGGGAGACACACAGAATGAGCGTGATCTAACAACTGTTTCAATTCGACGCTCACACCACACTTCTCAAACACAAGGAAGGATGAACGGAATCAACGCACAGGTAGATACTGGACAAGTGCAAGCAAACAACTGTCACAGTTGTTAGTTTTTTTTTGTCTTTGAGCAGCGTGCTGCAAGTGTCAACTATGCACAGCCGACTGGCCCCTCCTTCGGCTTTTCTAGCTAGTAGCATTCTTTCGCAAGCGCGGCTGTGCGTTCTATAACTTGCACGCAAACTTTGCGGTTAAAGCACAAGACGTACAAACCTGCTCTGTCCCTAGTTAGGCGTGTCAGTACGGGCGACCAGACCCTGTGAGAGACGGAGGTAAAAATTCTAACTTCGGTGAAACACGTGCGGGGCGACAATCGTTGAAGCGCATCTATCTCGCGCGAATAGAATAGGGTTGAAAAAGTTTCGGCCTGATTTGAAATGTTTCAATAATTTTCAGTGATTTCCTCGTAATATGCAATAAGGCTGAGATATTACACAGCTTCTTAGAGTCTGCAAATGGAGTGCAACAAAGCAAATCGAGTCGTAATGTACTTGATTCTTTGTAGCTTGATTGATCAATTGATTAATTAGTTGATCGATTGAACATTAAGACGTAAATCTTACAGTAGGTTATTAATTTTTTTACAACGTGAATTTGTCCAACGTATGATAATAATAGGCAAAACAGAACCTTTCCCTCATGTTGTACACAACGAACGCGGGGTGGCTTTATAATGGAAAACTAAATGCAAAACAAAATGAAACACATCATACTTTTTACAGTTTCGTGAATACATAGACATCGACAAATAAAATAGTCATCTAGCAATAAGTATATTTCACAAACATTTTAAAGAGTGATGAAGCCCCACCTTTCACGCAACTTTGAAATTTAAATGCAATATATTCCGCACGATAACAGAACATCTTTAAAACTTTCCGTTCAGGCCATTCCTTAAAAACTGTGTATTCGCAAAAATGAAACAAAAATCAGTGCCACATCAATGTATCGAAAAAAGTGAGATCGAAGTTGCGCCGCCATGCTGGTCTAGTGGCTAAGGTACTCGACTGCTGACCCGCACGTCGCGGGATCAAATCCCGACTGTGGCGGCTGCAATTCCGATGGAGGCAGAAATTTTGTAGGCCCGTGTACTGAGATTTGGGTGCACGTTAAAAAAACCCCAGGTGGTCAAAATTTCCGGAGCCTTCCACTACGACGTCTCTCATATTCAAAGGGTGGTTTTGGGACGTTAAACCCAACAAATAAATCAAATCATATGGGGACATCTACAGTTTCATCTACAGTTTCATATTTATTTAATTGTTTTTCACGCATTAATCTTCCGCTCTGTGGCACTGAATATACAGCTTCTGCAAGCAAGGTCTATCCGCGCTATACCTGTATACAAATATTCGTACCTGAAGTAACGCCCCAAAACCATCATATGATTATAAAAGACACCGTACTGGAGGGCTCCAAAAATTTCGACCACCTCGGTATCTTTATCGGGCATTTGAATATAAGCGCACGGGCCTCATTGGACCCCCTGGGGTTGTCTCTCAGAGCACACGGGCCTAAAACATTTTCGCTTCCATCCTAAACCAGCACCAAACCGCACCCTCTGCAATGATCGTCTGTGACGCGGTAACACTATTACCTTAACACGCACTATCACGCTGACGCTGAACTGAAAGAGTCTTATGTAATGAGTAAGGCAAGCGGTGGGGTTAGCTATACTTTTAATGAAACGAACCACTCGCTGCTACGAGAGTGAGCGAAAGTGAAACGAACAGATGTGATGAGGGGCTCTTCGAATCTGTCTGTTTCAGGTTCTGTATACAGCGACATATTACAGCTATATATGCATCGATCATCAGCTAATAAGTAAGATGAGCGAAGTAGATGCAATTATAAACTTGAGTAAGCGAAGTAGAGAAACCTGATTGTTTCTCAAAAATATAATTACTCTGACGTTCCTCTTTCCAACAGTTGCTCTTCCTGGCAACTTCAGGGCGTATTGGTGTATTGTTGCACGGAAACTTCCCCTTTAAACGAGGTGGTGTGCGCTATGCGGTTTCTTATTAGATGCGAAGCAGCTCTTTGACTAGCCTGTGGAGCATTGTTCGTCTGTGTCTCCGTGCCAACGCGCCGCCTCGCCTGCCACGCACTCGCCGCGTGTCACATCTCTTTCACTTCACTCTCTCCACAACTCACAACATTCGAGCGCACATCGAGTGAACACTCTTTCGGCTCGTTTATCTGCGATCGAGAGGACGCCGGAAAGCAAAGCACCTTCGCCCACCGAAGCATGCACCGAAGCAATTTGACCTAACCCGCCCATCGCCGGCATTGCGAGGGTTAGTAGAGCTGATCTCCCTCCCAAGTACTCCTTCACAAGTACTGATATGCCTGTGGTTTGATGTACGTGCCTATAAGAACAGGCAATAAAGCAAAAAAAAGATAGCAGAGCTGATCGCGTACGTTCGCGAGTGGTGACGTCGCGCCAGCAACACCGACGAGACGCGAGCCAGAGAAGCTGAACGAAAGCGTCGGTAGTGGAAGACCAACGACACCGACGAGGTGCAAGTCAAGTATGTTGATCGCTTTCGAGACTAGAGACGGTGCGTGGGTAACACCGATGAGACGCGAGCCAAGGGAGTCGTGCGCAAGCGTCTTCAACGCATCGGCAACACAGATGAGACGTGAGTCAAGAAAGCCGCGTGGAAGCACCGACAGCGGAAGGCAAACGCCAGCGAATCCTCGACGTCGACGTTGTCGGCAACGTCTCGAAGGCGCCGCGCGCCCTCCGACGAAGCGACCACCCGGAGGAGACCTGGAAGAACGATCCGGAGGCGGAGGCGACCTGGAAGAACGATCCGGAAACTATCGAAGACGCTCCTGCTCCGAATGCGTTGCCGTGCTCGTCGGCGACGTTACCATCTTCGCTCTGCGCCTCACTCACAACCTGCCAAAGGAACAGGTTTAGCGCTATCTGGAGGAGACGTTGACTGATTGCGGCGAGGCGAGTCGCTACGCACCTCTTAGAGTCGTGGGAGCCTTCAACGTTGACGTCAGCAGAGGAGGAGGAGAATGGCTCGTTGAGAACATGCGTGGCGTGCACTCGCTTAAGAGCGTGTTGGGGAACGGAAACCACCCACCACAATAAGGGAAACGTGAATCGATCTGGTCTTTGTGAACTTCGACATCGGATGTTTGCAGGAACCTCTCTGCGTCCACTTCACCGATTACGAGATGGTGGTAGTCAAGGCGAAATGCGTGCCAGTTCCAGTCCAGCGCCCGTGTCCACACTGTAGAAACGACAAGAGCCATCGCTTCAAGCGATTCTTCCAGCACTCACCGCCGCAGTCGTGCTAGCACCATTCAAAGCGTGACGCCATCCGTGCGCAACGCTGCTGTGTCGCATACCGGTTCCCTTTGGGAAGATGTGAATTTTTTGTTGCACTTACAGCCTTTCATGTATTGTGATGTGTAAGTGTCAGTGTTTTTAATAAAGCCCATAGGTGACTGCGTCGCCCGTTTGTTTTTGTTATGATATGTGGGGCTTAACGTCCCAAAGCCATTATGATTATGAGAGACGCCGTAGTCGAGGACCGTACGGAAGTTTCGGCCACCTGGTGTTCTTTAACGTGCACACAAGTCTGAGCACACGGGCCTACAGCATTTTCGTCTCCATCGAAAATGCAGCCGCCGCATCCGGGATGCGATCCCGCGACCTGTGGATGAGTGTATATCTGAGTACCTTAGTCACTAGACCACCGCGGTGGGGCGCTTGCCTTTGTTCTATCGCCGCAGTATCTAATATGCGTTATACATGGTTACGCCACCTCAATTTCACTACTAATATCTCAGAAATAAAATCATTAGAAAGGTTAGAAAGGTAACGCGTGCCACACATAATTACGAGAGGGCCAATTATAGAGTCTTTCTTCTTTTGTTCACCTTCTGCCCCGTTCTTACGACAAATCATTATCAACTAGCATGTGTTTTATCCTTGTAAGCGTGGCAATGGCATTTTGATCAAGTTCATGCATATGAAAATTTTACCTGTTCGACATTAATTTATTCAGGATATCAAGCCTCTGCACAATATAAGTCTACACGAAACAGGCGGCCGAAACAATGAAGATCACCTTATTTCAGAAAGCCTTTCAGTGGTGATGGCTATGGATGTGTATGTAATTTGTTTATGCAAGCTCTATCAAACTGTGGCCAAAATAGAACAAAATATAATGTTCATTAAATAAACCAACTCTTCTGCATGGGCAGTATGACCTGAATTAAGTGCATTGAGCTGCATATGACAATAGCCTACCGCATTAGTGAAGGCACAACAATGTTCAATGGGTCGTTCGACGTGCCGCGTTCCAGAACCAATGTTGAAAGTATTACTTTCTTTTCTCAAAACTAATCAAAGTAAAAACTAATCAGGCACAGATCAAGAGCTTATGCTTTCATTCTCTTTACGTCAAAATGAAAATTGACTGACTGCAGAATGACTAAATACATAATTAAATATAAATTACAATTATTTTCACAAACTCACCTAAAATACCACAGTACTTCATTTTCTTTCTTGGAATGTATTGATGAGTGCCTTGGAATTGTGTGAAGTGAATTTGACACGCTCGTCAACAGTGAATCATAATTTGCGCCTGAAGGGTATAATGTAACTCTATTCCATGAAAACTAGCATTGTGAGACTTGGAGCACATCATAATCATTTTAATGTTTGTATCTTAGAAATGCACGTCTGACCTTGGATTGCCTGCAGGTGCCACTGCTTTTAGGTGCGCATTCTAGGCGTTCCTTGGCTGATGTGGACAGTGAATGACGTACTGCTCACACCCAGATTTAAATGACGTTCGTGCGTGGGTATTTACCATAAGTCACTAAGAAAAAAGTTTCATTATGCGCGCCACAACCATGTGAAGTTGTGGATATGATGACATGTTAATCACGTTGTTCATGCACTCATGCGTTCATAGGTCAATTTTTGTGCATAAGCCTCCCAACTGTCCCAAATACCTGACCTCCACCATATTTTTTATGCAGACGACATCACTCTCTGGTGTACGTCTGGATGTCCCGGCCACGTGCAGGATACTTTGCAACGTGGCCTGGACATTATCGCTTCCTTTCTCGCTACTGCTGGCCTGTCCCCTGCACCGGAGAAATGTGAACTACTTTTGCTAAACCGGTCTGCGTACCAGCGCTCCCACAATACCCTCATCTCCCTACATCTTTCTAGCTCTCTCATCCCCACTGTTCAGCAATGCAAAGTTCTTGGCTTCCCTTTGCACGCGACAAAGAACGCGCAGGCCCTACATCACGCTGTGAGGACTTGCCATTCGGTGACCCACCTCCTGCGACGCGTTGTCACTCGGCAGTCGGGGCTCCACGAGGCTCATGCGTGCCGGGTTGCACATGCGCTTGCCCTTAACAAGTTCTTGTACTTTGTACCCTACGTTCATTTCACCGAAACGCAACTCAACACACTCGAAAGAGCTCTATTAGGCCTCTACAAGGCAGCTCTAAACCTCCCTCTCACTACCTCTACCACTAAGCTCTTTGCCACAGGCCTCTTCCATCCATTACGTTCTCTTATTTCTCTGCACCACGACTCTCAGATTGCCCGTCTTTCTCTCACTCGTCAAGGCCAATGGCTATTAGCCCAAGCTGGTATCCCTCACATTCCCGTTTCCGTTCCCACCTTGCCTTCTGCCGCTAGCACCGCTGCTTCTAACCTTCGCATCCTTCCCCTCCCATCCAATATGTCTCCCGTTCTTCACGCCGGCCGGCGTCATGCGGCAGCACAGCATCATTCTCCTCCTCTCTCTACACAGGGAGTTGCCTACACAGATGCGTCATACATGGCTCCTCGGGGCTCGTGTGGCTACGTTATCTACCATCCACACCTTTCGGCACCTGACACGCACACCAGCGGGCCATACTTACACCCGCCAAATGTACTTTCGCTCGAGGTCCTTTCCATGGTCCACGCCATGCAGTCATTTTCCTCCCTCCCTTCTCTCCCCGAGTACACGATTTACTGTGACTCTCACGCCGCCATCCGTCACATACAGAACAACACGTTGCCCCCTGCTCTTCAACAGGAGGTCGAGCGAGCGGCCTCTGCTCTTCAACCCTCCACTGTCTTCCTCCGCTGGGTTCCTGGGCATTCGGGTATTAACGGCAATGAGCTAGCTCATCAGCTTGCCCGCGATATATTGCACCGGGCACCGTTCATTCCCTGGTCCACACCTTCGGAAGACAGTAAGAGCTCCGCGAATAACGATGGGCAGATCTCCTTGCGTCACACTATCAAGGAGGTATATCTCCAACTCCGGCTCGACAAGCGTCTTTACCCTCCCCCTCATCCATCCCTCACGGCGCTCGAGGCTCGAACTCTAAGGCACATCCAAATGAACTGCTTGATAACTCCCTCTCGCCTTTTCCTTTATAAATATAGGTCTAACCCCTGCTGTCCTAATTGTCCCTCCCCATACGCTGACCTGTCACACTGCCTGTTTTACTGCCCAACTGCTCAGCAATCCAGCTATTACCCTCCCCCATCCCTTTCCATCACCTCCTGGCTCGACTGGATCGGCGCCGAAGGGGAAGAAGAACAGCGTCGACTGATCGCACAGGCGGTCGAAATGCTCGGCCTGTAAATTTGGCTGAATAAAAGTCTATTACTACTACTACTACTTGTGCATAAAAATGATGGAGATGACCACCTAGCCATGGAGGCTAAATAAATTGATATATAGAAACTGTCAAAAGATATTTGATTCACTAAGAAACGCTTCGCATTTGAAAGAGTACGCGTAAGCGTATAAGGATGAACATAATAAAGCAGATAATGTAAGCATGCACTTGTGAAGAGCTGCACAAAACAAGAAAAGCTAGTTGAAACGTGTAGTGTTCCACACGAGGGTAAGCAACAGGAAGTCAAGTTGGTGTGCAATAATTAATAAAGTCTAACCTTATCCGCGAATTAATTTATGAGCATTTATTTAGTCTTTTCAGAACACACTGATGGTTGCCTATTAACTTTCAGGTGTCCTACCTGACATAGAGGACAAATGTTCTAATATAGCACACCCAACATTAATCGATATGTGGGGTTTAACGTCCCAAAACCACTATATGATTATGAGAGACGCCGTAGTGGAGGGCTCCAGAAATTTAGACCACCTGGGGTTCTTTAACGTGCACCCAAATCTGAGCAAACGGGCCTACAACAATTCCGCCTCCATCAGAAATGCAGCCGCCGCAGCCGGGATTCGAACCCGCGCCCTGCGGGTCAGCAGCCGAGTACCTTAGCCACTAGACCACCGCGGCGTGGCGACACACCCAACATCGAAGACCACAAGGATTAACAATATATACGAGGTACTAGTCGTACTCCTTCAACCGAAAAACTTCTGTGGATCAACTGTGGATCTGTGGAAGTTCTGTGGATCAACCAATTCATTGAGCCTTATTTCGAATGTCTTTTTTTTTATCCCGTACGACATCGGTCCGATAAACTTAGAAACGTACGAGCACTGTCGCTGTGCTATTGCAGGAGTTTAATGGAAGGAGAATAAGGAAATGAATTAAAAGGACAAAGAGAAAATTTGTTGTGTTATAGCTGTACACAGAAACTTAGCGGTAAAAAAAATGCTACGAAATAGCCATTGGACAGCTAAACAAGAGTATCACCATACACGCGCTATAGCTTTCATCATAGCCCCGCCGCGGTGGTCTAGAGGCTAAGGTACTCGGCTGCTGACTCGCAGGTCGCGGGCTCGAATCCCGGCTGTGGCGGCTGCAATTTCGATGGAGGCGTAAATGCTGTAGGCCCGTGTGCTCAGATACGAGTGCATGTTAAAGAACCCCAGGTGGTCGAAATTCCCGTAGCCCTCCACCTCAGCGTCTCTCATAATCATACGGTGGTTTCCCGACGTCAAACTCCACATATCAATAAAATCCAACTATCGTCGTCGGATTACTGAAACAGTTATTCCCGTTCCAAGAACTAAATTGCATTGTATCTTCTGGAATCTAGTGCCAAAAACCTTAAGACAAATTCTGGCTTATAAATGATGAATTATTACGCGGGAAAGCTGTGTTAAACTGAGCGTACGCATTGGGAGAATGAGCATTACAAGATTCGAGAGCAAGACCATCCGATAAAGGACCGAGATTAGCCCGGGCACACAGCCACGAAGGGGCAATTAAATTAAACTAGAACATCGTGAACGTAGTGAGAGACCAATGCCGCACAGAGAAGTGCCCACAACGTGGATCTACGTTTTGTTTTTCTTCTTTTGTTTTGCGTAACTGCATGCGCACGCATTCGTGGACTGCGTGGTCGGGGTGTCATTCAGGTAACGATGCCATTCGGAACGCAGCAGCTGCCGCTAGGTTTTCTTTTATTTAGCTAATTGAAACCACCGTGCGGCTTCCGGCGTGACGCAGGCATAACAGCGGTGAGCTACAGGGGCCAGCAGAAAACACTGTGGCAATCACCCAATAGTCGGAATGCTTTCTCGTAAGAGCATTAAGCCCGTGCCGAGGTGCTTATATAACGACGATAGGATTACACACCCGTATATATATAGATACGCGGTAGCCGGGTTTGCGTTACATTTCTTTTTCGTATTCGTGATCTGATATCTGACGTGAAGAATATGATCGAGTCACGAAGAGTGTAGAAGTCGACCCTCGTAGCTTTTTTACGAATTTATAATTATTTCACAGTTTTGGTGTCGACACGCTGAGCTGTAACCTTGCCGTTTTATATTTTTGACAACTAAACTACAGGTGTACTCATATGCGCGGGAACGGTTGGAACGGTGCATTTACCCATTTTTCGCCTTATTAATTTGCGTGACCATATAAGAAAATCTGAACTGCAGATCAGTTAACAGCCACAGGCAGCGTGGCCCACGTGTCTTACGTAAAATCATCTACAGAAATCGCGTCACCATATAAGAAAACTTGAATTAAAAATCAGTTAACAGCCAAAGGTAGCGTGGCCCACGTGTGTTACGTAAAATCATCTACAGAAAGAACCACACAGCGTTTTATTTTCTGAACTGTAAAACTAGAAGTTGCAGAAATAAAACGTTTCATTGGTTAACGAGGAGACGCTCTGAATTTTAAGAAAACTTAGATTGCAAAGGTCATGATAACAAGCTAATCAATTGGATGGTAAATTATAAGCACTTCCTTTACGCTACTCGTAATATGATTAGTACAAAAGGTTAGTTATGAAAAAAAGTGTTGATACATCGCAGAACACTTTGATCTGCGCGAAGAGAAAGAAGGTTTGTAGACAATATAAAATGCGACCTCTTGTGTTTACGATACAAAGACTGCCTGCACGGTGTCCCTGTGCCCCAGTATCTGTGGCAATGAGCTCCGTCAAAGCGCCCGTGCAGAAATAAGCGAGAGTTATGAAGCACTGCACACACGTGTCACATTTCACCGCGTTTGTTACTATCATTGCGACTTCTTACGTCTTATCAGCAATTCTGTAATGTCAGTCTTTTTTCTTTTCATGTACAGCGCCCTTTTATTTCGCTGACTACCAGAAAGACGCTCCTCCGAGGCTTGTCTTTTGCCCGCGTATATTTTGTTTTGCGTTTGTTGCCCTTTCTTCTCTAGATGTATGTGACATCGGCAGAGTAAGCGTATCCGTAAATGAGTCGGGGAAAAAAAGTGGTTTTGTCAACGAAAGCGGAACCCTTCCTTATTTTCATTTTTTTTTTCACCCGACAAGACGTTTTTGTTCTTCCGCAGCTCTGTGGATGCAGCCTGTGCGGAGGCGGAAAAAAAAAAACTGACAGAGCAAACCTCTTCATATACGTAATAGTCCGACACGCTAGCGGGGCCCCAAATGTTCAGTGAAAAAGGCTGGTGCTCGTGACTAACCGATCGTGCTTTCAACGCGAAAATTGCCTTCGTCGACACAGGGCCACTTCTCAGTTACGTTTGCGATTTTATTACAAAGTTCTTTATACTGCCAACCTTATTTCTGCTGCATTTTTGGTAGTTGCTGTTTCAACAATATCAGCGCTGGCATGCAGACAAAATTACCTATTTTCAGAGAAAACAACATTCAAGAAAGTGGAGAAAAATAAATCAAACAAAAAATTGACGTCCATCTTTATGGATTAGTATTTTTATGTTTTACAAAATAAACGTACAAAGTCACTTGCGCACTCATCTTGAAATGACTACAATTTTTATGACAAATTCACTGTATCTTCTGCCGACATAAAAATGAAACAGAGTTGAGCTTTTTGAAGCTGCAGTTGTCCTGGACAGTCGTCATGATAAAACTCAACGCTATAGATATATATTGCGCCGACTGAAATAGGAGTATGATAAGTGCAACGCATTTGCTTTGTGGTAACGCTGCAACGTCGTCAGAACTACTTTGCGCAAGAAATACCTTTGCGTTACTGACTCAATCAATCAATCAATCAATCAATCAATCAATCAATCAATCAATCAATCAATCAATCAATCAATTTCTATTAATAAAGGAATACGTACGCTGTATTCAGAATTGGCCGCACCGATTTTAATATGTCATGTCGCTATCGATTGCTTATCGGTAAAGCACGTGAGAATCTCATAATGAGAGCACATATATTGAATTTCTCGGCACGAGGCTTCCGCAACCTCTGTAGCAATAAGCTTCCGCCACATTACGCAAAAAAAAAAAAACGTGGCTAAGAACGTTAATATACTTGTGCATCTCGAAAATGTGCGTGTCATGCACTATGCAAGTTTACCATACGCAGCCGCACATTATGGGGCCGATGCGATCCTGCCGGCAGCACGGAGTGATTCCACAGGAACGTGGTAATGACGCGAAGGGTGGGCAGCGGACGGCAGATGCATTAGGGGCGAATGCCGTCCCGCGCGATCAATAGTCGCCATCACTCGGAAGGTTATGCACGCGGACGGAAAAGCGAGAAACGTAACGTCAGCAAAGGATTCGTGAATGAGGCTTCCCGCTAGCTTGAGTATAGATTCTGGAACTTGGCACTCATAAAAGCAAAATATTTTCCCGAGATCATATTATTCCACTTAGTTTGATATTCACTCATAACAGCGAGACATCGCAGAGACCGCTCAAATAAAAGCAGAAAAATTCGAGGATTTTACGCGGGAAAACTCATTGCAACATATAATTTCAAAGCCGTTATATACAGGCTATGAAACATAAACGGGGAGGCTTATGAACAGTGTCCAACTTAAATTTAGGACGACGAAACGAGCCATGGAAAGAAAAATGATAGGTGTAACATTCATGAACAAGAAGAGAGCCGAATTAATCAGTGAACAAGTGGGTAGCAAGAGCAACTTCGTCGAAATCAAGAATAAGTACCCATGGGTACATCCACGTGTAGCTTGAAGGTAATATAATACCGGCTCATTAACAATAGCATAATAGATCCGCAGAAGAGGCGAACACGCGAGTGCGGTTCAGTTAGTTAGTTGGGCAGACCAGACTGCCAACCTCGCGAGGATAACGTGGTCGCGGCGTAAATAGGACCGGGTTAATTGGTGAAACAGGAGATATGTCTTTGGCCTGCAGTGCGCTTAATTAGTCTGCTGCTACTGCTGATTATAATTACAACACGTGGCGTATTGCGCGATAGTGTGTAATTATAATAACTTGGGATTGTCGAACCTATACTTACACATAAGCAAACGGGGCTCTCTGTGTTTCAACCGTGCTGAAAAGCGGTCGCCATGAACAGCAATAGTACCCGCGTCCTCGAGTTTAGCGACCCATTTACGCTATTACTGCGGCTACCAGGTGCCGGAGTAGCTTAGCTGTGGAAGTATCACAGAGTGCATTGTAAAGTGCAATAATTTGTTAAAGCATGATATGTTTTCAGCCCTCGCTGTCGGCATCAGCTTTCAAGCGACATTGAGCCGAATGCTAGCGGCGTCACCCGGCCATTTCAGACGAGACATCCTGGCATTCAATCGAGAACATACGAGCATTCAGACGAGATCATGCTGGCAACATTGCGAAACATCCTATTGGAAAACTCTATAAATGAGCCCATAAATAATGAAAACTATGCTGATCCCTGTGCCAACAGCAATTGGTACAACACGAAAGTGAAATGCGTCTTTACAGAGGTACTTAAGCACTTATCGGGAATATTTTTGCCCCCAAAAACATAGGAGTTAATGTTATAGCTATAAATTGCAATTTCACGCGAAGAAGGGTAAGAAGTCGTGGCACGCTTTCCAAGAAGAAATAAAGCACGAGGAGAGCATACACAGCACGAGCATGGACTAACAACTGACGCAGTTGTTGCTCCTTTGTGGGCGAGCAGCGCGATTATTTCGCCGACGCAGCCGCTGCAAGTGAAATTCATGATCTCTGTAACTTCAAAACAAACTTGCGGCGAAAACACAAGGCATACAAACCTTCCTCATTTTTGACATTAGCGCACGCGCATGAGCGACCCCAGTATGAGAGGCGTGCGTGCATCGCAATGCGCGGGGCGACGACCTTTATAGCGTGCCCTTCACGCCCTTCACGCTATCTCTCTAGTGATACCAAGAGCACGCTGATGTTCCACCGAGCTTTGAGTACCACCCATAGCGAGTGGTTCATATAAACATATCAGCCAATATTACACTAAAGAATGTACAGTCTGTGAGCGACTTGGTTCGCTTCACGTGCTGCGGAGCGAGAGGTCATAGGTTTGGGCACCAATGGCCGAACCTTTCCTTAAAGCTTTTTGCATCTGAGAGTGTAAATTTTATATCGTCATATCCGTGACGGAAATACGTAAGTGGAGTCATGGAGGACCCCGGTATAAAACACTACAAAACACTATAAAAATGCAGCCGTTTGTAGGTAACCCTTTGCTTTAGGCACCGTGCTACATACCCTAACAGTGGTCCAAACAAGTTAAAAATATATTCACAGATCTTGTTTGGTGACACTCATACTGAAGTTGAAACTTTTTGCACGCTAAACACGCCTTTCTTGTTATCATATCGACGTTCTAAACGTTCCGGGTCGCAGATAGGTCACCATACACTTGCTATTTTGAACGCTAGAGGTGGGCAAGTAAACCACGTGCTGTCAGAAACAGCAGTTTTGCAGACCAAAAGCTCAAAATTTATCGCGCACAGCTACAACCAACCGTTGCATCCAAATGAATAAGTGTGTAATAAAATGTGGAGCACTCTAGTTGATTGTGTCCATGCAGACATGCACAAGTTTTGGCTGGTATAGTCTCCAATTTATTGTTCTTTGCTGGTGGACATCATATGCTTCCATCTGCTATCAATTATGGGAGTAATTAATTTATTCACGGGCTACATACGACATTATATTATGGAATAAGCACTTCGCATACTGGAAGCACCACTTTGCCATGCACGGTTGGTTGAAATTATGTGTTTATTAACCATTACTAGTTAATAGGACGAAAATAGAGGGTGCCACTAACTAGTGGTGTCCTCTTACCCCCCTCTTTTTGTTTCCTGAACCCCTCTCTCTGTTCTTTTTTCCTTCTGGCATCTATACTTTTTCACATTCCTTTTCTACCCCTTTTACAACATGTTACACAGATATGATATGCTACACATAGCTACGCTATGCTTTGCACTTCTCTTTATATGTCTCGTCCTCAACCTGAAATCACTCCTCAGCCATACTTCCCTTTCCCGCCTCCCTTGCTATACTTTACGATACATGGTTTTGCCTGCGCGATGACATACATGCTACGCTATACTACTTCACCCTCTCCTTTGCTTTTTTTATCCACCTCATTCTCTCTTCCTTACTATACTATATTAGTGTGTACTATAATACAACATACCATACTATACTGTACTTTACATGACTATCATACAGAGGGTTCTGCTGTGTGACGCCAAGCGAAATGAAAAGATCTACGACAGGTGACAGCGTACGACAGCCCGGGTCCCTGAAGTGCTTCGAACTTAAACGGAATGTGGCGTAATGCCAAAACACAGTATGAGTACGCAGCAGTTAACAATAATCAAGCACGAGAGTAGTTAAAGTGCGAACCTTGCAAGGTCCTAGTTGCTGGTGACATTATTTAAAAAGGTTCACCTTCCATAGCTAGTTCAAGTGAACGCAGTGACATGTCATTAGCGTTGGGGACGAAATGGTGAAGGGAGGCATGTCAGTGTCGGATTGAGTTATGAGCTTAAATCGAGTCAATGAATACGAGTGAGGTGTTTTTCATACGTTCTGAAGATACCACCTATGTAGGACTGTCCTTTGCCACTAAAGACCGTTCTCATTTGCGAGCACATTCCAACAATCAGTAAGGCGCCTAGCACCCGCTCAGACTCGATGTGCTTGTTCACTCGTTGCGGCACGTCAATGAACTGTAACTACGTCAGCTACGCCAAGAATGTGCTTCAAAGAGAGATGAAATGATAAAACGACTGCAAATAAAGCAAAAACAAAAGAGAATAAGCCGCAGACGAAGCTGGGAAGAATATTACTTTTCTTACACACAGCCCTTTGTCTTTCCCGTTAACTTAAAGGTTCTTGCACTTGCGGAGAAAGTTGTTTCATAAAACACTGACTTTAGTTGCTTAATTAACTGAATCGGCACTGATTTTGATTCATATAGCTATTCCTAAAGGCGCCGAAGCCACTCTTACCTTACAAAGCACCCAATTTTCGGTCATATTTATTATTAGATATTTCTGCACCCAGATACTAATGCACAAATAATGATAATAAAGCTCCTATACTCTTTCAAAGGCGAGCACTTTAAGAGCGTCTGAGTTAAAAACTCGGACACCTATAAAACAAGTGAACCCGAATAGTATTTTTAATGACATGATATGAGGAAATGGGACGCATAAGGCGCCGGCTACTCTGGTCACTACTTCGCTATTAAAAGGGCTCTGCAGCACTTTTTAAGCTTGGTAAAAAAAAAACGCTGCTGATCGGTAGTCCAAGCTCCAAAAAAAAAAAAAAAATGCACACGCGGAGCGCAGCGTGTAGCCTGTAATACACAACAAATTCTCAAAGTCGACTAAACATTGCGTTCTCTTCTCTCGGCTAATGATGCTACGTGCCGAAAATAAAAACACCTCCTATACTTTTTACGGTGATGAAACTTCACCGTCGTGCTACGGAGTACCCTTACACGTTGCCCAAAGCTGCCGCAGATCGGCGCCACTGTACAAGGGAGGGCATTGTTCACTTACGAAAATGCTTGCGCAGGATTACGCGAGCTTATGGTTGCGGTGACTTCTGTGCATCTGCTTCCTGCGGATGGTTCTGCTTACAAGAGAACAACCAACACGCATGTTTGGTTTGCCAAATAACAAAGAGCAGCGCGCGCAAAGAGTAAACATGTGACTTTTCGTTATCGGCTGTTGCTCCTTACTTATGATTGCTGAGCGTGCGTTGATACTTCAAGTGATTTACTTGTTACTTATTGTTCATTGTATTGTACTTGTGCTGGAATTGGTGTGCTTTGCTATTTGGCTTCAGTAACTCCCAGTTGCTAGCTCAATGTTGTTGTTGGTGCTGTTGTTGGTGCTTGAGTCTTTCATTGTCATTTCGTTGTTGTAACACGACATTAACTTGTAGCAATGGTAACCTTCGCTGCTACGTCCACTCCTGCAATTGCAACCGAAGAGTTGCTGGTAGTATTGAATAGTTAAATAAATAAATAAATAAGTGAATAAATAAACAAATAAATAAATATATAAATGTGCGCCCTACCATCACTAAGGCATGGTACTACCAATTTCGAATCAATGTGCACTTTTTTGCACTGTAAACACATTGACGCCTTGTACATGGTCACCTCCTGCGAATCCAATTTTCTGACAGTTTACGAGAAAATAGAACAACTATGCTGGATGAACAATCAGCTTTTTGCGTGGTCAATAAATTCCGATTTCTCACCTGTGAACGGGCACGCAATAGCCCAGTTTCCTCTATTTTATAAAGGGCAAATCCCGGGCATTGTTGCAGGTGCACAAAATTTAATTCGAAGCAAGTATTTAACAGTGAAATTATTGAAGTGTCAAGACTAATGGCACTGACTAGGTCATGGCGATCAGTTTTCGGGATGAGAAAAATAAAAAAAAGATTATCTGTTATTGTGAGGTTAAATAGGTGATCAAAAGTGGATCAGTAGTTTCCCATTCTGCCGTGACTCATCATCACATGTTGTACACCACGCATCAAACTGAGAATGTCGGGCCTTTTAGGCTGAAACCATAATGAGCGTCACGTTTTAAGTGTCTACTCTTTTTCGCCCGAGTGCTCATTTAAAGACTCGTCATGCACTGAGGCACTGAAATACGCATGATTTGTGTTAAAAGTACCTACGTAAACGTAAAGTGACTGTCGGGGAACTGTAGAAAAGCCAGAACATCCAGGCTGTCCTACACACAGCCACCGCAATAGCCGCATTTGCATGTCCTCTCGTAAAGTTACTGTATTTTCTACATGTATATAGCTCTGTATATGCTCTTGAAGGGGCTACACAGCTCGACCTCTGGTGGTTGCACTGGCATCATATGAATCCGAGACGACAGTTTGGGTAACCGCCATGAACACCACTATCTTTTATAGAAAGTTCGAATGTTTTTAGGAGCGCGCTTCGGCAAATTTCTTGTCCTTGGAACCAAAAACCTTTTCAAATGAAGTGATCTTCGGCTTATTACTTTTTAACTGATTTAAGTGGGCGCCTCAATCGGGCGTGGTGTGCGCTTTTCATGTTTCATCTAAGAACCCAAAATTACACTCAGGGTTTACGAGGCTGCCAATTCTGAGCAAATATGCTTAATGCAGACCACGCTTTGCCTCAACCGGGGGTTCCCAGTTTTCTGTCTGAAGAAAATTGAATTTGATGTACAATAACTAGATCAATATGACACAGATTATATTTTTTTAGAATTTTGGTCATACCACTGATTTCTACGCACAATGCAGGATCTTGCCCTAAGGGTGTTATGGCATTCATTAATATTATTATTATTATTATTATTATTATTATTTGTGTACACAGGTACACAAGGACACATTTTTTATATTGAACGAAAAAATTGTATCAGGTTTGCGATGTGTTTGTTGCGCGGCTTTATTAGCTACTGCAATTTTTACCATGACCAAGCTGAGGCAAAGAATCTGTACATAACATAGTTTGTTCAACTCTGTTTCTTTCACATTATAACAGGTATTTTCAAATTTTACGTATTTGACACCATCTGGTCTCGCGGAATCGATGTATTCGATCATCGCTTCCATCAACGCCCTAGGCATTTGCCGATGAAATTTCAAAACAGTTTGTCCCGACATTTTGCTTCGTACATTTTCGGTTTTTAGTCATAAAAGAGAGAAAGAAGTCAAAAAATAGTACACAATAAAAAGAAAACAGACATGAATGACTGAAACATGTTACAGAAGTTTGGATCATATGGTTCATACACTAGAAGAACAAAGACGCCTATATGCGCCGGCAGCGACAGCAGGTGGAAGCAGCTGCAAGCCCTCGTTCTTTAAAGTTTTTTTTCAAGGCAGTACATCACATTGGGTCCGTATATTTCCTGCACTGCGACAAGAAGCTTATACGAATGGACCTGTTTCATTTTGACACACGTATTTGTTACTTGGCTTCTGGAGCTGTCCTGCGAATGCTGCTCCATGCAAATCGAAACTTTAAAAAAGAAAAGAAATGAAAACATAAAAGTAAAGCTGGCTTCTTGATTTAACCGCATGTGTGACGAAGCGTTGCTTTTTTTGTTAGCCTTTCTGGAACCGCTCAAAAAAAAAAAATGTCGAGGCCTCCGCAAGCCTTTCCAGAGTGCCTCGCAGTGGAGAAGAACACGTTTGAATTGAGATGCAGCAGAGGAAAGTTTGACACCATTTCTGCACGACCTGTAAGTGCTTTATGCTTCGGCTGAGCTCCGTCGTGTAGAGCTGCCTAAAGTAATGTAAACTGTGAGCAGGCTGGGGGGAGGGGAAGAGGTGGTTCTTAGAGGAATGGGTCGATACGCTCACCGGCGGGGAACGCAGGAAGAGCAACCATGTTTTCCATCTATCCCGTCAACATGTTATCCCGGCCACAACGTACCATTCCGCACGGTACGTCAGGTATTCCCCGTGGATACGCACTTCTTCGTCACATGTATGTGTTTTTATGGTATTATTCTTAATGCGACGCTTGCTTTCAAAACTTTTTGGTATCGTTCGTGACCATGGTTCTTGAGGGCTGCATTTTCCTTGTCCAATAACTAAAAAAAACATTATCGACAGAACAACGACCAAGAGAGACAGAAAGAACGATGGTGTGAGTGCCTCCCCCCCACCCCACACACAGTAAACTTGAGAGAATCGCGCAAAAGAAGCATTTTATTCGGATATCACACCAGGTTGTACAGTCGTCAGCAGGTTCAACGCGAACGCTCCAACGCATGACCTGGACCACTTTGACTAATAGCAACCGTGAAGCGCTGTGCGCTGCTACTGAGATAATGCTTCGGTGTGATGAGTGAAGAAAACGACAACGACAGAAGTGCGGGGCAAGGCGCGTTTAATGTGCGCGTGACTGTCAGCGAATCAGCTGATGACCAGTGGTGGCCCATAGAGGTGGCGTGCCACGATTGGGCCACGGGCGACCATCACGTGGCAGTGGGCTTTGTGGCTGGGGACGAGCCGAAGCAGCGGCAGACGGGAGACAGCGGGCCGAAGCGTCGGACGCAGGTGATCCAGGTTCCGGCCAGGGAACGCGGCCGTCCACGCTGCTGCCGTCCAACTACCAGCTGGGGCGGCATTGCCGGCACGAGTACTGCATCTCGGGGCACGGCCTGGCCTGCTGTTCTCTTCCTTGCCGAGGGCATCGCGGATCTCGGCGAGGCGTCTCCACGGTCAGCCGTTCGACACAGCGATGAACGTGGCCTGGCTAATGGTCACGGATGCGTCGAGCATCGCGTCTCGGCGCACGCTCTTCGCTGGACGGGCCGGCCATGCCCCGCATGGAGCATCGCGTCTCCGATGCGGGTTGACTGCTCCGTGGCCGCACCCATGCCATCAAGCGCCGGTGTCACGAGAGCGTCGCACTTCGGCAAGGGACGAGCGAGATGTTCTGCCGGGCGAGACGCGGGAGTGCGCACAGAGGAGCACGGAGCCGGGTGAGGTTCAGGGTGGCCGAGGATTCAGATGCCAGGGGAGTTGCTGCCTGAATCAAGGATCGCCGAGTGGTGCCGAGCCGTACCGAGCGACGCACCAGCCTCGGAAGTGGGCCGCGAGCTCACGAGGTGCGCACCCGAGGGTACCTGGCTGTGCCCTGGCCAAGGCGACGAACGCCGGTGAGTGAGCTGCCGCCCCGCAGCTGTAGCGAGCAGCATTTCAGCACGGCACAGACGGTGCTGTGCTGGCCAGAACCCGCACGTGGAACCGCTACGCCCGGAAGGTGATCAAAAGCTTGGAAACGAGGTCCGAGGTCGCGCTGGTCAAGGCATCTCCGCCACTGCAGCTCGAGCGTGGAGGCCACGAAGGCAGACGAAGCAGTGCGCCGCTCGAGAGGACGAGTTCCTGGGAGCGTTCCTGAGCCGGACGTGGGACCCGTACGTGTCGGCTAGGTCGAGCTCCGGCGTTTTCGCTCAGGGTCGAGTCCGCCGGCCGGTACAAGGTGCAAGGACGGGGCCTGCTGAACGGCTCCTGCCTGGGTGCAGTGGCCGGGAGCAGGTTCGTGGACGAGGCCTACCGAGTGTGGTCGTCGTGAGCCGTGGCCTGACCCTGAACCTCCGGAGTTGCGACCCTGACTGCTGGGTTTGCCGCGACGTCCGACTAAACGGCGCTGCACATGGTAGCGTATCCGTGCGTCGTCAGCCGTTCCACCCATGCCATGAAATAAAAAGTTCATGTTAATGATTTCTCGTCCGCTATCAACAAACATAGTGACGAACGTCCGTTAACCATCACATTCGGTATGCATAAATAGTATGGCGGCATGCATGGGTAACATATCGGCAACACAAATGATATTTTAGCCCGTGAAAAGGGTTTACACAAAGTGAAAAAAAAAAGGAAATAATCTAGCTGCTGTGTCTGTCCGGTTTGTTTGTTTGTTTTACTGAAGTCCGCTTATCCTTTCTATGTATTTGTGGGCGAAAGAAAAAGGAATAGCGAGCATAAAGGTATAAAGACGCTCTGCGCAGCTCCAAGCTCGCCGAATAGCTGGGGCAGTCCAGCAGGTCGACGAAGAGGTGGAGAGACAAGACCTTGATGCCCCAACATGGAAGACTGGAGCCCAGGCCATTCTTTTGCCGGACAAGTGATAAAGTTTTTCCATTCGTCCATGTATCCATCCATCCATAACAAATGATGTGAACCTTGCGACAAGCAACTTAAAAAAATAGAAATGAGTAGAGAGACTGATTAACCAGTTTGTTGAATACTGCACTCCGCACTGCAAGGAACAAAAAAGAATGTGCATGACTCATACGGAGTGATCGACTTGTTTTGTAGTGACTCCTTTTAAGGAGGCCCGTTAACTCAATTGTGGTTCGCACGGCTATCGGAAGACAATGATAACCTCCAAATACAGTTGATATGCTTCTTCGAAACTTGTCAGTTATGTGACAAGCCAGAGCTCAGAAAAAAAGGACAAAAGGCTCTTTTTACAGTGCAGTGTAGGATAGGTAAGTAAAATTCAAAGAGAGAAAGAGAGAGGGAGGAAACCTGCATGTAGCCATTTCTGTTTACAACTTATGAGAACCGGCGTTAACAGAGTTAATTTCCACATTGCAGTTGTTTACACCATTAAATAAAATATCCGTGGTTTCGCACGCCAAAGTCACAATATGATTAAGAGGCATGCTACAGTGGAGAGCTCGGGAAATTGTGACCAGCTGTTGTCTTGAACGCGCAATGATAACGCATAGTACACAATAGCTTCTTTCGGGACTGGCACAATTGGAACCATGAAGAAAGAAAGAAAACAAGAAAGAAAGAAAGAAGGAAAGAAGGAAAGAAAAAAGAAAGAATGAATGAATGAAAGATAGAGAGAGAGAGAGATTGCGTCAACAGTGTTTGCTGTTCAGCAAGGCCGCAAGATCGGGCTTACAGGGACCGTGAGCTGTGTTGCAGCGCAAAGACTTCTTTTCTATAGCTGAAGTGTGGCCTTCGCTAAGCTGAGAAGAGAAGGTCATAAAAAGTATTAGAATATGAATATGACAGACACCGTAGTGCTGGGCTCCGGAAATTTCACCCATCTGGTGTTCCTTACGATGTGCACAGACAGCGTACAGTACACGGGCCTTTGGCATTTCGCTTCCACGCAAACGCGACCGCTATGGCCGGGATCGGACCTGGGGAATTCGGGAGAGCAGCCGTGCACCGTAGCCACTGATCCATCATGGCGGACGATAGGACGGGTTTCGACGCATATCTGGCGTTTATGTCGCATCGTGAATGGCGTGCATTACTATTGCAAATATGAAATAGCAACAGTAAGCTCGTCTTGCCACTACTTGTCACAGAGAAACTATTTACAGTAATATGAATGCCCGCTTAAGACTGCTCAAGAGACGCGGAAGTAAGGCAACGAAAATCGACATTGACATCGTGAAATGTTTGTAGAGTACAGGACATTGCGAAATAAGACAGTTACGCAATGAAAAAGCATTGCACGTATGTCACACACCTGATGGAAACGCATACGCCATTAATGAGAATTATACGTGGTGGGTAAGAAAGCAGACGAAAACGAAGAAGCTACTGTGTAAACGTGGTGCGTATAAGCGATACCGCGGAGTTGTTTACGGTAGAGTGAAGATTTTGGCTACAATCGCACCAAAAGAGGATTGCAGTTTTCGTTACGCAGTGGGCAAGTCCTCATCTGCGCCATTTCTTTCTTTCTTTCTTTCTTTCTTTCTTTCTTTCTTTCTTTCTTTCTTTCTTTCTTTCTTTCTTTCTTTCTTTCTTTCTTTCTTTCTTTCTTTCTTTCTTTCTTTCTTTCTTTCTTTCTTTCTTTCTTTCTTTCTTTCTTTCTTTTCTTTTTTTCTTTCTTTCTTTCTTTCTTTCTTTTTTTCTTTCTTTCTTTCTTCCTTTCCCTCTTTCTTTCTTTCTTTCTTTCCTTCTTTCTTATCTTCGAGTACACCTAATATTCATACAACTAGACTGACACTGGCGTATCTAAAGCAAGATAGACAAAACAAAAAACTACAGTGATAATAAAAATTATGAAGGGTGTATGGTTGGGTCGTTGGCACTCTTTACACGGTGCCTACTATAGAACATTCAAAGTACATTGAACGAAAAGGAAAAAAACAAAGAAAAAGCGCCATCCAACGTATACACGATGTTGCCGTAAAGAACACCGCGTAAATGTCTATGCAAATGGCACTCAGTCGATTGCTCTCTTTTAACCACGCTTTATTTTATTTATTTATACATACTGCTGTCTCGATTTCGAGACATAGCAGGAGTGAGTACATATTTTAGTGCAAACAACACGTTGCGCGCACGACCTCGGTTAGTTAGCAAGTTGGGTGCTATAAGCTTTGCGAGTGTCGTCGCTTTTGTGATGCAGATCAGACGAAAAAATCTACGTCCCCCACCCCCCTTACGTGACCGCTCAAGAGCGCTAACTAAAATAGCAGGACGATAGGATGCTGCCCGTTCAATTTCATTGCCATAGCAACAACCATTGTCACGGATATAGCCATTAGCGATTCCGCGCTGCTCCTGCCATGAAACATATCACTCGGCAGCTCAGAACCTTGCTCGTAAAGCCAGCTGCAAAATAGCCTTTCAGAGCGAATGAGCTCACGGGTATTCTATTGAATAAATTGATGCCACAAAATCATTGATTGGTTATGTGGGGTTTAACCATGTGATTACGGCAGACACCGTAGTGGAGAGCTCCGGACGTTTCGACCACTTGGGGTAATTGAACTTACACTCTAATGTGAGCACACCGGCCTACAGCATTTTCGCCTCCATTGAAAATGCAGCCACCGCAGCGGGGATTCGATCCCGTGACCTGCTGGTCAGCAACCGAGTACCTCAGCAACTAGACCACAGCACCGGGGCAGCGCCAATAAATTGCAATTGTTAGAACAAAGACAATTTATGGTACTCGCCATTTTCTAGTGCCGTTTTATGACTACTGTTATTGCTATAGCCATTATATGGACACCCTCGGCTGGATTTTTCCGCCGGCGTCGGCGGCGCCGTCACTCACCGTATATGTACACGTATCTATATATATAAAAATGTGAGCAAAGAAACCAGGAAAACAATGCGGCGTGCGGAATCGAACGTGGGACCTCTGCTTCGTGAAAGCGATGCGTTAACTACAGAGCAACCATGGAGCGCGTCCTTCACCGTTCAAACGGCAAGGTATTGAATGCGAAGCGTTTCTTAGCGAACTTCGTTGACTTTGAGTCTGTCTGTCTGTCTATCTATCTATCTATCTATCTATCTATCTATCTATCTATCTATCTATCTATCTATCTATCTATCTATCTATCTATCTATCTATCTATCTATCTATCTATCTATCTATCTATCTATCTATCTATCTATCTATCTATCTATCTATCTATCTATCTATCTATCTATCTATCTATCTATCTATCTATCTATCTATCTATCTATCTATCTATCCATCTATCTATCTATCTATCTATCTATCTATCTATCTATCTATCTATCTATCTATCTATCTATCTATCTATCTATCTGTCTATCTATCTGTCTATCTGTCTGTCTGTCTGTCTGTCTGTCTGTCTATCTATCTATCTATCTATCTATCTATCTATCTATCTATCTATCTATCTATCTATCTATCTATCTATCTATCTATCTATCTATCTATCTATCTATCTATCTATCTATCTATCTATCTATCTATCCGCCTACGACTTTTAGCTCTCCTAGTCGTTTCGATAATCGTATCAATACCAAACTTCATCATCATCAACAGCCTCACTACGTCCACTGCAGGACAAATGCCTCTCACATGTTCCGCCAGTTAACACGGTCCTGTGCTTGCTGCTGCCAATTTATACCCGGAAACTTCATAATCTCATTTGCTTACCTAACCTTCTGTCTCCCCCTAACTCACTTGCCTTCTCTGGGAATCCAGTTAGTTACCCATAATGACCAGCGGTTATCCTGTCTACGCGCTACATGCCCGGCCCATGTCCATTTCCTCTTCTCTATTTCAACTATGATATCCTTAACCCCCGTTTGTCCCCTAATCCACTCTGCTCTCTTCTTGTCTCTTAAGGTTACACCTACCATTTTTCTTTCCATTGCTCGCTGCGGCGTCCTCAATTTAAGCTAACCCTCTTTGTAAGTCTCCAGGTTTCTGCTCAGTAGCTAAGTACCGGCAAGATACAGCTGTTATAAACCTTCCTCTTGAGGGATAGTGGCAATCTACCTGTCATAATTTGAAAGTGCTTGCCGAATGTGCTCCACCCCATTCTTATTCTTCTAGTTACTTCAATCTCGTGGTTTGGCTCTGCGGTTATTACCTGCCCTAAGTAGACATAGTCTTTTACAACTTAAAGTGCACTATTACCTATCTCGTAGCGCTGCTCCTTTCCGAGGTTGTTGTACATTACTTTCGTTTTCTGCAGATTAATTTTAAGACCCACCTTTCTGCTCTCCTTTTCTAACTCCGTAATCATGAGTTGCAATTCGTCCCCTGAGTTACTAAGCAATGCAATGTCATCGGCGAAGCGCAGGTTACTAAGGTATTCTCCCTTAACTCTTATCCCTAGCTGTTCCCATTCTAGGCTTCTGAAAACCTCCTATAAGCACGCGGTAAATAGCATTGGGGAGATGTGTCCCCCTGCCTTACACCCTTCTTGATTGGTATTCTGTTGCTTTATTTATGAACCACTTTGGTAGCAGTTGATCCCCTGTAGATTTCTTCCAGAATGTTTATATATACTTCATCTACGCCCTGATTCCGCAGTGTCTGCATGACGGCTGATATTTCTACTGAATCAAACGCCTTCTGGTACTCTATGGAGGCTATGTATAGTGGTTGGTTATACTCTGAGCATTTCTCTATTACCTGATTGATGTATGAAACTACACATGTCACAGTTCTTCATCCATTGTCTCTCTTACTTTTTTCTTTTCAAATACCAGAAACCCCACAGTATGCATTTGTCGCCTCGCTCTAAAGCACCACTGTGTAAAAATGCTTACACCATAGTCTCACAATGCTTTTTCTTTTTCTCTTTTTCTCCTTTTCCTTTTCCTTCCCTTGCCTACGGTTTTTTTATGCGAGCCTGTTTTCTTTATATTATTGTGCCACTAATCGTGCTTGTGTTGCACTTGTTCTTTATAATTAGTTGGTGTTTCCATTGTATCACAATTTGTGTTATGTTGTATTCAACTATTGTATATGCCCTCCTGCTATGATCTCTTTGGGATTGGCAGTATTTACAAATAAATAATAATGTATAGTATGAATCTGGTCAATTGTTGAGTAGCCTGTTCGAAATCCTGCTTGTTCCTTTGGTTGATTGAATTCTAACGTTTTCTTTACTCTGTTAGCAATTACCTTTGTAAATAGCTTGTATTCTACAGAGAGCAAGCTGATCAGCCTGTAATTCTTCAAGTCCTTGTCATCTCCTTTCTTATGTACTAAGATTATGTTAGCGTTCTTCCAAGGCTCTGGTACTCTTCCCGTCAGGAGACACCTCGTAAAGAAAGTGGCTAGTTTTTCTAACACAATCTGTTCTCCATCTTTCAGCAGATCTGATGTTACCTGATTTTCACCATCAGCTTTGTCTCTTTGCGTGCTCTCCAAAGCTTTTCAGACTTCTTCTATCATTACTGGTGGGGTGTCATCTGGGTTACTGCTAGTTCTTATAGTATTAAGGTCGTGGTTGTCTCGGCTACTGTACAGATCTTTGTAAAACTCCTCCGCTATTTTAACTATCCTATCCATATTGGTACTTATTTTGCCATCTTTGTCCCTCAGTGCATACATCCGACTTTTCCCTATCCCAAGTTTCCTCTTCACTGCTTTGACGCTTCCTCCGTTTTTCAGAGCGTGTTCAATTCTCTGCATGTTATACCTTCTTACATCGCATACCTTACGTCTATTAATCAACTTCGAAAGCTCTGCCAGTTCTATTTTGTCTGTTGTACTTGACACTATCATGATTTGACGCTTCTTAATTAGGTTCTTCGTTTCCTGGGTTCCACCACGAAACTTAGTTCTATACCAAACTAAGTAGGGCATAACATGACTGTATGAAGAACATATTTGACTAGTCATAACATAAAAATCATGACAAGTATGTCATCAATCTCATGATATATAATTCATAGTCCTGCAGCTTTTGCAGTGGTTTCGTTCACATTGCATGTTGCAAAACTGGTATGGTATGACATGATTGTAAGGCGAACACAAGCGACGAACCCTAACACAAAAATATTGACATGCATGTCATGTAACAACATGAATACATGCCATGCTCATGAAGCGCTCGAGACCGTTTCGCCAGCGTCGCACATACCAAATTTGGTGTTACACTACGTGAATTGATGACGAAGGTATGTGACTGGTGAAAAACATGACAATCATGATGGATGGAAATAACTTTATTTATACGTCCTGTACAGGATGTAGCCACCTGTCAGGCTAACCTCACGTTGGGACTGGGATGTCAAGCCTCCTAGCCCTGTCATGGGCGTACTGGACAGCCAGGACTTGGGGGATATGATCGTGAGACTTTGTCATCCTTGTAAACCGTTCCCGAGAAATGCCACGGCCAAGCGACCCACATTCCCAGAGCATATGCTCAAGCGTGCATACTTCTTTCTTACATGCCTTGCAAACAACATTCATATCTTTTATATCGTACCACTCTTTTACCTGCGCCGGTGAGTAATAAGACTGTGTCTGTAATTGTCTAAGTGTGACCGCTTGTGGTCTGTTGAGTCTACTGTGAGGGGGTGCAAGCTCTCTCCTCCCCAGGTAGTAATGTTTAGTAATTTCATTATATGTCATAAGCGTATCCCGTTGTATATTTTCGAATCAAGCAGAATCAAAGCCACGTGTAAAAAGTAATTCGGTCCGTAAGTTCGCGGGCAATGCTGTTGGCTGATTCATTTGGATTCATGGGAATGTCATTGAGTGATCCAAGGTGCGCTGGGAAACAATATATGTTATGTGTATCAGTGGCCTGTTTACTATTAGTTATTCGAACTGCTTGTGGTGTGATCCTGCCCCTGCAGAAGGCTCTGATGGCTGGTTTTGAGTCACTGCATATCTCAGTGTATCGATCATCCATCAGGGCCAACGCGATGGCAACCTGTTCAACGATTTCAGGTTTTGAAGTGTAAACCGTGGTGCAGTTGGTACACCTGCCCTGGTGGTCAACTACTACCGCGGCGAACTTATTTCGGTTTTTAAATGAAGCTGAGTCGACAAAGCAAGCCCCCCCCCCTCCCCTGCTTCCTTGATCCAACTTCTTCAATAAAGCTTTAGCCTGGCTACCCCTCTGGCGACGTTGAAGGTTTGGTGGTGCATACTTCTTGGGAACGGGGCAACGATGATGCTCTCAGCAAAGTCCTGTGGTGTACGTCTCCTGGTCAATGACAGGGTTGATCATGATTCTATCAAGGATCAAAATCCCCGTGCAAGCTGCAGAGAGTCTTGCTATTTGAGACCTTTTTTGAACCTCCGCAATTTTTCTAGTCGTGTCGTGTACCCCTAACTTGAGCAATTTTTGAGTGCTGGTGCAAAACGGGAGACCAGGGCACTCTTGATGACTTAATTGATCACCGCATCGAGCTTATTTAACTGGGTTTGTGTCCAGTTATATATAGAAGCTGCATGAGAAATATGACATTGCCCGAAAGAGTTGATAAACCTGCTAAGATTGTCCTCTTCCATGCCTTTTTGTCTCCCTGCAAGTCGTCTGATCATCCAGTATGCGTTCTCTGTCTTGAAGATAATTTCCTTGAGAGCTGTGTGATTCCTGCCATTTGCATCTATAAAAAAGCCGAGTTCCCTCATCGTGCCGACTCTGGGCATATTTACCCCGTTTTCGGTGAATATATGTATTTCAATTTCGGATAGTGGCTTGCAGCCCTTAGGTCTCCCCCCTTTCTCTTTTCTGTACAATAATAACTCCGATTTGTGTGGGGAGCCCCTGAGACCAATGGGCCTCAATTATTCCTCTCCTGTCTGCGCCGCTTTTGTAAGTGCATCTTGTACTTGTCCTTCACTACCTCCAGCACAGCATTCGGTAAGGTCATCAGCATAGATGGTGGGGTGAATGCTGCTGGCATTGCTCAGTTTCCTCGACAGGCCGATCACCACAGGTTGAAGAGGACGGGAAAGATCACCGAGCCTTGAGAGGTTCCACGATCACCGAGTTGAATCACGTCTGAGTTGGTGTCTCCTACGCTTAACCTCGCTGTACGTGCTCCTAAAAAAAGATTTTATGTAATTACACATTTTCGATCCAGGTCCAATTTCCTCTATCATTTGAAGGATGTATTTGTGCCTAATGTTGTCGAATGCTTTTTCCATGTCTAGTCCGAGGATGGCTTTGGTATCTCTAGAGTACCCGTCTAGAATGAGGTGTTTGATCTGCTTCATAGCATCCTGAGTAGATAGTGAGGATCTGAAGCCTAACACATTGTAGGTGTATCTGTTGTTGTCCTCCAAGAAATCCTTAAGCCTGTTAAGGATTGCATGCTCGGCAATTTTTCCTACACATGATATTAGCGATATTGGCCTGGTGTTCTCTAGACTAGGTTTACCCGGTTTCGGTATTAGTATGACTTGAGAAAGTTTCAATTCACCTGGAACTTCACCCGAATTCCATGCTTCATTAATAAAATCAGTCAGTGATTCAATAGAGGGCTCGTCAAGATTCCTGAGTGACTTGTTGGTCATGCCATCTGAGCCAGGGGCAGACTTTCTATTTATCTCTTACAAGTATGAGATGCGCGTCATGTAGCAACATGACTACATGCCTTGCTCATGATCCGCTCACGGCCGTTTCGCTAGCTTCACATGTACCAAACTCGGTATTACTCGACGCGAACGGACTACATAAGTAAATGACACATCTAAACATGATAATCACGGCACGCATGTAACAACATGACTACATGCTACACCGATTATGCACTCGCCGCCGTTTCGCTAGCTTCACATATGCCAAATTTGGTATTACGGGACGCCAATTGATGATGAAGGCATGGGACTGGTGCAAACATGACAATTTTGAGATGCGTGTCATGTGATAACATGACTACATGCACAGTCAAGACGCCAATACAATTCGACGTGACGCGGTGCGCTTGCTCACCGGCGTTCATTTTGTCGCGTAACGTCGACGTTGCCAAGCCAGGCGTCGGTCCTGCCATATACTCGAAGGCGCACGCCGCGCTACGTCTTTGACGCATGCGCGTTTCAGCATGTCCTGTGTCCCTCCATAACGAAAAGAGGGAGACGCAGTGTTTTATGGGTAACGCATCTGCGCAAAATGCAGCATGTCACATTTCACGCCGGTTGCCGTCGGGCTGCGCCGACAGACGCTGGTTGCGCCTGGCGTCAGACTATATGGATGGATGGATGGAAAAACTCTATTTTGTCAGAAAGCAACTGAGGATGATTTCGTGTTAGATGGCCATCAACCCAAGGTTGGCGGCGACCTGTGTGGCCCACTCCATGACCCTTAACTGGATGACTGGGTCTGAGCTGGTCAACACGGCTTCCCAGTGCTCTAGAGAGAGGTCACGCATAATATCCACCGGCGGCGGCACTATGCTACATTCCCAAAGTATGTGATCTTATGTTGCCACAGCCTCACACTATTTGCATTGCGGCTTAATCTCCTCCGGGTACATTTTGTTCAACACGTAAGGGTTGGGAAAAGATCGCGTCTGCAGTTTTCTCCAGACGCATTCCTGCGCCTTAGTCAACCGCTTGTGCGGGGGCGGATAAAACCTCCGCTCTAGTTTATAATGATTCGTTATGTCATGAAAGGACACCAGCCCATCTCTCGCGGACCTCCCCGGAACTGGCGGCTCACCTACCCGGCTGACGAAACCTCGAGCATTCAGGTGAGCCGCCTCGTTCCCAGGGTTCCCAGAGTGTGCTGGCACCCAGACAATTTCTATTTTTCTAATTTCTCGTGCTGTGGCCCCACTCAGAAATCGTGCGGTGGTCGCCAATATTCTGCCCCTCACCAGATTTCGGATGGCTGTCTTTTAATCACTGAAAATCAAATCTGACTGCGAATTAGTTATAGCTAGCGCTATTGCAGCTTCCTCTGCAGTTTCCGAGGAGCGGGTTTTGACCAATCCAGAGGCGACCAAGCGCTCCGCCTGTCCACCACCACAATCACAAAAGCGTCTTTGTCCTTATATTCCGCAACATCTGTATAGACTGCCGCTTGTTACTCGCCGTAATCAACGTGTAAAGCTCTGGCTCTTGCCTGCCTGCGCTGCGTATGGTGAATCGGATGCATATTTTTGGGCAAAGGTTTTATGTACAGGGCCTTATGTAACTCTCGCCGCACCTGAATTTTAGTGTCCCCAGTGGGAGCCTCTGCTCCAATGCCAATCCTTTCCAATATGATCCTGCCCGCTTTGGTTGTCGAAAGCCTAGCGTGCTGCATCACCAGATGCACCTCCCATAATTAATCCAGGGTGTTGTGTACCCCTATTTTTAACAGCCTTTCTGTAGGCGCGTTGTTAGGCAACCCAAGCGCTGCCTTGTAAGCTTGCCGGATCATAGCCTCGACCTTAACTTTTTCTGTGGCATCCAACTCCATATAAGGTGTCGCGTAAGTAATCCTGCTGAGCACTAACGCCTGTACCAGCTTGCAAACTTCTTTTTCTTTAACCCCGCTCTTACGGTTAGTGATTCTTCTGATTAGCCTGACACTAGCATTGACCGTGGTCTTAAGCTTTTCAAGGGCCACCCTATTCTTCCTGTTAGTTTGTAGGTATAGGCCAAAAACTCTAATCGTTTGAGCTTCAGCTACCAGCCTACCCCCTTTCTTTACCTCTAACGGCGGTGGCGGAATATAGTGTCTTGCATGTAGCCCTCTGGGTTTGTCCCGAACCACAAAGAGCTCGCACTTGGGCTGAGAGCATGAAAGTCCCGCCTCCCCTGCCAACTCTTCGACAATATTAACTGCCTGTTGTAGTGTTTCTTCCTGATGCGCGTCACTACCCCTGGTTACCCATAGAGTAATATTGCCACGTTCCATTTCCCAAGTTTTCGTTATCGTCGCAAAACACCACACGATTGTCAGCGCAAACCGCGCCTGAAGTTTTCCAGAAGGTTCCGGACTGTAGCAGATCATTTCGATAAGATCACGCCCACTGTGCGAACAGTACAGATTGTTCTGGAACCTACGCCACTGCCAGTGATAACGCTAGAACATTCGATGGCAAGAGTATAAATGCCGACGCGCTTCGCCGCTTGTCAGTTGTTGAACGAAGGCCGACGCTCCGTTCGCTGCTATCAGTCCGAGACTGCTATCTGTGCGAGACTGCTGCTGTAATTGGACTTTCCGTTTACCGGGCACAGGTTCGCCCAAATAAACAGTTAAATCCCAACACGAAGTCTCCTGTCTTCAGCCGCGTCACGACCCCGTGACATCTGGTGGAGGTGCGGCTTCGTTCATGTACCGGACGCCCCCGTCAAGCCGTGAACCCAGCCCACGTCGTGGAGAAGACACCGACGCCAACCAGGAGCAGCGAACAAGCCGCCGACAGCAAGGGCTACCACCGGAGTACGGGCTTCTACAAGACAAGGCGCGGAAGACCAAGGCCATGACCGCGACTGCAGCGACAATGACAACCACAGCGTCCCAGCCCACGATGGTCATGCATCAACCCAGGGAACCACCAATTTTCCATGGATCATCGTTCGAAGACCCGGAGTCCTGGCTAGAAACATACGACCGTGTGGTCGCCCTCAACCACTGGGACCATGACGAAAAGCTGCGTCGTGTGTTCTTCTATTTGGAAGACACCGCAAGGACCTGGCCCGAAAATCGGGAGTCCACAGTCCGAACGTGGGATGTTTTCTGCGGCGCATTCCTGCAAACGTTCGTGAGCGTCGCTCGCAAAGAGAGGGCCGCTGCTTTATTAGAGACCCGGGTTCAGCTCCCAAATAAAAATGTCACCATTTTCACAGAAGAAATGACCCGACTATTCCGTCACGCTGACCCAGACATGCCTGAGGAGAAAAAAAATCGTTTCCTCATGCGAGGAGTCAAACAGGAGCTCTTCGCGGGACTGATGAGAAACCCACCAAAAACCGTCCGAGAATTTGTAGCCGAAGCGACCACTATCGAAAAGACCTTGGACATGCGCACCAGACAGTATAATCGTCGCCTGACTGCAGACTGCGCTGCTGCTCAAGCCAGTAACTCCGGAGACCTGCATGAAACGATCCGAGCGATCGTGCGGGAAGAGCTGCGCAAGCTGTTGCCTTCGGCGCAGCCTCAAGTAGATTCAATCGCCGACATTGTGCGAGAAGAAGTTCGGCAATCACTTCAAATTCCCAACACACCGCTGCCCGAGCCGGAAGCTATGAGCTACGCCGCTGCACTGCGCCACAACGCTCCTCCATGTCCACGCCAAAACGCCGCCCCATCGCACTTCCGTCGACAGACGCCACCGCCGCCACCACCCCCACCGACGTCATACCGTCCGCCAGCGGCCCAGCGCAGTGCACCGAGGAAGACTGACGTCTGGCGCACCCCTGACCATCGCCCGCTCTGCTACCACTGCGGCGAGGCCGGACACACATACCGCCGTTGCCAGTACCGACAGATGGGACTGCGTGGCTTCGCCGTCAATGCACCGCGTCCACAGCCAGGAGAACGACCTCGTGACATCGCCGACTACCTTACAGGCACTCGGTGGACACCACGAAGCCCTTCGCGTTCGCCATCGCCCAGCCGCCGCACGTCACCTCACCACCGGCAGTACTCTGGCCCAACGCGGGGCCGGTCTCCTAGCCCGTATCCGGGAAACTAAGGGCAGCAACCGGTGGAGGTGCGGTTGCTGTGCGACGAACTACCGAAGATCCTCCGACGACGACGACGCCGCGACGGAGCTTTCCGAACACAACGCCAACCAGGCAAAGCCCTGACGGCGAAAGCTCACTTACCGAAGGTGGCCTGACGACGCAACATGGAAGCAGCGGAACAAGCCGACGCAGCCATGACCCAACGCCACGCCCTAACTGTAATGCGAGACGGCGAATTAGCGACCTCGACGTTCTTATCGACGGCCACAGTGTGACCGCTCTCGTCGATACTGGAGCCGACTATTCTGTCATCAGTGGGTCGTTCGCCGCGAAGTTAAAGAAAGTTAGGACAGCTTGGAAAGGCTCTAAAATCCGCACAGCCGGAGGTAATCTCGTAACGCCTGCAGGAATCTGCACAGCGAGAGTCACCATTAACGGCCGTATTTATCCTACAGACTTCGTAGTCCTACAGCGTTTCTCGAGAGATGTCATCATTGGCATGGACTTCTTATGCATCCATGGTGCTGTCATCAACCTAAAAACAAAGTCGATAACGTTATCCACAGAAGAAGCACTACCGCCGCGCACGCTGTCAGGACACCATGCCTTGAATGTGCTGGAAGAACAAGTCACCATTCCGCCTCGCTCAAGCGTCATTATTTCAGTCGGCGCTCCTAAATCACCTGACTTGGAAGGAGTCGTTGAAGGCAGTCAGAATCTGTTGGTCACCCGAAATATTTGCGTCACAAGAGGAATTGCAGAGCTGCGGGGAGGCAAAGCAACGGTTATGCTCACGAATTTCAGCAATGAGTACAAACATGTGAACAAAGGAACAACGGTCGCATACATCGAAGAAATTGTCGAAGCCACCAGTGCTTTCGCCCTCGCCGATTCTGCGCAACCTGCTCAAAGGAACCAAGCCCCTCCCATAGCTTTCGACGTCAATCCCAGACTTCCGAACGATAAGCAAGAACAGCTCAAGGCCTTCCTCCTGCAATACGAAGATTGCTTTTCGTCGTCATCGAAAATTCGGCAGACCCCAATCACGAAACATCGCATTATAACCGAAGAAAATGCCAGACCACTCCGTCAGAGTCCGTACAGGGTTTCGACGCAAGAACGTGAGGCCATAAAGAGACAAGTTGATGAAATGCTGCGGGATGACATTATCCAGCCGTCCAAGAGTCCATGGGCATCCCCCGTGGTGTTAGTGAAGAAAAAGGATGGGACCCTACGTTTCCGCGTCGATTATCGCCGCCTGAACAAAATCACAAGAAAGGACGTGTATCCTCTCCCACGAATAGACGACGCACTTGATCGGCTCCATAACACCAAGTACTTTTCGTCAATGAACCTCAAGACTGGCTATTGGCAAATCGAAGTCGACGAAAGAGACCGAGAGAAGACGGCGTTTATAACACCGGACGGCCTCTTCGAGTTTAAGGTGATGCCCTTCGGCCTTTGCTCAGCGCCTGCAACGTTTCAACACGTTATGAATACAGTACTGGCAGGATTGAAGTGGCAGATTTGCCTTGTGTACTTGGACGACGTCGTCGTGTTTTCCTCGAGTTTTGACGAGCATCTTCGGCGCCTTGAAGCTGTACTTCGAGCTATCAAGACGTCCGGACTCACACTGAAGCCAGAAAAGTGCAGATTTGCGTATGAGGAGCTCTTGTTTCTGGGGCACGTTATCAGCAAGTCTGGAGTTCGTCCCGATCCACGGAAAACAGCCGCCATCGCCGACTTCCCGCCACCCACTGACAAGAAAGCCGTACGCCGATTTCTGGGCCTGTGCGCCTATTATAGGCGGTTCGTGAAAAACTTCGCCCGCATCGCCGATCCTCTCACTAACCTTACCAAGGCCGACGTGGAGTTCAAGTGGGAAACGCCACAGGAACACGCTTTCAAGGAGCTTAAACATCGCCTAAAGACGCCTCCGGTACTTGCCCATTTCGACGAATTCGCCGAGACAGAAATAGATACTGACGCAAGCAGCGTAGGTCTTGGCGCCGTTCTTGTGCAGAGGGCTGATGGACTTGAAAGGGTTATTAGTTACGCCACCCGATTGCTATCCAAAGCAGAAGCAAATTATTCCACAACAGAAAAGAAGTGCCTCGCCATCATCTGGGCTACGTCGAAATTTCGCCCCTACCTCTACGGCAGGCCCTTCAAAGTTGTAAGCGACCACCACGCCTTGTGTTGGCTAGCCACCTTGAAGGACCCTTCAGGTCGCCTCGCACGATGGAGCCTGAGACTTCAAGAATATGACATTACTGTCATTTACAAGTCCGGCAAAAAACACTCCGACGCCGACTGTCTCTCTCGTGCGCCTGTCGACCAACCACTACCCGACGACCCGGATGACGACTTTTTCTTAGGAACGATAACTACCGACGACTTCGCTGAACGACAGCGGGCTGACCCGGAACTTAAGGCCCTAATAGAATACCTCTAAGGCAAGACCGCCGAAGTCCCGAAGGTATTCAAGCGCGCACTTGCGTCGTTCTTTCTACGAAACGGTCTTCTACAAAAGAAAAACTTTTCACCGCTTCGAGCTAAGTACCTTCTTGTGGTGCCTTCAGCTCTGCGACCAGAACTCCTACAGGCACTGCACGACGATCCGACGGCAGGGCACCTCGGTGTTTCTCGCACGCTCGCGAGGATACAAGAAAGGTACTACTGGCCACGTCTTACTACCGACGTCACTCGTTATGTGAGGACATGCCGGGACTGTCAGCGACGCAAGACACCGCCGACAAGGCCAGCGGGACTTCTGCAGCCAATTGATCCACCTTGCCGACCTTTCCAGCAGATTGGTATGGACCTACTGGGGCCGTTCCCGACGTCAGCTTTCGGAAACAAGTGGATCCTGGTAGCTACCGACTACCTCACCCGCTACGCCGAGACAAAAGCCCTGCCAAAAGGCAGTGCATCCGAGGTAGCTAAGTTCTTCGTCGAAAATATCGTCCTACGTCACAGCGCTCCGGAGGTCCTTATCACCGACAGAGGAACGGCATTCACTGCCGACTTAACTCAAGCGATCTTGGCATACAGCCAAACAAACCACCGCCGGACGACAGCGTACCACCCACAGACCAACGGCCTCACCGAGCGGCTTAACAAGACGATCGCCGACATGCTGTCAATGTACGTCGATGTCGAGCACAAGACGTGGGACGCCATTCTTCCGTATGTGACCTTCGCTTACAACACGGCGGTGCAGGAGACGACGCAGATATCTCCATACAAATTGGTCTACGGAAGGAGCCCGGCAACGACACTCGATGCCATGTTACCCAACGTCACCGACGAAGAAAGCCTCGATGTGAGCGAGTACCTTCAACGTGCCGTAGAAGCCCGACAACTTGCGCGTCTCCGTATCAAGAATCAACAGACGATAGACAGCCACCGTTACAACCTTCGACGACGCTTCGTGGAATACCAGCCCGGTGAACGTGTTTGGGTGTGGACGCCGATACGCCGACGTGGACTAAGTGAAAAGCTTCTACGATGGTACTTCGGACCGTACAGGGTGGTTCGACGTCTCGGCCCACTTGATTACGAGGTTGTCCCCGACGGCATCACGAACTCTCAACGACGCTGATCGCGACCTGAATCCGTGCATGTCGCGCGCCTCAAGCCGTTTCATGCGCGTTAACAAACTGAAACAGTGTTTTTTTGTATTACTGTTTCATCGTAATTTATTTATTGTACTTTCTTGCATTATTATTGTACCTTCATCTTTAGTTAAAGCATCGGGACGATGCCTTTTTTCAGAGGGGGGCAATGCGACGTTCCATTTCCCAAGTTTTCGTTATCGTCCCAAAACACCACACGATTCTCAGCGCAAACCGCGCCTGAAGTTTTCCAGAAGGTTCCGGACTGTAGCAGATCATTTCGATAAGATCACACCCACTGTGCGAACAGTACAGATTGTTCTGGAACCTACGCCACCGCCAGTGATAACGCTAGAACATTCGATGGCAAGAGTATAAATGCCGACGCGCTTCGCCACTTGTCAGTAGTTGTTCATCGTAGGCCGACGCTCCGTTCGCCGCTATCAGTCCGAGACTGCTATCTGTGCGAGACTGCTGCTGTAATTGGACTTTCCGTTTACCGGGCACAGGTTCGCCCAAATCAACAGGTAAATCCCAACACGAAGTCTCCTGTCTTCAGCCGCGTCACGACCCCGTGACAATATCATCTGCATAAAATGTGTGTTTGAGTCCCGGTATCTCCTCCAGCCTCTGCAGTATTTTAATTAAGGCGATGTTAAACAGGAACGGTGACAAAACTGAACCCTGCGGCGTCCCTTTGCCTCCCAACGCGAATGAGTCCGATTTGATATCTCCTATTGAAATTTCTGTGGTTCGGCCCTCCAAGAATGATCTGATGTAGCGAATGTCCTGACCCCTGGGCCAATTTCCGATAGGTTATTCAATATTGCCTCATGCGAAACATTGTCAAAAGCTTTATTCATGTCAAGCCCCAATACAGCTTTGGTGCCCGTGTCATGCCCGGGATCGACTACATCATGTTTTAACTGTATCATGACATCCTGTGTGGACAAAATGGCCGTGAAACCTATCATAGTTGGGGGAAAGATGGCCTTGTCCTCTGCATACTTCTGAAGCCTGTTGAGAACCACGTGCTCCATCAATTTGCCCACGCACGATGTCAGCGATATGGGGCGCAGGTTTTCCAAGCAGAGTTTCTTGCCTGGCTTCGGAATAAACATAATCCTAGCATGCCTCCATTGTGCTGGGATCTCCCCGGCCACTCAATACTCATTTATCAAGTCAGTGATCGCCCCGACCGATTTGAAATCTAGTTTTCTCAGCATTTTATTCGTAACTCCATCCGGACCTGCGGCAGACGTAGTACGCAGCTGCCCCATGGCAAACTCCACCTCCGCAATTGTGAACTCTTTATCTATGTCTGAGTTTTCCATCCCCGAGTAGTGTGGTAAGCAACCATCTACTCCATCAGTTATGTACCGATTCCGGAATTCCTGTATAAACTCTCAAATTGTGCCTTCATATTGATGCATTAACCGAGTCATTTGTCCCCATTGCGCCGATTTTGATGCTGCCGGATCCAAAAGATGCCTCAACAGCTGCCATGTCTTTTTGCATCCAAACTGTCCATTCATGCAATCACAAATCTGTCCCCACTGCTTGGCTTGCAACTCAATTGTATAATTTTCGATTTTACGTTCTAACTTGGCAGTCCTTCTGCGATGGACGCCATTATGTTTTTGCTTCTTCCACCTTCTCAAGAGAGTCGCGTGCGCTTCCCACATGTGTAATAGTCTCGAGTCAGCGGTAAACTCCTCCTGCTCGACTGACACTTCTACCGTGGTAATATTTACATCCTCCTTGAGCGCCAGTACCCATGCATCCAGGTCATTAATTTTCCCGTTCACAGTGTCTGCTTTGTTTTTCCTAAATCTGTCCCAATCTGTAATTCTATGTCCCCTCACTTTGTTTTTATGCTTCGCAGCGCTAAACGTCGTGGAAAGGATATAGTGATCACTTCCTAGGGCTTGTCCCGTGTTAATTCACTTTGCATTACTGATGCCTCTAAAAAACGTAAGGTCTGGGGAGGTATCCATACTTATGCTGTTTTCTATCCTCGTATGATCTTGTGGATTGTTTAACAGCGTCCATCGCAGATCCCGGGCAACTTGCCAAAGCCGATCGCCCTTTGGGCTGGCTCGAATATAACCCCACTCCGGGTGAGGCGCATTAAAATCTCCTACCACTATAAGCGGAGCCCAAGCTGCTAACCGTTGAGTTTGAATCAGGAGTTGTGGCAAGCCCAATCCTTTATCTTTTGGAGAACTATACACATTAATTAAAAACAGACTCTCCTCATACTTTCGTTTAGGCAAAATCTCTAGCAGGACATAGTCTTCCCTGCTGTTATCTACGGAATGCTGGATGGAAGTGATGTTGCGATGGATTAGCACGGCTGTGAAGACGCGTGATACGCCCCTTGAATCAATTCCTGGCGCTGTAAATGCCTTAAATCCAGGTAATTTTACGGAACCACTAGCCTCCTGTAAGGCTATCATGTCTGGTTTACTGTCGAGATTTTGTACGTGCAACTGCAGGTTACCCCGCTTTTGACGAAAGCCCCTGCAGTTCCACTGCCAAACCTCAATTTGCTGGCGAGGTGCCATGATGAAGCACCAGGTTGACTAATGGCACTTGGACACCCACGGGAGGCAGTGTTGCCTCCAATAGAGTATGAAGCTGCTGAAACATGCCCATGACCTGGGTTTGGGAATCCCTAAATTCAGTGGAGAGCATGCCAAGACGCTCCTCTATTGTGTCTAATCTGGCTTCGATCTTTTCGACTCGAGCCTCCAACCTATCCTGTCTTTTCCCTTGTTTGCCTATTTTATCCGCAAGTGTTGTTACATCTTACTTAAGACTAATGACCTTGAAAACAGGCTGTGGCATGTCTACTGGTGACGTTTCGGCTAATCGTTTTGCGTTAGCTACATTATCCTCCGGCAGTGGTCTCTTCACTGTCCCCCGATTCTCCACTTCCATAGCTGCACTCTCCTGTACGCGAGCAGACGCCTCTTGCGTCGCTTTCTGTAGGCCTTGCACTGCTGGTGCCTGTGTTCCCTGCCATTGGTCGTTTCTAAATGCGCGTTCCATCTCTGCAATTCTGTTTTTCATTCTTTTAATCAATTCTCCCTGTCACTGTACCAGCGCTGCTAATTCCCTCTCTCGAGCGGTTTCGTTCTGGGAGGTCGTGCTTGACAAGCTCACCTTTGTGTTGGTGTCGCGTGCGCAGCTGTTGGTACTGGATGCTCGTCCACCATCTTGGCCACCCCCGCGCCCTGACAATGGCGGGAAGGAACTCGACCTGTCCCTGCTTTTGCTTGTGCCTTCTTTACCGCTCGGTGGCCGCTCCGTGGCCCTCGAAGACCGCTTATCGTTTCCAGCTTCGCTCTCTCTTTCGATGCCCTGCTGCCGGCCTGTCGGTGGCTTGCGAGCCAGGCGAAACTTGCAGTTCCGGCTCCCTGTGTGATGCGCACCATGGCACACGATGCAGTCCGGCGTGCACGTAGGTGGCTCTCCTTCTGGCGGGGCAGGATGGTCCTTCCCGCAACGGTAACATAGGTTGCTCTTCGGACGATAGCGAACGTCCGCTCGATGTCCAACTCGTCTGCAGTTGTAGCAGGTCTCGACTAAATTTCTGTACGGGATCACAGCGTACAGACAGTTCCAGTAAGTAATCTGCCGGGGTATGCGTTTTCCCCTGAACGTAATCTGAATCGCCTTTGACTTTCCCAGAGGTCTCGCGTCCAGAATGTCTATGCCTTCATTCTTCTTCAGGAATCCCGCCCGAACTTCTTCCACTGGGCATCCATCATAAGCATTGTAAATCGCTCCTCGCACGGAGTTCTCCAACGGCGCCACGAACGCCGAAACCGACAGGTCACGATCACCCAGCTTGAGCATCTTCACAGTCGCATATGCCCCACTGCGATTTATGCACGGTGTGCTCACCGTCAACGTGTTGTTTGTGCCATTAACCCGCACAATGTCTTCTTCCGCGGCAATCGCACTCGTTAGACGGGCTGCTGCTTTCAGTGCACATCCGAGTTCTATCGCTGTCACAACTCTCAAGTCCCAGTTCTGGGGCCTGTACACAATCTTGAAATCCGTGGCTGGTAACTTGAGAAACGGTCCACGTTTCTTCCATACTGGCGCTTTCCCCCGCTTGACTTGCTGCGCTCCGTGCGTCTTGCGCCCGTCGCTGCCGGCCTGCGTCTCGCAAGGCTTACTCTTGGCGTTGTCGCCATGCTGAGTCTTCTTAAATCGGTCTGGTGCCTTCAGCACTGGAGCCCACTCTCCCGCTTCAAAATCTTCGGGTGTTATAGTCTCCCCTTTGACGTTGTATTCTATCTTCAGACCAACAAGGCCCACGGTCACCGGGCGCAAGTCAGACGCCCGGCGACGCGGCCCAGGCTTGGCCTAGGAGATTGGCCTAGCTTTGCCACCGCGGGGTTGATAGGAAAATCTCGGAAACTCCAAAAACGGGGACAAACTTGCCTAAACGAGTGGTGTCCGTAGGTACAGGGCAACCTCCTGCAGACAAGCCCGCTGACAGAAAGTCTACAAAAAAGCGCGTCCGCCGATAGTCGGTCACCGGGCCGGAGCTCATGCGAAACACGTCCGCACAGCGTCTCACTCCAGCCGCGTCTCCTGGCGTCAGACTATAGAGTGCCCGAATTTTGCTAACGTATTGCCGCTGTGACCAGCGTGCGCGCGCGTCAACGCTACATTGTAGTATATGGGCCCTTCATGACGTGCTCGCGGCCGTTTTGCTAGTTCCACATTAACCAAAGTTGGTGTTACGTGAAATCAATGGATGACAAAATATATGACTGGTGCAAACAAGATAATAATGACACGTGTGTAATGTAAGAACGTGACAACATACCATGATCATAGCGTGCTCGCGGCCGTTCCGCTGGCTCCGCATATACTAAATTTGGTATCACGCCACAGGAATAGATGACAAAGGTAAACGACACATCCAAACATAATAATCATGACACGGAAGTCATGCGCGGCATCATTTACTTCCACCTCATAACGTTGTGCTGATTTTAAAGTGACATATCAACATTTTTCATTCGTGCTTAGCATATCACCGATTCCTACTGTACGTGGGATCTGCTAATTTTTTATATTTTACCACTTACCGTTGCTCACGAGAATCTCGGGAGAAATTTTGTTTTTAGCAGTACCAGCAGATGGCGCAATGAGCGTGCGTCGCCATATCGCGCGATGGCACTCGCTCTAATCTCCTACGCGTACTTTGCCCGACTTTGAGAAGTGGAGCTACGCTCCCTCGCGTACCCTTGTCTCGCGGTGGCGAGGAGGGCAGAATCGTGGGTCTTGACTGCCCTCGTGCTTTACCTGAAATGGTTGTGCTGTAGTTACTGGGCGCACAAAGGTCACTGCGATAATTGCAACCTCCGTTTGCGAAAAGCGCGTGGTTTTCAGACACAGCGAAGTAACAAATGAGACGCTTATTCGAGCGCATCCACAACTGTGAGTACGTTTCGTGCGTCATTTTTGCGTGAGAAACACGGCGCACGTTTCGATCTACTTTCCATACTGCACGTGACATTTTAATTTGCTTCTATCGCGTTCATTGCTTCTCTTTTGCGGTAAAGCTGTGGCTTTTTTTAAGCACCTGGTCGATATTTTTCCTCCTAAGCATAAAGAAAACAGCGAGTGGCAGAAAATGCAATTAGAAAGGCCGTAGTCATTGTTCATAGGAAGCCCATAGCCAAAAAAACCTGTGTTTAAGGAACATTATAAAACAGGTAAAGCACTCACGTGCTGAAATTGTCTTAGCAACGATTGAAAGAAAGTAATCAGCTAATTTAGTTCTAGCAACCCAGCTTCGTAGCTAAAGATTTTAGAGTTGGTATTTCCGTGTGTATAAAAAATACAGTAAACATACAGAAAAAAATGGATTGCCCATTATCCAGTTCATGGTAAGCCACGTCAACCCACTTCAAGGGAAAAGAAAAATTGTGGCCAATATGTTGTGGGAACAAACATTGAGAGGTAAATAAATATTTCACGAAAGAGAGATGAACGTGCAGCCACTCATTTTTGTTATCCTGAACGCGTGCGCATCGACCACAGAGTCTGTAAGTGCTTGTTCCGGGCATCTTGGTGTCCGGTTTTGGTACCTACCTAGCAGAACAGCTCCAGAAGACTGTTCATTGCAGGCATTCACGTATTTTCGTTAATTTAGCCGCTTTGCTCCATTTTAGGCCCGTTTTCTATTGAGCGGTCGCTACTCGTGCGTTAAGGTTAAAGAAAATGAGAGATTGTACATCGCAAACCGTCACTGCCACCACAGGATAGGCACGTTACGAATGAGGTTGTAATCCTGCTAAATAATAAAGCTAATCGCCAGATCATTGCGAGTAACATCATAGAGAACTTTATCCATGAACGTCACATGAAGAGTACATTTCAAAGCTTTCCCGGAATGCGCACTTTTTTTTTCTTTCTCCTAGCAGCAGTCGGGATGTATAGGTTGTATTGATCGTTCACGCGTGGCAGGTTCGGGGCAACTTCGCACTCAAGGTTACGGTCTGTGCTTCTGTCTTTATGGACACTATTAATGAAGGTACCTACTTAGTGTTGGACTACGATTTGGCTCCCCAATCCTACACATATCGCATAGTTACAACCTTGATACTACAGCGATGGCCCATTAACTCCCTGTCCCTGTAAGCGTGTCTGCGCCACACAGGTGAACCATGATAAATACACTTTCATTGAATGATACTGAAAGAGAGTCTAATGCATTACGTGCATCATGTGCTGGCTCGTTTATGCACGCAAGCCTAACTGCGAAAAGGGATTGATGCCTGCTGGACTTCAAACAATATGAAACTTTCCTTCAAACAACAACGAAACTAGCCTAACTTTTTTCAGTCACTCTCTTAGAGTGTTTTTTCTTTGTTTCTAGAAATTACTACTGCCTTTGCAAAAAGTGTGCTTAAGCGTGTAATCAGTTCACATTGTATTAAAGAATTTTTTCGCATGCACGCCTATATTTACGCTGTGCACACTATAATGCATATTTTGTTTGTTTTCACTTGTATTGTGTAATTACTAATTATTATTGATATCATCCTGAATATTAACCCAAGCACGTCTTTTGACACCTACGCCACCTTCTTTCACTATAGAGAACGGGGGCCAAAAGCTGCCTATAGAGCAGCCTTTTTCTCGGCCCCTGTTATTGTATAAGAAATTTTACCATAGAAATAAAGAATGAGAATGAAAGCCTATACATGGTCTTCTGTATACATTCTGTGCTTGGAGTGTGGCACACACAGTTAGGAGGTTTGCGTCCAGGCCCTCATCGCTCTCACGCCAGTTGAACCGTGTCACTGTCTGCCAGTTACAGAGTAGCTAGGGAGCCTTCATGTGCTCGCCTATAGGCACGGATGCACGCACATGAAGGCTAGCCGGCAACACGCGCCACTATGCGTTTTAACAAGAGTTTACAATACCTAAAACTCTCGCTGCCTTAAGGTCAACTTTGTGGCGTAACGACACAAAATCACGAACAGAAAACGAGCCTTTTATGGAATACTCCTTGAAAGTGAGGTCCATACGTGAGCAATCGACGCGGGGTTCGTGCATGCGTTCCAGGAACTGTGAAGGCACCATCGGCTGCAGCCTGTCGAATAATGCATGCGCTGGAGGCCACAGAAAGTGGATAATTAGGATTAGATTACATTGAGTGCTTGTCAGTTAATAGCTACGTTGTGCATGATAACTTGTGCATGATTCGTTGTGCATGATTCGTAAGCACTGTCTTGGTAATATGCGACTCCATATACTGCCAGAATAACAGACGCATATTCATTATTATAATGCGAGAATTAGTGCTGCAAGTTTGAAGTTTAATCTTCAAGCGAAGCTTCTTTTGAGAACTTCTCTGGGTTTGTGCGACCATGGCCTCTTCAATCAGGTCTTGTGTGGCGTGCCACCAAACCTATTAGCGGAGGCAATGACAGTGGTGACTGTAGTAGTCAACGCTTATATTTCAACCGCATTTAAAGGCCGAGCGTTTCGGCCACCTGTGTGACCATTCGACGCTGTTATTCCAACCCTTTGGCGCCGATCCAGTCAAGCCAAGTTGCAATGGATAGGCAGGTAAGAGCTGGATTGCTGAGCAGTTGAACAGTAGAACAGGCAGTTGAAACAGCAAGGGTCAGATTTTCATTTACAGAAAAAGAGGCGAGATGGGGAGATAAGGTAGTTCAATTGAATGTGCCGTAGAATTAAAACCTCTACCACAATGAGCGATGAATGGGGGGAGGGAGTATAGACGCTTTTCGAGTAGGAGATGGAGGTATATCTCCTTGTAGTGTGATGCAGTGAGATTTGAATGCGGCTACTGCATGCTGTTGCTAACCTAAGAGGCGAACATAACTGGTTGAAATTACAAAAAAAAATGTCACAGAACCAATGCGACAACACTAATGTCTTATTACCGTGCTTCAAGTCAGCCATGCTGCTTCCGTGTATGCACTTTTGTTCTAAGTTTAACTTCCGGTGTCTGCTTCCCGCAAGCGCTCACTCTTACTTCCAATCATAACCTAGCTAACTAAGGCACGATAATCTCGATGGGAGAGGTTTGTATGCGTCGTTATAGCCCGTTAGAATATCTCAGCGGAAGTTTTCTGGCGGAAGTGGTTCTGGAAGAGATGACGCGTTGTGTGCATCTCAGCGTAAGGTTAACGACGAACAAAAAAGTTAAGTCATTTATACGTCTGAACCATCTTTGTTAACAATGGAGAAAGCAAACCAGCGCCATTATCTGGCGAATACCAACAGATTTCTTGATAGCTATTTAACTTCCTATTTCTCTACTGCTTTTCTTTATCTCTTTTTAAGTCTCCTTTTTTCATTTTTATTTTTTTAAGAATTTCTTTTTATACCACCCTGCCTTCTCATATCCCTCGCTTCACTATTCAGCCTCACTTCTTTCCCCTTCCCTTACTTCACTATATTGTACATGCTTATGTAATGGTTTACCCTCTCCGGATTCTCCTTTGCTTCTTCCTCACCCTCACATGACTCCTTCTCTTTACTTCCCTTTGGTACTCTATATATTACAGATGCTTGCACTATGCAAGAAGCTGCTGGGCACATGTTCACTTTGCCCTGTCTCCTTCTTTTCTTTCTCTTCACTATATTTTCCCCTCCCCCTCTCACTCCTCCGCTATTATTTCTATTCATGCCTATACTATGCTATAGGAGGTGCTTGGCGCACTTGCTTTCTGTGGTGCTGGTCACGTACACCGGAGGAACGAAAAACATGAACGGCTCCGTTGTTGCAAACAGTTTTGACGCTTGTAGATTCTAATAGAAAGTGTCAGATTTGCTGTAATGATTTCTTTCATTTATCAAAAAAAGCTCGGTCGTTACCTTCCCTTGCCGCCCTTTACCCATTACGAAAAAAAATGATGAAACAAAACATGTGGGTTTTCTTCATTTCTGCCTCAAGTTGCAGCCCACTCGATCCAATTTTCTCCGTTACGACCCGACGTGTAGAGCGAGAGTATCGGTGCGCCGTTGCGAAATCACTCGTGCTTTAAGCGAACTGTTTTGTGTTCGTGCTTTCGGTCCTTATTTTAGCAGGCCCTCGTCCGCGAGCCTCCATTCTATTAAGATAATCTGGCATCACGCTTGTACTTTACAAGTAAGTTTAAAAACTGCTCTTGATAAAAAGCGGGTACCCGTATATATTTGAAGATGCTGATATTTACGGCAAATAAATAATGCCTCTCTTTCGTAAGCCCTTCAAAAAGTTTACCACAGTTTAATACCTGCATAGCTGCTTGTTTTATGTTAATATTTCATAGCACATATATGTATTTTCTGGACAATATCTTGCTACATTTCCTGTGCCATTACGAGCTGGCAAATGTGACCCAATTGTTTTAATATAAGAGACACTTGAGGACTTTTCAAGGATAGAAGGCATCATTAGCTTTAAAGAACACGACATGCGAGTTCAAAATTAATCCTCCCATACTGCTGACATTCGTTCGGCGACGAAGGTGGATTATTGTTGTACTAGTAAAATATCTACCCCCCCCCCCCCCCCCCAGCGCAACCTTCTACCATTCTTTGTTCTACACTTCGTGCGTTATAGGATCATCAATACCGATGAAATAACACTGAATTGGTTTCTACTGGCAAACCCGGCCATATCAAACTTGGGCAAACTGAAATATTTTTACAACTGTCTTCGAACATGAACATGCTTTAACATGAATGAATAGCGTAATGTACGGCTAGATCTGGCAAAAGTAGCCGAAAGACTTGATATAGGGAACATCGGACACTGCGAAACGCCTTAAAAAGTTGGCTTATCTTCCCGAGAAGGCTTTTAAAAATTAATTTGGGAAATGAAGCGGTGTCATTAGATGGACTTCATGCAGAGTGAGGAAAAACTACCGCCTAACATTGCATGATTTCTTCAATGATTCCTCATCGTCGCACCCATCGCCCAGTCGTGTGGAGTCAACGTTCACTCTCTGCTTTCTTTGTGAACGCAGTTGCTTTCACGAAACGGAAGAGCGCGAGTATTCTCTTCGAGGATAATAATTAGCACAGGTGAACGCAGAGAAGTCTGACGTGGTTGCTACCTACAGCATCCCAAGAAGCACGCTGAATATGAATTGTGAAAACAAAGCCAAAAATAGGGCCAAGGCGAAGCTGACGTTTGCAGTGCCCAAAGAGTACGTACAACTCCGTATGAAGATTTCCAGACAATATTTGCATCAATCCTGTATTTATTCGCGTACAACCCACTCCCGCATATAATCGGTTCTTCTAACTACAAATTATGAAAAAAATATATTGGGTTATTGTAAAACCATCTTTGTCACAATATGGGGAAGCTGTGCCATGAACACAACCCATGCACCGAAATTCACACCGAAGATGACCTCCACTACGGCGTCTCTCATAATCATATGGTGGTTTAGGGACGTTAAACCCCACATATCTATCACACCGAAGATGTGGCCCAATCCTCACAAAATTTTGTATCAGATAACACGCCATGTCAAGACATTTTTTTTTTCTTTTCCTTGTAACATTGAATATCTGGGCTTGACATTGGAAGAGTGGCTCACTGATAAGAGTGTGGCATTAAACCCCAACTTCCGCGATCGCTAAAAAAGGGCAAACTTTCATTAAGCCTGTGAGTATAAAACACTGAAAGGTTTTTCACCTGGCAAAAATAAGGAAAGTGACAGGTAAAACAGAAGACTCTGTACTTTATTCCTTTGTTCGCTGACTGAAAAAAACAAACCTGCCAGTATCACTCACACCAAGTAGCCCAAGCTTCAACTCTACAAAAGAAAAGAGTTGACTTTATTAACGGAACGTTGCTAACCATTGCAGATAGAAAGCAGCAGAGAATGTAGGTAAAGATACTAGCAGGCGCTCACAGCTTTCAACAGTATAAGCCCTTACGTGAGAGTAACACGAATATATCTTCGCGTCAACGAAAACATTCACATGATATTAGGGCAAAAGCACTGTGGAACAGTATAGCTTTATTTAATTGCTCACCGTCACAATACGATGCTGCCGACGGATTCTAGTTCCGAGTTGTGATTTCGCACGCGTGACTCAATATGGTGAAAAAATTCGGCAGATCCCACGTACCCGGGTATCGGCATTATGCGAACGAAGCATGCGGAGGGAAAGTGACCACGCATTGCATTTTTTTTTTATTGAGCGACACGTCATGAAATGATGCTAAATATATGTGCAAATTTGCCACGCACAGGCATCTGTTGAAGAGTTGCAGATGTTTATATAACCACTTGTTTGCACTTGGACAACGATGCCAACTGGAACATGCGTATTAGCAACACCAGAAGCTGATATGATGAGCTGATGCTCGCGAAGATGCTGGCCCTGAACACTGCAACATAAATCAACCTCAGCGCATGACTCTAAACCACCATTGGCGTAAACCTGACGGGACGGCTGTATCAAAGGATTACATTTGTAATGTTAAAAAAATTGGGTATATAGGCAGCCCTGCAACTACTACTGAAGTTTCATGAAGATTAGCGTCTATTTGGAAAGAAGTTGCGAGACCTGGCGTAGCTCTGTCTTAGAATGCTTCATCGCCACGCAGAATGCTTTGGTTAGATTCCAGCTAGAACACTGACATCTATTATTTGCATTCGTCAGGTCGAGGCTACCTATGGCAATTTTAACGCGTGAGCGTTAAGATCTTAACGCTCACGCGCTAAAATTGCCCATTCTTGTTCTCGTCGTTCCGGGGTAAATACTGAGTGTCAACCACCACCAGCGCGTCAGATTAGTCAAATCATCTTACCTTTCCATGCTAACTTTGGTTCACCCAAATTTAAGGGGGTGACCACGAGAGCACGCACACGTAAGCGGCTAGATAGATAGACAGATAGATAGATAGATACGCTCAATGTCGCCGAAGTTCACCGAGAAATGCTTCGCATTTAGTCACCCTAGCTTTTTGTATATTCCACAAGTATATACAGCTGCCGACTTTTAGGTAGTTCACAATACAGGCTTGTGTCTGTACTTTTATTTTGATAAAGTTGAAATATAATTTATATTCAATGAAAAAAAAATACGAAAAAGGTCTCGCCTTTCTCGTAACACTACAGCCGAAAAATGTTTACTTGGCAAAACGTAGTTGTGACGTTTTGCCAATAAAAGAATATTTAATGGTGCCTTATGAAGGGTTTGCTGAATCATGAATGTTTTTTAATGCTGGCATCTTCAGTAATGTCCAAGACGACGGCAAAGAAAAGAACTAGCGTAATTTTACGTTCTTTAGGTACAACTGGATTCTATGTCCCTGGTTCATTTCTTACAAAATAAATAATCCAGCATCATCGGTTCCCCCTTCATAACATTGGTAAAATGGGCACTTTTAAATCTTACACAAACTCACGCTGCATACATGTAACGTATCTATTATTATGTAGAGATTCAACTAAAAAAAGAAAAAAAAATACTGCATAACTTTTCCTAAAATTGTGTGAAAAACGTTCAAAGCGCTTTCTTTCTGCGTTGTTTAGGTTATAAAAAAGTGTGGTTGGTGGTTGAACATCAACCGAAGCTTATGAGGTCACTAGGACTTGTTGTACTTTAATTATTTTTTTTCGAAAAATGCTTGTGATAGAAACGCTGGTACTAACTGAAATAAGGCTTTGAAGAAAGAAACACACTGGCATAAATAAAAAAGACGTTTTTGATTGAAAACATCAGTATTCACAGAATATGAACGTGTATTTATATTCAGAACAGAACTGCAGGTTCGAATACGAATGTTGGTGGCACAAATGTGGTTTTGGTAACTATTTTTTGTCATAAGTTTACGTTATCACTCTTCGAAAGTTACAATATATGAACTCTGTGCTACATATATATGCATAGTAAATTCGCTGAACGTTTGAAAATGCGCATGTCACTTCGGCCTTGGCTCTCGGCTTGCAGATACATGCAAGGAATTTTTTCCGTACTGTTATTTTTATTGACCACAACATTTCTGTTTCTTTCATTATAGTATTCACTTTTAACCCTAGATTTTTGGTGCATCATATAGCGAAATGAAGCCTTTGAGATTCCTTCTACCTCAATCTGCACAGTGCTTCATGTGAATGAAAAAAAGAAACACGTATGCAACGTAGCTGTGCAGCAGAAGTCTTATTTTCTTAGACTTGCGAAAGAGGTATGGCCTCCATCCTAAGCAATCAAGGCTCGTATTTCGTGTGTGCAGCGGGAAGTTCACTTGGGATGCCTATAAAAGCCCGCACAAAGGGCCGCCGCCAAGAAGAACTCACCGGGACTTTTGATTCAATGAAGCCAATGTGGAAAGCAAACCGATCGATGTTCCCCACGACACTCGAGTTGTGTAAGCGACGCAAACCATCATTACAATCCCTGTTTCCTCCTGAAAAGAGGAAGCTTTCGTGCTTTGAAGCCACTGGGTTTTATCAGAGAGAATTCTTTTCGTTGACCTAAAAGGCAAGCAGTTCGAGTCACCCCCTTTCGGTCTCTGCTCGCTAGCTTCGTTTCTGAAACCATTCTTGGGCTTTTGCAGTTCACTTGCTCTTTACATCAGTTTAACACGAAATTTACAAATATTTAATTTTCTAACGATCTGCAAGTCTCAACGGCAGACTGTTGGAAAACAATCACAAGATGCTTTATATTTACAAAAATTACACCATCCCCCACTAAAAGGAAGGAAAATAGCAGAAAAAGAACGGCAGGGAGGTCAACCAGCCTATAGGCAGTCGGTTTGCTACCATGCACATGGGAGGGGGATGGGGGAGATCAAAGATAGAGAGGAGAGAGGGAAGGAAACCACGAGTAGTATACATGTGAAGGAGCGCATATGTCTGGGTCAACTTGAATTTCCCTTTATCCTAGGGACCTTGCCCCATGTTAACGCGTCCTTGCAAGTATATGAAGCCCACCATAGTTTCTTTTGCTGTTCATCGTCCCAAAATCTTATTGGAGAATGAGACGCGAGTTCATCGTCACGCCCGCGGCAGAACTGGGGTTCATCGCGTGTCTACAGAATATGGTTCCCCGACGTCATCACATCATTGCTGAGAGTTTAAAAGGGAGAGGCCGCAACGTCTTTTCCAGACCCTTACACAGAGCGGAAAGCGCTAGCGCGTGAACATGTTCTGGAAGTGCCGAGCTTCGCCATAAGCTGCTTGGCATCTAAATAGAGATCGAGGGTATATGTTGGCCTTTTACTGCGATAGCAATTATGTGGACACTCTCGGCAAGATTTTGCCGCTTGCGTCGGTGTCGCCGTCACTCACCCCGTATATATATATATATATATATATATATATATATATATATATATATATATATATATATATATATATATATATATATATATATATATATATATATATATATATATATATATATATATATATATAGTGTAAGAATTCATTCGACTTCATCTTTCTCATCTGTCAATAACCATCATCAGTCTTCGTCCCGTTCCTCTCAAAGACATGTCGCGGCATAGTTCGAATCTTCAAATTAAGGTCCCCAGGCGCGCCATCTATATGAGGTTCACCTTCTGCCACAAAGACTTGTTCTCGGCCATCCTTCATGCCAGCCCCAATTTCCACCTCCAAAAGTTTCTCTTCATTCACCAACTTGCCATTGGGGCACTCATCGCAGACCGTCTGTTGCATCATTTGGAAGCGCCCGAGGCCCAGCTGTCGGGTAACCATCTCCTGGAAACAGTTGCAACGGCGAGTGCCTTTGGCTGGTTTCGCTACTGGCTTGTTGCGGAAAAGCTCCACAAAGTTGCCCTGATACAGCTCTTCCAAAGTGACCCAAAGGTCCATGACCATATCAGCACCACGTGGGATCTCGCATGGTGCTGATGAAGAGGAACGGGACGAAGACTGATGATGGTTATTGACAGATGAGGAAGATGAAGTCCAATGACGTCTTACACTATATATAAAGAAAAAAAACTTCGGTGTGCGGAGTCAAACTTGGAACCTCTGCAAGGTGAGTGTGAGAAGCGTCAACCACGGCGCCACCGAGCAGCACGTCCTTCAACATGCAATCGGCAAGCTCCTTATATCTGCCACTTTCCGCTGGTGATGGGCATCTCAGGGGAGAACTATCGTGTTTTCAGCATTACCAGCAGCATGGCGAAACGAGCACATGGTGGCACACGCCCCCATCTCCCACACGTACTCTGCCTCGCGAGGAGAAGTGGGTGGTCGTGAAGCCCCTGAACACACACTCGCGCGCCCTTATCTCGCAGTTGGGAGCATCTTACGTCTTGGCTGTCCTTAAGCTTTCACAGGAACGATTCTGTTGTAGTTAACGGGCGCACGAAGGTCACTGCAATTGTTGCACGGTATTAGTTTGCGAAAAGAGCACGCTTTTCAGACACAGTGAAGTAACAACTGAGACGCTTATTTGCGTTCATCTGTACCTGTGGGCCCGTTTCGTGGGTTATTTTTGCGTGAGAAACGCAGTGCACGTTTCGATCTGCTTGCCATTGTGCGCGTGACCTTCCAATTTGTTGCTATCGCGTTCTTTGCTTCGCCTTTGTGGTGAAGCTGCGACTTTTTTTGATAATTCAAGGCAAAGGCAATTTTTCTGAAACTGCTTGCTCCGGTTGAATGTTGAGTTCAAAAATAAGTCACTTTTCTAAATTGTGACGTAACCAAACCTTTCATGAAGCAAGCATTGTAACCTGACTCAATGCTTACACACACACACACACACACACACATATATATATATATATATATATATATATATATATATATATATATATATATATATATATATATATATATATATATATATATATATATATATATATATATATATATATATACATATATGTATATATATATATATATGTATATATATATATATAGATATATAGATATATAATTAAGAAATAAAGGAACACACGAAAATTTGACATTAGTTTACTCTACGTTTCGGCCGTGCCACGGCCGTGATCCTGACGAAGGCCGTGCCACGGCCGAAACGTAAACAAATATCAAATTTTCGTAAGTGTGCTCCTTTATTCCTTAATTATATTTGCACCAGACCCACAGAATTTCCTTTTGAATCATATCAAATCCGTACAAATAAAAAAATCCGTACTCGCATATGATTATAAAATCGGAAATAGCCTTCTGACCAGAACACACAGCTTTAAATACCTGGGGGTGACTATTACCAGCGATTTGGGGTGGCACACTCATGTTGAGGAGGTGTGTTCAAAGGCCTACAGGAAGTTGTTTTACTTGAGGAAAAAATTCGAAGATGCCCCTAGAGATGTGAAATTACTTTCATATAAGACATTTGTTCGCCCTATTTTGGAGTATGCGTCTTCTGTATGGAGTCCTCATCAGCAGTCACTGAGAGATAAAATAGAAAAAATTCAAAGGCTAGCAGTGCGCTTCATTTGCTCGCGGTACCGGAGGACAGAATCCGTCACAAATTTGTTAAAATCATGTGCGCTAGAACCCCTGCAAGTGCTCCGCGAAAAGCAAAGGTTAAAACTCCTGTTTCAAATTATAAGAGGCGAAATCAAAATAAATAAAGACACATACATACAACCTGCACCCAAACGAGGAGCTCGGTTGCACCATAATCACCAAATAAGGCCTTTTTGGGCGCGCCTGGATGGCTTTAAAAATTCTTTTTTTCCTTATAGTATAGAAGTGTGGAATAGACTTCCAGAGTACGCTGTTACTAGCGCAAATGTCAAAGAGTTTGAGTGTTCGCTAGAATTGTACTACCGGCAACATGAAACGTAATGTCTGTTTTGTCATTGTGTATTGTTTTTGTTTTGTGTTTATATTCCTCCCTGTAATGACCCTCAAGTGAGGGTTACAGTATTAATAAATAAATAAAATATATATATATATAATCGCTGACGTGAAACCCTAAATAGCCTTTAGGTGTGCTTAGTATCATTTAGCGTTACGTCACCAATTGCAAAGTATGTGCACACAAGTGATCAAAACAACATAAAGCACCTTGATGAACCGCAGGCCTTGATAACCATTGATGCAGCATGTTTCAGCTGCATTGGTTCATTATATCTACGAAGTGCTTCAGCTGGGAGAGTATTAAGGCTCTCTCCTTCTTAAACTCTCTCAGCAATCACATGAAGGCACAGAGGCGCGCGCGGCAAAGCTCCTTCGTCAGACGCCTCTGTGTAGCAGTCGGGTTCGTCGGATGGCTCCCTCTCGCACGTGTCTTACTTGTAGCCCGGCCACAATCCGCCCACTCATGCAAGAAGGGAGACGTGTGCATCACGTTCCTCAATGAACACAGGATTTCACCGAACACATTTTAGAATTTACAAAGTGTCCTTCAAATTCTACAGCACATTTTGAGAGGGACATAAGGTCTGTCTCCAAGACTCTTCGCTAGCAGCAGCCGAAATTTTCACCAAAGACGGTGAAAATTATCAACATTCCAGAGGAAAGTCAAAGCAACATTGGTCAAGAAATAAGAAAAAAAAATCAATGCTAATTTATAGCCAATGTTCGGTAATAAGTACGCAAGGTTTGCTGCGAGCAGCCGTGTACTGTTTGACAGCCCCCTAAATGATGAACGAGGTGCCCACGCGTAACACACACAAACACAATCGCATAAATATAGCCGCACATAAAGAATGTAGTCGCACACGAAGCCTCTCAATAAACGATCGCAATACGAGCGCTAATTATTTTTCTGTGCTTTTGTAGAGCTCCTTACCCAAATCATTATAATAACGCGAATGAATCACGACCACCAAACTAAACAGCTTAGTGACATACAAGTTTTTGTGTTCACAACCTCAATTGGTTCAATATTTCTTATTAGCGCAATGTTCACGTCGTATATTCTCCAAGAAAGTGCATTTCACTGTAAAAAAAAGCCTCCTCGCCCCCCCCCCCCCCCCATCCCCAAGAAAAAAAAACTACTCGCTTAGACTTTGTGAAACATTGAAACATGGTTCGACTGTGGCTCATTAGAGGAAATGAATGTTTTGTGAAGAATGGGTTTAGACAGAATCTGGTAGATGGCCAATGTATTGGCTCTAAATTTCCGAGCTTCCGAAGCAGCACATAGGTGGGGCACTTCCGTGGAAACGTTTTGTGAGTAGCGAGGTAACGGTGGCCAGCGCACATGTCGCTGCCACATTTATTCTATAGGAAGCTTGAGTGCAAAGAGAACAGGCGGTTACAGTGAGCAGTCTAGTTTTTAATAAAAGCACCCTCCATACTTTCATGGCAAACGTTCTTCGTTGGACCCATTATGCTTCATAATAGTAGACAGAGGGAAATATGGTGCTAGTATCTATGGGAAATGCAGCCAGCATGGGAACGTTGGGTATTACATGAATTTGCCTAACCTTCATTCTTTCGGCTCTGTCTTGCCTGCAACTAAAGAAGTTATGTAAATGTTCAGCAGTCCCTCTTGATCGCCCTGGCACTACAAGGCTAACCAACTGAAATCAGCTCACGAGGTTTACAATAATCCATTACTTAATCGAAACAAAAGCCAGAACACAACAATATACAATGCCACAAGTCTGCTAGAAAGCAGCAGCAAAAATAGGCAAGCGCATGTACTACCCATCATTCTTATTCTGGATAAACTATCGCTGTGCCACACTTCCATGTAATGAATTCCGCAAAAAAACTATCGCTATTCGTACAACGGCGGTATAATTTGAGTTGTAAGTATAATTCGAAGATGTTCTGGACTTAGTCGCGCAAAATCTCGCGAAAGTGACGACATTTTCAAGAACGACCAAACGAGCTTTCTTCAGCCCCAGTTATTTTTGGAGTAAGGGGAAAGCCAAGCAAAGAAAAAGAAATAGTTGTTCTCGGCGAAACACGTACATCCAACCTTTGTTTCGCCACGTCGAGAAACTGATTAGTGCGGTGACATCATTGGTACTAGTGCTGATATTTTTGCATGTATATAAATACCTCTTGTATATACTTAAAGAGCTTACATTTGTAGTAACATTCTATAAGGCCTTTAAGCTCAATCCGTATATTTAAAATTTTTAATATTTAACCTTTGCAGAGTACCACGAATGTTTTTATTGTTCTTTTTTTCTTTTCATTTCCTTTCTTCTTGCTTTGCTCATTTCTATTGATATTGAAAATAAGTGTATGGTTTGAAACTAATATTGCTAAAACTACATTTTACGTCTATCATTTGGTAAACTACGCTTTAGCATCAATTAATTCTTGTGGGAGCAAAAAATATTTTCTGGACTACCAAAAACAACTGTTTTTCAGCGCGAAAGTGTTTTAGGCCTATGTTCATCACAGCTCCGATAGCGTACTTCCATCACAAATATGACGTCACAAAATACATACTAGCAGAATGCGAAAAACAAAACAAGACGGAAACGTTCTGTCGCAGAATGTCGAACCATCGACCTCTCACTCCGCTGCACGCAGCGCTCACCAATACGCCATACAAATTTTGTTTCTATTTATGCACTACGCCTTACAGCGAACGTTGTTCAGAGAGCTAACGTGAGTCATTTATATTCACCATACACTGTTTGGTGGTCCTCAGAGCTCCGTCCTCAGCACGTTTTTGTCATCAGTAACGCGATGGTGTGACGGCCTGATGTTGTGCTTGCTTCCAAGGTCGTAGTCGGCTCTTGAGTTTCGATGAGTGCCGCTTATGTGCGCGCTCATTAGACTTGTAATTCTGCAGAGCACGAAGGTCCCTTGCTCACTGCCGCAGCCGCGTTTATGAAAAGAGCACGCTGTCACAGACAAAGAAGCAAGAATTGCGACAGATGTTTGCCCTTGTTCTGTGTATCCATGTACGTTCATTTTGCAAATCTTTCTGTCTGTTTGAATATTGCGCTTGAAGTGTCGAGCTGTGACACTTCCGTACACGTCTTCTGTGTGACCATTTCGTGCGTGCTTGCTGCTTAAGGTGTGCGCGACAAGTTTCGAGCTATTTGTCGTTCTTTGCTTGACGTTGTAATTTGTTGCTGTAGCATTCATTCCTTAGGCGTTGTGGTGAAATACGGCACAAAAACCGCTAGCTACAATTGTGAAGACACGTTTCACTTTCATGTTATACTGATTCCAAGCATAGGGGATTAGCCACATTTCTTTTTTTCGGCCATAAAATATGAACTTCGGCTTAACATTCCCTGTGCAAACAGCTGACCATCTTAGGTGCAAAAGAGATTTCGATAAATCGCTTTCACGTTGGCAGAAGCAACGCCCAAGACACGCAGCTGTAGCAATAAAAGAGTATTAAGATCATCGATCTTAGTACCGACATTTCACGTGATAGTAGGTGGCTAGCGCAGCACGCGTACAGCGAATCATACACGAAACTGTAGCCTTACATGTCATTTCCAATGGTGCTTTCTAAAACGCGACATAGGTTTCTGGCTCTTTTTACGGTTATCACGAATAAAGGTTTGCCTGACGTCAATTTCTTGCTATCTGCATTCGTCAGATTACACAGGCACAAATTCTAAGCAGAAATAGATGAGAGGCCAAAAAAATACTTATATCTTGAAGTATCAATGTAGACGAAACTCAGTGCTGTGAAAAAATTTTGCCGCCATCGTTCACGTAGACAAAGCAGATCATGAACGAAAACGTGGTAAGCCGCAGAATTCGTAAAGAGGGCTATGAATGTTTGAGCAAAAAGAAAAGTTTATCACATTCCTCACTGAGAAGAAAAAAAAATGAACAGTTTGGTCTGATATAAAGAAAAAAAAACTAGATTTTCCTTTTGTATTGCTCGCCACAGTTCTTTTATAGCCACTGTTTCGGAAATTCATGTTGGAAATAAGATGGGTGCCGTTCCCTTTTTCCTTTGCCGGTTATCGCTTGCGGCTCTTGAGTCTTGATCACTGAGAGAAAAAAAAATTGAAACTGACGAATCGGAAAGAGCAGTTTCTCAGCTCTACCATAGGTTGGAAAACGTTTAGTTTAGCCAGTCGGAACGACAGCCCAGGCATTTCGGCAGTATCAAAACGATGCCGAAGGCTTTTAGGTGAAGCACGGTTTTCGGCGATTCGTATCCTCTCTTTGCTCATTCTCATCACTATTTTCATGCACCGTCATCTGTTCCTGAACGTTTTGACACACTGTCTGACATCGTCTAAGCCTATTCGATGAACAATATCACATGCTTTACACCCAGACACAAAATAGCAACTGCATCTTTGAGAGTGTGCGACTCCCTTCACACTGCCAGCATATAAGCCCAGGGCAACTTGCTGTATATATAAAAAAAAAACTGTGACGGCTTAGGAGAGGGCAGATTTCCTCATCTCAGTGCAGTGTCATTGACAGCCCGCGGCTACAGCAAACTCGTTCTTTTCTGTCTGAGCTATAAGAAAAATGCGCAATCTATGTAAAACTTGCGATGAGAATGAAAAGACGTAAGCTCCGCATAAAGGGCGAAAAACCAAAAAAAAAAAAGAAATATAAGAGGTTTCTGAAAATGCGTCAAGAAAAGCTTCTCGCAAAACTTTAAAACAGGTGGTATTGCTTGAACACACAAATCTCCCAATTCTCATATCTAAGTATTACAATATAATCATTGGTACATATTTCAGTTCAATAGTATAGCGCACTGTAATGTGCGTTGCTTCAACATTTATAGAGTTCGCCGTTGTTGTAGACGGACTACGGTGCTCGAAGGTTGACCAGACGTTCGTGGTTTTAGATTCGAGCTGCGCAGGTTACAATAATTTGGAGTTCTGTCAACCCAAAACCACGACACAATTATCAGGGACGTCGTGATGAATTGACGGCTCCAGAAATTTCGACTAGCAGGGCTTCTTTAGCGTGGACCTAAATCTAAATACACGAGCCTCAACTGCTTTTGCTTCCATCTAAAAATTCGGTGGTCGTGGCCAAGATTGGATTCCGCGGACATCGGGTGAAAAGTCAAACACCACAACCACTTTGCCACCTTCCCCGGCTTTTGCTTTCATTACTTTTTTTTTGCTGCAGAACTTATGGGAATGAAGTGGCCAAGGTAATGTGAACCTCAAACTCATCACAGCAACCAAGTTAAAACAGAACAGAACAGAGACGTTCGTCTTTCAGATAGGGCTTTGTCTTGTCCTATGCATCGGCACATAATATATTGCTTTGTAGCATCGCATTCGCATCAACGAAGCCGCTAAATGCGTCCCGACAGAACTAGACGACAGGCGTCATTGTTCGCACCGTGCAAGTTGCACGACTTGGCAGCTTTCACGCACAAAAGTGATTTCTACCAGAGGGAACCTTCCGGCAAACGAAGAAAAAGCGCAACGCAAATAATGGGTCAGCTAAAACAGCTCTATCACGATGTGGCTGTGTGTTTATGCCTGAACGAATGAATGCGTGACAAGCAGTCACAATGCTATATACTGAGCGAATTGTGTGCGCCATCAGCACAGCTATTTTCCTCCTTCCAGTACTTAGGGAGCCTGCACTGATTTGTGTGGTTTCCTCCCCTTCATTGTTGTTGTCTCCCATTCGTGTGTGTTTCATTAGCCTCGACAAGCCCTGTCTAGTCAACGGATACGCTACGTCGGCACTCTGAGGCGTCATTGTTTTGTCGATTCTGCGATCAAATATCCATTCACGCCGTAACGGCAGAAGTACAGAAAAATAAACATTAAGAGGTTGGTGCAACCATGCATGATGGCCTGTTCCATCTGGTTCAGTATTATCTTTCTTAGTCGTCCGTTTCCATCAAAATGATTCATGCAAAAAGAGAAAACTATTCTGCGCTATTTTTGTCGATGTCCTCATCAAGACACGTTTTTTTTTTTCATCAGTACTGACAACTAAGTGAGTAGGTGCTGATTCACGACTGGCTGTGCAAGGAGCACAGGCACAAGAAAAAAATGGACAAGAAACTCACATTACTTTTGTTGGAAAAGCCATATGCACTTGTATGTTTATGAAACCAGACCGTATCGGTGGCCTTGAATAACAAAGGGAAAAATAGATACAAAACTGTTTAGACCTAACAACCGTATACGTTATGTGAACTAAACAAAGTGAATTGGTAACAGACTTGAGGCTGACGTAACACATCTCTAACGGAACTTCTACGCATGTTCTGCGAGAAATCCAGTTGTTAATTGGACATCGTTCTGTGTGTGTTACTGGTGCACCTTTCTCTTAGAATTGTACCACAGAAGGCTTAAATTTTTTCTCCGTTTATTTTTGCCTGTTTGTCGCAAGATTCCTTGCGCCTTTGAACAATGGTGTGCAGCGTACACCATGGTCAACCAGATGTGCACGTGCTGAACACCAGAATGTGAAATCGTGATCTCTTAGTGAGGTGTTGATTCACCTTTTAGATTGGCCAACATAAGTTCTGCAGAAACTGAAAGGAATTTTGTACACCACTCCTGTTTTGCATGAGTGGCAGCATTGGTTGGGCTTTATCTGGCAGCTGTGTTTACTCTGCGTACTGGATGATTCTGCTATCTTTAGAAGTTGTTTCACGATTTGGATAGCTCTTTAGGTATACTGTAAACACAGAAGTCACACCGCACCTCACTGTTACATTCTTCAGGTCATGGGACGGCCTGTGAGCGTACGGAAGAGCCGCAGGCCTCATCGAATGACTTTTTAAACTTTTGAAGCTTCTTTCTCTGTTTTTTATCAATGGAATCAGTTTGCTACAAACAGTGTTCAGAACTTTGTTCTTGCTTTTGCATCGAAATAGAGCGGAATCGGATGGGGAGCTTTTGAGCTGCCGATGGCAAATGGTTCATAAATAATTATTTTTATTAGACCATTTCTTACTGTGTTTTTGCTTTATAGTAAGCGCTTAGTTTTCGGAAGCAGAACACCCATGCGAGGTGTCATGCAGGGTTATATCAGAACTCATACAAAAGCTAACGCAACAATCCAAGCCCTACTCCCAGGTTGTACTTGCCTTTAGTTGCACGCGTCACATGTCGCAAGCTTTTTCACAGGTGAACAAGCCGATCTTGATTCAGCAAGATCTGCTAGAGCAAGGCGTCGACGCCAATAATGAACAAAACATATTGTCAAGTGGAAATAACAGCAGTCAATCCGTACTTTATTGTGCTTTGTGGCTCGCTAATTGCATGCGGGCTTGAAAAGAAACAAAAACACGAAAGATTGAGGAAGCAAGGTTGTTTTATTGGCCAAATGACGAACTTACAAAATGCACAAAAAATTGGCGGATGCAATTCTGACACAGCTCTTCACGACCATAATATCACCATAGTTAGAAAACTCACGTTCCTCAATCATCGAAAATCACTGCAGCGAGATAGCACCTTTGAGAATACAGCTTTGGCAACTGTAGAGAACAGCACCCCATTGCTTATCGTGTAGCATTCACCACCACCAAAGGCGAGGGCATGCCAGCCGTGTGTCAGCAATCGCAGTCAGCAGCCACAGGAGCGGCTATCTACACCTTCTGTGCGCTAGTTCAACTCGGAAATGTCACACCAGTAAACGGCACTTAAAAACAAATGAACTACGAAAGGTATGCCTTCGATGGAGGCGGAAATGTTGTAGGCCCGTGTGCTCAGATTTGGGTGCACGTTAAAGAACCCCAGGTGGTCTAAATTTCCGGAGCCCTCCACTACGGCGTCTCTCATAATCATATAGTGGTTTTGGGACGTTAAACCCCACATATCAATCAATCAAAGGTATGCCTTGAAACCATGACGCAAAAGTGAGCGATGCCTTGTTGACCTGGCAATGCGCCGAACGAAAAAATACGCCGAAATAAACCCAAGATCTGCTAGCAGATTGCCTGGGTACGCCTCCCCACCTCTCTATTTATGGCACTTGATCAGAAGTTGAAGCAATCAACTATTTAGCCAGGTGTAAGATACACCGTCAAGCAGGTTTATAGTTAATTTTAACACATATAAACTTACGACTATTTGAAAAAAAATGACAACACTTTGCCGCAAAGGCGAAGCAATGAATGCGATAGCAACAAATTAGAAGGTAACGCGCAGAATTACAACCAGATCGAAACGTGCGTCGCGTTTTTCACGCACAAATGACGCACGAAACGTACTCACAGGCAAAGATAAACGCGAATATGCGTCTCAGTTGTTACTTCACTGTGTCTGAAAAGCACGCCCTTTTCTCAAATGGAGGCTGTGCAACGATTACAGTTACCTTTGTGCGCCCCGTAATTACAACAAAATCATTCCAGTGCAAGCCCAACACCAGCGAAGACGTATGATCCTCCTCACCGGGAGATAAAGGTGCGTGAGAGATCGTCTACTACCCTCCTCTCCAGGAGTCAAAGTACGCGTGAGAGATGCGAGCCGCCACGCGCTCAATGCACCATCTTGCTGACAATGCTGAAAAAGCGATAGCCCATCCCCCCAAGATGCGCGCCAACAGCGGTAAGTGGTAGATATAAATAACTTGCAGTTTGAGCAGTTAGGGAGGTAACTTTTGGTATAGGTCAGTGATTAACGCCTCACATTTGCGACGTGGAGATTCTACGTTCGATTCCGCGCCGTAGTATTTTTTCTGGATTTTTTGTTTGTTAAGTTTTCATATATCTAGATACGTATACATATACGGTGCATGACGCCGACGCCGGCGGCGAAATCCAGCTGAGAGTGTCTATGTAATTGCTATTGCAACAAAAATTATTTTGAATTATTAGTTTTGGTTGTTTATCCTCTCCTCAGCCAGTCGCACTTCTATCACCGGCGGGCGTTGATGCATGTGGCAATAGGCCTCCAACGTTTTCGTTCCAAGTTTCGTGACCCATGCCAATGCTGCACGTTGATGTCACCTTCCCATCGCGATGCGCACTGACGTCACTCTCTTCCTCGCCTGCTGCGCAGTCGCCGTGGCGCCCGCAGCTACCCGCAGCTACCCACAGCTAGAGTAACTGTATATGGTCCATACGTATACAGTTACTCTACCCGCAGCTGCCGCCTCGTCCATTTGACTGCCGCTCGCTTCACGGCCGACTCATTCGTTCATGCGCAATAAACCTGACGCATGCCTAACGTACACGTTCAAATATCTCTGTACGCGTTCCATACAAGACCTACGCCAGCCATCGCTTCGAACGAATTTTCCATTGCTCACCGCAGCACCCGCGTCAGCGCCGTTCAACCCGTAACGCCACCCGTGCACAACTCTGCTGCTTCGCATTGTATCAGGGTTCCCTTCGAAAAGATGGTCCAATCTTTTTTTTTTCTTCAAGAAATATTTATATACCAACAATGCCTCTATGAGTCGAGAGTAGGTAATTTTGATCACGCACAAAATAGGGAAAAAAATTTATGCTTTGGCCTTGAGGAATAAAAAAATTAGCACGAACGAAAAATTCAGTAACATCGCGAGTGAACTGAAAAAGTTCACAGCAATGTCAGAAGAGATAAACAGGAGATTTAAGTCGTCTATCAAGTATCAGGAAAGAACGGCAGTCAACAGAACATGTTTTGCAAAAGAGACCAAACTATATCAGACAGGCACAGCACAGAAAAAATCACTGCACAGGCTAGCACTAATGTGAAGATATCATGAGGCATAATATCCGTGCGTCTTGGTGCCTATTTCAAGATTCATTAATTTCACTATAAGGTTGTGCCCACTTTTGCTTGAGCATACGAAGTTTGGACAAACTTGCAACAGTTGCCAGTACGGTAAAACTATCCCAAGACATGTCAGGGACAACTTTCCATCATTCTATTTTTGGAAGGACGGTAAGCTGTTTCTGACATGTCTTGGGGAAAGTTATTACGTACAGGTTTCTCTTGAAACTCCATGTTTCCATAGTTCGTGTGCCCACGTAAAACTCGAATTAATCTTGTATTGAAAGGAAGGTGCCGTACTTTCATGCAGATGCAAAGATGCACTAATCGTTTGTCTTTGAAAAAATAATATGGAGTAATTTGAAAGTGACTTTCGGTTTAAGCTGCCACTCTTAAGCTGCCCACATGAAGCAAGTTGAACTACGTAAGGAGTTATCGTAGACATACTTTCCACCTCCATGCCCCCTTATCTGAAGTGTGTGGAACGTGCTCAGAAATAAATCGACTTCCATATGACAACTGGCAATGTGCACGTTCATGAAAGTTATTTCAATCAATCAATCAATCAATCAATCAATCAATCAATCAATCAATCAATGTACATGGTGCTCAAAGTTTTCTTTATAGTGCTCGCTCTACTCCGCCGGGTTCAAAACCGGAAAATAGCTGGTTCCGTGATCATCTTCAAGTAAACACGCAGGCACACGGGGACAAAGATGAGACACACAAGCGGACGCAATCTAACCTTTCTTTATTTTTTTTATTTTTAAGGTGAGATTTTACCCGTTTACACGTTTCAAGTTGGTCCCTGCGTGCTGCGCAATTGCTTTAAGATGAGTATGTTCCAACTAAGCCGCATTACAGTTTTGGTTCCGTGGGTGTGACCTTCAGGCTTATCCAAGGTAATGCTAGCGTTCTTGAGGTGTGCCAGCATCGCAAAACGTTTACACATTGCCCACGGTGAGTTCTCACCGATGAGATCACGCTGACGTTTGTTCAGCGTATGAGCGCTTCGATCTCCTGCTTCACTTCACGCGCCAGTGCAGGGTAGAGAACAGGAATTTTTTTTCTGGTTAACCTTTCCGCCCCTCACTCAACCTTATGCTCTTTCTCTCTCTTCACGCGCCTCGCGTGGTCTACAAAGAGCATTACCTGCGCCTTGTCTTGTGGAGCAATTTTAGATGCGGCAGTACATATGCTCTGGCTGCCATTTCACCAGAGCCAATCATGGAAGGACGAGCAATGAAGATTGAGTACGTCGAGTTGTTATAGGCTCTTAGTTATCACCGTGGGCATCGAAAACGGCAGGCCGAATCCATTCACACAGCGTATAGCGCACGAAAGCTTCGGATATCTCGAGATCTACCAAATCAGCGAAAGCTGACCTATCACTTGACAAACTCATTTTACCGGCGTTCAATCAGGACACTTATTGGGAAACATGTACCCAGCAGGCGTGCGTACGTAAGTTATAGCCTGCGTGGGGACCGCGATTACGAGAAACCAGAGAAACTATTACGAGAAACCCTCAATTCTAGTGAAGCATGTTTACTTGCTTATAAAGAAATATTGTATTGCGTGTCAGTTATTCAAGCTAACATGCACACGCAAATGATGTTGTGACCTGAAAGACACAATTGATTGATGTGTAAGCTTTAACGTCCCAAAAGCACCATATGATCATGAGAGACACCACAGTGGAGGGCTCCGGAAATTTCGACCACCTTAGGTTCTTTAACGTGCACCAAAATCTAAGCACACGAGCTTACAGCATCATCACCTCTGTCGAACATGCATCCGCCTCAGCCAAAATTTAATACCCTGACCTCCGGGTCACCAGCACCTTAGCCACTGAGCCACCGCGGCGGGCCTCTGAAAGCGGTAGCCTAAGCTGGAAGAGAAAGACACCCTGGTGCAATTGTCTAGTGGCTAAGGTGCTCGGCTTCTGACGCACTGGTCGCGGGATCAAATACCAGCTGCGGCGGCTGCATTTTCGATGGAGGCGATATTGTTGTAGGCCCTTGTGCCCAGATTTGGGTGCACGTAAAGAACCCTAGGTGCTCAAAATATCAATAATGATATGGTGGTTTTGGGACGTTATATTTCACATATTTATCTATATTAAAGAGAAAGGCGTCAATAGGACATTGCCCTTTTAATATCTGTTTAGGATAACATCATTATGTTTTAAAAATTATGAACTTAGAGCAACTTTAAGAACAAACGCGGATCACCACCTGACTTGTTTAACACCTATTCGTTGTATGTACAGTGTCAATTTTTATGAAAGGGAACACGGCGACGCGTGCCCTGTACAATCCAGTGGCTTCTGGCAGCGCGTTCAAGCGGGAGAGATAGCAATCACAGTCTTTTTATTTTTTCGCGTCATCTCGTGGAGAGCAAAACAAACATTCGTTGCTGATATAGAACGGCAAGCTTGCAAACCCTTCACCTTCAAGGCGATTACCAGCTCTCGTGTAATCGCCTTGAAGGGAGAGGGAGTCGCAATCTTGCTGCTGGTTCTATATCAGCAACGAATGGTTGCTTTGCTCACCGCGAGATGACGCGAGAAGAGACTGTGGTTGCTCTCGCTCCCGCTTGAACGCGCTTCCAGCAGCCGCCGGAGCGTGCAGGGCATGCGCTTCCGTCTTTCCTGTCATAAACATTGACACTGTGCATGCCAGCGGCTTTCCACGTGACCTCGGCACCGGCACACTTCACTTAGGTGGTCGCGCTATAACAGCATTGTGCGATGAAAGCATGCTCAGTGCGAGTGGACTAACTTCTCAAAAGCATTCAAGTTAGAAGCGTGAGTGTTCTACTAGTTCTATAGCTGGTATGATAGTTGAAAGTAGATGGGCACTGATCATGAGGAAACGAACCACACACGGATAGGGAAGGTGCTCCATTGCAATTGATTTTAATGAAGCTTTGCTAAATAATTTGCAAGTTGTTGTGGTATATGTCACATTGAATAAACACCTATACTATAAGCTGATATTCAGTGTTCATTGTATGTGTAGATGAAGATTTAAAGTAATATAAGCATCAGTCATGTAAAATAAAGTTACTTATCTACGTATTTATATTCATGGTGGCACTGTATAGCAACTATTTCAGTGATGGGGAATGGCGTATGACTTTTTATTTCGTATGAGTCAGCATACAATGTGAGAAAGAAACTTGAAGTAGCGATATTTTTTACAAAGGCAGTTGCATTTCTCGAGCCACATAAATGACCACGTTAGACATCTTGGTTCTTGTCAGTGGTTGTATCTTTCTCCTACGCTCAGAAACGAAAATTTCATGTCCCTGGGTCAGACGTCTTCACATTATTAACCCCCGTAGGGATCTGTGATTGAGCCATATTTCGAGAATTCTTTCTTTTTGTAATCCTGAGAAGGAAATCATCACCCTGCTGGGCGATACGAATTCTACCAGGAGTTAGATATCTGTAGATGTTTTTCAAGTAGCGAATACGCGTCAAGAACCCTTAAAAGAGAAACAAAAAATGTTCCTCGCTTTGCTTTCAGGCAGCACAGCGAAGACTTCGGTGGTTTTTCGTCACCAGGAAGGCAGCGTACCATGTGTTTTGCGACAATAAATCCTCTCGATTCGGCGGGAGATTTCTCGGGAAGTCGTAAAACAGGCGCCAACTACCTCGCTGGGTGTGGCTTTATCCCATAATGCAGACAGAGTACAGACGGGGAAAAATATCTTGGGCACCATAATGTACTCGACGATTCTTGCTTTAACGGTTTTTCTTCGCCGATCGCATCATCCAAGACCCATGTTTGAGCCATCACGGGAGTGGGAGTTTTCGCGGTTTCGTCAACCCGTCTGATCAATACACTAGGTCAAGGAAGCGACGTTCGCCTGCTGGCGCACTCGGGGACGTCAGAACAGAAGTGAAACTCAGCTCACAAATAAAGCTTAATGAAGGGATGGAGAACGCCTACAGAAAATGACGTAAAGGAAGTAAATTTCATGTCATGTAGGACGACTACTCAGAAGGTTTGCTCATATTCACGCTCAGCAACTGGTTCTGCAGATGCGAAGCGTAATGATGAAGGCGTGTGATAATACGGAAATGACGTCACAAAGGCAGATCGGATACAGTAAATTCTGAGCCAGAAAAAAAATTAGAAAAACTTGCACTTATCACGCAATATTTAAAACAGCTAGACAGGACGATTCCGAAGACGGATCTTGTCACGTCTAGGCTGTTTTGTAGGCGTTAGCTAGGAGATGCAAGCTGTTTGTAGGTTGCGTTTAGGTCATTGCTAGGCTTCAGCTACGTCATTCCAGGTCATTTTTACATGGATCCTCAGCGAAGAAAAGAGTCGATTTAAATAACAGACAGTCACAGACATGACACGGATGTCTGAACTCCACAGACAGAAACTCGCTCTAAAACCAAGATTTCGCGCCTTTCGTAAACTATACGGGCCCATCGTCGTTGACAAACGCCTTCCCTCGCTTCGAGGTGCTTTCACAGCCGCCATTGCTTTTCCTGTTTATCAGTATTCTCTCGTTTATATGAACTCCTGGTCTTTTGCTCGTAGTCGTTTCTTCGCAGCTGTTTGTTGGGATAAATGTCGCTTTCTTCATATTTAGTGGGCGATAGATGTGTAGTAGGATATAGACAATTCTGCGGCACATGCCAGTTTATAATGGTGGTTGTTTTCTGACAGGCCGCAGAAAGAAATGACTGCTATAGCTTAACCAGCTTCCCTACTGAAACGAACGATTGCGCGATTTCTTTCTCTATTAGGAGTTTTAACGAATCACGCTGTTCGTTTTGATGAAAAAGGCGTACGAAGTGTGCAGTAGTGATTCGCTTGTTATGGCGTGCTATCTGATTCCCATTTCCCTCTCCTCTCCTTCATCAACCCAACTTTCCTTTCCCAGCACCTTGCTATGCTATACTATACTACACGAGACTCCAAGCTATGCCATGAGATGGCGTGTGACGACAGCCCGGGCCCACAAAGTTGTATTATACGACGATACGCTATGGAGAACTCAACATGGTTGATAGCGTGAAAGACTTTCTCTGTATCCATGCCAACTCACTCCGTGTTACCTCCTGCTCATACAGGGCTATGTCATGCTTTGCCCTCTCCCTCTTGGCCTTTTGGTACTCCTCACCCTCGCATCACTGCTCCTCACTATCACTTGCCTTTCCCACCCCTTTGTTATACTCTACTATGTATGCCTATGCTATGAATATCGGTTAAGTAAGACTTTGTTTTGCACGCGTGCGCCAATATGTGGCATTAGATGACTGCCCAAGCTTCTCAAGTGTCTAGCACCTAAAACTCACGAAATGATCCTTTCTTTCACTGAATGAACAAATGATATTGCTACAGTTAGGGTCTCGAAGATCGATAAGTTTGGGAGTGGATGGAGGGGGCTAAAACACCAATGGCACGAGAAAAAAAGTTTCGATAGTGGATGAGTGGCGACAGCAATTTTTTCACTCATATTTAGAAATGAAGTGCTTTTAAAGGTGTTCGTAAAAGTAATATAATTTTATCATTTATATAGGTTAAAGAAAATCGCTCCTATTCCATACAATAATTGTTAGGACTCATTGTTCACGGTTTATTTCAAATAAAATAGCGCTATTAGACAATTAATCAATTGGTAACGGAGCCATGTTACCCTTGTCTGAATTTTTCCCCTCTTACAGATCTGGAAACAAGCCAAGATTATTCGAGTACAGGGTATTACATGAGCGTCGCGGGTTCTCTGTGCAGTCACTGTATTCGGACACTTTACCAAGCACTCCTTTGTGCGTAATCTGATTAGTGCTCCTAAAACCGCACAGTTAGGTTAAGTACATTATAGGCTTTCATTATTTGCTCACGACAACTAAACAAAGTTGCTTGCAACCGCTGCTTCAATGGAACAAATTGGTGGGTACGTCTTCAGTGAAGTAGTTGAGCATGGTAGATTCGCTTCGAGCTTTTCGCTAGGGGTCATCATAGTTAGCTGTTCAAGCTCGATTAATAAGTCTGCGTTTGTACACAAGACTCAGTGTGTAAACAGTTTCAAAATACACATTCTGTTTGTCTAATCGACCAAGAAGCCGAGAAATAATATTAAGTGACACAAAAAACATAGCTTCAGACAAAAACAAACACATAAAATTACGTATGACTCACCAAAAGCAACAATAAAAAAATTCTTCTCAGGCCATACTCGAAACTTTAGAGTTTACTTTGTTCGAGAAATGTGGCCGCAAAACAAACATCTTTGCCAGCATTTAGAAGCCTCCGGCGTTTGCCTTTCTTTTTTTTTTTTCGTATAAGGGTTGGCTGTTGTAATCAATAACCACACAAACAACCTAAACGGAGAACCTTAATGCCCGCGGGAACTGTATTTCACGTATGAAAGCGAAAAAGGCCCTTTACTACCCACAAAATATCGATTTTTGAAACGGTTTTAAACAGCTTAAGGTTTTTTGGCGGTTTTCTGTTTTTCACGACCGCTACAGATCTGGCCAATTGAACGGGCAAACAAAACACACAACTTTCGGCAAATAACATTACGTACACTTGTACAAGAAGTTCTTTGAGTTCTTACAATCTAGGAAGAGCTTAGAAGGAAGCGGACGACAGTTCACCGGGCCAGAAAAATGAACCACAAACAAGGTTTATAATACCAAATAAATGCCCCGAAGAGTTAAGAAAGTGCAAAATTAACTTTGTTGTTTCAAAATGTCTCGTTTGGATTAACGCAGCTCTCTCGCAAAAAAGATACGACACCCAATGACACACGTCGCAACCTAATAACAAAGCAGCGGAAGTTCTCGCTACACACTGTAAGCTAAACGCACAGTTTACAGTTGTGTAGAGGATTGAAAAGCAGTCTAAATTAGGAAGCGAACCAAATGTGTATGCCCGCGGAATAAGAAGCAGCAAAGACCGATAGGAGGTGATGTAAACTTCAACCTGCTCATTGAAAGTAAAAGTTAAAACAGAACCGAACACAACGGATGTCACCATTCTCCCAAAAATCTCCCAACCCCAACCCCTCTTTCACCTAATACGGTATTACAGTGTAAATGCAAGAGCTAAAGAATCACCTTTTCGGTCAAGTTCTGGCAGCTTTGATTGTTACAGAAGTCGATTTAGAGAACTTTTATTTTGAGTTATTGGCGAATCGTGGAATGACAAACGTGGCTCCAGGGCTTGGCCATGGTATTGTTCGCAGATGGGCGACCTTCAAAACAATTTGAACAAGGCCGGAATGCCTCCATCTTAAAAAAAGCCTTATTCATAACAGCGTCCGCAAACGTCTTTTAATAAGGCTACGCACATCCATGCGAAGAGAAGTCTAGCCTTAAAGGATGCAGCACCTCCGGTATTAATGGCAGGTGATGCGTGGTTATCTTTGTTTAGTTTTCGCTAAAGTCAGACGCATTATGAATGGCTTCATAAAAGCTAATTAGGCATGGCACTTTCCTTGTTCGATAGATGGGTACTGTCTGGCCTAAATTAACGGGTCTGAAGCCTTTATAAACTAAGTGCTATTACGTTACAGCGCATGCCACAGCACATGCAAGCTTTTGAATTCACGTATTCACTGATCGTTAAGATCAATTAATGGGTCTGACGCATGCTCATCGCACGTGTAGCATCAATCGACCTCTGGTCATTGCCTCCCCTCTTTTCTTTTTCGCGCTAACACGCCGTGGTCTACGGTGATCCTGTGGAACGACATGATTTAAATATGTATGCAACAACTTCACGCGACCCTTTTGGTGCTGTCGTAGTGAACCAATCGAATAACCAGCGCTTACGCGAGAGTTTCTTGTAGTCCAGGCAAGCATGTCTAGAGAGAAGTGGTCATTAAACTCATTGTGGCAGGAAGAATATTCTCTTGAATTTCAAAACATTTAAAAGAGGGAATGATTATGACAGATACAGAAAACAGACTCAAGACAGAATTAAATGATTCAAGACAACAACAAAAAAGGGCGTCTCTTGTTCATTTCGAAAAACGCTCTTTCCTGCTTTCTCTTATATATTTCCTTAAATAGTATGCATCCTACTTTTATCCGAGTAACCATTTACTAACTATCTCAAAACGAAGTTTTATAGTGTGAATAAAAAAAGCGAAAAACTAATTTTGTCTCACCATACATGTTGTTTGGTTATTAAGTGCTTTTAACTACTACAGTAACTTAATAAAAGTGTGATTCGCTATGGTAATTTATTTAGTAGAGAATAATAGCTTTGTTCATGGGAACTACAGTGGTCTTCCCTGAACATCTCAGATAATATATCTTTTCTATACTTGCGATGCTGCCAACCTGAATGGCATGAACTCATGCATCTGATGGTGAACATGCACTATTCCCTATGAAATAGAAGCAAGGCAGTTATTACTCTTCGTCCCGGTAAGAAGAGCTACGCAAAGTACTCCAAAAACAATTTCGACAATATCGCCACTGCACTGTTCGTCGCATTACGATGTACTGATATCACAATTACGTGCACCACACGAGCGCACAGGGAAAAATGGCAGGGCATACAAATGTGAACTTTGTTTGTAGGTTATATTTCGGTAAGTCGTCCGGCTAAAATATTCTTTACACCAACTAATATTTCAAAACGAAAATAATGTGAAACGAAAACCATCATAATACCGTTTCTTTTAAGCTACTGCGCTTCATGTACACAAAAAGAATAGGTACAAGAAATGAAATTTGTGAAAATGACGCACTTGCTTGCCGTCCAGCTGAAAGATAGTGGAAATTTTGAAAAGGTAAAGTTTCTGGCATCTGTGGCTTCTCCTAATTGCGTCAGCGCTAGTACAGTTAGCTCTAACGCTTTAACTCGCATTGATAAAATTAACTCTTTCATAAGCTTCGCCATGTGAATAACAAGACAGTGTACTATAGCAGGTACATTTCTAATGAAAAAAAAAAATCTTCGCAAGCAGTGCCATTTGCCCCTTGTGCGAGCGCTTTGCTTGAACAACACTGCAACTGAACGAAAAATAAGATAAAAAATAAAATAAGAAAGCTGAGCTACGTATTTTGTATTGCTGGAAAAATCACACTTCTCGAAGGTCCCGAAGAAAAAGGCGCAACGACAAATCTTGTTTTTTCGCGCCACTTGTAAGAATCCATTTTCATAGAGCAGCAGGAAAAGAACGGGCTGTCGTCGCAGAACATGCTAGCTACAAGCGCACCCTCCATTTTCTTTTTTTTTTTCAGAATGTTTCTTCCGAATTCGATCGACGTACTGTTGCGTCGGCATGGTAAAAGTGAGCGTGCTACGCCTGTCGCCGCCACCGGCACCCACAGGGGTCGCCAGATGGCGGTGCTTTCATTGATTCACAAAGCGAGAGTCATATTTAGAACTTCCCCCTTTTTTTTTCTTCCGCGATAGCGTTCCGGTTCGGTTCCTTTGATTCCGTTTAGTGTATACTCTACGGAATCCTGCCACATTCGCTTCGATCTTGACTACGTGCTACAGCTATGCCTTGCTCTTTGCAAGCACGGGCGGCATCATACCACGTGCCCTACTCCATGCCGTCTCCGACCACCAATCTTCCTAATTGCCTCAAAGCGACGAAGCAAACGGTTCACTTTAGATGCTCCCACTTCACTTAAAACTCACCCATTGAGGTTCAATGCTTGCAATACACGAACTTGTTTTTTTGTTGTTGTCGTTGTCTTACTTCTTCATATGCTTCTCTTTTTCGACAAATATTCTTGGCGTGAGGATTGATTGAACTCGAGAGGCAAAGGTAAATAAACGTACCGAGTGCTGGTCGCTTCACTTGGTCATTTCTTTCAGTGCTCGGCTTGCATTTTTGTTTCGTTAAGACTTTAGGCAATTAATTTTGAAATAAAATAGAAAAAAAACTCAGTTGACGCCTTTTGGATTGTGTTTATTTTTTCATTATTACTTTTGATTGTAGGCTCAAACATCCGGCATGTAAGCTGCATACTGAAGCAAAATAAAACTAATTTTTAGGAGTTTATCGCATTTTGGGCCGGGGTATTCGTTTATGCCGTCGCTCCACTACATTGCCCAACGCACGAGGGGCCGGCCTACTGGCCCTCTTACGGCACATTCATTCACTCGTCAGCTTAAGTTCTTGCTCTAGAAAAAATAAACGTGGCGATGGCTTTCATGCCGGATGAGCGTCTAATTCATTCACTACGAGCAATGAAGGCCTCAACGCAACAGCAAAAAAAAAAATATTTTATTGAGTATTCTATGTGTGTTCGATGCTGAGAAGATGTATGCTGGACGATTAAATACTTCCTTCACTGCTGAAATGCGCTGAATTGGAAACACCTCATTGCTGCATGATGTTACTTCACGTGCTCGACATCTAACGATGTTGATTTTGCAAATCTGTACAAAGAAAGTTCCTGCCAAATGTCAGTTTGTGTGGGGCAGCAATGTCCCCTAAAATGCTATAAAATACTAAATAAAGCACTTCTTGAACAGCCTCATGTTCAAAATCATCATAACATTAAAATGCGTTTCTTTAGCACGCAGCATTTATTTCGCAAACTAATTAGGGAAAATGGCATCGGGTGTCCTGCACGGGAGACTGTGAAATTGTTTTTTTTTTTTCGGATCCATGACGCCAGTCCTCCTTATCACGCGCAGAGCACGCGAACCTCTATGGCTTGGGTAATCATCCAATTATCAGCCGTCCAAGAGTAGAATGGCAGTCCACTCCCAGTACGCACTATAAAAGACAGCGCTTCTGAGCTATTTTGTTATATAATTGGTGACACGCTTCGCCTTCACGCACGGCACTTGACAGGTCCCAGTTTGTGGTGATGTGTGCAAGTTGACTGTGCTCTGTGCTCGATAAAAGAGCGAAGTGCTCCTCATGACGTGCTCCCCCTGCCCCCCCCCCCCCTTTTGCCATATCCACATTCTAGTTGTACAAGTGGAGTTGCAGGCCACAAATCGTTGTCCCGGTTTGGTTAGGCTGATGATACCTTATTAATTGTCCGTCTTGTCTCTCTAACAGCTGTTCCTGGACACTCTCCAAAAGTAGTACTGACAAGTGCCCAGAGTGCCTAAATGTTTGTTAAAATATTTATTTCATGCAATTAAGCTTTTATATCAGTACCTAGGCAACAAAAGCGACATGAAGTGGAGAGCGATAATTTACGAGTAATTTCTTACTATCGATGGGGTTTAACGTCCATAGAACACGATGAGGTTATGAGGGTCCCCGTAGTGGAAGGCTCCGGTCATTTCGACTCCTTGGGGTTCTTGAAAGTGCACCGCACACGAGCATCAAGCATTTCCGCCTCCAACAAAAAGGTAACCATGGCTGGGATTCGAACCCGCGACCTTTGGATCAGCAGTCGCGAACCATAACCACTAAACCTCCGTCGCGGGTTAGAGTGATACTTTGCGCCTTTTAATAACGTATTGGTTGGCCAGTGTTATCACGAGTGGATGGAAAGGATGCCCGTTAGGTCACCTGGCACACTGCTACAGGCTCTTGAAAATCGCAGTACTCGCAATGACCACACAGACTCGGGAACACAAATGGAAGTTACACACAAGCGTTTCAGTTAACACTGTCGAACGCAGAAGCCTCTGTAGTGATTTCACTGTACTTAAAACACCAGCGATGTCTTGCCACAAGCCTAGAATGTGCGTAAACTTCAAGCTCGAGTCCTGTCAGAAGTCAAGTATTGTCTTTGTACGAATTACAACTGATGGCACGCGCAGCATGCACCCAGGATGTGTCCAAGTTTTTTTTTTTTTGGGGTGGGGGGGGAAGGCATGCGCAGTCAGTATGTTGAGTTTGTTTACTAGACAATGCACGTGAAGTAGTGCATGCATACTCCTTTGGGACTATCGTACCAGTAGCCGCTGCTAGCGTCAGCAGGGAAAGGAGATAATGCACTCAGCAATCTTGTTTTGTTACTTCCTAGTGCCCATTAGCTGGCGTAATCCCTGCTCGTGGGCGGACTGTGAAATGCTGATTGTGCAGATTGTGGTCGTAATTAAATGATTTGTGGCATCTCTGGACATATTGCTCAATGTGTATCATTCGTTCTTGCGGAATCGTTCATGCCTACGTGTTTACCCAATTCGAAGAAAGAAGAAATGGTAACAAAGGAAACGTAGAGAGGTTAACCGGTCAAACAAAGCCCATTTTCTACTCTACACGTGGGAACAGGAGAGGGAAGATCAAAAGAGGAAGAGCAAAGAGTGGTAAGAGAGAGAGCCCGTTTTGGACTAAAGGGGCTGATTTCACGGCATGAGAACTATTGTGATATGATGAAAATAGGCACGAAATTCAGTAATACAAATTCCCCTATCGCTTTTGCTGAATCTCATTTGTGGCATGCACGTATTTTCTACTATTAAATGTTGTAAATTACACCTTGAACTCAAGTCATCATTCTAGTTCAAACAGCTCTGAGTAAAAATTTTAAATTGGGAGTGTAGAAAATGATTGAAAGAAAAAACATGCAATAATTTGTGGTTGAAGTTTCAACATTTCCTATCGGCTAAAGGACAATAGGTTTCGTTTTATGCTCATTTATTCACCTGTAAATGCTGTGACACGGGCTGCAATAATTTCAGTAGGCGAGAGTGAACTGTAGGCTCTAGAAGCGAACGAAGGGTAAAATAAAGAAAAGCGCTTTTGTGAACATCGGCTTCGAGTGAAAGGAAACCATTGTTTGATCGCGAAATATCCTACTACAGAACTACCTCGTATACTGGCGCGTACTCTCGGATTTCTGGTCGCATTATTTTTTTACCATATGTTTTTTTTTCAATAAAGAACTTTCAACAAGCCCATTATCCATCGAAAAAGAGCATCGACTTTCTGCGTCTCTTTTTATACGTCCCACTAATGATACGTTTTTCTTACAAGCTATTTGCGTGGAAACTCTGGGGCTTGTTTTTTTTTATTTTTTGCGTACAAACGCTCAATTACCTTTTTTTTGTCTCCGACATAAAAACGACAAAACGTTGGCACACGTGCCGAGCAAAGATCTGGTATAATTCTGGAAATTATTGTATTTAAAATCAAACGTCCACTTCTTGTTGTAGTGCTTTGAGCGGTCATGTTCTTTTTTTTTTCGAGGAATAGTCCTCGTTTGTTGACGTTTTTTCTTTCTATTTTTATTGTAGTGTACTATCAGCGTCACATGAAAGAAGAACAGCAGCAAGCCTTCGCGATGGTACATAGTGCGCGCCGTGCACTTATCACCATGAACAGGCATGTATGCGCAGAGCTCCACAAGAGGACGCGCGCGCCTGCCAATGGTCATAACGGGGCTCTGTGCACTATACCATCACGAAGGCTCGCCGCTGTTCGGCTTTCGTTTGAAGCTCATAGTACATATGGTCTCCGTCGCAAGCGCTGTGCTTACCATTTGATGCTGAACAAAAAAAAAAATTCATCGATGTTTACGATACCGCCTATGGCTAATAAATTAGCGCAGGTTTTTGTTGCAAGGCCAACTGTGTTAAAGGGATTCGAAGTTTTGGCTCTACGAAAAGCAGTGTGTTGTCCTGGGGTGGCACACCTGGCCTGTACCTCCCCCCCCCCTTTTTTTTCGCCATAGCGCACAGATCAAGAAATGCGGGCATAAGTACGCCAGAGGGCATGTCACGTTGTATGTTTTTGTACTTCGCCGGCTAAAGAAAAAAAAAACACTAATAATTTGTTCATAGAAAGTTCGTAACCATCTAATTGGACGTTTTGTGAACTGATATACAACTTTCTCTACAGAATTTTCACTATACTTCATTGCTACAAATTATATTTCCTTAAACATGCCTATTTATTAAGGACTGCATTTCATGAAAACTTTAGCTTGTTACTTTTGCCCCTATTGTGCCACTTTATACATGATCCCCTATTTGAGGCTAATATTTGCTTTTATAATGTTTCTACAGTGCTTGTAAGTGCATATTTTGGAGTTTTTGCCCAAATGCCCACAAATGCATGCCTATAATCCCCCTTCTTCTTTTTTTAATCGCGCATAATTGAATACTATTCGGCCTCAAGTTCCCTTTCTGGGTGGAGTTTGAGATATTTATTCATATCCTCGCGCAACATGGACAGTTAGAAACTCTTATCAGGTCCAACCGTGCCCTCTAGATCAGCAAGCTTTCAGAAACAACCGCTAGCCACAGTAAAATGGGATGCGCCGGCAGCGAATATAGGCCGCGGCACTGGCATGGCGAGAACGGTTGGTCAACGCAAAGCCACGGATTACAGTCAGCTGAAAGAATAGTGGGGAGCAAGAAAAAGAAAAGATTTAAATGTGCATGCAAAATTTGTTTTGCTTATAATTTACATTTTGAGGTTTTCACCAGCAGGGAAGAAATCAGCTCTACGCGGTTCTACCCAGACGACACAAGGAATTCTTCCCATCTGTGTCTTTCGGTGGCCTGTACATCTGCTCTCGCTCTAATTATCTCAGTCATACCAGAAACAATGACCGGCAGGAGTGTGCTGATTCGACAGTAGACACTAAACTCATTGCGCTACAAAGTTCAAAAAAAAAGTGGAGCGACGGTTTTCTGCAAACCGTGTGGGACAAAGGTCAATTGCACGGCTGCGATAAAGTGGTCGTACCTTTGTACCACTTTAAACAATGACATTTTTTTTCTTTTCGCAGTTAAAGTTGACACGTGAAATTGTTTGTACTTACGTAAAACTTTATTGTGCCAATATTTAACGTATTGGAAGCCTAAAAGATTGCTTTCTCTGCCAATTTCTGGTGAAAAGAACACCTCTTCCTAAAGCCTCAAAATATCACCTCTACTAATTAAACACTTATGAAAAAAACATAGTTGCACATACTCGAGGCACTAGTCATCTACATGCATTTGGTCACAATTAGTGACACTTGTTCTTGGCACCCTGAATAGAAAATTAAAAAAATATCATCGTTTGTTACTCGAATTATTGAAATAAAAAAGTATCAATGTTTACAATACGTTGTTCTAAGTGTGTCGCAAACACATACGGCCAATGGAAAAGAAGTTCATATTTGTGAGTGTGTATTCCAGTATGAACAACTTTAAATTCGATAAGCTCCCAAAATCTTAATTAACGAGCAATTCCTGTTTCAGAATGAGAAGAGTAATCTATGATGAAACCCAAGTGGGGAGCTTAGACTCTAAAGGAGGAAGGAGGAGGAAAGTTTAAGTGGAAGGACAGGGAGATTAGCCAGTTCTTAGACCGGCTTGCTACCCTGTGCTGGGGAAAGGGGTGAGGGGAATAAAAGATAATAAAAAAATGCTGCCAAGAGAAAGAAATTACAAAAAACTAGCGACAGAAATGCCATTTAAAAATATGACGATGGTCATCTTGATGATAACACAAAGTGAAAGCATACCTATTGCTACAAATTATTTGGGTGGTATTTTAAATGCGTAGTGCTGAGAGGAATTTTTTCTCCTAAAATTAGAATAAAATGTAGCAATAACCTCTCACGGTGGTCTAGTAGCTAGGATACTCAGCTGCTGACCCGCAGGTCACGGGATCGAATCCCGAAGGCGGCGGTGGCGGCTGCATTGTCAATGTAGGCGAAGATGCTGTAGGCCCATGTGCTCAGATTTGAGGGCACGTTAAAGAACCCCAGGGGGACGAAATTTCTGGAGCCCTCTACTACGGTGTCCCTCATAATCATATGGTCATTTTTTGGCGTTAAACCCCGACAGTTATTATTAAAGTATAAAGGTAACTACTGTCTTTATAAATCACTGACATGAAATCCACGGTTCTTTTCAAATACTGGGAACATGCTTTATAAACGGCCCAATATTATACGTGTTATCGCAGGTAGCACAAAAAGGCTGTTTTTCCCTAGGAACAGATCTCTAAGGAATATGTGAACGTGCTTTTCCCGACTGTCCTTGAAATATTAACCAATATGCGATTTTATCTACGTATTTGTGGCCTCACAATCAAGCAACTCATTGTTACAATCGTACCAATTATTACGTTCTGTGATGCTAAGCTATAGGTTTAGGTGTGTGTTGTAATGTACTTATGTAGTATCATCAGGCACTCAGAATGACAGGTACATGTTAATTGACAAAAAAAGTTATCGCTCTTCTCCCTTTATTAGAAGGGGGCGGTTTGTGCTGAAGAGGTGGCTCTGTGGGGCCACTTGAATAACTGTGTCACGCCATGAGTAAAAAAAAAGGAAAATTTTAGCAGATCCACGTACCCGGGAATCGACTTCATGCGAAGCATGCGGAGGGCAGGTGACCATATTGCAACTTTTGAATTGAGTGACACATCATGAAATGACGCTAAATATATGTACAAATGTTGCACGTACAGATATATGTTGAAGAGTTGCAGATGTTTATATAACCAGTTCTTTGCTCTTGCGCAACGATGCCAACTGTAAAATGCGTATTAGCAACGCTAGAAGCTGATATGATGCACTGATGATCGCGAAGATGCTGGCCCCGGACACTGCTACGTAAATCAACTTCAGCGCATGGCGACTGACCACAATTGACGTTAACCCTACCTGACGGCTGTATCAAAGGAGTACATATGTAATGTTTAAAAAATTGGGTAGGCAGCACTGCAAATACTATTGACGTTTTACGAAGATTAGCGTTTATTTGAAAACTAGTTACGAGACCTGGTGTAGCTATGTGGTAAAAGGCTTCATTGGCACGCAGAATTCCCGGGTTCGGTTCCAGCTGGGACCCTTACATTTCTGATGGGAATTCGTCGGGTCGATGCTACCGATGTCGGGTATTAAAGCTCACACGTTAAAATTGCACATGTGTGTTCTCGTTGTTCCTGGGTAGATACTGAGTATCAATAACCTGTGCATGACCTGTGGCACATACCCGCATACCAGCGGCACATACTGGCTCGTGGGTGTGTGCCACAGCCTCGTGACAAGTGTTTGACGTCGTATGTGTGATGGAATTGTGATATTATTCATGTTTTGACCAGCAGGTCATCTTCTTCGAACCATCTTACCCTCTCATGCTGATTTTGGTTCACGCCTAGTTAAGGGAGGGATCACAACTTCACCCAAATGTAAACGGCTAGATAGATAACTACGATCAAAGTCGCCAAAGTTTTCTAGAAAATGCTGCGCATTAAAAATAACACAGAATAACCATGAAAATACACGAGGAATAAAAAAATAACTAAGTTCGCGCACGTATGCTTCTGCAAGAACACTTTTGCTGCAAAATTAAATAAAATGCCTTTCTTTTAACGCCTCAGCTGACAGGCGGATCTTGACAGGCTTTCTCGAAATAATGCCTCAAGAGAGAAGCCTTCCCTGCGCAACAGTAAGATGACCACAAAATCCTCTGTTTAAGCGATACACAAGTGATAACGCTTGGTAAGCAACTGCGAATATTTTTTCCTTCCTGATTGGCTCATTGCTCTCAAGATATTATTATTATAATTTTTATGCCTATCATTGCCAACAAAGCTAGTTTAGCAAAGTGAACGTCCACGGCATAGTTATGAGTTTGGAAAGAAAGACAAACTTCAAGACTCTTGTCAACAGTTCATGCTCAATTTGATATATTCTTGAGAAGAAGCGCAAGATGTACAGAAACCAGGTCACAGTGTTTAGCGTTTCAAAAAAAAAAAAAAAATCTGACTGCTACAGACTTCAGTTTAGAGATGATCGTAATACCCAAAGCTTGATCAATGCATTTCATTCTACATAGTCACTATTCTTCTAGCTTATTGGAACAGATGAAAACAATATCAGCTTATAATCTGTGAACGCTAACCATTGACGCGGAAAAAGTAAGGGATGCTTCATTGCGCATCAAAAGAGCGCGAACGACACGCGCGCAGCGACACAGAAAGACGAACAGTAAAGAGAGTTCATCGCCATTTTTTTTTTCAGAAAAAGAAGAAAGTCAAGAACACTCATCGGCGAACGGGGAAGTCTAGCGGAGGCTTTCAGGAGTAGCGGTTTTGGTCATAATCGGGTCTCCTCAGGGACCGTCATCCCCATTTCAAGACCACTCTCATCGCTGACTCTGCAAGCGCGGGTGACTTTGTGGGTGGAAACTGCTACGCTTGCATCGATCGAGCTTCTTAGAAGCAGCTGTAAATGCCTATTACTTAAAGCCAGCTTTACTTATACCTTCATCTTCTTCTTGGGACCTTATCGTACATGGAGATTAGGAAGTATCGGCACATTACGTTCTTAGTACAATAAACGGGCTCCCCTGAGCTTGCCGCGAAAGCAGCGCACGTAGACTTGCCTTCTCTCTCGAAGCTGCCATTTTCGCATATTTTTTCGTGTATTCGGTCCTGTGTGCGACTTTTTTCAAATTTCAGTAGCCCATTTACTAAAACGCCAGCATTGTTGCGCATTTTTGTCTACTTTCGCAGTTGTACACGGCGTAGTTTTAGACTGGGATGTTCATGAAACAAACGAGCATGTAAATCCGGTTATTTTATCATTGCTATCTTCCCTCTCTTGTCGAAAACTTTAGCCCACTGCCCGATTCATTTACGAAGTAGCATGCCAGTGGTATACGGATACCGGCAAAAATAGTTTTCTAATGGAGAGTTTCTCTCTATTCTTTCAGTCGGCGTGACAATCAGTACGCTATCATTATCGAAAAATCACCCTGATTCAGGAATCATGTACCGTATCTTCAACGTAAATAGCTCAGTCCTGTATTTCAAGCTTTAAACAAAGAGGTTGCAATGCTTTCTAGTGGTCAGCGTACCCTTTCAGGAAGGCAAGCAATATTTGCAACTGCCAACAACTATACCACATTTATGCATATGCCCTTGAAGTATTTTGTCCTATTTTTGTTTCACGATTATTCACATTCAAACTTCGGTAACGTTGTGAAATGTATCGTATATATTTCTTTCATATTCTAAAGAACCGTTTTATTAAGCCTTGCTCGGGCTAATTGACATTGATATTATGTAGATAGATTGATATGTGGGGTTTAACGTCCCAAAACCACCATATGATTATGAGAGACGCCGTAGTGGAGGGCTCCGGAAATTTCGACCACCTGGGCTTCTTTAACGTGCGCCCAAATCTGAGCACAAGGGCGTACAACATTCCCGCCTCCATCGGAAATGCAGCCGCCGCAGCCGGGATTCGATCCCGCGACCTGCGGGTCAGCAGCCGAGTACCTTAGCCACTTGACCACCGCAGCGGGGAAGATATTATGTAGAGATGACGGAGATGTACTAGTGAGGATGATATGTAAAGATAATGAATAGTCCTTTACTTGCCACGCTTAACCAATTTATTTTAAAACACGTTCCCTAAGCAAGTGAATAAGTTTACCAAGTATGGCAGCGTTCGATTTATGGCCTATCTTCCGGAGCGGGTGGATGTTGAGGAGCCAATAAAGCAACACTATTTTCATCGCACTGGGGAAGCGGCCACCTCGTCGTCTGAGAGCATCTTGAAATGTGTCACACGTGAGGCATAATTGCAATATTGAAGTCCCATGGCAACGGTGGTCAGGAGGAGTGCTAAGAAGAAAAAAGCGGTTGTTAACAGGAGATCTTCGTTCAATTACCGTGTACATGAAGTTGTTCTATGGATGCTCAGCATCCCTAGAACATCTTCATCTCTAGCGAAAAAATTCACAACACGGAGAGAGGCGTCGTAGCGAGACTTTCGGGTTTACTGGGAGAAGACTGTGTCAAAGCGGCTAGCAGGTAACGGCAGCGTGTGAAAAGAGATAAAAATTCTCCAGATAAAGAAGCTGTCGAGGGTGCCGAGGCCAAAGGGAAAGAGGCGTTCACAGTGATACTTGGTTAGCAGCCACGGACGAGAAAAAATAGAGAAAAGCCGCTGGGGCGTTGAACAGCCCCATTGTATGGAATATCACGAAGGGCACGATTACATACCATTTCGTGTGGTCAGGGTCAATGCACATTGCGGCGATGTCGGAGAGGTTCCGATGAAAGCTTTCTGTCAATCCGTTGGTCGGCTGATGGTAACTATAGATGACGTCTTGTGAAATGTTGGAGGCGCGCAAAACTTGGTCAGCAATAGAAAAAACTACAGCGATTGCTGAGAAGAACACGTGTGGCTCATTGGTATATATAATTGTTTCGGAGGAAGAAATCGGTGACTTCAGTGGCACTTCCAGGTCGCAGAGAAGCTGTTTCCGCATGTGAGGTAAGGTGATCGTTGACCACAAGAATCCAACGATTCTCATTCCATATTATAGGAAGAGGGCCATACAAATCAATCCCGACAACTTCAAAAGGCAAATCAGGACAAGGTAGAGGTTGCATTAAGGCAATCAGAGCAGTTGCGGGTCGCTTTCACTATTGGCAACGAACACAGCAGGCGACGTACTTGGCGACCGCTGAAGAGAAGCCAGGCCAGCATGATGACAAGCCCCGGCGAAATGCTGCAGTACTAGAGGCGAAATGCTGCAGTACCACGGACATAAATTTTGGTGTATGTTGAAGATTCCCAGGTGGTCTAAATTTCCGAAGTCCTCCACCACGGCGTCTCTCATAATCATAAGTTGGTTTTAAGACGTTAAAACCCACATATCTTTCAATCAATAGCTACCTGGGCGACGTTGGCATATTTTTGTCCAGCTTTTTACAACATCTGGAATGTCTAGACGAAGTTTTAACTTGTATATCGAAGGCCGGTCTCCAGCTCCAAACTAACAAGTGTTGGTTTACCAGTCCTAGTATCAAGGTTTTAGGTCACATCATATCTTACAGACAGATCTTACAGACAGATCTTACAGACAATCTTACAGACAGATAAACTCTTTCACGCTGAATAACTTTCGCTCTCATTTGCGTGTAACAGATTGGGGCAAAGTATTAGAAGTTGATGAACCCGAGACAGCGTACAATGAGTTCATAAATGTTTTTAAGGCAGCGTATGAACAATGTTTTCCACGTAAATTAGCGAAACGAGCTCGGAAAGCCCGTAAGCCATGGGTCACCGGGGAACACCTCAAGAGCATGAAAGAAAAAGACAAACTGTATCAGATCTTTATGAAAACAAGAGCTTTAACAGATTTACACGCTTTTAAGCGCTTCAGGAACCAACTGAACAAACAGCTCCGAGAAGCGAAACAAATTTACTTAAGCAATCTTTTCACCCCAGAAGTCCTTAAAAAGCCACACCTTATGTGGAAACGATTGAACACTGTGCTACACGGTGACCCCCAAGAACAATCCACTTTATCAATTAATAGTAACGGCGAAGAATTAACGAATGCACGCTTGGCGAATTCCTTCAACGACTTTTTCACATCACTTATGAATAGTAAGCACGATCCGAATTGCATTCAATATTTAACAGCACCGATACAGAAAAGCGCATTCTTGTGTCCGACTACTGTGCATGAAATTATAACATCTGTTTTGTCACTAAAAAACAGTATGTGTACGGATGTTCATGACTTCCAAATCAGACCTATAAAATTTGTAATCGATATTATCGCACCAATTCTGGAACATGTTATTAACCTCATGTTTTCTGTTGGCACATTTCCCAAACAACTACAGATGTCAAAGGTAACTGTAATATTCAAGGGTGGTGACATCAATAATTTCTCCAATTACAGGCCAATTTCAATTATTCCAGTCTTTTCTAAATGCATTGAGAAATTGATATATAAACGCATGTCCAGTTTTTCAACGAAGCATAGCATTATTACGCCTTGCCAGTTTGGCTTCCGGAAGGGATGCTCCACTGAGATGGCTCTATTACGCCAAAAGGAGCTTATCTTACAATCTTTCGAAGATCATCTCTGTACACTAGGCATATTCATTGACTACTCAAAAGCATTTGACTCAATTAACCACGATTCCTTGTTTGAGAAACTGCAGCATTATGGCTTTAGAGGCACTTTCTTAAAACTTATAATTTCTTACTTTAAACATCGCCACCAGCAAGTCACTATTAATGGTTTTGTATCCGAATTCAAACCAATTAAGGCTGGTGTACCTCAGGGTAGCATTTTGGGCCCATTGCTCTTTAATTTATATGTGAATGATATAGTAAATATTTGTGCTAATACTAAATTTATCATTTACGCAGATGATACAAGTGTTTTTATTACAGGACGTGACCCTTCAAACCTCATTGAAAAAGGCAACGTCGTCCTAAATAAAATTCACACTTGGAGTATCGCCAACTCTTTGAACCTAAACGCGGCTAAAACGAAAGCTGTTATATTTCGGCCTCAAAACAAAACACTGGGCATCACAAACAGTCTAAAGTTAGGTACATCAACTATAGAATTATCACGCGTTGCTAAAAGCCTGGGAGTCATTTTTGAAGAGCATATGACGTGGACAGATCAAGTGAATGCCACCTTAAATAAACTTTCAAAAACTGTAGGTATATTGTCAAAGTTTCGTTACGTCCTGCCTCAAAACATAAAATTGTTAATCTATAAATCACTATTTTTGTCTAACTTATCTTATTGTCACTTAGTCTGGGGCACGACCACCAAAACCAACGTTCAGAAATTACACAAACTTCAAAAGAAAGCCATTCGTAACATCGTTAGTGCCGCATACGATGCCCACACGGAACCGATTTTCAAGGCTCTGCACTTATTCCCAGTACATGAGCTATATCACACAATTTTAAACAATCGCTATAAGTCGGCTATAAAAAATAACGACACATTTTTCACAGAATTGTCGGCGCTAACTCGCGCTGAACATGTGCGAATTTTGAGGACTCGTGAAGTCTGGAGATTACCAAGACCACGAACCAATTACGCAACACAGATGTTGAAATATCAGCTACCGCTACTACTTAACATATCCGAAAAACATAAGTAACACTTCCGCGTACTCAATTCGCATGTGTATGATGATAAAATGTACCTGTGAATCTCTCTCTCCCCCTTCATTTTGAACGAGTGCATCTCTGTATACTGTACCAGTGCCTTTTCTCGTATACCAGTGCCTTTTCTCTGTATACTGTACCAGTGCCTTTTCTCTTTATTGTGTACATTTTTCAGTTCCACTAGCTCGCTTATGTTGTTGCAATGAAGATAACTGTTATGTGCCCGTTTTTGCCTTTGTACGTCACGATTGTACGCCACTCTGTACGCCACGTTTGCCAAGCCCGGGGGTACGGACCCTGTCAAGCCTCATCTATGGCTTTTTGTCCGTACCCACCAAGCTCCACTGAATGTCTTTGAAGCTGAAATAAATCATGATTGATTGATTGATTGATCATCAGTAAATATGGTCTTGCACTCAATCCCGACAAGGTTGCTGCGGTACTTCGCTTACCTACGCCAACCACATCCAAAGCCCTTCGCTGCTTGCTTGGCTTAGCGTCGTACTTCCACCGCTTTGTGCATGATTTCACCACAATCGCCACACACTTCTGACCACGAGCGCACCCTTTGTCTGGTCGGATAACTGCGAAACTGTCTTTAACACTCTCAAGCAATGCCCCACATGGTCGGAATCGCCAATGCTTTGACATTTCGACCCTGCTGCACTTACTGTACTACACACTGACGTGAGTGTACTTGGCGTTGGTGTGGTCCTCCTTCAGTGGAAGGATGCTTTCGAAGAAGGAGTCGTGGCCTGCACGAGCCATACTATTCCTGCTGCTTTACAAAGTTACAGCATCCCCGAACAAGCATGCCTAGCCATCGTGTGGTCAGTGCAAAAGTTTGGCTCCTACTTATACAGCCGGCATTTTACAGTCGTAACTGACCATCATACTCTATGTGGGTTATCGACTCTCAAACGATTGTCGGGATCCCTTGGGCGCTGGGTGCTACGTTTAGAGGATTATGAATACCACGTTCCATGTAGGTCGGGTCGGCAACACCGAGAAGCTGACGCTTTGTCGCGTGACCCACTTTCACCTAGTGCCCAAATGTCACCTTCTATCTCTTCGTCCCCGACAACCGAAGTGACCAAGCAGATGGCTGCTTGTCCTAAGAAAATTGTCTTGGTAGACCTTTCATCCACAGATGAAGTACCAACAAGCAGATACACACTGCCGTACAATCATTCATCGATAGCTTGCACGTTTCAAACTTCAAGGTTGATGATTGTGTCTCCAAATTTACCATCCTCTCGGTAACCAATAGGTTCTGGTCGTCCCTAGCTCACTTAGTCTCCAGGTTTTACAAGCATTTCATGATGACGCGACAGCTAGCCCCTCAGGTTTTCACATTTTGGCACGTTAAACCCCACAAATCAATCAATCAATCACGTTTTCACAAGACTTACGACTGCGTCAAGAGTCCCTGCTTTGGGTCTGACCTTTCCACTTTTTTGGCCAAGTACGTCGGTTCATGTGCGTCATGTCATCACTGGAAACGAACCGGGTCTCTTCCCGTGGGGCCATTGTAACCTTTGCCGTGTCCGTCCACTCCCTTTGAATTCGTGGACAATGACTTATACAGACCCCTCCCTCTCACGCCCGCCTGTCATCCTTGGATTGTCAGTGCCACCGGCCACCTTACTTGCTATGTGGAGATGGCAGCCCTTCCCTCTGGTGCTACACCTGCAGTCACCGATTTTGTCCTGCGCGCCATTACTTTGCTCAGTAGTCCCCGCGTGTGCTCTAGTGACCGTCACAATACATTTCTTTCCCATGTCCTTGCTGAGTCTTTCAGGCCTCTAACACCACCCAAAAGACCACATCAGCCCATCATACGCAAACGAATGGTCTGACAGAGCGTTTTAACCATACTTTTTTCGACATAATTTCCATGCACGTTCAACCAAATCGAAAAAAGTGGGACACTATACTTTCCTTCGTCACGTTCGCAAAAAATACTGCCATTCAACGTATGACGAATTACAGCCCGTTTACCCTCTTGTATGGCCATGCACGAACTTTTATCCTTGACACCAACTTTTGGAACAGATCATCTGTTCCATCTTCATCCCTTCTAGAAGAGTTCGCTGCTGGCGTCATCTTTTGCCATGAAATTGCCAACGACAACAATGCTACTTTTCAGTACAAGAGGAAAGTCTGTATTGAACGAAACGTCAAGTTGTTACGTTCCGTCCAGGCGACGAAGTCCTTCGGTGGCACCTAAACTCTGTGAGAAATTATTTTATAGCTATCTCGGTTCATACACGGTGCTGAAGCAAACATGTGATGTGAACTATCGCGGCGTTCCTGTCAGCGCGGCTCTTGATTGTCGTCGCCGCAGCACCGAGATCGTTCACGTGTCTCGACTGAAACGACATCTTCGGCGTTCCTACCCTTCTTAACTTGGTGCCCGATTTCGAGAAGGAGGAAAATCGTGTGAGCGCTGACTAGTAATCGTCTTCATCTGTATATCCAAACCACTGTAATCATAATCATCGTAAGTCAACCAGGCTGTGCCGTGCACCTTGGCTCTCGTGCGACTGCACTAAAACCTGGCTACTGCCGTGCCAGCCGGAGTCGTATACACAGACGCTGACGATGAAATCCAGCTGATAATGTTGACATAATTTCTATCGCAATAATAATTAAAAGAAACCACGACTGGGTCAATCCGGCTTGCCGCCATAATGGTCACCGCCCGTGGCCGATCTCTAAAATTTATTGCCGAAAACACCTCGCTACTGCATTCCACGAATGAAGAAGTGAGTAAAAACTTTATTGAGAATGTCCGGAGGTATTCAGTGGGGTGGGGCTACAAACACCCCAGCCTAAGTGATGGCCTCGAGTCCTTGGACACGGGTGGCTTCCTGGGCGCGCCCGACTGCCCACATTTGATCGGCGAGGTCACGGCTGAGCAGAGCCGCCTCCCATCGCGCCTCGTGGTTCGAGACTGCCAACTCTACCCGGTTCATAGAGGACTGGTGCATGCTACCAGTGCACTCTCAAAACATGTGCGGCAGCGTGGCTCTTGCTACACACGCTTTAATGTCGTCGGATGTATAAATGTCTGGATAACAGAGGCGTAGGATCACTTGGTGCGGTACGTGTGAGTCTGTAATTGTCTCCAGGCAACCTCCTGTTTCTTGTTTAGTTTTTCGCGTGGTGGTGGATATTTCCATCTGTTCAGTCTGCAGTGTTGGGTGATATCTCTGAAAGTGGTCATGCGATCCCCCCACGTTCACTCCCGCATTGTCCTCGATGTCTGCGAGACATTTGGGCCACCGGCAGGTGCCACAGCTCGGTGTGCAAGGCCTCCAGCCGCGGCGTGGGCAGTCGCGTTGCCCGCGAGTGGAGGATCTATGTGGGCGGGGTCCATAAGAGCAAAGTGACGTTTTTGTGGCAAATACTGCTTTAGCGAATTTTAAGATTGTGTGCTGCTTCGCGGAAGATCCGGCCGCTGGCGAAGTTGCGTATGGCCGCCTGAGAGTGTCTTGACTGTTGCCGAATTTCTTTTCGCGATCTCGCACACGTTTGTTGCGTCGACCGATGTGATGAGTGGGATGCATATTCCTGGGCAATGGAAGAACGACTATGTGCTCTCAAATAAGTCTGGGTACCCTAACCTTTTCGTCACGCTACGTGTGGTAGTTTATGCCCAGTCTCTCAAGGATGTGTAGACCGGTTCTGGTTCTCACCAAATGTTCGTACTGGGCAATGTTGTGGGCTTTAATTAGTTCATCTAGGGTATTGTGCAACCCAAACTCGAGAAATTTTCCCGTGCTAGTATTTATTGCTAAGCCTATTGCGCGTTTGTACGCCTTGCGGATGAGACGTTCTAGCTTGCTTCGTTCATCGCTTGCCATTGAAGGTAGGAGGCGACGTACGTTATGTGGCTCATTACGAAAGCACGTACCAGACAGATGATATTTCTTTTTTTTCATTCCGCTTCGGCGATTTATTATTCGTTGCAGTATCCTGAGCGTTCCATTGATGGCACCGTCTGCTCTGCGTATGGTGTTACCATTGTGGCCATTGGCCGACAGGTGCAAGCCCAGTACTCGATTGTTGTTAACTTGTGGGATGACGGCACCGTCCGAGGTTAATACTTTAATATCTCCGTCTGCACTCTCGGGGGAAGGATCGGCGTTATTCGGTTTACGGCACCTGCATGTCGGTCTGTAGAGCAGGAGCTCCGATTTAGCCACGGAACATTAGAGGCCCGTGTCGTGAAGGTAGTCCTGTACCATGTCGGCCACCTCCTGCAACGTTTGCTCGATATGTCCGTCATTCCCCTCGGCAACACAGAGGGTGATATCATCGGCGTATAAGCTGTGGTGGAGGCCTTCTATCTCAGCCAATTTTCGGGGTAACCCGACAAGGACGAGGTTAAAAAGCATGAGTGAAATTACGGAGCTCTGCAGCGTGTCCGTGCAACCCATGTCTATATCTGGCGATTTTAGTCCGCCAATCGCTAAGCGGGCCCGGAGACCTGTAAGGAAATCTCGTACGTAGTGGTACGTTCTTTCGATCAGTCCCAACGCTCGCATTCTTTCAAGTATTGTGGCGTGTATAACGTGTTAAAACGTTTTCTTGAGGTCGAGCCCGAGTATTGCTTTTGTAGATCGCGAGGTATTGTCTACAATATTATGTTTTAGTTGAATCCTAACGCCCTGCGTGGAAAGGTTACGACGGAACCCAAGCATCCTCTGCGGGAGCATGTTCCGGTCCACAAGGTAGTTGGTAAGTTGAGCGACAACCACGTGTTCCATGAACCTACCAACGCAGGAAGTCAGAGATATTGGTCGAATAATGTCAATCTCTGCTCCTTTGCCCGGTTTGGGGATCATAATTATGCGCGCAGTTTTCCACGAACTCGTTACAGCGCCTGCGCTCTAGCAGTCGTTCATGTAAGTTGTCAATTGTTCTATCGACTCATCGTCCCAGTTACGCAGTGTTTTGTTTGCTATCCCGTCCGGGCCTGCGGCTGATTTCGTGTTGAGCTTGGGCAGCACCACCCTCCCCTCTGCCACACTAAAGTCCTCGTCTAGCTCCGCGTTATTCTCGCTATCCCGTCCGTACACCAGGTGCGCGATAGGGCTTGAGGGCTTGAAGTAACGGTTGCACACGTCATCAAGAAAGTCCGCGGGTGTGCCTTTCTATTCGTGCAGTAACTTGTTTAGCTTATGCGCGTGCGCTGTTTTGGTCTCCTCCGAATCCGAAAATGTGGGAGGGGATGCCACGTATTGGCCAAGCCCAGCTGGTTTTGCATACCGTTACTTCCTCCTCCCATTGCGGTTTGCATACTTGTAAGGCATGCTCTTCTATATCCCTGCTTCGCCGTGCAATACGTCTGCGTAGCGTTCCATTGAGGCGTTGACGCTTCCACCTGTCCTGCAGGCTGCGTTTTGCTTCCCACATGTGTAGGAGTTTACTGCCTATTAGCTTTAGCTGTGCTTCCGGTGGAACCTACCTCGTTGCCGTTTCTATATCCCCCCTAAGCGTCGCGGTCCAGCTCTCGATATCCTAGATATCCGCGCTGCGACGTTTCTGCTTTTTCCGGACTTTGCGAAATGCGTCCCAATCCACAAGCCGATGATGCTTGCCCTTGGTGGCGTACTGATGAAGGTGGTGATGACATCTAGCGTCGACCTGGATTTCGATCACTGAGTGATCACTACCCAGGTCCTCCTGCGTATTGTGCCATTGCGCACTAGAGACGTTCTTAATAAACGCTGGGTAGGGTATGTATCTGCGCATACGCACTTGCCCCTGTGCGTAGGTGCGGAAGGGTCTGTTATAAGCTCGAGCCCCTTATTCTGCACATCGTCCCGATCGCGCTTACCCTTTGGCGTTTCATATATGTTTGGCGTTTCGTACCTTCGGCGCCTCCCCCTTTAACGTGGCAATTTCGTTTCGTAACTCAGCATTATCCTGCCGTAGAGTTTTTGTTAAACATTATAACCTATCTTGTCGTTTCTGGATTGAGCGTTTTGATTTGCTGTTGGTATTGACTGGAGAATTTCCGCGTCTGTCTACAACAGGGTTTCTGTTAATGACAGTCTCGACTCGCGTTTGCGCTGCGCGAGACATGAACGTATAACCAGTAAAATTATTCCGGTCTTACATTTAATCGTCTGCTGCCATGCCAGTATAGTCGTTTTGAGCGGGACAGTGCGCCTGCTTAGCTTTGCCGTCATTTCGCAGTCGACTTAAACGAGTTTGGCAAAAGACGCCTACAAAAAAAAAAAACATTAGCTCAATGCAACATCCTGCACTTGCATAGAAAGGCACCATACACTGACTAGAGACAGCTGCGTAGTTCACATTGGCCCGTCTCAATGTCGCTGACATTGGCCGTTAGGGGCACGCAGGTAATTCACGCATGCACGCGTCGCCAGCGTACCCGGCCACTATCCGCAAAACGATGCATGGCGCAAGCATCGCATTCTGTTTTTACCAACCACGTCTCAATGTTGCTTCTTTCAGCCGCTAGACTTCGCGATCTGGCGCTGCAGTCAGATTAGTAAACTTGACTGCACGGTGCTCTCATATACGCCTTGAAAAGCTCCAACATCGCAACAAAGCAAACTATCTAGCGGTCTTCCGCCTCTCCGAACAACAAGCGTACTGCTTAAGTGTTTTGCACCACGTCCCACAACTCACGCCGCGCTAAGAACGAAGCTAAAACTGCAGAAAAATGTCTGTAGACAGTCTGCCAGCTAACGATATCCAATTCGAAGCCTGCACTTCTCATAATTCCCATGAAAGTATAACGATTATTCCCATGGAAGCACAATGATCTCCGCGCTAAATTCCTCTCTACGTATTATTGTATTTTCCAAAATTTACGCCCATGTTTTAATACAATCGCCCAGTTCTGTGCTACACTATTAGAGTAGCTTAAATAGTGGTGTTGCCACTTTTTCAACTATGAAAGAAAACACATCAATCTACAATTCCAAGATAAAATAAGAAACAAAACGCTGCTCAAATGCGAACATCGAAGGAAAACAGGAGATTTAGAGCATGTCCTTTTATTTCTAAGGCACCATGAAAAGATGAACAAAGCAACAACCGTTCTAGGTATAAGTGGCGAAAGCGGGAGTGTAATGTTAAAAAAATTTAATGACCCTATTAATTTATGTTCTATCTAGTACGACTGTCTTTACCATTGCGTCAAAGCCGGCGCATGCATTCACTTGCTCTAGCTGTTAGTTATCTCACACAATGGCATTGAGCCACTTAGCATGGAGAAATTGTTCAGTTAAAGGCTCATGCACACAGAATTATTTGAATTCCGAGCGTAATTTATTACCAGCCGTTTATATACCACAAAAGGGCCACGCGTTCATTTCTAATTTTGTCGAGTCATTAGTACGGGCACAACAGCGTCTGCGGCTTGATGACTTCTAACGTATTCTGGTGGATCTATAGACCAAACAAAACAGGAAGGACATGCTCCAAACCGAAAACTTTGCCTTATTTCGTTGCGCTTCCTTCCTTAGACTTCCGGCACTTCCTTGCACTTCCGGTTCTTCCTATCACTTCCGGCTGTCAGTGTGCATTTTAGCCTCGTGACCTTTCAGCGCCATACAAAAGAGATTCCATGTGTTGAGGTATTTGCTGCAACGATCGATCTTGCCCGACCACTTCGATTGTGTGAGGCAACGGTAAAGACAGCGATCGCTTTATTATTATAAAATAAGATTGCTGGAACCGATGGATAAAAAGAATAGCCGAAAAACCTGTTATATTAAGAGTGGTGTGAACACCTTAGCGTCGCAGCTATGTGGCGAACCAGACCTCTGGTGTTTTCACTGCAATGTGAGATGCATTTCACAGATTTCGCCATTCATTCGTATTGTGTGATAGTTTTTTTTTTCTAAATGGCTTGACCAATCTCACCGGCGAAAGCGTATGCGGGTCTCTTGAAGAAGTAAACAAAGAAAATATTTGCGAAAGCTTGCAGATGTCGAATAACGCACAATTAAAGAGGTGAGTATTGATGATATTGCCGCGACATAGTGCCTGCATTCAAACAACGCGCCCATCACCGCGCGCACAGGGACATACATGCGTGCCGTCTAGTGTTGCGCAGAGACGATGATGATAGCACGAGAACCCAGCTGGCCCCTGCTGATGTGCGCCACGCGCTTGCGTCTCTTCTTGAAGAAGTAGAAGACGGAGACATTTTGGAGTTCTGCTGTAACGTGCTATGACCATAGTCCCTTTGAGTTGTGGGCACAGGCTCGCCCTTTATTAAATACGTTTTGTTACACCCCGAGTCCTTCAACATCGTTACATTTCTGATGGACGTGCTGGGTAATGAATCAAAGCGCTACGAACGCAAGACAGCGTAGCCTCGACCACCGGCGAGTTGATCCTGGAGAGCCGACACCTGTGGATCAGAGGACCAGTCGCCGTCTTCAAGGTGATTCACCAGAAATCAGTCCACTCCACTTCACGCGAAGGGGAACTCAGTCAATGGACGCCACCACCATGACAAGTCTTGTAACACCAGCCCAAGTGGTGATAAATCAGCCTCACCAGCCACCAGTATTTCATAGCGACTCGTATGAAGACGTAGAAGATTGGCTGAACCTCTCTGAGAGAGTGGCACGTTTGAACGGTTGGGACGAGAGAGAGAAGCTCCGCCGCGTATACTTTGCTTTGGAGGACTTCGCAAAGGCGTGGTATGAGAACCATGAAACCTCCTTTACGACCTGGGATGAATTTCGGCGACAAGCTCTGGCGACTTATGCCAGCGCAGATTGCAAAGAAAAGGCGCAGGCTGCGCTCGAATTCAGGAACTAACTCACCAACGAAAGTGTCGCAATGTATATCGAGGACATGATCTGCCTGTTCAAGCGCGCAGATTCCCATATGATTGAAGGCAAGAAGCTACGCCACCTCATGCGTGGGGTGAAGCAAGAGCTATTCGCTGTTCTCGTCCGCAACCCTTCACGAACAGTTGCGGTGTTTCATACGGAAGCAACAGCCATCGAGAAAACGCTAGAACAGCGGGCTCGACAGTACAATCGAGACATAAACTACGCACCCGCCAATGTCTTCTCTGGATGCCAGCTAAGTGACATGGACGCCCTGCGAGAACTCATCAGGTCGGTGATCAGAGAAGAGCTCAGCAAGTTGCAAGCACCTCACACTACAGCAACACTGTCTGTCGTCGACGTAGTACGAGATGAACTGAGGCAGATGATACGTGAGCCGGAGCGTGCGCCACAGCCGATCCAACGCATCCCAACGTACTCTGAAATACTCAGACAACCCGCGGCGCACACCAATGCAGCAGTTGCGATGGCCTCTCCTTGACCACAGACGGTACGCAGCGCACCTCGTCCACTGGAACCGACGGCTACCTACCTGCCACGAGCCCGTGGTGTAGCTCGCTGCGTGGATCAAAGGCCCCGAAAAAGTGACATCTGGCGTGACCATGAGCGCAGGCCTTTGTGTTTCCATTGTGGGGAAGCGGGTCACCTTTATAGGTTCTGCCCTTACCGACAGGCAGGATTAAGGGTCTTTCCATTGTACGCACCATGCCCTCGAAACGGTGAACGGCCAACGGAGATCGAAGAGTACTTGTCCGCGCCAGAGCTTACTCACTCCCCACCAACATCAGCCAAGATCGCCATCGCCCAGGCGTTACCGATCACCCAGCCCACGTGCTTCTTCAGTACGGTCTGGGCATCGTTCTACAAGCCCACACCCGGAAAACTGAAGCAAGCGACCTGTGGAGGTGAGGCCGCTGATAACTGCAGTTGCGAAGATCCTCCATTACGGTTTCAAGGTGACGATGCTATGTTTACAGAGGATAAGCGCAGCAGTGCGAAGATTACTTCAGATTTGCGGTTGAAAATAGACGGATACGAGCTAAATGCTTTAGTTGACACCGGCGCTGATTATTCGGTAATGAGTCACAAATTGGCAAAGAAACTGAAAAAGGTTGTGACAAAATGTAGTGGGGCACAAATACGCACGGCAGGTGGCCACACTATTACACCGCTTGGCAGATGCACCTCAAGGCTCGAAATAAGAGGCTTTACTTACGTTGCTGACCTCATCGTACTGCCGGACTGTTCAAGGAAGCTTATACTAGGAATGAATTTTCTGCAAGCCAATGGAGCCATAATTAATCTGCGCAGATCCAGTGTAAAGTTTTCGACCGAACAAGCTATGTCGGTGGAGGAATTGGAAAAGCGACGCCTTACTGCTCTGCGCGTTGTCGATGACGACGTCACAGTGCCACCACGCTGTAGTGTAATGATGCTTGGTGAAAATAAGCCATTTTGTGACCACAAAGGAATAACGGATGGAAACGTAGAGCTCTTTTTAAACAAAGGAGTTTGCGTGGCGAGGGGTGTTGTTCACTTAAGGAATGGCCGCTCAGTTATCCTCCTTACGAATTTTGGGAATGAATGTCAGCACATCGCGCAAGGTATGGCTATCGCCTATTTCCATGTAGTTTAGCGACAACGCCAACCACTCCACAAGAGACCTGCAACGTCGACGCATCAGTTAACGTCAACCATAGGCTCCCAGAATATCCAAAGAAACGATTGTTCGCCCTTATAAAATAGTTTTCGGACTGCTTTTCAACGTCCTCTAAGGTGCGACGCACTGCTATTGCAAAACACAGGATTATAACAGAAGAAGCCACGAGACCGATTTACCAACACCCATATCGAGTATCGCAAACGGAAAGAGACGTCATCAAGAAACAAGCGGAGGAGATGCTTTCAGATGACGTGATCCAGCCTTCCAGCAGTCCATGGGCGTCTCCCGTAGTGCTTGTTAAAAAGAAAGATAACAGCCTTCGATTCTGCGTCGACTATCGGAAACTGAACAGCGTAACGAAACGGGATGTATACCCTCTGCCGCGTGTTGATGATACACTCTATCGACTACGGAGTGCGAAATACTTTTCCTCCCTTGATCTCAAGAGCGGATATTGGCAAATTGAGATGGATGAGCGCGACCGTAAAAGGACGGCATTCATAACCCCAGACGGCCTCTACGAATTTAAAGCGCTCCCATTCAGCCTGTGCACAGCGCCAGCTACGTTTCAGAGAATGATGGACGCTGTCCTCGCGGGACTGAAATGGCAGTCCTGCTTGGTGTACTTGGATGACGTTGTCGTATTTTCCGCTACATTCGACCAACATCTAGAGCGACTCCGCACAGTATTAGAAGCCATTCGTTCAGCAGATTTGACCATCAAGCCAGAAAAATGCCACTTCGCTTTTGAAGAGCTTCGATTCCTCGGACGCGTCGTCAGCTTCGACAGAGTTCGGCCAGATCCCGAAAAGACAGCTGCCATCGCGAAGTTCCCGACACCCAAAGACAAGAAGTCAGTACGTCGCTTCCTGGGTTTATGCGCGTACTATCGGCGATTTGTGGAAAATTTTTCGAACATTGCTGAACCACTTACTAATCTAACAAAAGACGAGGTGCCCTTTATGTGGGAAAGTGAACAACAGAAAGCATTTGATTAGTTAAGAACACGCCTGCAAGCCTCTCCAATCGTTGCCCACTTTGATGAGACTGCCGAAACTGAAGTTCACGCTGTTGCGAGTAACGTCAGCCTCGGAGCCATTCTAGTCCAGCGGCAAAACGGCCAAGAAAAAGTGCTAGCGTATGCCAGCCGCAAGCTTTCGAAAGCTGAGACAAATTACACTGCAACCGAAAAAGAGTCTCTCGTGGTCATCTGGGCCATAAGTAAATTTTGGCCGTACGTCTATGGTAGACCATTCCGAGCAGTCAGGGACCAACATTGCCTGTGTTGGCTAGCGAATCTTAAGGATCCCTCTGGCCGACTAGCAAGATGGAGCCTTAGGCTACAAGAGTACGATGTTACTGTGGTATACAAATCTGGGAAAAAGCACAGCGATGCCGGCTGCCTGTCACGCGCACCAGTGGAGACGAGTGAGCCGGATGAAGAAGACTTCCCGTTTCTAGGCGTCATCCAGGCATCAGAAATCGCTCAACAACAACAAAATGACCCCGATTCGTTGCCGCTTATACAGCGTCTCCAAGGACTCAACGTTAAAGTCCCACGCACTTTATCCAGAGGGCTCCCTTCGTTCTGTCTTCGAGAAGGGGTCCTTTACAAGAGGAACTTCAAGCCTCATGGTGACAAGTTTTTACTCGTTGTACCTGCACCTTTACGAAACGAGATTCTGCACGCATGTCATGATAAGCCAAACTCTGGACACATGGGTGTCAGCCGTACATTCGCCAGAATTCACCCAAAATACTACTGGCCAAAACTGTTATCATCAGTTCAGCGCTATGTGAAAACTTGCCGTGAGTGTCAAAGACACAAAAATCCATCCGTGAAACCTGCAGGCCTCCTCCAGCCAATATGCCCCGTCGCGGTGGTCTAGTGACTAAGGTACTCGGCTGCTGACCCGCAGGTCGCGGGTTCGAATCCCGGCTGTGGCGGCTGCATTTCCGATGGAGGCGGAAATGGTGTAGGCCCGTGTGCTCAGATTTGGGTGCGCGTTAAAGAACCCCAGGTGGTCGAAACTTCCGGAGCCCTCCACTACGGCGTCTCATAATTATATGGTGGTTTTGGGACGTTAAACTACACATATCAATCAATCAATCCTCCAGCCAATAGAACCACCGCATGCCCCATTCCAACAAGTCGGTATGGATCTCCTAGGCTCGTTTCCGCCACCGACTGCACGCAAGAAGTGGATAGTCGTAGGCACGGACTATCTCACTCGTTACGCTGAGACTGACTCGCTGTACACTGCAACAGCTCTTGAAGTTGCCAAGTTCTTCATCAACAACATAGTCCTCAGACATGGTGCACCCAGCGTCGTAATTACAGATCGTGGCCCAGCTTTTACCGCAGACCTAATGAAATGTCTGATGCGAATGACCCATACAGACCAGAGAAGAACTACAGCATACCATCCTCAAACAAATGGCCTAACGCAGCGCCTGAACAGAACTCTGACTGATATGCTTTCAATGTATGTCGGCGTCGAACATAGTTGTGGGATGAAATACTGCCCTACATCACGTTCGCATATATTACAGCCATTCAAGAAACAACGCGAGTGACACCATTTCAACTTGTATTCGGCCGAACAGTCACCACTCCACTGGACGCCATGTTACCACAGAATGATGAAAGCAGCAATCCACCTGGCCTAGACGACTTCCTGCAAAGAGCCGAGGAAGCACGACAGATGGCGAGATACAGAATACGCCACCAACAGTGTATCGACTTCTATCGGTACAATCAGCGTCGTACCGAAGCGCATTTTCAACCAGGTGACAAAGTATGGATATGGACCCCAGTGCGTCACCGTGGACTTTCTGAAAAACTTTTTAGCCACTACTTCGGGCCTTACGAAGTACTCCATCGTGTAAGCGATGTAACTTACCAAGTCAGATCCGCTATACACGGGAGCTCAAAACGCCGCAACCCTACAGAGGTTGTACATGTAGTCCGGATGAAGCCTTACTATGAAAGATCACCGGAAGACCAGTGACGCCTACCACGAATCTGTTCATTGCCTGACGCATCGGGACGATGTGTATGAGGAGGGGGATTATGCCGCGACATAGTGCCTGCATTCAAACAACGCACCCATCACCGCGCGCACAGGGACATACATGCGTGCCGTCTAGTGTTGCGCAGAGACGATGATGATAGCACGAGAACCCAGCTGGCCCCTGCTGATGTGCGCCACGCGCTTGCGTCTCTTCTTGAAGAAGTAGAAGAAGGAGACATTTTGGTGTTCTGCTGTAACGTGCTATGACCATAGTCCCTTTGAGTTGTGGGCACAGGCTCGCCCTTTATTAAATACGTTTTATTACACCCCGAGTCCTTCAACATCGTTACAATATAACAGCGTTGAGCAGTCATTGCAACAGAGCAGTATATATCATTGCCAGATTTGCTTTCTACCGCATAAGTGCGGATAAAGGTACACATTTGGTTACCTATGTGGTATTGAAACAGTCTGATTGGTGACAACAGATAACAAGTTTTGTTCAACTGTAATTTGTTTCTATATAAAAACCAAAATTCTTCCGGGTGACTATGCCCTACCATTTACGTTGTCACCATTTGTTATCTGGTCTGTGAGGTAATAAAGCAAAAAAAAACACAAAATCTCACGCAAACCGGGTACTTCGCATTCATCACTTCTTTAGACTTTCCCAACATGGTTATTTATCAGGTGCCCATGGATGAAGGTTTATATATCGACGATGTTGGGGTATCTGCTGTCCACATAACATGTGTCTAACCAAAACTGGCACACCAGTTACGAGTGAAAACAGAATAGCGGGACTACTGAAGGCCCGATTTTACAGGTTATTGTACACAATTTCTGGCGAGAATTCGCGAGTGGTAGCCATAACCATGGAAGAGCATTCCCAAGGTATCCACGCCAGTGCCAACGCGGTCTTCTAGAGTACATTCAGTACAATAAATGCTCAGTCTGATTGGGAGGGCTACTCACCTTGATTAACGAGCAATAGGTCTTTAGAACATTTGTCGTATACTGCAGTACAAGCTTGCAATCTCACTTAGCTAAAAAAAACCAACAAAAATAATTGCTCAGATTTCGCGAACGAAACACATGACCTGATAAAATGAGTAGGGGGCTCCAGAACTTTTGACCTATTAAGCTTTTTTATCGGGAACCTTATTCTAAGCACATTAACTTCTACCATGTTGCCTCCAAAGAGATTCAGCCTCCACGACCAAGATTCGGTGCCGTCGCCTTCGGGTAAGCAGTCAAACAGTGACGCTAAATACAACCGCCGCAAGTAAAAACAAACGAACAATCCATGTACGTACAAACCTGATACACCGAAATGACCACGAAACCGTCGCATAGTGACAATTCAAAACGTTCGATGGCGACGTCATATACAACGTCATACGAGAGAAAGTCACTTACGTTTTTCAAGGCTAGCAATATCACTTTGTTGTGGCGCTTGCCGGCATGTTACTACATTTCTGAAATCAACAATTCCTCTGCAATTACAGCGGCCTTAACGTTCGGCACATATTATGCAAGTGTCAGCGTACTGCCCTCTCAAGCGATCTCATTTCATCACGCATTTTTTTTCGGAATGACCACGCGTTTATTATTCGCGAACGCTTTACATGCTCCCTGAGCAGCGAGCGTGTTCACGGGTAGTTAACAGCCTGTGTCGCGGCTTGCTTGTTTTTCCCTTTCTCGCTCGGAACTGCCGCAACGCAGCTCGTGTGTTCGGCGTGGCTGCTCATGGGCTGATAAATTCTGAACCTCGCTGGGTTTCTGTGGTTAGGCGTGTCATTAATGAACAGGTTCCAGAGAATATTGCGTGCGAGCTGCCAATACAGGCAAGCGGCTGGGTAATGAACGACGCTTGTAACATATGATGACGGAGAATCTTCATTAGCATGCGTATACTGCTCCAGATGAGGGCGCTTAAGCGACCTCAACGCTCAATCATTAGAAAAAAAAAGAAAATGAGTTGCTGTAATAATATTCCGAACGAAAATACAAAAGTGAACTTAACGATCAGTAACATCTGTACTATTTTTTAAAAAAATATATTCGTCACATGTTGATATGCATGAAAAATTGTCGCAACTTGCATTAGTAATGTAATGAATGTCAAAGAAATGCTTTCCCTGTTAATTGAAACATTTTAGCGAATATGTATTATAATAAATAACACAAATCACAAATAATATAACAAATGATCTGTTTTGACATATATTTCTATAGGCGAGTAATTGTTTATAATTATTTATATTGACATATATAACAAATAGTGATTTATTTTTTCTACGATTTAAAATTGTTCTTGCACTATGAATGCACTACGTAACTGATAATATATTTCTTGATTCATACTTATGTTCTGATTATGTTACGGGGAATTTTGCAGGCATGTTCATATCTCTTTGGTACGCACGTCTTTGTATTGGTTACGTTTTTGCACCCACCCTCCATTTGTGATGACTATATGGCGATGCATATAATCTGTAAGTAAATGATTAAATAATCAGTTGAGAAAATCAATGTTTATTGTACTAATCAAAGATTTCGCACCGAGTGAGGCCAAATCCGTTCTAATGACGCGAATGTCGTACAGTGTTCAATGAAATGTAAAGTAGTCAGCAAACTGCTACCCGATGCGAAATTGTCGAAATGGACACTATACTTCAATTCAGGGTATGTCCTCTCGTGTATGGATCCTCTTGCATTTGGTAATGGGCTCTATTTAACAAACCTCGTGTCAACGTAGACCGACGCTAGTCATTTCCTAGTGAAAATAGGTGGCCAGAAATGCACGGGAGATCGTGCGGATGAAATTTAGATATACTATGAAGCAGATTTCTTGTTAAAAGAAAAACACAGGCACTATTGTACACACTGTCACAAAATAGCCTAACATAGCCTCACAGTGACACCCCCCCACCCCCCAATTCTTCATACGGATACCACATTGTCATATATATATATATATATATATATATATATATATATATATATATATATATATATATATATATATATATATATATATATATATATATATATATATATATTATATGTATTTAAGGAATGGACAGATAAACAAAAAAAACAGAGTTCACGTTCTATTACGGTAATAATAGGAAGATTGCATGAAAGCGGTGTGCTCAGATTTGGGTGCACGTTAAAGAGCCCCAGGTGGTCGAAATTTCTGGAGCCCTCCACTACGGCGTCTCTCATAATAATATGGTAGTTTTGGGACATTAAACCCCACATATCATCATAATCATCACTACATGAGAACAACTAATATTGCAATGAAACTGCAAGTTAGATTACGTTGTTTCTACGTTGCGAAGCGCACGCAGAATACAAAGTATACCTTTAAACTGCACAGACACTTGGCGCGAAGCTCTTGGCATAGTGCGGACACTTTTCGGCGGCAAGAAAATGTTACGAAGTCGTGCAGCTTTTTGTGCCGTTAGCAAGTAAACTGGGAGGCCAATGTGCTTCCATCCATGGCGCGACACTTCGAGCCCAAGCGACTCGAACGCCTGCTACAACATTCGCGCAGAAGGCGAACATTTGGCAACATCGCACGTGCACAGACTAAAGCTCGCGAGAGCAACCATTACAATGTAGGGGCACCTACCGCAAGCCGAACGTCATGCATTTCAATCGCAACGAGGAGAGTTTCGTGAGTGTGCACGACATGTAGTGCAGGAATGTATTTTCAGTGCGTGCTTACGACAACAGTAAAACAAAATGCCAACACGCTAGCGGTTTTCCATAGACACGTTTTCCGCTTGGGAAGAGTTTTTCCTACCACAGAGATTTTCAACCTTTGCTTACATATTCCTGTTTTCGAATCCCTTGCAAAAAAAGTGCGTTGGCCATGCTCGAAAAGTATAAAACACTTGCGTCGGAAAAGGAGGGGGTTTTTAAATTGATTTTTCATTCGTTTTAATTTCCTGGAAACTCGTCATATTATAAAGCAGTTATATAAGACTAATCATACAACTTTCATTTTGTAAGAATCTGTTGACCTGTTCGGCATTGAAAATTGGTTTCGTTGAATAACACCTCTCCGAGTGATAGCTCTGTTGTTGCCGCGTATCGTTGTTGCCAAATGAAAAAAATTCCGCCATATCCACGAAGTGAATGATGATGAGTGGGCGAAGCTCCGGAGGTAAACCTGGTAAACCATGAATCCTCTGTACATTTTGCCCACTCGATTTTATTACATCGCTCCCCCTAGCGTACGTCGCCGCACTAAATAGAACGATTGCCTTCAACCAATGACACGCGCCATATGTGACATCATTCCTATTTTATAAGATCTCGCGTCTTTCATCAACTACAAGTACCGCTTTCTAGTTTATAACATCTTGCATCTTTTCATCATCAGCTACAAGTACCACCATCTAGTAAACACTACAAGAACTAAACTAGAGGTGGCTACATACAGGGGACGGTACCGCCATCTAGTGAACACTGCAAGAACTATCTAGAGGTGGCTACATACAGGCTACAGGGGACGCAGAGCCCACGCTCTAAGGAGCTTCGCCCCTAAAAAAAAAAGGGGGGGGGGTATATTTGCAAGCTTTGTCTATGAAGCAGCAGAGACTATCAAAATGTTTCAGCCTACAAAATAGTTTTGCATTAAACGCTAGGGAAGGTATATGTAAATGTTAGTGTTTGTTGATCTTGTTGGTACTTCTGCTGTTGCTGTTAGCTCGGCAACAATATAGTTCTACTCAAAGGAAAAGTACGACGAGACAGTTTCTGAAAATTCATACATACGCCGCGCCACCTTCGGGCAAATAACACAATTATAATGCACCCATTTCTAAATTGCACGTACAGCCACGGCCACATCTCAGCAGAGCGCGCGCGCGGCCAGTTTTTGCTCGGCGGGGTGACATCTTGTGGCAGTTTCGGGATCTGACGGGGTCAGCCTGACTAGTATAGGTCACGCATGCTCCTGACACACTACGTCAGAGCCAGAAACTACTTCAAGGTGTCGCCCCGCACCGTGAAAACTGGCTGCTCGCACTCTTTAGACAGACGTACTTTCAATGACTTTAACAAGTCTTGGTGTAACACCGGTTAGCTGCAATTTGAACGCGATAATAAAGAAGGTATTTTAATTGTCTACTTATGAGATGCGCATGGTTGGGGTTCCCAAAGATGAATTAAATGTCACATTTGAGCCACTGTGACACCTTACAATGTCCACCAAATTATACAGCGAAAGCTCTTACGAGATTACAACTCGGGTCACGCGCAGTTGTCCACCGCCGCCAGAGTCTGCAACAACACGTGAAATTAGAAAAAAAAACCTATCATTAATAACACAGTGGGGCTCTAACCCGGGACAACTGGGTGCCAGCCCAGTATTCTACCACTGAGCCACATTGGTACTTTGTTTTTTTCTCTTTTATTAATACATGGAAATAATGCAGTCAAAGATTGTCAAAAGTATGTACACAATTAAGCATTTGAAAATTATGCTCGTACCCACACATGCGAAAGACACAATTTACACAGTCCAATTAACCTTCAAAAGTCCGGTAAACAAACATACATGTCCTGAAGTTCAAGCCACTCTGGAACAGGGTCGAAAGTCTCTACAACACTACGCACATAGGCTGCTGCTTCTCCGAAAACAGCCCCTTTCGAACGAGGTGGCTCAGCATGTCTGTCAATCATGCGACTCGTCCATAATGAATAAAGGTCCAATAACATAGTTAAATCGTGTGGTGCATTATTGTTAATGTTCTTTTTGAACGGTAACAACCTAACACAATGAGCTGTAATAGGAAATTCTTTTTTGACGGTTCTCTTAAGGATGTCCCAGGAGTGACACGCATCACGGCAATGAATAAAACAATGATCGATTGTTTCTGGCTTGTTGCACAGTCTGCAATTTAGAGACCAGGGCACGCATATACCTTTTCCATGAAGCCACTTCTTTATTGGTAATGTTTAAATGTGTAGCTTAAAGAAAGAACGTTTTCGCCGCTGGTGGTATACACATTTTTTTGCACACGGTATAACACATCATGACCCGGTCGAGATAAATATTGCTGTCGGTTAACAGGTTCAAGAAAAAAAATGCTGACGAGTGCAGCAGTGAGTGTCGATCTGTCTACACTGTAGATATATTCTAAAGTGAATGTGGCTTTCAATAACTGCATAGCCTCAACAATTTCTTTCAAGAAACCCCACAATTGCGAGTTTTCAGCAACTCTTGTCGTGACAAAAAGAAAAGAGGTGGTAAGCAAGTCGATCCCCCCTCCCCCCTTGTCAAGCGAAAAAAAAAGGTTGTCTTTTCACATGGCTTCCAATGAAGAATTTCAAATGAAGCAGGCAAATATCCTGTGAAATGCCTGGATATGTACGCGAGAGCAATGCAATAGTTGTAGAATGTAGACAAGCTTTGATGCGAGAAATATGTTGCATGCTTTATCTCTCTGAAAAACGAAAAGATCCCACACTTGCCAAGTCAACACCTTTCGATGGATAGTAGTTATGGCGGACGCCCAATGAGGACCACTATTTTGGTGATTATTAAGAGGCAGACCAATATAGGAAACTGGAGCTCCATTCCAACGAATATTTGCGAAAACCGAGGGAGTTAGTGCCCACGTGCCCTGCAAAAACCCTTTGGTATTATCAAAATTTATATTAGCTCCAGAAGTTTCACAGAAACGCACAGGAGCGTTTACTGCTTCCTGAACACTCGGTTTATCCATGCAGAAGAAAGCAATGTCATCTGCGTAGGCTAGGACTTTAATTTCCTCGGCTTCATGTGTATATCCTCTGATACGTGAATTAAGGAGTACACTTAAACAAAGTGGTTCTAAATATACTGCAAAAGGTAAAGGCGAAAGCGGACACCCTGACGCATTGATGAATATAGCTCTATTATATCTGAAAGCGTGCGATTCACAATTAATCTTGTTGTGCACTTTTTATAGCATAGTGATATGCCATTGCACAATACATGTCCCAACTGGAGGTGTCTGAGCAGTCAAAACAATAAGTCACGTCACACCTTATAAAAAAGCCTTAGCAACGTCAAGTTCAAGAAGAGCTACCTGATTCATGCTATCGTCAATGCATTCAAGGACTGATCACGCTAAATGGATATTTGTCCGTATAGAGCGGTCTTTTATTCCACCTGTTTGATGAGCGCCTACACATTTAACAATCACTGTTTTCAACCGGTTAGTGAGAACTTTCGCAAATAATTCATAATCAACGGTATATAAAGATATAAGCCTGTATCTACTTACTCTTTCTAAATATTCACTATCGGTGCTTTTCGGTATCAAGGTAGTATGGGCCTGATAAAAGGAAAGAGGAGGTTTGACAAGTGTATAGGGTTTTTTAAAAAAGTGCCTCATGGAAAGGAACGTGAAGTTCTTCAAACGTCATGTAAAATTCCGCGCTAATGCCATCTGGGCCTGGAGTTTCGTTTTTCTGCAAAGTTGTGATTACCTTAGGCAGGCTTGATGTCGGGAAAGTATACTGGCGTTAATACGACTCATAAAGCGTTTAGAACAGCAAAAGTGAAGCGACTAACAGAACAAGCAAACAGCGAAGCGAAACAGCGAACAAGCAGTCGTCGCACAATGCGAATAGCGTAAAGAGTGGGCCATCCAATGCTCCAACCCATTAACTGTGGCGCATGCCCACTTCAGCCATAATTACTCATCGTCATAAGCCACTGCATGAACAACGGACGCAAAAAATTCCTTGCAAGTGTTTAGTGGAAACAAAGCTTCTCAAAAGAATGACGAAAACTAGTATAGCGAATGCCGGCCTACTACCCAGAAGTTTATTATAATGTCCTCGTGGCTATCAAGTTAGTGCGCTCACAGGTGTTACCTATTGAGTGTTTTGAAAGTCTCTGTAAGGCCGCTCTTCTAGCTTTTGCTATGACTGTGCTGCGCCTTCCACGCAGGCCTGACGTTTGTTTCCTGACCCCACTTTTATGGGACACCTGCACTGACCATGGACTTTCCGCAATGCCAGCCTAGACATCCAACTCTAGGCATCTAAAGGAGCTGAAAAGGTGGCCGTCAGACACCGTCTCAGCATCCCATCACCATGCAATATCTGATTTCACAACAGTAAAACTTCGGTGATAAGAACTTCAAGGAGTCACCAAACATATTCATATCATCTGAAATTTGTACCGAGATTCGTATTACCAGAAACATGGAATATTGGCATACAACACTAGAAAACTGGCATAAAGCTTCGCTTACTGTGGCTCAGGGCAGCAGCAATGTCATGGACAGCTTTGAATGATTGACACTAAAGTATTCCGATATTAAGGACTACGCACATGCTCATAAATACAACTGTGTGCACGCGCACATAATTAATAAAGTAGTTGTGTTGTGACCCATGGCCACCATGGCCATGACAGCCAATAGCCCTTTCAAATCTTAGTAGGCTTTTTTTGCATTACAATAAAGCACTGTGGAGAAAAAAAAAACAACTTGAAATTCCTAAGAATTTGCACATGAAAGATCCACGACACAAGATTTTAGAACTGATGTCCTCAGTTTTTAATATTTCCTAATCGCGTGGTTGTTGGAATGCCTTTTTGGAGAACTTGTGGACGTGCTCGGTCAGTCACGAAGTTTGCTCAGAATTTCGTAGCCGTTCGTGCAATTCGGAAAGTTGGCAGCTGTGCGCGCACCGAACGTTGCGAGGACTAAGTCATTGACCGAGGCTGTCCGCTTCTTCCGGTCTTCACCCACCTGTCATAAGATTTTCGATTCTTACAACATCGCTTGCATCGACGTGGCAGGCACGTGTAAACACAGTACAATGACGCGTTTAATAAAAAAAATGGCAGATCTTACGTACAGCGGGAATCGATGATACGCGAAGCACGATTGAGAAATGTTGATATGTCACTTTAAAATCAGCGCAACGTTACGAGGTGGAGGCAAATGATGCCGTACGAGACTTCCGTGTCATAATTATCATGTTTGGATGTTTTGTTTACCTTCGTCATCTATTCACGTCATGTGATACCAAATTTAGTATATATGGAACTAGCGAAACGGTCTTGAGCACTCTATGAACTTGGTACGTTGTCATGTTCTAACATGACATGCGTGTCGCGATTATCATGTTTGCACCAGTAATATATTTTGTCAACCATTGACGTCACGTAACACCAAATTTGGTATATGAGGAGCTAGCAAAACGGCCGCCAGCGCATCATGTAAGGCCAAATATGCTTCAATGTAGCGTTGGCACACGTGCACGCCTGGCAGAGTGACGCTAAGTAAGCAAAACGCGAGCATTCTATAGCCTGACGCCAGGCACGACCGGCGCGACCAGCGTCCGTCAGCGTGGCCCAACGGCCACCGGCTCGAAATTCACGCCGATGCGTAACCCAGACAACACTGCGTCTCCCTCATTTCGTGACGGAGGGACACCGGTCGCTGCAATGCACATGCATCAAAGCAATGCAGCGCGGCGCGCGCCTGCGAGTATGGGGCAGGACCGGCGTCTGGCGTGGCAACGCCGGCGTGACGCGACGAAATGAACGCCGGTGAGCACGCGCACAGCGTCACGTCGAAATGTATTGGCGCCTTGACTGTGGCATGTAGTCATGTTCTCACATGACACGCATGTCATGATTATCTTGCTTGCACCAGTCACATACCTTCGTCATCCATTGGCGTCGCGTAATACCAAATTTGGCATATGTGAAGCTAGAAAAACGGCCGTGAACGCATCATCAGTGTGGCATGTAGTCATGTTGTTACATGACATGTATGTTGTGATTATCATGTTTGGATGTGCCAATTACCTATGCCGTCCGTTCACGTCACGTAATACCGAGTTTGGTACATGTGAAGCTAGCGAAGCGGCCGAGTGCACCATGAGCGTAGCATGTAGTCATGTTGTTACATGGCACGCATCTCATGTCTATCATGTTCGCACTAGTATCATTCCTTCGTCATTCATTCACGCCCCGTATTGCCAAATTTGGTATAAGTGAAGCTAGCTAAATGGCCGCGAGTGCATTATGAACGTGACATGTAGTCATGTTGTTACATGACACGCATGTCATGATTTTCATTTTAGGGTCTGTCGCTTGTAAAATGAATTTATGCCATACCATTCTAGTTTCGCAACGTTCCATATGAACGAAACCACCGCAAGATCTGCAGGACCATGAAATGTAAATCGTGACATTCATGGCATACATGTCATGATTTTCATGTTATGACTAGTCAAATATGTTGTTCATACAGTCATGTTATGGCATGCCAAGATTGGTATCGATAACATTATCGAAACGGCCGTGAGAGCTAAAAGTCATAGGCGGCTAGATAGATAGATAGATAGATAGATAGATAGATAGATAGATAGATAGATAGATAGATAGATAGATAGATAGATAGATAGATAGATAGATAGATAGATAGATAGATAGATAGATAGATAGATAGATAGGTCAAGCACGCACATGCCAGTCTTTCCCCCTAAGGCAAGTGCTCCGAATTTTTTTCCTTGCCGATTTCACCACCAGACTGCGTACTAATCTGCACAAAGGTGAAAACTTTACCGAGCCTGTTCGCAAACGCTATTATCGCGTCTTTAACACATTCACAGCACTTGGCGTGTTCTGACGGAGCCATGGCAGCTGCTTCTAATTGCGAAGCGCAGCGAGAATATCGGATGAGTAAGAAACCGGCTGCGGCCGATTGAGAATCACCTTCACGCTCAGGCGAGTCGAACATTCGCACCTCACCATGAGGTCACTCACCCCCTATACGTAAATTATTCCGGACATTATTCGGCAACCTATTAATCCGTTTACATAACTAATGCATACGAATAAGTCAGGATGGAATACGTGCCAGAATAATGAGCGTATTTCGTTGGCTCATTCTTAATTCCAGAATGCCCGGTTTTCACGCAACCTGAGCCGCATACTTAATCACATGTTTGCGATACTGTAACTCTTATAAAGTTCTCGAGAAGACTTAACGAAGTCGCGAGCGCGCTAGAAAAAAAAAAAGGCGGCATATTACAGCGACTGGCTGAGCTCTGAGTTCAGCACTCCAAGAAAGACGGGTTACTTTACTAGATTGCTTCTGCAACAGCTGGCACTGCAAATGGCATGACAGAAAGTAAGAAAAAAAGTGGCAGGCCGGCGCGGAATTCGGAGTATACTCACAGCGAAAGCGGGAAGAGCGGTCTTTCGGGGTATTTTCCAAGTATACTCTTTGGGTACCCGCTACAAGCACACTTTTTGGGTACTCACTACGCCATAAATATACATCAGTATTGTTTAGTAATCCAGCTTTCAGAGTCAAGCGTAGTATCCGCTACAAACTTCCAAGCAATTTTGTGCAAATGTTTTATGCTGTGGCTGACGACGATGAAGAATTATGCGTTGTGTTAATGCGTTATTGCGTAAGAATTATGCGTTATACATTGTGTTACGCTTGGTTGCTCATTTGCTGTTCTAAACTGCTTTATTACTCATACTAACGCGGGTCCTTTCCTGACATCAAGCCTACCTAAGGCTAGTTGGCAACGGAGTTTCAAGCACCGGTGGGGCTCTGCGGCCGAATATTAGGCTCGCACAGGGGACCCTGGTACGAATACCACTGTCTGTTTAGTGCGGACACCGACGGCAGCGGCCGCGGCGGACAACTGCGGCGCTGCATGCAATCCTTGTGAACTCATGACAGCTTTCACTGTAAAAACTGGAATGCATAGTTTGGCTGCAGGCAGGACATCCGAGTTTTTTTGTTTGTTTTTTTTTCAAGGGGGGCTTTATGGAGAAAAAATGGCAAGCAGTTGTGCTTTTAAGGTATGTCACCAATCTTCAAAATGACATTTTTGGGCTCGTTTTTCTTTTTCGCGTTCTAAAAATACTCGGGCATTCAGAATGGTGTCTGGGAAAATATCGCAACGTATGTGTTTTTTTTTTTCAAATGCTACTACCTTTCCCGCGATTGCCACCAAACCAACAATGACATTTTTAGTCTGAGTTGGAGTTTTTATTGCGGACATGCATACAAAAAAATACATGGCTGAGGAGGAGCATAAAAAAAAACACAGTCACTGCTTGACGTTGCTTCTTTCCCTCCGGATGCATCGGAACTACGGCGTGCACGAAAACAGAAATAGCACTGGCTAATGTGTAGCCTAATAAACGAAAACTCAAAAGCAGAAAAAACTTGGTGCACATTAAAATGGGCAATACTACAAAAACATATCTCCTGATATATGCAAATAATGTTGCGTACACAAAATATAATTCAAGGGGTAGGAAAATGCACAAAATAACAAAATAAGTTTCTGCGAGAGCTAAGAAATGTGGATTCTCATTTTTTTCTCACAATCCCCAATTAAATTGTTTTTCACGGCACGTAGGCTAGTAACTTTTTTGCAAATATTGATACCTTACTAAAACAACCTCGACGCTTCCTGCTGAGGCATCCTCCAATGTAATCAATAGAATAATTGAAAATGATGAATTATTTTGGTTGTTCTGAGATTTACACGAAAATAAAACCTGTGGAAATAACTATTTCCGCCCTTTAGGCAAGACAATACTTTTTACGGACGACAGCACAAATATCTTTGTTCATTGCGCGGCCTACAGTCACAGTCGTATTTTAAACAACGCGTTTCCTTTTCGTGTTGTTGAAACGGTAGTTATGACTGCTGATGTGTTGGGTACATTTTGGACAATTTCGGCAGTTCCAATAAAGTTGCCTATACATTTTGTTTTCTGTTCAGAAAACATTAGGTGCATGTTTAACCCTGTAGTGCCCACGAACAGTTACGTCTACAGAAAAATCGCGAGAATTTACTCACTGTTTTTATTACTCTTCTAGTAGAGCTCACTTTAGAAAAAAAATAAAATTTTGTTTGATCTGTAACCTAACTAGTCATCGCGGCAAATAATTAAAAATTATCATATAATATGTGAGTCACTGTACCTTCTTTCTAACATGCCGAATCGGCAATAAGCTGGTTATCAGAACATCTATGATAGCTGTATTGAGCTATTATAATCAATGTACCAAATATAATACAGTGGGAATTACAGGGTTAACAGTAATATTTCACGTAGACACAAAGCAGTTGATTTTGAGTTAAAATATAAAAATATTTCTTGAAAGGTGGATCACACTTTAAGAGGATTTGCACACAGAGGACAACAAGTTGAATGCGAATCTCTGTAACACGTCGCCTTCTCTTTCCTTTGTCGTCTCTTCCTTCTTTCTCCTCCTATTGACTGATTCCCCTTCTCATTTCACTATTTCACTCGCTTGAGTGTGTAAACTCTCGGAAACATTGAACCGTGAGAAATCCTCATTAGCTCTTGCGAATACCTCAAGTCATTTTCATTCGTTCATTTTCGACTCTTAAGATCGGCCGGACAGGCCAACAATCAAGAGAGAAAGTGTTCACAGCTTGTACGCGCTTGGCTTCTGTTGCGAAGGGGCCTCTACACTAACCTGTCTATCCAACCTCTTTCAAGCAACACTAATAAAGACGACAGTTATAGCGTGAGAACAGACTGACGACAAAGAAACAAGAAGGACACGACGACAAAGAGACAAGAAGGACACGAGCGCTCGTGTCTTCGTTCCTTTGTCGTCGTTCTGTTCTCGCGCTATAACTACCGTCATATCATACCAACTAGCCCAAACTGCCACACTACTAAGAAAGAACTGATGCACCACTGATCCCTGGGCACCCTCCCATGTGGCGGGGCTTTGAAAACGTGCCAATAAGATACACGAGCCAATCTTTCGGGTCACATGGTTTGTCGTTGGCTTTTCGCTGCCTGGCAACTCAACCTTTCGGTGTCCTCTTTTTACTCCCGCACTCGCAAGGTACTTCCTAATCAGTTCGCGTTAGTCAAAATGAAACTAGAGTATGCTATCTAACAAAACAGAAGCAAGCTATGATTATGCTTCGCGTCGAAGGCATTGTGGTTAGTGTACAACGATAACTAAGGAGGGAATACGGAGAACAGTGAAACAAAAAGTTCTTTTCAGCGTTGACCAGACGAGACCATTACGTCACCGTTTCCACGGTGTCCTCCCATAACTCTCGATTATGTCTGCGTGAACGCACATCCGGGGTTCCGGCGCACCCACGTGGGATGGCGTGCCCGACGCATCGTAAATTACGGACGCCTGGCTTTCAGTTTTCTTTGAAGAAGTTTTTCTTCTGGTTTCAAAAAGCATCGTGCGAGACCACAGCCCATGATGCCTGTATAAACATCTCCCACTGTGCGTGATCTTGGAAAAAACGGGAAAGGCGTACCCGAGTTCTTTCAGTGTTCGCATCTCTTTGTTCGGGCTATTTGATGCTCTTCGGCTGTGCATTTTTTCTATTAGTCTATTTGCTTTATGGTAGTTCTTCAGCATGTTTCACATACAGAAGTTATTGCCTTCAAAGTTGGTGTGAAAAGCCTGAAGTAATATAATTGCTGCTGGTGGATCACATTTTTGTTTAGCACACGGGCACACAAAGAGAGAGAGAGAGAGAGAGAGAGAGAATCTTGAAAGCTACTGCTTAGCAATATTCCGCATTGACATATCGCCACACAGCTATATCTTTATGGCAAAAACAAACCTTGGTGCCGTAGCACAAGTGGCGTTATGCAGTGTGAAACAGTGAGCAGGCCAAGTATCCTGGGCGTTTCAAGCACCGAAATCCAGAAAAAGAATCTCGTGGATTCTCATATCAGTAGGGTCCTAAATGTGATAAACTTGAGTTCTACGATGTGGTCTATACGAGCACCAACTATGATCAAAGTATCGCATTTTGGAAATCGTGACAGATCAGTCTCATTAAAATGGAAGTCTTATTACGATGGACGGGAAGTGTGAACTGCGGCATGCTTAAGTTCAGGTCCACTGTTAAAAATAGCCATAAACAAGAAAAACAGGCAGTTGAAAGTTTTCTAGGATGTACTACAACGGCGTGCATCCGTTTCATATCCCGGTTCCGGCGCGTATCTTATAAGACGGCGAATATTAAAGTGATACGGATAAAATTCAACTATTTTCTTGGGGAACATTTTCAACATTTTCTTCTGGAATTTATGGACTCATCTGATTTGTGTAATTAACTGATAATAGATTTAAACAATTTTATGTTAGCTTTACATTAACATTTGCATTTGTAAAACTTACGCAACTGATGTAAACCAGTTGCATTTGTCACGTGCAGTTTTTTATACTTGCTTTGCTCTAGTTTATCCCCTGCTATTGCATATCTTCATGTCTAATTTTATCAGTAGTATTCAGATCATGTTATGTAATGATTGTATTGTTACTGTTAATTATGCTCGTTAGTGATTGTTCGAAAATGCACTTTTTTGTACTTTTTTTGTAATTTCCCCATTAATGTCGCCATAGGATGTCTCCTGTCAGTTTCTCTGAAACTTAAAGGCCTCCTTCTGTACTTTTCCTACCATGTAACTGAATCTGAAATACATAAAATATGTAGACTCTTGACTAGACTTGATATATTTGTTTTGTGTAAAGCGCAATGCTTGAAGCGACAAAATGTGCTGTAGCTGCATGATTGAATACCATTGTATAACATTGTACGGGGAAGCACTGTACCTTAGAAATGTAATTTTTATAGACTCTTACTATAGATAATCTCTACGAATAACATACATTAAAGGTGGTGATACATGTTGCAGCCAGTAGAAAAAAATAAAATAAAAACAGCAAGCCCTGCGCGGACGCACAACTGAGTCACAGCAAAAGTTTGAAGAGTGGCCTTTTTTGAGCCCCGTCGTAAACTCTCTTGTGGGGACTACTAGATGTACCCATTAAGGTATAAATCATAATTTTGCGAAGAAGGAAAGTACCCACTACGGTATTATTAATCACTCCGTGAAGAAATGAGGAATCCGCTGCACATTCTGTAATGCGTTACGTACAATTTGCTGCTTCTTAGAGTGATGACGATGAGTAGTAATGGCCGAGATCTTTGCAATAGGTGTAGGGAGCTTTAAACCACTCACTCTTATAATGTCACCTAGAGAAAGTTTACTTTTTTGCCTATCTGTTAGTTTGATTCCTTCGCCACCATGGCACATAATTTCTTTTGAGGAGGTGTTTCAAGCATCAGTGCGAGGTTGTGGTAGAATCATAGACTGTCACGCTTTAGCCCTGGGTTCCACACCCTCTCGATCCTGCATAATTTTTTCCTAGTTGCTCGCGCTAGCTTTGATGGACACCGCCACCAACTACACGCAACCGAAATGGGCTCTTGTTATTTCATGACAGCTTTCGCTGTAAGACAAGGAAATACCGTACCATTGCAGTTGAGTTTTAAGAGAACACGTGGGCTGATTTGCAGAGTAGCAACTATGCAGCAGTCTATTCTATCTCGCTTTTAGCATCATGAAGCCGGTAGTGCCTTGCACATCATTTTAGCGCTTTCTATTCGCCGTTTTAGTGCATTCTGTTATGCCGCAAGCTTCAGTTGCTGAGGCGTGTTAATGTTTTTTTTTATTCTTACTCAACCTATCTAAGGAGAGTATAGGCATATGTGGGGCTGAGTCTACTCCTTCTCTTGCATAATAGTGGCCGTCCCTAAGTAGAGACCCAGCACAAATCCATACAAACAGGCATGTGAATGAAACTGAAGCACTTAGTCTCTGATGTTCTGTGTATTGAGGATCGGAGGATTAGCGGTGGCAGACGTGAAGGGAGGCCAATACTGCGTATCCCTTGATACATTTGTGTAACGTTTCCAAGGCTTCGTAATTACTCTCATCCCACCACGTGATAGTTCTCAATGCGAGCTTCTTGTAAGCCAGTCGCATCAGAAGACATAATCTTCCACATTCGTCATAATGTTCCCCATAAGCACTCACTAACGCTGAGGCACGCAGGGTACAAAACAAGGTTATTACGAGGAGCCACAATTCCTCATATACCGAATGCTGCTTCCGCTGTAGCTTGACTGAGAAATTCTTAAAACAAACCCAGGCGCACTTATGAAACATAAGTGAATGCTATCTTTGTCATGGCATTAATGGCCTTGTGGTAAATATGAGTGGAAATGAAATTTTCAATAAATTTAAATTAATTAAAATAGTCAAGTACGTAATAAAATTTTATGTGAAGAAGTGAAATGAAATATGGTAAAATAGGCCATGCAATGCCTAATTCACAGTGTCTCAAGATTTTTTTATGAGGTAATATGCTTAGCCGCTGCGCTGCACTGTTAAGTTTAGCAAAAAAAAAATTAACACAAGCTCTCTTTATAAAGTAACCCTCTTTAACTAGGTTTTTTGACTAACCTGAAGACCCAGAGGGGTCTCGAGGGGCAAGCCAGGCGATCAACTGGAGCCACGGATGTCCTGAAATGGAGAAAGCCCCCTTGACATTTTTCTTTTCGTTTTTTTTTGCTTTTTTTCAATAATAAATGTATCAGTCAATGACGACGTTTGCTACCTCTCACATATTTTCATTGCAGTAAAACATGATGTACACATTCTGAAGCTGGCACGTTATGTAATTGGTGCTGTAGCTATCCGATTTTACTGCCTTTTAAAAATATGCTGCATTTTTTCGTTCACAATAAATGTCTCTACCTAGTATTTAGTCTCTGGAGCATTCAATAAGAAGCGACGAGTGAAAAAGCACTGCGACAATCATTATTCTGAGCACACAAACCGTACCTCTCTCTTTGCTTGCAGTTAAAAAGGGACCAATAATGATTTCACATGAAGCGCGAAAGGCTAGCTGTTCCAGCTGGTTCATATTGCCAGGGCCGCTGGACAAAAGTGGCCATGGCACTGCTTGATATCTTAAGGGGTATATACATGGATGTATACAATGCAACGCCACATTCTTCTCAGTTGTTGCAACGCGGTTTCTGCAACCCTTTCTCTTCATGATGTCTTGCCTGAAGACGCGACGAGCAGCGCTGTCAGCTGCGGCGGTTGCTAGGCAATGGCTCAGCTTACACACACCTATAAACACACGCAAGAAAACAATCCTGCACACGCTATTGATGTCTGCTACCTCTCCATAGCGATTACCTTACTTTAACGTTAATATTTGCAATTAGCTAGAGTTAAATTTAGGAAATGTACGGTGGTAAGTGGGTGGTGCGCGTAAAGGACGCATGACTTTTCATGAAAGCTTCACGGTGAATCAAGACACTGCCAAATCGAATGTCTCAATGAACGTTGCCATCAAAAGCCATCAATGAACGTAGAAACTTTCACAATAAACAATTTTTATTGCAAGCCAGACACTAAGGCATAAGTGTATAGCAACTATTTTTCTCCTTGAACGAGCAAATGATAAATCGAGCAAGGCGTTAAAAGTTTGCCAGTGAATCTCGTGTAATTGCAGTATGCCCACGAGAACTTCTACCCCACATGCATGTGATGGAGGTAAAAACAAGAGAGAGAGAGTATGGCATGAGGAAATAAATTTTCCGTGCATGGATGACTTTTATGCATTCTCAGCTGCACTGCACGAGAATCGCCTTCCAGAGTTTTCATGTGTGGGGAACAAAAAGAAAAAGTTGCTCCATCCATCCCGTCTGCCAAGTCTTCGCAATGCACATTAGACATTATGCTTGAACAGCTGTGTGCAGTCATTCGGGTGGAAACTGCATATAAAGAAGCCTTTCTGAGCGCTCGACGATGCTTTTATTCACACACCTAGCCCAGTTTCTTTATTATTATTCCGTTGTTGATAAAGCCCCCTCCTGCCTTCCTTTTGCTAGCTTGGACGCCAGCGTTGTCGAAGCGAGCATGATAGGCTTCAAGCTGTTTACGCATTTTGGCCAAATATGTGCCTCCATGCATGGGCGGCGACGGTGATCGCATCTTATCGATATGGATTACGTAAAAGTTTCAGGCATGGCGTTCGCGAGTCTAAGTGCTCGTCACCAAAATTTGCTTTTTTGTTTTTTTACACGGCTTTCTCACTCCTATTTTCGCTCTTTCATCATTCACTAACAATTATAATAGATGCATCGTTGAAAATGCTCGAGTGCTGGCAAGAGCTTCAGACTGATCGATATTTGTCCGAGAAGGCTGAAAACGCAAATACCAAATTTCGTAGTGAGTGCCACGTAGGCACCCGTTGGGAGCAACTTGGCTCTTTTTGAGGTGAATTCAAAGCCACGAGGCAACTGCTGAAAGGAGCTGCGAAATGTTTCACATGCCTACCATTTTTTCTATCATGTCACGATTGTTTTTAGTTCACTCTTGCTCTTAATTTGCGACACTTTAAAAAATGAATGGTGCTACACATTTTCCTGCATGCTGAAGCACCCTTACTTGAAGTTTGAGGTGGTTCTTTTCAACACCAACCACTGCCAATATCTCCGCAAAAGAGGACCACCCGTGGCCTTAGTCATCAAATTCCATGCCTCAAAGCTTACACAAACCCTATAAAATGGTTTAAATTTTGATCGTTCATGCTTAACTGATCGACAAGCCATACCGAGCGATGATGATATTCACACGCGAGTTCATTCACTGAAGCGTCGAAGGTTCACAGAGATACCTGCAGACTAATATTTCAAAAAATAAATTAAAACGCACTGCTTTCAAAGGCAACCCTCATATGATCGAGTTGATGTCTCATAAAGACAGTTTCCTGGGGCTACTATCCCGTGCATATGAACGTTATCTCTTTTCCATTTGTACAATTATTGTTTTTTTTGAAACCTAAACTTTATTACTCGAACATACCAAACTTAGCAAAGGAATACTGTTAGTTTAACCGTCAGTGGTCATGTAATCATTAGGCATGAATATACGCCTGCTTTAGTCCCTACTGGAGAGGTTTACCTAGAGTTTACCGTAAGCGTCAGCAGTGACACAAACTTGAGAAGATATATTTCAAACTAAAAGTGCTGCAAAATATCACCGCCATATCTACATATTACATGAGGGTAGAGAAGCTTGCTCGTAGATGATCGGGTAGCCTGCGAATCCTCTGTACACATCTTCACCCATCATATATAGACGTATCAACGCTTTATATATCCCGGGCTGTCATCAGGGGGTCTTGACGACATGCCCAAGCTGCTGCTGCATTGCGGGCCTTAGCTTTTCAGGTGTTTATGCGGCCGAGCAGTAATGAAGGGCATTCACTGCGTGAGCTTCCGGAGAAACGGAAAGAAGCGCACGTACTGAGAGTGGTGTGCGCCGCCTTTAGCGATGGTGCACCATCAAGTGAGCATTCTAGAAACTAACAGAAAGCCAATGTCATGAGCGGTGGCAAGCCATCTATAGAGCATTGTTGGAATCGCCGGAAGACCGACGCTTTGAGTCATGGCGCGCCATGTAGTGAGCATTTCTGAAATCACGGGAGAAGTGTACGCGCCGACGCTCGATAAGGTGCGAGCATAAGCAGCTTGTAAAAAGGGCTTCTAAAAAGTACAAGGGGAACATTTTAGAGGCTATGGAGGTGTATATACACATTATCAAAAAAAGAATGCACATTTTCTGTAGTTCGAACGTGGTAGCAGATATCATACATTTTAAACATATCAATTGCTCCTTCGAATATAACTACACTTTTTACAATAAAAGCCTGATCACATGTGCCTATAGTTAGAATATATGTGAGTGGGCCACAAGGCTTAGTGTAAAATTATAAGCATCGTTCAGCTGTAGATTGAAACATAGGTCAAGTTGAAATGTTTGCATGATGAACGCATAGCTAGAGACAAAGAAGTACTCGAGTGGATAGGCTGTGGAAGAAAACAACACCAATGCTACGACCACTTGGGCATTGTGCCACTAAACAATGTTTGCATTATTGTTGCAGCCCTGATGAGGATAACAGAGGAACGCTGTTTACACAGAATGATAGCTGTCTTGCAACTGAAAGGTTTGTTTCTAAAAAAGAACAGAGCGTGAAAACATCTGCGGGCACAACAAACATCTTCGTCGGATAGGTGAGACAGTAGAGCATTTCACTTTGCTCGGTTTGGATTCGCTGTTATTTTTTTTCCGGAATAAATGTTTCAGTTACAAAAAATCACTCGTTCTGTGTACTCTGCGTTGCTTCGTCATCATCTCTAGTGCAGCGTCAATAATGCAAACATTGTTTAGTGGCACTATCCCCGAGTGGTCGTAGCGTTGGTGTTGTTTCTTTCCAAAGCCTATCCACTCGAGTGCCTACGTTCGGTTTTCTGAATATTGCCATAAGGTCACTTAGGCATACTTGAATATTTCAAAAAATTAGTAAATCTAAGGATATCGAAAAGGTCACTTAAGTATATTGACACAATGTGACTTTAAATTACGCGCGCTAGCAAATACTTGTGCCTTCTAGATGATTTGCGATGCACAAGCCTGCGGGACCCAGCTGCGCGCGAACCGGGTTGAAAGAAAAGAAGAACGTAGAAGAAGAGGCAGAAGGCAATCCTCGAGACAATCTAGCTGTGCTATAATTCTCGGGCACAAGTTCGCCCAGCCTACGTTAGCTTATTAAAAGAGTTTATTGAAAAGTGCGTTACAAATCTGGTGGAAGTGCTGGGTGTGATGCCAAGCCCCTCTCGAGTGACGGAGCACAGTCCAGAACCACAGCGATTTCGACCCAACGAGCTGACGCCTGTTCATCAGCGCTGCAGTCGACGCCTACGTGGTGAGGGTCCTGAATTTTCACCTTTATCGACTTCGCTTGGAACATCAACGGCTATGAACGGGTACGCAACCGACATGACAGCTCAGGTCACTCCAGCCAACATTGTCGTAAACCAGCCAATGCTACCAAAGCCTTTCCATGGTGAAAGCTACGAGGACGCAGAGGACTGGCTTGAGCACTTTGAACGCGTCGCAAAGGCTAACGGATATGGGGAAGAGCGCAAACTTGGAAGTGTTTACTTCGCACTGGAAGATAGCGCACGAACGTGGTATGAAAACCACGAAGCCACCTTCCGGTCATGGAATGATTTTCGACGGGAGCTGCTCGCTGCTTTCCCGAACACAGACCGCAAAGAGAGAGCTGAAGCTGCGCTCCAGACAAGAAATCAGCGCAATAACGAAACTGTCGCCATGTATCTGGAAGACATGTCTCGCTTATTCCGCCGAGCGGATCCAAATATGAGCGAAGACAGGAAGCTGCGCCATCTGATGCGAGGCGTGAAGCAAGAACTCTTTGCCGGACTAATTCGAAGCCCGCCGCGCACCGTCGCCGAGTTTCGTTCCGAGGCGACTACAATGGAAAGAACGCTACAACAGCGAGCAAGGTTATACAACCGGGATGCGATTGTCACTTCCTTGGACAAGTTGCCACCAGCCTTCGGTAACGGCATGGAAGCACTACGCGAGCTGGTGCGGTCTGTTGTGCGAGAAGAGCTGCAGAGGCAGCGTCTTGACCAGAACGCTCCAATGCTTTCGTCTCTGGCCGATGTGATCCGTGAGGAGGTCAGGCAGGTGGTACGCGAACCTTCGAGCAACGCACAGCCGGGGCCGCCACTACAACAGAAGACGAGAATGACGTATGCTGATGTGCTACTACGAGGACCTCCAGGACGTGCGGACGTCGCGGCGGCTACACCTATGCAGTACCCGATGCCGCCGAGCACCCTGCAGCCAACGCCAGAGAGGAGACTAAGGAAGAGCGATGTCTGGCGTACTCCCGAGAGGATACCGCTGTGTTACCACTGTGGGGAGCCTGGTCATCTCTACCGAACGTGCCACTACCGCCAGGCAGGACTCCGTGGTTTTCCTGTTAATGCACCTCGACCACGAAATGGTGAACGTCCCTTCGAAATTGAAGAATACCTGTCAGGTCGTCAAACCTCAAGTGGCTTCCAACGACACCAACCTCGGGCAACGACAACGGGGAGGTATAGATCGCCTAGCCCCCGACCTTCAGCCAGCTCCCCAAGGTCTCGTTCCCCAAGCCCGCGTCGGGAAAACTAGAGTCAGCGACCTGTGGAGGCAAGGCCGCTGTCGACTCTAATGCAGAAAAACCTCCATTGCTGACTCTGAACGACGACCAATTCAGAAACCGGTGCTTCGATAGTGACGTTGCTTCCGATTTACGTGTGTTCGTTGATGGCTACGAAGTAATCGGACTGGTAGATACCGGCGCAGATTATTCAGTGATGAGTAGCGGACTTTCTAAAATACTAAAGAAAGTGCTGACTCCTTGGAAGGGACCACAAGTTCGCACAGCAGGAGGGCACCTCATCGACCCTACTGGAATATGCACAGCAAGAATCGGAATACGGGGTTTCACGTACGTCGCCAGTTTTATTGTGCTGCCGAAATGCTCAAGAGACTTGATTATCGGCATGGATTTCTTACGAGCTAATGGCGCTGTAATTAACTTGCGAGAATCTTCCGTCTCATTCTTGACTAGGCACGCGATTGGTACCTTTATATATAAGTGGTTATATCAGAAGAAAAGAAAAGAAAGGTGCCGACCCGTAACTGTCTCTCCTTACGAGGACACCTCAACAGGTCAGCAGAGGAATGGGATATGGGGAATAAAAGATATAGGGAGAAGGAAGGAGGGATAAAAAGAATAGAAGGAAAATAGAGGGATAAGAAGCCGCCAGCCAACGAGAGGAAAAAAGAAGGAGATAGGAAAGTGGGGATCCGGTCGAAGCAGTCCAAGGGCGGGGTGCCACAATGCGAGAGCTGCACGGCATCAGGAGACCGCGGAGGGCGAACCAGCCGGCGGGAGCTACGCTGAAGTCGGAGATCGCGAGGGCACAACCGTCCAGCTTGAAATCCTCCGAGCGAATCGGTACCTTTGAAACGGAAGAAAACGTATATGACCTTTGTATTGCAGATGATGGCGTCATGGTTCCGCCAAGATCGAGCATATCTGTCGCAGTAAACAACAAAGCATTCAGTGAATTCGAAGGATTTGCTGACAACAACACTGCCTTACTACTGCAAAAAGGAATCTGCATGGCACGAGGCCTTGTTAAGTTACGTGACGGATGTGCAAATGTTCTACTCACAAACTTTGGAAATGAGGTGCAGCACGTTGCAAAAGGAACCGTCATCGCCAGTCTGAATGATTTCGTCCAGGTTACGGAGCTGCGAACTTTTGAAACAAATGATTCTGATTTCGAAGACGTGGAGTCTGTCCTTGCAGCCATCGACATCGAGCCAGGCCTACTAACACGCGAAAAAGAGCAAATAGAGCGTCTTTTAAGGGAATTCGCCGAATGTTTCTCGTTGTCATCTAAGGTTCGACGCACTCCTGTCGCTAAACATCGCATCATTGTCGACGAGTCAGTGAGGCCAATACACCAGCATCCCTACCGAGTGTCACCAAAAGAAAGAGAAGCTATTGGTAATCAGGTTAAAGAAATGCTCAAAGACGATGTAGTCCAGCCTTCATCAAGTCCATGGGCGTCACCTGTTGTTCTTGTGAAGAAAAAAGACCAAACCTTACGTTTCTGCGTTGATTATCGGAAGCTGAATGCCGTCATCAAACGGGATGTTTATCCTCTGCCAATAATTGACGACACTCTGGATAGGCTGCGAAATGCCAGGTATTTTTCCTCATTGGATCTTAAAAGTGGGTATTGGCAGATAGAAGTGGACGAAAGAGATCGCGAAAAGACAGCGTTTGTGACACCGGACGGTTTATACGAGTTCAAGGTACTCCCTTTTGGCCTTTGTTCAGCACCCGCCACATTCCAACGGATGATGGACACAGTGCTTTGTGGTCTTAAATGGCAGTCATGTCTGGTTTATCTCGACGATGTTGTAGTTTTCTCTGCTACCTTTGAGCAACATTTGGAAAGACTCTAGGCCGTGCTCACTGCGATCAAATCAGCGGACTTGACGATAAAACCGCAGAAATGTCATTTCGGCTTCCGTGAGCTCCTTTTTCTCGGCCATGTCATCAGTGCAGAAGGCGTCCGCCCAGACCCTGCAAAAACTGAGGCCGTAGCAAGATTTCCGAAGCCAACAGACAAAAAGGCTGTTAGGCGATTTTTAGGTCTCTGCGCCTATTATCGACGGTTCGTTAAAATTTTTTCACGAATTGCTGAACCACTGAAACGGCTGACAAAAGAGGAAATGCCTTTCGTATGGCTTGCCGACCAAGAGGATGCCTTCAATGAACTACGAAAGTGCCTTCAAAGCCATCCTGTTCTGGCGCATTTTGACGAGGAAGCGGAAACCGATATCCACACAGATGCAAGCAATTTAGGTCTTGGGGCCGTGCTCATCCAGTGGCAAAACGGACAAGAACGAGTCATTGCGTATGCCAGTCGCACTCTTTCGAAAGCTGAGGTGAACTACTCAGCGACCGAGAAAGAATGCCTTGCCGTGGTATGGGCTATCAGCAAGTTTCGACCATATTTATATGGTAGGCCTTTTCGAGTTATAAGCGACTATCATTCGCTATGCTGGCTGGCTAATCTCAAGGACCCATGTGGACGGCTTGCACGATGGAGCTTGCGATTACAGGAGTATGATATCACGCTTGTGTACAAGTCAGGTCGCAAGCACAGTGATGCGGACTGCTTGTCACGTGCTCCGATTCAACCTGCTGCTTCTGCTTCCACCGAGGATGGTGAAGATTTTATTTTCTTGGGAGCTGTAACGCCATCAGAGATGGCACATCAGCAGCGATCCGACCCTGAGATACTCCTCTTGATCAAGTACCTACAAGGACAGTCTGTCGATGTTCCACGACCTTTTGTCCGCGCCTTGTCAGCGTTTGTCCTACGAAACAACATCCTGTATAAAAGGAACTTTGACAACAATACAGCGACATTCCTGCTTGTCGTCCCTTCACCTCTGCGACCAGAGATTTTGGAGGCTTGCCACGACGATCCATCAGCTGGACACTTAGGAGTAAGCAGAACGTTAGTACGCATCCGCACTAAATACTACTGGCCGAAGTTGCTTAGCTCTGTACGGCACTATGTCAGAACCTGCCGGGACTGCCAAAGACGTAAAACGCCACCGCTAAAACCAGCAGGTCTCCTTCAACCGATAGAACCACCAGAAGCCCCATTCACACAAGTGGGAATGGACTTACTGGGCCCATTTCCTACGTCATCATCGGGAAAACGGTGGATAATAGTTGCGACCGACTATTTAACCAGATATGCCGAGACAGCGACTCTAGTTAAAGGATCAGCCGTTGAAGTAGCCGAATTCTTCGTCTCCAACATAGTACTGTGGCACGGAGCTCCAAAAGCGTTGATCACGGACCGAGCGACTGCATTTACGGCCGACCTGATGAAATGTATCATAAAATTGACGCACACCAGTCATAGAAAAACGACGGCATATCATCCCCAAGCAAATGGTCTAACGGAACGACTGAACAGAACGCTGGCTGATATGTTGTCAATGTACGTTGATATAGAACACCGTACTTGGGATAAAACATTACCCTATGCAACATTCGCCTATAACACTGCGACGCAAGAGACAACACGGATGACGTCATTCCAACTTGTTTTTGGCCGGACGGGAACGACACCTTTAGATGCAATGTTACCTATTGACGAGACGCCCGAGAATTACTATGACGTTCACGACTACATACAAAGAGCAGAAGAAGCTAGACAGCTGGCACGATATCGCATTCTCCAACAGCAGAAAACCGACACGCATCGATACAATCTGCGAAGAAGAGACGTCCAGTACGCACCAGGAGACAGATTATGGGTGTGGATTCCTGTACGAATACGTGGACTGTCACAAAAACTGATTCGCCGCTATTTCGGTTCGTACAGAGTGCTCCGCCGCGTCGGCTCGCTCAACTACGAAGTTACGCCAGACGGGCAGGATATTTCATCCCGACGGCGGCATCGCACGGAAACTGTGCATGTCGTCAGGATGAAACCATATCACGACAGGCAATGAAACGCTGAAGATACAACGTTCTCTGACGTTAACGACATCCCCGACGAGGGTTTGTGAATGACTGCCATGCAACCAGTTTGACACAAGCATCGGGACGATGCACTCTGGAAAGGGGGGCAATGACACAATGTGACTTTAAATTACGCGCGCTAGCAAATACTTGTGCCTTCTAGATGATTTGCGATGCACGAGCCTGCGGGACCCAGCTGCGCGCGAACCGGGTTGAAAGAAAAGAAGAACGTAGAAGAATAGGCAGAAGGCAATCCTCGAGACAATCTAGCTGTGCTATAATTCTCGGGCACAAGTTCGCCCAGCCTACGTTAGCTTATTAAAAGAGTTTATTGAAAAGTGCGTTACAATATCAATCGATGGTTCCGGTTCTAGTTGAGAATTACATTAAATACGTATGATTTTGGAGCATAACATGGCCCGATAAGAGGGCGAATGAACTGTTCAGGCAACCAACTAACGTTCATTGAGATCCCTTAAAGCTCGTTTTTAGCTGGCAGTTTAGCGGCTCTTGGCGCAGCAGATCTCAACCACGCGTCTCTGTCTACGTGGCCTCCGAGATCCACTTCGGCAGCTCGCGAGACTCGAAGTTTGTCCATGCAATATACCAGGGTGCAAGAACGCTGAATTTAATTGCGAGAGCAATTTACTGGACACTCTCGACTTGTGCCGTCTACGTCATATCCAGTATGTAGCACGCTACTACCTTTCGCTCCACAATTCCGACTGCGTTGGTGTTCAGCCATGCGTCATGCATCTTGCAGTGTAATAACGGTGGCGTATTTATATACACCATTTATCCTACTACGGGCGGTACCCATATCTCGAAAGAACTACACCTTGTTTTGTGTCGCGTAATGCTCCTACACTTTAAACTTGAAACTGCACCTGAGACGCACATGAAAAAATAGTTCATTTCTGATCCACTCGAGATGTGCAAAAAAAAAAAGAAAGCATGACTGATCTCACTGTCATAAGAAATGGTATAACACGAAAGTTAAACCTGTCTTCCGAGTGGTAGTTGAGCGTTTATTACGCATTATTTCACCACAAGGTGAAATAAATGAATGTTAGAGCAATGTCAAGTGAAGAACGGCAAGCCACTCGAAAGTTTGAGCATGTTCTTCAAGCAGGAAGGAGCATGAAATGAACACAGGATGAGTGCTAACTGTAACAACTCGACACTTGAAGCACTCAATTCAAATTCATATTAAAGTTGTTTACTACAAAAGTAATAAAGTTATTTACTACTACCCAAACAGAATGAAGGACTTACAGCATGAAAGCACAAGTATAGACAAAACGACCGCAAACAACTTGCGTAAATGTTTCATGTGCGTGACTAACATGCTCCATTCGCAAGCGTGGCCGCTGCGGCGAGTGAAGTGACCTTCGTGTTCTCTGTAACTTCAGAGCACATTTTCGGTGAAAGTTAGACATACAAGTGACCGCGATCACAATATAAGCGCTAGTGCAGGACTGCCCCCGTCCTATTTAAGCACGCGCATCGCAACGCGTGTGGCGTTCACTTTTGAAGTGCGCCCTGCCGACACTTCGCGCCATCTAACCAGTGACAACAAGAACACACTGAAGGCACCGAGAAGAGAAGTGGTTATAAGACGGAAAAGAAGAGAAAAGTGAGCCCCGTAACTGTCTGCATCAGGGTGCGATACCTCAACAGTAGCTTACAAGGGATGGCGGTGAGGAGGGATTAAAAGGATAGGATTAAAGGTATATATAAAGAGAAAGTTTCGCTGGGACAGCGAACGAGGACATATTGCCACAAGGCAGTAGTGGGATTGGGTCATAAAGCGGCAGAGGGTCCCTGCCTGAAAGAAAAGACTACGAAGTGGATAGAGACTGGTTCCAGCCCGCCATTGCGCCAGGCACTGTCACCGCGTGTAATCGTTGTAAATATCTGTAAATATACGTTTCCTTGTAAGATTATTGGTGGAGGTGCGGGGTACGCCTACCTCGCTTTTCCGGCAAACCAACACAGAACTTCGGAGTGGTCGCCACCCTCATTTTCCTGCAATGGCTCAACAGGCCCACCCGCAAGAGCAGCAGCAGCAGCAGCAGCAACACCTGCACCAGCAGCGCCAGCACCAGCAGCACCAGCACCAGCAGCAGCTGCTGCCTCCTCTGATTCTCCTGCCTCCACGAGACCCCGGAACCTTCTCGGGCACAGGCAAGGACAAGGTGAATGTTGAAGATTGGGTCGCTTTGTACGAGCGCGTGAGTGAATACTATAGGTGGGACCCTACGTTGATGCTGGCCAACGTTGTATTTTACTTGCGGGATACGGCGCTCACCTGGTATGAGACGCATGAGTCGGAGTTGACCAGCAGGGACGTTTGCAAACTGAAGCTTCTCGAGTTATTCAGCAGGCCATTTGGGCGACAGCAGGCCGCGAAGAAAGACCTGGAATGTCGCGTGCAGACATCGACAGAATCATATGTATCCTATATACAGGACGTATTGGACCTCTGTCGAAAGGTGGACGAGAACATGAGCGAAACTGACAAAATCGCTCACGTATTGAAGGGAATTGCCGATGACGCCTTCAATTTGTTGATCGTTAAAGATTGCGCCACCGTCGACGCGATTGTGAAGGAGTGTCAGCGCTTCGAGCACGCCAAGAACCGTCGCATAACCCACCAGTTTGCGCGTGTGCCTAATACTGCAGCCACTTCGACCTGCGAAGACAGCCCCAAGTTCACGCAAGCTACATCGTCCGAAAATGTCACCCGAATCATTCGCCGCGAACTCGAAGCAATGGCTCCTGCAGCCATCGCCTCTGGCGGTCCTCAAGACAACGCATCCACCGTCTCCCTCATCCAAGCCGTCGTTCACCAAGAAATAGCAAATCTCGGCATCACACCTGTTTGCGCTGTTCGCACCACCGAGAGCTCGGCTTCTGTTAACCAGATTCCGGTGTACCCTTCACGCTACCCTTCCCGCTACCGGAACCCTGCTGAATGGAGAACGTCGGATGATAGACCGATCTGCTTTCAGTGCTCTCGCGCCGGCCACATTGCACGCTACTGTCGCAATCGTTGGTCATCCAATTCATCTTGGAACACTGGGACATGGCGTCGCTTTGAAGGCAGTTCTCGCCGCTTTTCTACTCCGTACGATCCACAGCCTGCTCCCACTAACGTTCAGAGCCGAAGGTTCAGCCGGTCACCATCACCCCAAGACCGCCGATCTCTTTCGCCGATGATTTCTCGATCCAGGTCCCCTGCACGACCTGGGCCCTCAACCTCAGGAAACTAGACCATGCAGCTCCCGGAGGTGACGCTGCATTAACGACCCATTCTGCAAATCCTCTGTTGACGATTCCTACACGCCGCAATATTTCGGACCTTTTGGTGGATGACGTTACCGTTACAGCCCTCATAGACCCTGGTGCACAAATTTCAGTCATGAGCGCCGCTCTTTGTATTAAACTGCGAAAAGTGATCACGCCTCCTATTAAGTGTGCAGTAATGCTTGCCGATGGGAGCACATCTGCCGTTCTCAGCATGTGTACCTCTCGCGCGTGTATTGCTGGGCGCCAGACCATCGTATTGTTCACCGTGCTTGAGCAGTGCCCACATGACGTGATTCTTGGCCTCGACTTTCTCTCTGCGCACTCCGCTCTTATCGACTGCTCGACGGGTCTTCTTTAGTTGGAACTGCCTTTTGACGCCGCTGTTGCCCATGATGCTCAAAGTCGCCTTTGTGCCACCGAGTTCCTGCATCTTCCGCCGCAAGCCGCGACTTACGTTCAGCTCGTGTGTGATCCGCCTGTGCGCGATGGTGAATATGTCGTTTCACCTATTACCGACGTTGTGCTAAAGCACTCCATTGCTGTCCCGCACACCGTGGTGAGAGTACGCCACAATCAGACCCATCTGTCTCTTTTGAACTTTGGTTTCTCCACGCATGTGCTGCCTGCTGGTATTAAACTAGGCGTCATGTCGTCGTTGCAAGAGTGTGATATTTCTGAACTGTCGGCTCAGCAACCTACTCCGCACGTCAACTTGCTCACTGCGCCCAACCTGTCAAGCATTGACATTGCCAAAATGATAGCGCCAGATCTTTCGCCCTCCGAAGCATAAGACCTCCACCGTCTGTTAACATCCTATGCGGACATATTCGATCTTCACAACCGCCCTTTAGGCCAGACATCAGTTGTGACCCATCACATCAACACCGGCGATGCCAACCCAATTCATCGCCGCCCTTACCGCGTCTCCGCTGCCGAACGCTCTGTCATCCAGAAAGAGGTCGAGAAAATGCTCGCCAAAGGCGTCGTCGAACACTCATCTAGTCCGTGGGCATCCCCGGTCGTGCTTGTCAAGAAGAAGGACAACACATGGCGGTTTTGCGTCGACTATAGACATCTCAACAAGGTCACTAAGAAGGACGTTTACCCTTTACCAAGAATAGATGACGCCCTTGACTGCCTTCATGGCGCAAAGTTTTTCTCGTCCATTGACCTTTGATCTGGTTATTGGCAGATCGCTGTTGACCCACGGGACCGAGAAAAAACAGCATTTGTAACCCCCGATGGGTTATACCAATTTAAAGTAATGCCGTTTGGGCTTTGTAATGCGCCGGCCACCTTTGAGCGCATGATGGATTCCCTTCTGCGCGGCTTCAAATGGTCCACTTGCTTATGCTACTTAGATGATATAATTGTTTTTTCACCAACGTTCGCAAGCCATCTAGAGCGACTGTACAGTATTTCGCAACGTTGGTCTCCAGCTGAACTCCTCAAAATGCCGTTTCGGCCATCGCGAAATAACTGTACTTGGTCACCTCGTTAACGCATCTGGGGTAAAGCCCGATCCGGACAAAATTCGCGCATTGACTCAATTTCCCGTGCTCTCTTCTCATAAGGATGTCCGGAGCTTCCTTGGTTTGTGCTCCTATTTTCGCCGCTTCATCCGAAATTTCGCCGATATTGCGCGGCCTCTCACCGAGCTTCTTAAAAAAGACGTCCCATTTACTTGGAATTCGCCTCAGAGTGCTGCATTTTCGGCGCTCATTGCAGCCCTCACGACTACGCCAATATTAGCTCACTTCAATCAGACTGCCCCGACAGAAGTTCGTACGGACGCGAGTGGCCACGGAATAGGTGCTGTTTTAGCTCAGCGTCAGCATGGACGTGACTGTGTCATCGCCTACGCCAGCCGCCTTTTATCCCCTGCCGAGAGGAACTATTCCATCACCGAAAGAGAGTGCCTTGCTCTTGTTTGGGCTGTCGCTAAATTTCGCCCGTACCTCTTCGGCCGCAGTTTTACTGTTGTAACTGATCATCATGCACTCTGCTGGCTTTCCTCGCTAAAGGATCCCACGGGACGTCTCAGTCGTTGGTCTCTACGCCTCCAAGAATACACCTTCTCAGTCGTGTATAAATCTGGTCACCTCCATCAAGACGCCGACTGCCTGTCACGGTATCCAGTGGATCCACCAGACGCCACAGAGAGAGCTACGGAGGCTTGCGTCTTATCAATATCAGACTTTCTTGATATCGCTTCTCAGCAACGCCGCGACCCGGATTTACTTCCCATCATAGAAAGCCTGAGTTCCGCTACTCCACCCACTTCTCTGAACTTGTATTTCCTTCATGAAGGAGTTCTCTACCGCCAGAACATGCGCCCTGATAGTCCTGACTGCCTTCTCGTCGTGCCTTCCCATTTGCGTGTAGATGTTCTCCGACAGCTTCACGATGAACCTGCCGCTGGTCACCAGGGAGTCACCCGCGCTTATGATCGCGTCCGGCGGCGTTTTTTCTGGCCACGCCTATATCGCTGTGTGCAAAAGTATGTCGTCAGCTGCGACCTTTGTCAACGTCGAAAACGACCAACATCGCTTCCAGCTGGCCTTCTTAACCCTATTGAGATCCCTGCTGAACCATTCTACCGCGTAGGGATCGACCTTCTCGGGCGATTTCCCACTTCTGCATCCGGGAATAAATGGGTTGCCGTGGCGACCGACTACGCGACACGTTACGCGATCACCCGCGCTCTTCCAACCAGCTGCGCTTCCGATGTCGCCGACTTTCTGCTACATGACATCATATTGCATCACGGCGCTCCTCGACAGCTCGTTACTGACCAAGGCCGATACTTTTTATCTCGCGTCGTCCAGGATATCGTACGTTCCTGTTCCACGAACCACAAGTTCACAACGGCATACCATTTACAAACTAATGGACTTACAGAGCGCCTGAATCGCACTATCACGAACATGTTGTCAATGTATGTATCTCCAGACCACCGTGACTGGGACGCAACGTTACCCTACCTCACCTTCGCTTACAACTCCTCCAGACATGACACCGCAGGCTATTCCCCGTTCTACCTTCTTTATGGACGGGAACCCTCTCTGCCTCTTGATACACTCCTTCCCGCTGGTTCAAGCTCCCCTGTCACATACGTTCGCGATGCCATAGAGCGAGCCGACGCAGCACGACAGATTGCCCGAGAACGACTCATGCTTTCTCAAGCCTCTCAGAAAGATCGATACGATCGTCACCACCGCGAAGTTTCGTATGTACCAGGTTCTCTCGTACTCTTGTGGACCCCATGTCGTCACATCGGCTTCTCAGAAAAACTTTTATTTCGCTATGACGGACCATACAAAGTCCTTCGCAAGATCACCAACCTCACCTACGCGATACAGCGAGTCGTCGACGAAGCGCACTCAATTCCACCACCATCCACTGTTGTGCACGTCGTAAGACTGAATCCTTATGTGTCACCCAACACTCCCCTTTCGTGACAAGCGCCGGGTTGGCGCTTTAACGCCGCGTGGTAGTGCCACAAGGCAGTAGTGGGATTGGGGCATAAAGCGGTAGAGGGTCCCTGGCTGAAAGAAAAGACTACGAAGTGGATAGAGACTGGTTCCAGCCCGCCATTGCGCCAGGCATTGTCACCGCGTGTAATCGTTGTAAATATATGTAAATATACGTTTCCTTGTAAGAATTTGATGGATAGGAGGGATGGAAAGACGGTCACAGGAGTCCGAGGACGGGGCACCATTTGCGAGAGCTCTTGTCGGCGTCAGGAGATGGTGTACAGCAAGTGCAGTAGGTCAGAGCTACGCTGTCGTCGGAGATCGGCGTCAGGAGATGACGTAGGGCCAGCCCAGTCGGCCAGAGCTACGCTGACGTCGGAGATCGTGAGGGCACAACCGGTCGGCACGGAGTCCAGCAAGCGAGTCCCTGAAGTCACCAATCTCCGAGTACGGCGAACGATTTACGTGGGGTATATAGATATATCACCCTTAGCAAAGCTAAAGAACGTGCGCTTTGTGACTGAGTCGGCTCGCACCACGTGCTGGGGAGCGAGAGGTCGTTAAGTTTGACTCGCGGGGACTGAACTTTTATTGACGGTCTCTTTCTATACACTTTACAATATCATATTCGCGACAGCAATATGTTAGGATAGCCATGGGAACTTCTGCATAAAAAACTGCCCTTTCAAAGAAAAAGAATGCCGGGAACACCGTGGGTCCTATGCCATTGCGTGGCAGGAGACGCAGAGGATTCCCTCGGTGCGCTGCAGTTAAAAAGAAAGAAAGATCACCGAATATTTTTGAACTGAATGATGATGAGTAGGGCGAAGAGTTCGTCACTCCATCCGCACTTCCGTTCATCTGTTTGTTCTTGCCTCCGTCCGTCCGTTCTTCCATCAGTGCTACCATCCACGCGTTTATCTGTCCGTCTGTACGTCCGTTCATGCGTCCATCCGTCTATGCGTCCGTTCATTCGTACATCCGTCCATGTGTCCGTCCATCCGTTCATCCGTCCGTCCATGCGTCCGCCCATTCGTTCTTCCATTCATGCGTACATCCTTGCGTTTGTCCGTCCGTGCCTCTGTCTGTCCATCCGTCCGTCCGTCTATACATCCATCTCTCCCTCCGCACGTCCCTCCACCCGTACATCTTCTTGTCTGTCTGTCCATCCGTGCGTCCATTCGTCCGTCCAGCTATCAGCACTCCAAGTAGTGCCATCTCACATCTTCTCATAATACATTCATAAGTACCGCCATTGCCCCGCCGTGGTGGCCTAGTGGTTAAGGTACTCGGCTGCTGACCCACAGGTCGCGGGATCGAATCCCGGCTGCAGCGGCTGCATTTCCGATGGAGGCGGAAATGTTGTAGGCCCGTGTGCTCAGATTTGGGCGCACATTAAAGAACCCCAGGTGGTGGAAATTTCCGGAGCCCTCCACTATGGCGTCTCTCATAATCATATGGTGGTTTTGGGACGTTAAACCCCACATACAAACAACAAAACAAACCATAAGTACCGCCATCCAGCGGACATTCCAAGAACTAGAGGTTGTTACCTACTACTACTACTACTACTACTACATACATCGTGGACGCACAACCCATGGCTCAAGGAGCTCCGCCCATAAAACATTTAGAGAACATTTAGAGCGGTTCTGCATTGCCGACACTTGCAGTGCATTGCTCAAACAAAAACGTAACTGTGGCAGTTGCGTGTTCACGCTTGTCTTGTGTATATACCTGCCCGTTTTTGTGGAGCGTCCTACTTGCTTCAGAGGCGTGCTGCAAGTATAGAGCTACTTGCCAATTTGTTTTTGTCATTGCTGTTTCTTGTCGCACTAATCTCTCCGCCCTAAAGATCTTCACTTCTTTTTAGGTACGAAGATCCTTAGGGCCAAGGCTTGTTGGCGTCCGTCAAGCTACATAAAACCGAAACCGAACACCTGCAGAACGAAAAACAAAAACATGTGTGTAAAAAACCGAATTGTGTACATCAGTCCAGTATTTGACACCGCAAAATGTGATAACCTGCGCTGTTGGTCTGTGTATCTGCCCGTTCATCTATCCGTAAGTCCCTTCCTCCGTGCGTTCGTCGGTCCGACCGTGCATTCATCTGTCCGTCTTTTATACTAGTTAGCGACGCGAACGTAGTCATTAGAGACCTTCAGGCTTATCTTCGCCGCCTCTTAATCATTCACATTGGAAAGATGCGTAAATTTTTTTCACACATTGTAGTCTTGATAAAATTGTTTCAAGGGCAGAAACAACAATTATTAAAACGTTCCATGTAGTGAGTTTACGGCCTTTGTGGACATACTGATAAAACGTTTATAACGTGTCACCCTTATTGACTTTAAGTTTCCGAAGTCTGTAAACTTTAATATGTCATTTTTAGCTTCGAAAAACTTTCCGATTGGACGAATGCATAGCTTGACTGTGTGCGTCTTTTTCAGCCGAGTAGTCACTGTTTGCGAATCTACCGAGGAAGCAAGGTGAACTTGCCTTACGTCGGCAAGCATGGGTAACTTCCTGTTTTTGCTGTACGCAAACGCATCGAGACTCGCTTCACTTTTTTTAAAGAGGAAGAGGAATGGATGTACTTATGTAGAAAATTCCAGTACACTTGAGCATTCACTGCACGAATTGCGCCTGCCCTTATAGAACCGTTAAGTTTTTTCTATGGGGTGCGCGATTCTCCCACATTCTCGATTTCATTTATTTATTTTTCGAGAATAAAGGACGTTCCGTTTCTGAGTGTGTGGTGGATTTGCCAACGTGTGTTGCATTTGGCTCTTCCGAAAGTAAAACGAAGGCGTACGAGAAATCCCGCTTTGAAAAGCTCGCATATGACGGCTGTGGAGAAATTTACATGTCACGTGAGTCCTTCAGACGCCATCCATGTTTTCTTCAAATCGCCGCTACTCTCAAGCCTATAGACATCCAAATATATTCTTATTATTTTCGTTCGGAAGAAAGTGCAGCGGACAATATATTTTAGTAGCACCAGGATGTGGACAACGTGCAATTGAAAACGCTCTGATTTTGAAAGACTGCTCTCGCAAGTTGTAAGAATAGAAACACCATTGCTGAGGAAGTGATTTTGAAAACATCTCTATATTTCTTTTCCGTGAACCTGAACACACTTGCAATGACCAGGTTGGATGTGTGCTTGCGTAGGTCGTTTTTCCTGGGGAAAAGATATTGAATTTTGTTCTGTTTGCCTGCCAGTCTTACACGCCGAAACCGCCGTTGAATATTGCACAGAAGTAGTCCCGAAAACGCTCATTATACAGGGCGTCCAAACTATCAAACGAAGAAATCTGGTGCTAGGCCAGTTCGTACAGGGCTTGGAAAATAAACGAACCCAGCCTCGAAAAACGTGTGCGTACTCAGAAGTAGAAATGTTGGCCAACACACGTGCTTGGACTAGCAACAGTTCAATGAAATATCCCCTATTCGAAAGAAAAGTGAGTACGAGCATGTCTTATACTTTATGTGGTACAGGCTAGAGTGGCTGGTATGCGAGAAGCCAAGCACAACCAATACGCCCATGTACCTTAAAGAACCGTGCAGACAAGCGCAGCGCATGGAACCTTCTAATTACGCTTCTCTAAGAAAACGTCACCAGTTTGCGTGGTAACGATAAGAAAGATGCACTTATACGCAGAACATGTTCATGTTCTTGCATTTTATACGCTTCGATTATTTCCTTCTTACATTCGTTGCTCCACTACCCGGAACGGTATAATCAGAAATGGGTGAACAACCGCGCGCTCTGCTATGTGCAGGCAACTTGGCTCATCCTTCTGAAGTTAGATGCATGTTGTTTCAACAGAGCGTTTACACAATGCCCTGTCTGATCTGTGTACATCTACCACGAGAAAGAGGAGAAAGAGGACGAAGGAACCTTGTTAGAAAAAAAATTCCCAGCATATCTCCAGTAAATGATGATGAAGGAAGCGAAGCGTCCATCCGTTCTTCCATCCATCTGTCCGTCCATCTGTCTGTCAACTATAAAAAATCGTCAAATATACAAAACTACTAAGGCCATCTAATGGTATTGTTTTCAAGGTTTTTATACACACAAAGTCATCTATTGGGCTACGAATAAACTAGAGGTGGCTACATACTACTACTACAACAACTACTACTACTGATGCTACTGCAAAGGAGAGAACGAAATACCCCTTAAAGAGGCTTTGTAACACTTTTTGTGCATTGTCAGAAAATGCTTCCGATCGGTTGTAGAGGCTCCCGAGGACATGTGAGCCAAATAATTTAGCACAGCACGCGGCCTGATATTCACAATAAATTATCAGAGTCACCTAAAAATAACTTTCTCTATCACTATCAAAGTCCGAAAATCACACGTAGTAAGCCTATCTATCAGCCATTGGCTGATTTTAACAGGGCGCACTCGCTCGTTACAGTGATCGGCGCGGAAGGCTGCCACTTTCCACGCGTGCGCGCGCAATCACACTGAAAAAGCCGTGCTTTCGAAGAAAGACAAAAGAAAGAGTGTTCAAGAACACGAGGCACGAATGAAGTGTTTTGTTTGCCCCTCCCAACTCTCTCTGCTTAGCTTCCAGCGCTTTCGTGAAAACGAGAGAAGAGCGAATGCAATCGCAGCATGCGACAAACGTTTGAAATTTCACTCGCAATGGACAGATTCTTAAAATTTTCGTGGCATTGAGTTCGTGCAACAATAAGCTACTCCAGTGAATTCACGTTTACTTGAAAAAGTGTTTCAGGTCCCCCTCAGGAGCTTCGCCGCTGAAAAAGATAACTGCAAAGTTATGGTCGGGCTCTCAGTCCAGGGTTCCGCTGGCACGAGTGGCTCGCTGGGCCTGGTCATAGAATGCTATTTGGCTCTTTCTGGCCTCGTCCGCAAGCCATTCTTCTCGGTCCCTGTGTAACATGTGCGGTTTGTTATTATGGGCTGTAGATGTGTGTGGGCGTGTTGGCGCATTCTATTGTTATTTGTTGCATGGTCCCTTTAAGAGCCTAACGCGGCTCAAATATTTAAAAACTGAACGATTTCTGATCGCGGTTTATTAAATAAAAAAATTATATGTGCGTGTTCATGAGGTCGGCCTCAGATCCTAAGTCTATACCTCATTTTTGATGATGCAACTCAAAGCTTTCAGAAGGCTGGAGTTCGCACCGTTTTTTTTTCTCTAATTTACCAGGGTTCCAGCACACCTGATCTCGCGCCCCTTATTGACCTTCTCCCTCAAGGCTCCCTGAGCACTACCATAGTCCTCTCTGGGCTGTTTTTAGGGCGCGTGACTCCCAATAAGATGCACTGCCAAGGCTGTGACGTTGGCTTTTCTACTCTCATGCAACAGCCCACAAAGAAGAAAATCCTCTTATCCGTAAAAAGTCCCATAGGCGAAGTGTTTTGAGCAACGTTTGTTTTAGTTCCGCTTCGTGAGAGTCGTGGCACTTTAACGCGACACCGTTAAAGAGCTCGTGTAACAGAAATCCCAGCATTGGCGTCGGTGTCGGCGTCGTTGTGAGCGAAAAATCGTCATCTTATAGGTGACCGAAAATTTGAGAACGATGCAAATAGTATCATTAAATAATAACAAATTTTTAGAGCAGAGTTGGGACCGAACCCGGGTCGTTTGCGTGGCAAACGAATTTTTTACCACACGGCCACGCCTTTGCTTGAGAAACCGGTGAAAATCACTTCCTCTGCTTGAAAATGCACTGAAAGTAGCTTTCATTCTTCACAAACACATGCGTTCTGTCTATATACGCTTCACAATGCAACATGAAATACTGCAGTAATAGTGCGCGCACAAGAGTCCACTCCTAACGGGCGTCAGATTATGTGATAACCATAGTGGCTCTGTGTTTGAAAGCCGGTACCCCACTACGATAGGTAAACACGCTACGGCAACCATTCCCTTTAGGATCACGTAGTGGATGCATTGTAAATTCAAAAAGACTTCATGTATTAAGTGCTTGGAAGTACGCCCTAAGAACAAGATGTCGCAATCGCGTTCGACTCCTAAAGGCGAAGCTTTTTGGTCCCATATTTTTAGTGTCGTCATATTCTATTGTCTTACACTCTTCCATGCCCCTTTATTTTATTCTCTCGTACAAGGTAGCCAGCTGGATGTCTCCTCTGATTAGCATGCCCTTCTTCGCTTACTTCTTTCTTTCTCTGACTTACTCACACACTCATTCAGAAAATGATTTCTGTCAATAGTGAATAGGCTCCTCAACAATATAATTGTAATCATAATAACATATTATTATTCAATTAGTGGACAATGATTGCACTTAAAGTAGGCACAAGGGCTTGAGATATTTCTGAAAGTTGTATTGAACATCTGGTACTCATTGCCCTGACTCCATTTTGTCTGGGTCCCCCTGCATGAACAATAAAATATTCCCGATTAATTCCATTGTTTTGTCTGCATCTTATTCACAAAAATGTTTGGAGTTTGGCGTTTTGCTCATTGTCCTTATTACAAGAGTGATATTTAAGCGCCTTTGTGTAAAAGAAAAAAAAGTACTCATTTCGCTCAAGCTTCCTGCATCCACTTCCATGCCATATGAGCGAATGTCTTTCGAAACTACGCGATGAATCGCATAATCAAGTGAACGGTTTCAATTTTGATTGAAATGGTTTCTCATTAACATTTTGTTAATTTTCCAATGCACTTGGAATAATTGATTCGTTTCTGCTGTCATTTCACTACTTTTGCTCCCTGAAAATGTTACGCACAGTTCCTACTGATCTGGGCTTAATTCAAATTATTTTGTTTCTTGGAGCATGAATGGTTTGCGCATGCCATGAATTTATTAAAACTTATCTTCGTAAGTTTTGCGCGACGTCTCGGACATAACATTGATAGTGTTACCAGCCGTAGTGTAAATTTCTCATTTTCTATATACATTTAAGTGTTAATTTCTGAATAACTGATGTGAGAAATTGGCGCGATCAATAAGCATTAGGCTTATTTTTCTTGGTAGCTAGGTTGGTCCATTTTACTTCTATTTCCATGTACAATTTCCCTAACTAGTGCTTCATAATTCATGGGTTGCTGTAGAGAAGTACAAAAAAAAACAGTAGTTTGGCGATTATATTTCCGCAAGCATGACAGTCCTAAGGAAGCTTGAAATTATGTAAAAAACGGGGAATGCATTTTGCTATAAATGATTTACTGCATTGGCCCAAGCCTTTGCTTTGTATTGAAAGGGCGTTTACACAAATATTTTAATTTCCTTACTAACGCACTTCTTTCACAGACCTAAGCAGAATGTGAGAAAGAAAAAAAAACTTTTCACATTCAGTATGACCACAATATCTCGTGGGCGAGTGTGGTGGTGTCGACAACGATTCCGCTAAGACTTTTTAAGGGAACAGTTATTGTTAAAAAACGTAAAAGATTCGAGCGGTATGCTTCTCTCATGGAGCATACTCAGGTACTATGGGGTTTGATTGCAGAACAGCAACCCCGAAAAATCAGCCTCGAACAATGCACAGCCTTTTGTTGTTCCTGAACCACTAAGTCAGGAGTTCTCAAGCATATTGGTTCTAGGGAACCCAGGTAAGCTCCATTAATGCCGACTCCCCCCCTCCCACCTCTTCTCTGACTACTTTATTGAAGTATTTTTCATTCAGTTCATGCTACTACAATCATGTGCAACAATTTTAAAAGTGAGGGCATATAACAAGTTTATTCACTGACATACGACATAACAAATTTTCCTTGCATTCACAAATTGATATGAGACTCAGTAACACTCAAGACCAGCCACATTTTGGTTCCTGAATCAAGCCTATTTTTGTGCTTCTCTTATTCTAGGCTAGTGCCACGGATCTCAGCTCACAATCATATTTTGTTTCAAATGGCTACAACGTGTCCCCGGCGTTATCTTCGACACCTATCTACAAACGGGAGAAATGATCATAGGGTAATAGATGGCCTCAGGTGCAGTACCTTATAGATTCAGGTGCAGGTGATAGTATCAGGTTATAGTAGATTCAGGTTATAGATAGATTCAGGTTATAGTATCAGGTGATTCTGATAGATTCAGGTGCAGTACCTTATCTGCGTGGCCTGTTTTCGGAGTCTGCCTGGCTAAAAGCTGCGGGCGGAATTTCGTGCGCAGATCGCACGTTTCTGTTATGCATTGAGATGTGCTTGTTGACACTCGGGCTTGAGTAATAGAGGTGCCTTAAATAGATATCGCAGCTCTGGTTCATCATCTAAGTCCATGTGTGAGTGTGGAATTGGGGAACATTTATCAGTGACTCGCGGAACACCAAAGAGGGGACTACAGGAACCATAGGCTCCACGCTAAGTTATAGAAGAGTGTGAAAGTCAGTAAAACTACTATTCATACTTAGTAACTTTTTTCAGTGCGTGTTAGCGATTCATTTAGCCAGTGAGCCACTGCTTTTATGTAGCCTTCTGCTTTTATGTAGAAGTTTATTCTTATAAGGGAGAAGTGACATGCTCTAAACTTACGCTACTATGGTGCACAGCGTGCCCACAAGAATTTATAAACGTTTTCTTTCAGGCAATAGCGGTTGCAGCATGTATTGCATTCACGCATACATTGACAAACATATCCACTGGGCCACCGATGACCAACGTCAACCGTGGGGTTGCTTTGAACGTCGCTCCAAAAGGAACACCAGTATTTCAGGAACACCCCTTCAATCAGTGACGGTCATACAAGGTCGAAAAGCCATAAGCACCTCGTATAAAAGAATTAGATCTTACTGGGAGCCAGTATGCAGTTTTCTCAATCAATTCTTTGCTGCAATTGAAAGGCTGGTCTCCAGGAGCTCAACTTTCATCATATTCTTCTTATCGTCACTCATTCTTCTGCGCCCTACAAGCCGGCAAAGTTTCAGCCTCAACATCTTTAAAAAGTAACGTACACAGACAAGCGCACGCATGCCAACGAACGCGCGCACAAACGCGAAACACCACCGGAGGCTGAACACGTGCACCTGCATCAACCAGAGATGAACATCCTAGGTTCATTTCAGTCAACAGAGCGGAAGTCCAGATTTCTGCTAACGGAGTATTCTAGGGAGCATGTTGGCTCACAGCAAAGACGAGTTTATATTGCTCAACTCAGAACGTGAAAAAAAGGCGCTCAAAGGAGGACAGACAACCTTCATGCAGGCCTATTTGCATAATTTGTTACCGTGTTTCGCCTGCACTTCCCAAGCCTGTAATATTAACTGGATTTTTATGCTTGTGTTCAACTGTGTTGCTATGTTCATGCCTGTCCACGTGTCGCCTGGGGTGTTCTTTCCACACAAAAAATTCTATATACTAAACTGCAAGATATATGTACCACTATACATACATAGAACGCTGCAGATAACCCAAACTGAATGAAGTGAAAAAAATTGGCAGATCGCACGTACCTAGAAATCAGGGTTATGCGAACGATGCGGAAGGAAGGTCACCACGCTGCAATTTTTTTCATTGAGCGACACGTCATGAACTGCCACTAAATGTATGTACAAATGTGGCCCGCGCAGACATATGTTGAGGAGTTGCAGATATTTATATCACCAGTTGTTGGCACTTGCGCAACGATGCCAACTAGAACATGCGTGTTAGCAACACCAGAAGCTGATATGAAGCGCTGATGCTCGCGAGGATGCTGGGCCTGGACACTGCTACATAAATAAACTTCAGCGCATGGCAACTAACCACAATTTGCGTTAACCCGACGTGATGGCTGTATCAAAGGAGTACATATGTATTGTTTATAAAATTGGGTAGGCTACACTGCAACCACTATTCATGTTTTACGAAGATTGAAGTCTATTTGAAAACTGGTTCCGAGATTTGGCATACTGTGTGGTAAAATGCCTGATTGTCAGACATAATGATGGGATTTGATTCCAGCTGGGACTCTGACATTTATTTTTTGCATTCGTCAGGTTCACGCTACCGATTTCGAGCATTTCTTAACGCTCGCGCGTTAAAGTTGCCCATGGTGTTCACGTCGTTCCTGGTGTCAATCACGTGTGGCACATACACGCGTACCAGTGGCATATACCCGCCCGTGAGCGTGTGTCACTGTCTGGTGGGAAGTGTTTAACGACGGACGTGACGGGATTGTGACTTTATTCATGTCTTGACCAGTGCATCATATTCATCAAACCACTTACTCTCCCATGCTAACTTTCGTTCACGCCAAGCTAAAGGGGTGACCACGAGAGCACCCAAACGTAACCGGATAGATAGATAGATAGATAGATAGATAGATAGATAGATAGATAGATAGATAGATAGATAGATAGATAGATAGATAGATAGATAGATAGATAGATAGATAGATAGATACTCTCAAAGTCACCAAATACGCTATGAAATGCTTCGCATTTGGAATTGAAGAACACGCTGATGCTTTTTGTTGAAATAAAATCAATATTGCTTGTATGAAGACGGACAAGAAGAACGTGGCAGCAATTTATACGCGAGCATAGAAATACTCAATCACAAAACCAGCATGCGCCACATTGTGTAATCCCACTACGCGGTCTCCTAAACGTGAGGAAAGCAACAGTTATCCCAACAAATAGCCGACTACACTAGGCGATGATGATGATGATGATGATGATGATGATGATGATGATGATGACGACGACGACGACGACGATGATGATGACGAATGGGGTTTAGTGCCGCAAGGGCCATAGCTTGGCCAAAGAGCGCCAAAACTATTGTTATGCTATTGCATGGGTTTATAATTGATGCAGTGGCTGTATAGAGGCCTCCAAATCAAAGCTGTAAGTGCCATAACATGCGTAGTGTTTAAAATTATTGTGGCAGCTCTAGTTGGGGGACATGCTATGGCCACGGGATATCAACTGCTAAAGGATGGTGTCTTAATAAATGAAGTACCAAGAAGCACATCAGCCTCACAGAGCCCTTGAGTACAAGGTCGAGGAGCCATGTGCCATTACACATGATGACTTCGCAACTACGACTTCTCGGGGAGGACGTGTGACGATTACCAGGGGAGATAATATTCAGCATGAGGAGATAGCTCGAAAAAACTGACACAGATTTCGCGCTAACTACTGGTTATCTGCGTAGGAAGAGACAAATAAATAGGTATGCATTGTTTATATACTACATGAGCTGAGCAGAAACACCCTTCCATGCCATGGGGAACTCAAAGAGGGTGCCTTGGGAATGAGAAGAATAAGCACCACCACCTTAGCTGCGTTACGATGCAGTCTTCCGACTATGTAAAAAAGCGCTAACACCCTTCTCTCTATGCCTGGTTTCAGGCATGGCACCACGAGTACCTCATCAAACCAATTTCTCTCAAGACACTGGAGGTTTCATCTCTTTCCAGCTCTTGGTTTTTCTTAGTGAAGCTGAAACATTCATCCTTACTTGCTTCTCTCCAGTAACCAGCTTTTATTTAACGTGAAATTGTTTTATGCTAAGGTCCACCACGGCTCCGCAGACGTATTTTCGTCACGGATATGACGTTGTAAAATATTATTGACAGATTGCAAGCAAAAAAATGTAAAGGCAAGAATCAGTCACGCAGTCGAACCAGCAACCTCTCATGTCACAAAGCACGACGCTGACCACTACGCCATGGAATGTGCGTTGTCGGGAATGCTAACGGCAAGCTACTTACACAGCGTTTGAAACCTGATACTTATACACTCTACACCGTTTGGCAGTCCTGATGGCTCCAAAGTAGCGAGTTGGTGTGACGGGCTTGTGTTGGGCGGGCTATAAAGTTGGTCACCTTAACAAAGCACCGCCTCAACGGATCGTTGTCTCTTCCGCGCGCGCGCTTATCAGACTCGTAATTCGTGAGAGGACAAAGGTCACTTCCCTCGTTGCGGCGGCCGCGTTTACGAAAGGAGCGCACTGCTTACACACGACGATGCAAGAATTGTGACAGTTGTTGTCGCTTGTCATGTGTACGCGTGTGTGCTCATATCGTTCGCTTTTATGTTTAAACTGCACGCTTTAAGTGTCGAGCGGTGACAGCTGTTCGTACGTCCTCGTCCTGTGTATGCTAGTTTCGTGCCTACGTTATGCTTGAGGTGTGCGCTGCAAGTTTCTACCTTGACTTTGCCATTTGTTGCTGTTGCTAAAACAATGCACAAAAACCGTTCAACCACCTCTGTGGAGACATGTTTTACTTTCGTGTTATACCGCTTCCGTTTTAGGGGGATCAGCATCGGTTTTTCCTTTCGCCTTGTTTGCGAGAACCTCTTTACCGTACATGTCCTTGTTTCATAGAGCGCAGACAGAGAAAATTCTTTCGCACCTCCAGCAGTGGAGGTATGGCACGAAATCCAGTTTCCCACATCTGACTCTCCAGACGCTCTCGTGAAAAAAAAAAGGAGAGGGGAGGGGCATCTCCACTAACTAGCTATGCTAACACCACAGGGTGCCTTCGCTATTGAGCAGATATTGCTCAAGGACATGCCATGGTAACTGAAAGCGTGAGGAATGACGACAAAGTCTCTTATAATAATGTACATGCGCTAAGAGGAGTTACTTCTTCAGTTCAGCAGTGTTAATTGAAAGAAGAGCGATGGAGCTGCATGAGTGATCGTTTGCTGTCTGTGTTAGACAGCGTATTTTGTTGATTTTGAAACTGCATGCATTAGACGTGTATGCATGACCAGACAGAGACAGGTTTTATTTGATGCAAAAACGGAAAATATAAGCTAGCCGAGGGGGCAAAGGAACATTTCTTAAGGCGTTGGTGTGAACATACAAAATTCTGGACCTGAGGCGACCACCGCATTCATCGCTCTGCAGTCTAGAAGTAATCAAAGAAGACTAGGCTGTATACAGGTGCAGTTGACACTCACTGCACAACTGTGGATTTTCAGCTTTACGATATATGTCAGCGCTTCTGCGGCAGTTGATATTTAATATAGTTAACTCAGTGTACATACTTAGGTGTCACGTTGCTCTTGAGCTATCTATAGTAGACAAAATATGTCGTATGATAAATAGTCAATTCATGATGCGCCCTTATTGTTTATCTTAAGGCATATCTTGTCTACTAAGAGAAAAGCAGTAGCCGGGACCACCTAAAGGCACCATTCTCTCCGAGTATTTCATCATTATAATCAAAAAAGAGCAAAAAACTTTCGTCACATATGGTGTGTGTGAGCGTTTTGTTTATGGAATGTTTAGCTATATGGACACAGTATGAAAAAAAAATTGGCAGATCCCACGTACAGTGGGAATCGATGATATATGAAGCACGAATGAGAAATGTTGATATGTCACTTTAAAATCAGCACAACGTTACGAGGTGAAGGTAAATGATGCTGTACATGACTTTCGTGTCACGGTTATCATGTTTAGATATGTCGTTTAGCTTTGTCCTTCATTCAAGTCACTTGATACCAAATTTAGTATATGAGGAGCTAGCAAAACGGCCGCGAGCACGCTACGAGCATGGTATGTTTTCATGTTCTTAATATGACATGATACTACATAATATGACATGATAGTATGACATAATATGACATCATAACATGACATAATATGTCATGTTATTAATATGAAAGCGTAACATGATAATCCTGTCACGCGTGTCAAGATTATCATGTTTGCACCAGTCATATACTTTCGTCATTAATTGACGTCAAGTAACACCAAATTTGGTATATGTGGAGCTAGCAAAACGGCCGCGAGCGCATCATGAAGGGCCTAATATACTCCAATGTATTACAGCGTTGACGCGCGTGCACACTGGGCACAGCGATGCTACGTTAGCAAAACGCGAGCACTCTATAGTCTGGAGGCGCGACCAGCGTCCGTCTGCGCGACCCGACGGCAACTGGCGTGAAATGCGACATGCTGCATTTCGCGACGATGCATTACCCACACAACACTGCGTCTCCCTCTTTTCATGGCGGAGGGACGCCGGACGCACTGAAACGCGCATGTGTCAAAGCAACGCAGCGCGGCGCGCGCCTGCGAGTATATATATGGCAGGACCGGCGCCTGGCATGGCAACGCCAGCGTGACGCGACGAAATGAACGCCGGCGAGCACGCGCACCGCGTCACGTCAAAATGTATTGGCACCTTGACTGTGGTATGTAGTCATGTTCCCGCATGACACGCATCTCATGAGTATTATGTATGTACCAGTCGCATACCTTCATCATCTATTGGCGTCACGTAATACGAAATTTGGCATATGTGAAGCTAGCGAAACGGCCGCGAGCGCATCATCAGTGTGGCATGTAGTCATCTTGTTACATGACGTGCATGTCGTGATTATCATGTTTGGATGTGTCATTTACGTATGTCATCCGTTCGCGTCACGTAATACCGAGTTTGGTACATGTGAAGCTAGCAAAACGACCTCGAGTGCATCATGAGCGTATATAGCATGTAGTCTTGTTGTTACATGAGATGCCTCTCCTGTTTATCATGTTTGCACCAGTATCATACCTTCGTCATAAATTCCCGTCCCGTTATACCAAGTTTTGTATAAATGAAGCTTGCGAAACCGCTGCCAGCGCATCATGAAAGTGGCATGTAATCATGTTGTTACATAACATGCATCTCATGATTATCATGTTTGCACCAGTCGCATACCTTCGTCATTCATTCACGTACTGTAATGCCCAAATCGGTCTGTGTGACGCTTAAGAAACGGCCGGGAGCGCATCATGGGCGTGGTACGCAGTCATGTTGTTACATGACACGCATTTCATGATTTTCATGTTGGGGTCTGTCGCTTGTGTTCGCCATGCAATCATGCCACACCCTACCAGTTTTCCAACATGCCATGTGAAACGAAACCACCGCAAGAGCTGCAGGACCATGAAATGTAAATCATGAGTAACATGACATACATGTCATGATTTTCATGTTATGACTAGTCAAATATGTTCTTCATACAGTCATGTTATGCCATAGCAAGTTTGGTATTGATACCATTATCAAAACGGTCAGGAGAGTTAACAGTCGTAGCCGGCTAGATAGATAGATAGATAGATAGATAGATAGATAGATAGATAGATAGATAGATAGATAGATAGATAGATAGATAGATAGATAGATAGATAGATAGATAGATAGATAGATAGATAGATAGATAGATAGATAGATAGATACGCTCAAAGTCGCTGAAGTTCGCTAAGAAATGCTTCGCATTTATAATACGTAAGTATTGTGCGGTACACTTGCCCATGCTTCGTTTCACTGTCTCCTCCTGATATCTGAGTGTTTCGGAGATGTGGAATGCAAGCGAAATGATGTGATCGTTTGCACGTAGACTCATAGACATTCAGGAGAAAAATACATTGACGTAAGGTCTGCGAGTGCTGTTTCCATGAGTGATTGATTGATTAAAAATTTATTTTGGTCCTGAGTAGACGCAGGGAAGACCCCGCGCCACCCGGCTAATCCCACGTAGGTACAGTCAAGCCGAGCTTGGCATCCCATTCACGGGCACTCTGGACGGCCAGGGTTTGATCCTTAGGTTCGGGGCTGCGTGAGAGCGCAGCCCACCTGTACCCGCTGAGGGCGGTGCCGATGGCATCACATTCCCACAACACATGGTTGAATGTTGCTAACAGTCCATAAGCGGGGCGACCCGCACTTGGATACCGTTCAGGGTAGATGGCTTGAGCGTTAGGATACGCACTGGCTTGCAATAGTCTTAGGGTGACTGCCTGCGCCCTGCACAAGGCAGGGTGTGGGAGAGGGAATACTCTTCTTGACAGATAGAAGTGCTTTGTTATTTCATCGAACGTAAGTAAGGGTACCCAGTGAGGCAGAGGGATTGCGGAGGTGGCACAATCAGTGAGTCCTGGCGCGACCTCGTGTGCGCCCTCGTTCGGGTTAAAGGCAGAGCCCTCAATCGACCCCAGGTGAGCAGGAAACCTAGTGAGAGAATGGGGCGTGATTCTCTTGACGCTTGGGAGAATGCGGAGGGCCTGAGGGCCTACCATCCCGGTTTTGTAGGCTTTGATAGCCGCCTTGAAGTCGCTGTACACTGACTCTCTGCGACTATCTAGCATAGCCAGCGCAATTGCAACCTGTTCTGCTATCACGGGCTTCGATGTGCGTACCATGGCAGAGCAAGTGAGCCTGGAATTTGAGTCGACGATGGAAACAGTGAATGCCTTTTGTTGGACACATGGCGCAGCATCGAAAAAGTTGGCATCAGTGGAGTTGCTATGGAAGTGCTCGAGCAGAGGTCTACCCATGGCCCTACGTCGACGACGTTGTGCGCAGGGTGAAATTGCGGGGAACGGGTGCGATGCGCAGTTTAGACCTGACGTTGCTGGTAATCTGCATGGAATCGAGGCACTGGTCAATAGAGTTGAGGTCCAAATCGTCGAGTATTTTGCGGCCTGATTTGGTTCCGGAAAGCTTGAGCAGCTGTGAGCGCTCTTGCGCCTCGATTATCTCCTCGAGTGTATTGTGAACACCGAACTTGAAAAGGTTTTCAGTGCGAGTGCTTACAGGCAAGCCGAGCGCGAGCTTGAAGACCTTTCTTATGAGGGAATTGAGCTTTCTCCTCTCTGCAACATGCCAATTATGCATGGCCGCCGAGTACGACAGGTGGCAGAGCACAAACGCATGTATGATGCGGATTAGATCGTCTTCCTTGACTCCCCGGTGTCTGTTGGCGGTCCTCCGGATGAGGGCGAGAGCACTTTACGTCTTGGTAGTGATCTGTCTGAGTGCAGCTCCGTTAGTGCCGTTGGACTCGATATACATTCCCAATATTCGGATCAAATCTACTCTGGGCACGGGGGACCCGTCACCAATGAAAAGCCGTATTTCACTTTGAGACGCAGGTTTCCAGTCACGGTGGCCGCCGTCTCGTGGTCTTTTCTTGTAGAGAAGAAGTTCAAATTTTAATGGGGAGCACCTGATACTGGTGGGACGGAAGAAACGTTCGGTCACGTCGATTGCGCGCTGCATGGCTTCCTCAAACTAACCATCGCTCCCACCGGTGCACCAGATGGTTATATCATCTGCGTTGATGATATTGTCACGGGTATAGAAAGGTACCTCAGGCACGGGTGCAGAAATGGCGCAGAAGGAACGAAGACGACGATGTTGTTGTGGGGCCGTGTCTGAACTGCCTTCTTTCCTGCATCCTTGTTTACGGTGTGCATTGTTAGCACACCCGGCGTTCACTTATTAAATACTCCCCGTTACATATCTTTGGTGGAGGTGCGGGGTAACATTCTGACTCTGGATCTCCGTAGCGGACGTCAGCTTCTTCCAGCCACGATGCCTGAAGGCAGTGCGCCGTCCGTTCAGTCTACGCCTGCTCCGTCACCTGTGATCTTTTCCCATCTTCTCAATCCAGGTACATTTTGCGGCACCGACACAATTGACGTTGATGAGTGGCTCGCCTTATACGAGCGCGTCAGCAAGCAATACAAGGGGGATGAGACGCTTATGCTGGCCAACATAATCTTTTATCGGCGAGGTACTGCACGCGCCTGGTACGAGACGCACGAGGAAGACCTGACGAGTTGGGACGTGTGCAAGCAGAAGCTCCGTAACTTGTTCGGCCGGTCAGTTGCTCGACAAATGGCAGCCAGGCAGGAACTCGCATCACGAGTTCAATCTTCCACCGAGTCGTACGTCACCTATATCCAAGACGTGCTCGCTTTGTGTCGGAAGGCTGACAAAGACATGACCGAACTAGACGAGGTCAGCAATGTGTTGAAAGGCATAGTCGACGATGCCTTCAACATTTTGATATGCAAGAACTGTACCACCATTGACTCAACTGTCAGTCAATGTCGGCGGTTCGAACAAACCAAAAGCAGGAGAATCACTGAACGTTTTTCCCGACTCCCGAACACCACTGCAACTTCTTCCTGCGCGGATCCTGTGGCACTACGTCCATTCGTGAAACCTCCAAACATCACAAGTATTGTCCGCCAGGAGCTGGAAGGCATGGCTCCTTCCGCTTATCCACCCTCTGTGCCTGGCAACTCGGCCATAATATCTCTTATTGAGGCTGTTGTTCGACAAGAGTTTGCCAACATGGGCGCCTTGGTTCCCCAAAACTCCAGTTACATACGGCAGCGCATAAATCCTAACACTCGCTACCACACCGCCCCACTTGTTGCTGCTGCCGCGTCGGTCCCGTGGTTCTCATCGCGCTACCAAAATCCATCTGAGTGGCGCACACAAAATGATCGACCTATATGCTTCTCTTGCCATCGCGTTGGCCACATTTCCCGCCACTGCCGCAACAGATGGCCTTTCCGGCAACATTTTCTAGACGACCACCGACAGGATCGGGGGCAGTATTCGCCACCTTGTTTTGCCGATGACCATCTTCAGGACCTGCCAGGTAGCCGTTCTACGCTACGCTCCGAACCATCCTACGCCTATGTCGTCACCCAGGGAATACGGTCCAGCCGCTCGCCGTCGCCTCAGCGTCGCCAGCCCAACTCCTATCAACACCATCGCTCACCATCCCCCGGCATATTCTGGGCAGTTCTCGGGAAACTAACAGATGCAGCTCCTGGAGGTGGTGCTGCATTGACAACTCGGACCGAAAAACTTCTACCGACCACTGATTCCAGACGAAATTTACTTGGTGTTATTATCGATGGCCTGGCCATTACAGCTCTAATAGACACTGGAGCCCATATATCCGTTATGAGCTCACGTCTTTGATCCCGCCTGAAAAAAATTCTTATCCCTGCCTTGTCTTTGACTGTGCGAGTAGCCGACGGCAGCCGAACGTCAGTTCTTGGTATGTGCACTGTCTGCGTCACTGTTGCCGACCTTCACACTTCAGTCCTCTTCGCTGTTCTAGACGCTTGCCCACACGACGTGATTCTTGGCATTGACTTCTTGACCGCGCATTCAGCCCTCATCGATTGTTCAACCGGCACTTTACAGCTCGAGTTGTCTTTGTACTCTGATGTCCCTCCTGCAGCTCGCACACGGCTACGGTGCGTGGAGTATCTACGATTACCGCCTCAGGCCGCTGTGTATCTTTCTATGTCACCGTTACCACCTGTTCCTGATGGCGACTACTTGGCTGCTCCGCTCATTGACCTGACCCTTTCCCGGAACATCATACTTCCTCATAGTATAGTGAGGACTAGCGACAACAAAACGCTCTCCCTGTCCTCAACTTCTCCGTACGACCCAGGTCATTCCTCAAGGTATTGCCTTGGCAGAACTCTCCACTCTGGAGCAATGTACAATTTCATCTCTCACTCCTGACATGAAGACCGTAGCCGAACCTGTCGCAGCCGCACATAATAAAGCTTTCCTAGACAAAATGATATCAAACGACCTGTCACCGTTCTAAGTTGAAGCGCTCCGTGGTCTTCTATTTTCTTACCTAGACATTTTTGATATCGACGACCGTTCCTTGGGCCGCACGAGCGTCGAAGCCCACCGTATCGACACTGGCGACGCAAGTCCCCTTCATAAGCGTCCTTACCGTGTGTATCATTCAGAGCGCCAAATAATCCAGAAGGAGGTAGGAAAAAGCTCGACAAAGACGTCATAGAGCTTTCAACCAGTCCTTGGGCATCACCTGTTGTGCTTGTTACAAAGAAGGACAACACCTGGCAGTTCTGCATCGACTATCGCCATCTCAATCGAATAACCAAGAAAAATGTCTATTCTCTACCTCGAGTTGATGATTCGCTTGACTGCCTTCATGGTGCCAAGTATTTCTCTTCCCTGGACCTACGATCTGGATATTGGCCAATTTTAGCCGATGACTGCGACCGCGAGAAGACGGCAATCATAACATCCGACGGTCTTTATCAATTTAAAGTCATGCCTTTTGGGTTGTGCAATGCGCCAGCAACTTTATAATGCATGATGGACTCCCTCCTACGTGGTTTTAAATGGTCGACGTGCCTCTGCTATCTAGAAGATGTCATCATTTTCTCACCAACCTTCGAAAGCCATCTTCCACATCTGTCGGCCATCTTTGACGTTTTTCACTGTGCTAGCCTGCAGCTTAACGCGTCTAAGTGCACCTTTGGGCACCGTCAGATAAAGCTACTTGGACACCTTGTTGACGCTGCTGGTGTACGACCCGACCTTGATAAAGTCCGCGCGGTGCGCAAGTTACTGGTCCCCCGTTCCACGCAAGAAGTCCGCAGCTTTTTGGGGCTCTGTTCATATTTCCGCCGTTTTGTCAGCAACTTCGCGGAAATAGCTCGGCCACTCACAGATCTCCTCGAAAAGAACATGGCTTTTTCCTGGCGTGAAGACCAAGAACATTCCTTTGCGTCGTTGATTTCTGCGCTCACATCACCACCTGTGTTGGCTCATTTTGACCCAGCCGCTCGAACGAAGCTACGCACCGACGCAAGTGGCCATGGCATAGGGGCAATACTCGCACAAATGCAGAACGGCACAAACCATGTCATAGCGTACGCTATCCGCCTACTTTCTCAGTCGGAAAGACCTATTCAATTACTGAGCGAGAGTACCTGGCTCTCATCTGGGCTATCGCGAAATTTCGTCTGTACCTTTATAGACACACGTTCGCAGTCATCACAGACCACCATGCGCTCTGCTGGCTGTCAACCCTTTAGGATCCTACAGGAAGATTCGGGCGATGGGCATTGTGATTGCAGGAGTACACCTTCTCTGTAATGTACAAGTTTGGCAAGCTTCACAGCGATGCCGACTGCTTATCTCGACACCTTCTTGATCCACCTGACTCCTCTGAGTTGGAAGCTGATGCCAACATCCTAGTCATAACAGATTTTCTGCAAATAGCCGACGAACAACGTAGAGATCCATCGCTGCTATTGATGATTGACCGTCTTAAATCCTGCCATAAAGACCCTTCACTGAGCCTATTTTTTCTTCAAGACGACGTTTTGTACAGCCGCAACTTACAATCCGACGGCGCGGAACTTTTGCCCGTCGTCCCACGTTATCTGGGCATGGACATCATGCAAGAACCTCACAACGTTCCTACTGCCGGACATTAAGGTGTCCCCAGAACCTATGACCGCATCAGCCGACGGGTATTCTGGAAGGGCCTTTATCGTTCCGTTCGCTGCTACATTGCAGCGTGCGACCTGTGCCAGCGTCGGAAGAAGCCTACGTCTCTCCCAACTGGTCACCTTGAACCTATTGAAGTCCTAGCCGAGCCGTTTCATCGTGTGGGTTTTGATTTGTTGGGTCCCTTCCGAACATCGGCAACGGGAAACAAATGGATAGCAGTAGCTACGGATTATGCCACCCGGTATGCAATTACTCGAGCGCTACCGACTAGCTGCTCAACGGACGTCGCAAATTTCCTACTCAATGACATCATCCTTCAGCATGGCGCTCCTTCTCACCAACTCACGGACCGTGGTCGCTGCTTCCTGTCTCATGTGGTTGACGACCTCCTTAAATCCTGTGCTACACGGCACAACTTTACGTCTTCTTACCATCCTCAGACTAACGGACTTACTGAATGCCTCAACCACACACTCACGAACATGCTTGCTATGTATGTTTCTGACGACCACACCAATTGGGACACTGCCCTTCCATTCGTAACCTTCGCCTAGAACTGGTCCCATCATGAAACTGCTGTCTACTCTCTCGTGCTCTCTCGTATCTCGCCGTGTCGGCCTGTGCGAGAAACCTTTACCGCAGTACGTTGCACCTTACCAAGTTCTGCGCCAAGTCACACCTGTCACCTATGAAACTTCTCCTACTACGAACCCCACTGTTACAATCAGAAGTGACATTGTGCATGTGTCTCACCTGCAGCCCTATCACACTGACCCATCCGTCTAATAACAGCAGGCACCGGGACGGTGCTTTGCCGCCCGGGGTAATGTCACGGGTATAGAAAGGTACCTCAGGCACGGGTGCAGAAATGACGCAAAAGGAATCAAGACGACGATGTTGTCGTGGGGCCGTGTCTTAACTGCTCTCTTGTCCTGCATCCTTGCATACTGTGTGCAGTGTTAGCCCACCCGTCGTTCACTTAATAAATACTCCCCGTTACAGTATGATTGATTCCTTGAACCTTCGCGAGTTCCTTGGAGAGCCCGATCATCCCGATGGTAAATAGTATTGGTGAAATAACTGATCCCTGAGGCGTGCCGCGTGAACCGAGGTAGATCTCTCTTGAGAAGTACCCTTTGATCTTGAACTTGGTAGTTCTCTGGCAAAGAAAGGATCTCACGAAGTCGTAGACCCTCTTCCCTGGCCCTAGGCTGGCAACAGACCGGATAATGAATTCGTGAGAAACGTTGTCGAACGCCTTCTCCAGGTCTAATCCAAGGATTGCTCTGGTATCTCTTGTGCTCTGATCGATGATCTGATGTTTTATCAGCTTCGTGGCATACTGTGTCGAGAGGACAGCTCTGAAACCAATCATATTGTGGGTGTACAAGTCATTGGTTTTGCGATGCATCTGTTTCCATGACTAGCTGGAAAATACAAGATTGCATTTTTTGACGTGCCTAACAAAGACAAGGATACAGTGAGGCCCATAGAACACCGGAAACATTGCATTTGTGTTCAATACCAGAGCAGCAAAGTAAAATATGAAACGTTCGCACCCATGCCCTTATAAAAATAATAGCAAAAAGCTATTTGAGCTGAGCCGGATTTCTCACGTTGACTGAGATAAGGAAAAAGCGAGTTAATATTTCAGCCCAGTGAAACACTTGTTGTTAGTTGCGACACCTACTATATTTAGTTAAACATAAGGACATTGTTTGAACGAAATTCAGGTAATTTCTTGGCTGTTCATTTTATTTAAAAGGCTTGAGCGGCACTCTTCCTAGTATTGGTGGTCGGGTTCATTAGGGAGAAATCAATAAGATGATGTGTGTGGCGAATTCGGGGTAAACATGGCATCAAGTATTGGGCGAACGTTTGTCCTTTTTATCTGTCACTTTCGTATTTTGCTGGGGTGCCTTCAACAGTCCTCGACTCGCTGTCATCAGCCATCGCCACGGGATCAATTAGAAGCGACAGGGCACCTAGGGTATTCGCAATTGCAGTGCAGCGAGCACACACACACGCACACAAGTTAAAGAGAGAATGGTGCTTGTCGCCGCAAACGTGTACTCCGAGGCCGAGCCAAACAATGACCTGCACGTATTTGCTTAACTTCGCGAACATTTACTTGCACAAAACAAATAGGGAAGCTTCACGCAAAATAAATGACAAAGAAAGTTAATGGCGTGCTTGTCTGTAGCATTTTGTTAGGGCTAGATGGCGGGCTTGTATTGGTAAACAATCAGTCATATCAGGTGAGGGATATGCCTGTGCGTGTAAGTACCATTCATTAGCCCGAATAAGGCCACTTGCGTCCCTAAGAAGGGCGCGACCGGTTCGTGGCATTGTCATTAAATGCTTCGAGTTCGTGCAGAGTGATTATCAAAGACGATAGTCTTTTTGGGGACCTTCGACGCAAAAATTTTGATCTGTCTGTCTGTCTGTCTGTCTGTCTGTCTGTCTGTCTGTCTGTCTGTCTGTCTGTCTGTCTGTCTGTCTGTCTGTCTGTCTGTCTGTCTGTCTGTCTATCTGTCTCTCTGTATGTCTGTATATTTGTGTCTTTGTCCGCCCTTAACAGTACCCTAAATGGCACCAAAGTGGCCAAACGACACTACCACTGGCCGACCCCATCCGCAGCGCCCACCAATATTGCTCAAGATTCAGCGTTCATACTTGTGCGATTGTCAATTAAAAAGCAATTATTGCGCTTATCTGAGGCACCATAATAACACGTAAATATTCTGTATGTGTGTCTCTTTTAGGAAAGGCATACATAAGTAATTCTAAAAACCGTAGCGTTCATCACGTGGCGCTGACCATGCAACGCTTGCACGAAAACTGCCAGATAGCGCTCATGTATTACGTGTGACGTGACTTGATGCGCTCGTTCGCCTCCGCTGCACGCTCAAGGCACTCTAACGCAACGCCTCCAAAATAAAATTCACCGATTTTCTTGTGCAGAACATTAAATAAACGTTTTGTTCACTCTCTCCGGGCGCAAGACTATCGTCTTTCGACGACATTTGCAGTGTAACATGCAGATACGGGGCCATTTTTTATTTATAATTCACATTGATGCTTGACACATAATGCGAAAAGGAATCAAAAGTGTCTGCACAGATGCAATAATTGAAGATGAAACTCAATTCATAGCTTTATTTATAGTTCTATTTGTGAACGTCTATTGTAGGGAACGACATACTTATCCCTAGAATTGAAGCACCATTGGGGTTGCAGAAGTGTTCTGTATCACATCAAGTACTTTGTATAGGACAGGGAGACCACGCATACATGCACCCGATTTGTGACCCGGCAAAACATGAAGGGAGTTAGGAAAAAAGTTAGAATTACGCTTCATTCGAGAATTTTCGCAAGCTACTATATATATTCAACCACACTATGTGGTGAAATATGCGGGAATATGGGCATTTTTTATGATGACAATTTAATGCTGTCGCAGCACAGAATCCCACCTATTGCAAGACACTACTATGATGAAGACGTCATATGTGTACCAACAGATGATATTGCAAATGTAAAAGGTTTCGTTTCTTTTCCAACGAAGCGTTCGTTGAGATGCCGAGAAATTCTCGGTATTGCGAACGATACAGCTCAAATAACTTTTTGAGAACATCTTAAGTTACTGCTGATAGCTGCGATAACCCGTGGACAACTTTATGAGGACGGAGAGAAGTATGCAGGCATATAATCTGCTAGTGGTGCAAATTAAAATACGTATGTACGCTGCAAACTGACAAATGCCTCGCCGTTGCGTGTTTTATTCATCGTAATAACTGCACATGAAATAAAGAATTCCCTTCTAATATCACCAAAGACGAGAAGCTGCTGTCCTGCTGCAGTCTACCACCTAAGTATTTCGCGGTCGCCACCTAATATGCCTGAATATATTATAAACACGTGACCACAGCCATGTTGAACAAGCTTTAGGTGACACATATCCACGGAGTGAATAATGATGAGGGGGTGAAGCATGCGTCTGTCTATCCGTCCGTCCTTCCACGCGTCCATACAGCTGTCCGTCTGTGCGTCCGTCCGTCCGTCTGTCTGTCTGTCACGCACACTAGTGCCACCTGCTGAGTGAGTCATACAACTAGGTGGTTACGAACCAGACACAGACATGCATGGACAAACCCACGGCTTTAGAAGCTTCGCCCCAAGAACACTTGTTTATGGAGGAATAAAGTGAAGATAGATCAATACACCGAGAGAGAATAAAAGTAAGATGGCTTTCGCTTCGGAGACACACGAGCCAAATGCGTAAGGAACACCGTCAGTTGTTGCGCAACTTGCAATCAAGCATTGTCGGAGGAAAAGCTGTTGAAACTCTGGCCGAAACCACCCTCAACACTCAAAGCTTTGAGGGTGTTCTTGCGTTTCTTAAAGACAACTAACGTCAAAGACGGGAAGTGCTGTTTAATGTATTATATTTCTATTTTCTCTCTTTTTTTTTGTAACGACTCTCATCTACCATTTTTTATTCTCATTACCGCGTTCCCCAGCAGAGGGTAGCCAACCGGACTGAGAAGTGACTAACCTCCCTGACCTACAGTTTTTCTTTCCCTTCTCATATACAGTAGCAGCCAACTTGCTTATGCATTCGGGGCGACACACGATTTTCTGAGGAAAGTTGGTTTACAATACTGACGCACGACAATTGTGGCTCATGCTTGGATATGCATAGAGCCAGTATGTTTGGATGGCTTACTACACGCAGATGCAGTCAATCTTTATCCGTCATCTTTTCAAAATATTCCCTTCAACCTTCTTTTCGAAATTTTAAGGCGCCACGTGTCATTTCGGTCAAAAAGAACACATGAAACTAGTATAGCTGCATCCAAGTTAGTTCATGATCGGTTAGTTATGTATACAGTGGCTATGTCTTCCCACAAACGTGTCATCTAAAATCTTAAAAGTAAATGTAGAGCTTTACAGCAAACTTTCAGTCATGCCATTACGCCATTATCACTAAAAATAAGCGGCCGAAACACAAGCTTATCGCCGGTATAGTCTTACTTTCTCTCATTATATCCACACTAATGAAGCCTTCATCTCCAGGTAGCCATCTTTGTATGGCTCTGTGGGGACGGTATCAAGTGATTCACATGACATTATGTGAAAAGTACCTATTACATAGATGAAAATGACAAACAAGCAAGTGAGGCTCATCGTACTTAGTAAGCCATAAACAGGGTTAAGTTATTTCTTCATGCAGCTGCCGACTTTCAATATCTGATTTCAAAGTTATGAAACGTTTTCTATAGGAACACGACGTTGTTTTTATTAAGCCTTCTTAAAAACCCTAGCTAACAAAACACGAGTTAATTGCTCCTTCAAGAACATATTACACAATGCCTTGAAAAGTGCCTTTTTTAAGTACTGTTCACTGCGAACGCTTTTAGTGAGCTGTTCGTTCAGGAACGTTGGAGCCCTTTCAACGGCTATTTAATGTTTTTTTTTTTTTTTGAACTACGAATAATGCTGTAGAGTGCATGCATGGTGAAATGTTGTCCAGCCTTTCTTCAACGAAAGGCTTTCTGAGCTTCCCTATTTAGTCACTAGCGCATTGAAAAGTAAAACTATACCTTCGCTATACACGACTGAACACAGTTTAGCCACAAATGGCGGGGGCATTAAGGGCCAAATGTAATCACGTGACCCTTCTGTCAGAAGTTAACGTGAGCTGTTGTTATGTCTGCCTTCTGAAACATTCGTTTGTGGGCCATGAAGCATGTGAAGAGCGCAACTATACCGTGAAGAATTATGATGTACAGAAACAGGATTTTGTATAGTTACTCACGTATGTGCACTTTCGTAGCCTCAGTATCTTTTTCTTGTTTTTTTTTTAGTTGTTTATGCGGGAAAGCCGTCATATGGCTATGAGGCGAGTGAGCAGGCTTAGAATAAACCTCGAGGATGTGGGGTTTGCCAATGTCTATAGATATCCATTAACACCGGTGTTCTTGGCCGACTCTCAGCCCCTTTCTCCGTCAAAATGTGGCCGCCGTGGGAATCGTACCGTTGCCCTCGAGCTAGGCAGCGTGACATGTTAACAGAACGGGTAGCTGTACAATAGGTCTTTATTCATAATAAATTGAATTGCCTAGCGCACAATACAATACTAAAAGCACGAAAGCATGCATGGACCGTGCTTCGTAAACATATGTACCCACATGTGCAAAGAAAATTAATGGCGAGCAAAAGAAAAACAAACGAGAGGTAGCACAATATATTTATCACATGTGGGTTGCATTCAGGAATATAAGTACGTTATTTCTTAAGAAAACAGAGAACTATCTGATGCACTTCTCTCCATTTTCGTTAGTACGGTACGTATAAGATGAGATGCTTCTTGATTGAAATGTGGCGTTTAACGTCCCAAACAGCCATATAATTATGAGAGACGCCATAGTGGAGGGCTCTGGAAACTTCGACCACCTGGGATCTTTAACGTGCAGTAAAATATGAGTTCACGGGATGAGATGCTTCTTCGTGTCCCCGTGTCAACGCCGCACTTCCGTATAATGTCAAAAAAGTGACTTTTGTTTAAGGCGCATGCAATGAGCAACCAATCTTGACAGCCGATCATTCTTTTCCCATGCGCTTCCTCCGGTGCGTTCGTAGTAAAACATATACGCATCTTCCACAATGCTTTACCTTTCGAACAACTACAGCAGGTATAGTCACCCAAGTAGGACAACGTCTACGCGGAACGATTTTCTCCTAGGCTAGCGTTTGACATGATGAAGCGGTCTTGTGCGTGATTGCGCTGAATTTGTTCGAAGGAAGCTTTTCTGAAGTGGCCATAGTAAAGAGAATGCAGTGTATACTTTCACGGTGAAAGAAATATCAACGAAGGAGAAAACTAGGGGGTAATTTTCAAATTGTCTTCGGTACACTGAAAGAACAGAATGCATCGTTACCGACACTGTTTGCGACCAAAACCATCCACACAGCCCAAAGGCGCAAGTGCATCGGTATTGGCAGTTTATAAAGCGCCCTAAAATAGATGTGTGTTGCAGTTACGCAACACGGGTGTCAATTAAAGTGACGAGAAAAGGGTTGGTATGCTGCCAGCGACAAGTTCTTTCGTTCATCCATTTCAATTAGCCCTATAGTTACATCAATTCTAGACTAAAAATAACTCCTACGTGGCCTTCGGTTTCATTTTTCTGTTCACATCATACGATTGGGGCTAACAAAGACCCCTTCCTCTTTGCTTTCGCTATAGCATCCTGATGCCACCGACCTAACGAGCTCTGTTCAGGGCACTTTGAAGCCACCGGCGAGGGAATAGAACCCATGCCGTCTCGCATACGAGCCGATCGACAGGAATGCACCATGGTTTAGCCGGGCCCGTCGGCACCAGCAGCGGCAAAATGCATTGTGAATCGCTGCTGCAGTTCGTGTTCGCAGAAGGCAATGTGCCTACCAATCGCGTGGTCACCAAGTGAAAAAAAAAACAAAGGAAAATAATCACAGAATATTCACGAGGTGATTGATGACGAGTGGGGCGAAGCGGGTGGACGGACGGACGCATGGATGGACGTTTCGCCCCGCTCATCATCATTCAATCCGTTGATATGCTGTGACACCGTTTTTAATGACATGCATTGCAATTTATTGACTTTCAAAACTGGCTACTACAATAACGACATGAGGCGTACGACCTACGGCGTAAGGAGCTTTGCCCCTGAAACAAGAAACCGTCGCTTCTGGAGCTTTCGTACGCAAGCGCTGCAAGTGCTAGTCGCCAGCGGTCTGTTCTGTAAGCCACATTAGTTGAATGTTCAGCGGACCCTGCAGAGCTGGTCCGACGTATACCCAACACTGTTGCCCACTGCTTTTAACTTACTCCTTCCACGAAACTTGCCAATACGTTGGGTCCAAATTAGGCCAAATTTATCAAGGAATGAAGCATTACGCGCGCGAATGATTGTAGCACGACGCAACGTCGTGTGTTCCCGCATTCCAGTGAATAAAAAACAGAACAAAGCAGTTCTTCAGTATAGTATGAGTTCGTCGTTATTGTCAGAAACCTCCTTGGCCATTACGCTGCACATTACACGTTGATGAAACACGTATGACAGTGTAAACGTGTAGGGCAGACTTGGCACCCAACGTAGCAGGCAAAAAAAAAAAAAACCGAAATTGAGTCAGTCGCGTTTCCCCCCACCATAATGAGGCAAAGCCACAGTTGCGTAATATATCACTTCAGGGAAACCTGGCGCTGGTGTCTATGGGGCTGCAATGAATGGCGCTTCATCCAGCGTGGGAATGAGCGGTATAGGCTCCGTGCAGACGTAACTCATACAGGCGCCTCTAGCAGCATCAAGCGAAGATTTGGAAGGATGTTCTCCGCATAGAGTTTTCTAAATATACGCTAGAGGGAACTTTGGCGCTAGTGTCTATGGGAGCTACAACGCATAGCGCTTCAGCGAGCATGGGAATTGTGGGTATGACATGAATTTGCCTGGTCTTTGTACTTTACGTTTGTTCGGTCTTTCCGTGGCTTGAAGCTGCTTTCTCCCGAAAAAACAATCGGTAAATGTTGGGCAGTTACGCTTCATCACCTTAATCGCTTGGGCAGTTACGCTTCATCACCTTAATCGCTTAGGCTTACCACTTCAAATTTGGTCACAAAGTGAAAAACAGTTCGTTCTATCCTTCGAAACGAAACCAAAACACAGCAATAAACGCAGCCACAAGTCCGTTCATCGCCCGCAAACACGAAAACCAGGCAAATCCATGTCATACCCGTAATTCCCATGGTCGCTGAACGACCGCAACGCCAGTGTCCCCTCTAGTTAATTTTAGGAAAATATGATTCTCAGCCACTCACATAGTGGAGCAATTGCGGAACGAAGCATTTTTCGAAGTCAATGCTTTTCGTACTCTTCGCGCTTGGCCAGTGGTCAGAGTGACGGTTCGCCCTCGTTATCAACACGATCAGCTTGCCGTGAGTGTCGGACAATAAGAATAACATAGCACAATATATGGCTCCACGATAACTCCCCTGCAGCGGCCATGACAATGCAGTTGCTCCTGTCGGCTGTTTCAAGCTGTCGCCGAGTTGGCCGCTGCGTTACCAAGAGGGTGCCAAATTTTGACCGTTTTGTGAAGGGAGTGGCCCGCACTACGCGTGTGAAGTTTTGCTCAACGGGCTTCTCACTTCCGTTGCTTCCGCCAAAAATTTGATGTCGCCGCGTTCGGCTTAGGGTGCACGAAGTCTGGCGAAACAAAGCACTAACGCACAAGCACTAACGCACAAGCGCTAACGCTATGGTTCTCTAACAGCTGCTAAGAATTTACCGTCTTTTGAAAGCAAACGGGAATGAATACGCCTCAAGCGAAGCACCTAGGCATGGCACAGTGGCTTAATTGCCACCACTTGCATGGTCTGCTTCCGTATCCTGCCAAATCTGCTGTAGTGGTCGCTTTGGCACCTGATCGTGGTGGCTCCGAACGTATGAATGGTGTCTATACTACTAAGATTTGTCTCAGCTACGTTCTTTTAGATCCATGTAGCCTGCAGCTAGAGTCACAAGACGAAGTTTAGCACTTCCCCTTCATCACCTTGTGTTTTGAAGCTGACAGGTTCGAATCAGATTACAAGGTTCACAATGATTCATTCTATAATTCGAAACAAAATACAAAAATGAAAAATACCACAAGTGCATTTGAAGGCGCTTGCACAAATATTTGACAAAACATCATTCCCGTAGTGAGTGAACGATCACAGCGCCAGAGTTCTCTTTTGCAAAGAAACTCTATAAGGGGACTTATGTTTTTTAATAACAGAATGAAACGGGGACGTCCACACACTACTCATTTTCTCCTTTACCATAGCGGCCATTGTTAGCGAAAATCGGCCGTTTAATAAAAGCGGTGCTGCCACCCCCAAAAACCTTAAAGGTAGCGTCTATTTATAGACGCTGCCTTCAGGTCTTTGAACCGCAGTTGATTGGAAACAAAGTTACTTACTTACAGTAAGTAACTTTGTTTCCAATCTTTGTTTTTACTTACAGTAAGTAAGTACAGTAAAATACTTACACGGCCACTTTATTAGATATGGGTGTTTATTGACCGCCCGTCGCACTTATATATTTCAATTCTAACAGTGGAACATTGTCGTCTATAAGGAACTGTGGCAGTTTTCTACATCCAGTATGATGTAACACCGACAGGTGACATGAACAAAGAGGACGTGTGAATGGCGTGTCGCCCAGTCCACACTCTCAAAACTAGAAATACAAAAAAGTGGTCCACGTTATTACGTGAACAACGCACTCACTCTCTTTCGCCGATGTCCCATGATGCGACTCGGATATTTGGTGACCTCCTGCGCCATGTCCGGGTTTGACGAAAGTCCGATTCTCGAGTACGGTGTCGCGAGCAGTGACGAAAGTGTGTTGGCAACAGAATGGTTCTCAACTGCATGCTTCCCACCGAGAAGAGGGAATAGAAATAAGCAACGTCTGCATCGCGCTCACGCATCCATGCGCTGTCTGCAGTCCACTGTCTCAAATGTTCGACCAGACGCATCACGAAATCGGCAGACGGCTCGCCAATGATCGCAAGGGCCCCTTGATTGACACTGTCTTGGGGCGCCGGTGGTGATAAGGTGTTCTAGCGCATCTAGAAAGAAAGAAGAAATGCAACTTCCCTCGCAATTCTAACCAGTGACACGCTTTGAAAAGACCTAGGGATGTCACATACGTCGGCAGCAGGCACTGCAGATTCATATCACAGATAGGACAGCCCACGCTGTCTGCAGACGACAGAGACGCGCGCAAACTACTGACGCTTATATCTCCGCGGCGTGATTCAGCGGAACTGAGTTACACCATTCCTGTCGACAGTGCAGGTATCCGTACGGCGAACACCGCCAGTAAAGAAGCTGAACTGGCTCACCAGGCCGCTACGCTGCGGAGTGTCCGGCAAATATCAGTGATCCAATGCGCAGCGGGACCGCAAGAGCTGTGAGCAGCATGCCGTGGTGGGTAAGCGACTTTACCCCGTAATATATTTTATAGCAAAGTTTCTCAGGTGACTAAAAGTGCTAAATATTTCAACGAGTGCAAGACTGCGCTCTTTTGTGCATTAAAGTCGGTGGGAGGCCGTTGTGCAAAAAAAAAAAGATAAGGATAAGCACGTGACGATGCCAATAAGATCGTACTGATGATGATGAGATGCAGCCTGGCGTTCTGTGTACCACAGAGTACAGTTTTTGTCTGCGTGATGCTAATGCAATATGACGAGGCATAATGTTGCATGGCAATTCGCACAGTTTCATCGACAAGCAAACAAGGCCACAGCACTCGCAATATTTATACAGATGTGAAAGGTGACATTCGGCACAGTGGTGAATGCAATGTAAATGTGCGTTAAATACGTAAATTAAATATATTGCTATATACCCGTTTAAGGGACTTGAACACGGGGTTTTCTTTAGTACTGCAACTGCGAAGCTTAGAACGGATATGTGTATGGTGCCGAAAGCCTGGTGCAGCGGTATGTGTTTGGGCACGTCAGTTCAGTTGAAGACCCATCGTTGACGTGGTCTATAGTTATAGCGCGAGAACAAAGAGACAAGAAGGACACGAAGGTCTTGCTCAGCACTGCACTGAGTGCAACTGTGTGCCCCTTTTCTAGGACACGGTGACGCTGTACAAGCACAGGGATGAGCGCACCCGAGTCATCATCGAGGCCACGCAGATGGCACGCGAACAGGTGTCATGCATTAGCAAGCCCTCCGTGTCTCTGTCCGAGAAGGAACTAAGGTTCCTCGAAGGTTTCGGTGCGCGCAAATAATTATATACTACTTTTACCTTTTTGTTTCGTTGGTTATAGACTTTTCTTTGCTTTTTTCTGTGCTTTTGTTGTTTTTTTCCCTTACTCATGTATAGATCTTTGTGCCACATGGTTTTTGTCACATGGTTTGCAGTCTCCTCTATAAGTTTTCGAGCCCTGCACAATAAACTCAGTTAGAAATTGGCCCTTGTGTCCTCCGTGTCCTTCTTGTCTATTTGTAGTTGTTCTGTTCTCGCGCTATAACTATCGTCATGCCATACGAACTAGCTCAAGCTGCCACATTTGACATGGTCGTGCGTAGTAGGTATGGGGCGCTCATGCACTGTGATACCACCGGAGGAATAACGTCCCTGTGAACAACAGCGACAAAAATATAGACTGGAGTGCGCCGTCAGCGCCGCCGGTTACCCTGTTTCATAGTGTAATTGCCTCGAGTTTTTAAATTTAAAGGTAAGAGTGTGAAAACTGTTTCTTTATTTAGAGAGAGAGAGACACACGAAAATCAGCACACACACGCCCGTACGCACGGTCACGCACATCCATGGGGATAGATAAATTTTAATGACATAATAAAAATAGATTTTATTGTAAGAGTGTACTTTTGTCTACACACTAGTGCATTTGTGACCTTGAGTAACACAACTAGCATTTTGTTGCGGTAACAAGTATCACTTTAAGAGGCAATATTTAACTTCGTTTTAGGAGCGAAGCTCCTTAAGTCGTGGGCTGTGCGTCCCCTGTATGTAGCCACCTCTCGTTCAGTTTTAAGTATTGCGCTAGCCACCGCCCGATCTAAAGGGTACAGCCATATCCATCCGTCCGTCCATCCATCCATCCATCCATCCATCCATCCATCCGTCCGTCCGTCCGTCCATCCAAAAGATGCAAGATGTTATAAACTAGACGGCGGTACGTGTAGTTGATTATGAAAGATGCGAGGTGTTATAAAATAGGAATGATGCCACATATGGCGCGTGTCATCGTTCGATATAGTGCGGCGACATACGCTAGGGGGAGCGTTGCAATAAAATCGAGTGGGCAAAATGTACGGAGGATTCATGGTTTACCAGGTTTACTTCCGGAGCTTCGCCCACTCATCATCATTCACTTCGTGAATATGGCGGCATTTTTTTTTGTGGCATCACGGTTTCATTACAAGAAGAAAATCTAAAACGAAACAGAGAACACAAAGCAAGAGTGACATGGTCCTCTCATACTTCTGGTGTTTTTTTTTTTTTTGATGACTGTATATTGATACACGCTTCAAAAGCGCTAATGCAGCTTAGTAAGACTTTGGCTCCGGCTTAGCGCTGTAATCTTCAAATTACGTTCGTTATACAGAAGAATTATTAGTGTAACATGATGACAGAGCTTTATATTCATCAGTTTATTTTAATTATTTCAAAAAGTAATTGCCAAGTGAGAGTGCACTTACTGTAGCAACACAAAAGAGGTTCTGCACCAGGTACAAGATAACTTACTAGCTAGTAGTTTCAAGTTTATTGGTGCTGTAAAAGAAGTAAAAGTATATTTTAAAAGACACATAAATATAATGATACCTCATTTACCTCATTAGCGACGGAAAAGTGATTTGCGTTACCATGGAAAAAAATTTTGATGCATGGCTAAGTATCATTTATTTCTGCTTGGGTGCCCTGTATGCTTTTATTCATAGAAACTTGGGTGGAACAATAAATTAGAAATTCGGTTCATCAACAGGGACATGGCAAATTTAAGTGCCATACAAGTACAATAAATTGATTGGAAAGCTTGTTTATTTTACTGCTTTTTTGAAATTTTTGTCTTATATATCAGCGACACTGTGATACGCTTACAAATGACTATGCAATGTTAATGAAGATCGCGACAGCGGAGAGCGTTGAAAAGGTAACCGGGATACCTGTTTTTCAAGGTAAGACAGAATAACTAAGAGCTCTTGCTAGTTATGCAGTGCGCCCCGCCATGGTGGTCTTGTGGCTAAGGTACTCGGCTGCTGACCCGCAGGTCGCGGTATCGAATCTCGGCTGTGGCGGCTGCATTTCCGGTGGAGGCGGAAATGTTGTAGGCCCGTGTACTCAGATTTGGGTGCACATGAAAGAACCCCAGGTGGTCGAAATTTCCGGAGCCCTCCACTACGGCGTCTCTCATAATCATATGGTGGTTTTGGGACGTTAGACCCCACAAATCCATCAATTGGTTATGCAGTGCGTAATACCGATTGTCAACACAGTTGTGCAATGGGTACGAAAGAAACAAAAACCCCAGTCGATTGCCGCTATTAATTGAGTTCTGCGATGTACTTATGATAAATGGAAGAACAGCACAGCATACAAGAATTACACCCACAACACTGTGCGTGCTCTCCTTGATTGATTGATTGATTGATTGATATGTAAGGTTTAACGTTCCAAAACCACCATACGATTATGAGTGACACCGTAGTGGAGGGCTCCGGAAATTTCGACCACCTGGGGTTCTTTAACGTGCACCCAAATATGAGCACACGGGCGTACAACATTTCCGCCTCCATCGGAAATGCGTGCTCTCCTTGAGTCACTCTTCTTACACTTATAATATTCCACTAACAAGCGAGAAATTCCAGATTTCATAGTAGTAATAAGGTTTGCACCCACCGCAGAAGTTAGAACACTCAAATGATAACCTAGGTTGAAGTGCCGGGATCAAATGTTGAGGCCTGTGCACTTAAATTTCACGTTAAAGAACGCCATGCAGCCGAAATTGCCAGAGCCCTTCAGGATGGCGTCTCTTATAATCATATGGTTGTTTTCGTACATAAAGCATGTGATATTATTAATATTTATTAGCTCTACAGACACTAGAATGAATTTGCTGAGGCAAAAGCACGCTCATTTGAGATGAAAGGGTTTTTCTTCCTGCTATAAACATAACTTAGGACGTTCATAACGTGACTTCTTTTGACTTGTTACATCACACCCAGTCAAATTTCTCTCTCGCTTCCTTACTCTCCCATTATTACACCACTCAGTTTGGCTTAGGTAAGAGGAATGAAGTGACATCAGAAGACTGCATATTAACCGTTGCTCAGTATGCAAGCGCACAAGCTACTTGTGAATTTTTCAATTTCTTTGTCTGAACCTTCCTACAATCTTTTTACGGGTAGCTGTAGCTCCAACAGAAAGAGTATGGAGACATTCACAATCAGCGGGCATGACGTGAATACTCGTCACGTTTTCGAATCGCCGTCACGCGTTTGACAAGTGCAGCACTCCCTAACTTTAGGGCTAAGTAATGCACTTACTTTTATTTCCAGCGTCTACACTGCCTAATCGGTGCAAATTTCACTCGAACACTTAGCCAACATCACCAACTTGCCACTTAGCCGAAGACATAGCTTAGGGTATGCTGAATTGCCTTCAGCGCCCTCTATCGCTGCTACATAACACGGTTATCGCGAGTGATTTGTCATAGCACACATTAAAGAAAAACAAGTTTCGTTTTAATCTGTGAGCGCTGTACTCTTTTTCATAATGGCAAAGGAAGAACCGACATGTACTTCCCATTCTATATTCTTACTGGACTTGAAGTCCAGCATAAAGAGACACCCGAGAAAGAGCCACCGCAGGCGTAACACGTTCCTCAGTCGTAAAAAGAGGAGGCCCGTCAAGCCGTAAAAAGAGAACGACAATGGCTTTGTTGAGAGGAAGGCATGCAGGCGTTCCAAACTACGCCCGGGATCCCCCCTTGCTGAAAGGGACAACCGCTCTTTGGATCTCGTTGCTCTAAACCTTAACCCACTTTGCGTTTTGTTTCCCGGCGCATCCGTCGGGCGCACGTCGTCGTTTTCTGACTTGAGAACTTTCGGTGTGTTCAACTGCTCACCTCGCACCAGTGCAGGGGCCGCCCGCACTGGCGCTAAGGCACTCGCGGGAAGAATCTCAACGGGCTTCGGAGCAGCGACGATCGATGGGCAGCTCTTCGGGGCAGCAGCACGGGACGTAGCCGCCCCCTTAGCATTGCCACATCAAATCTCCGTGCCACTTGGGCTTCGCCGAGGGGTTTGCTTTTGAAAGAACAAGAAATCGCTCGCCCTGTTAGAAACAAAAAATGTTGGCCTAGAGAGCGTAAAGGTGTAGATGGCCATTTATTTGGTTTCTTCTTTTCTAAAACAAGATGGAAGAGGTGCCCGTAAATCCCCCGTGCGCGTTTCACGGCATCTTGCGCTGCTATCTTGTCAGCCGGAAGTCGCGGAAGAAGAAAAGGTGCCAACTGGAACGCTTGTTTTCTTCGTGTATTCTTTAACGCATGAGACGAAGTGTCTTATTCAAAAGAAACGGAACCTGTCGCTTCAACACGACGCTGTTGAGACACTACAGTCGAGGCATTATTTTGTGAATATCTGCCAACATATCCGATGCATGCGATATTATTCGAAGAAAACACAAACGCACGGGAGAGGTTTTTTTTTGTTGTTAGTGCGTAATTGGGCGGGTTGCTCAGTGGGCGGTATGGGGGTCGTTGGGCTGTAAATCAAATAGCTGTTCCAAAAGCCTTGTCACCTGTTATATACGCCACGAGCAGCACACCTAGACATTTGAAAGCAAAGTTTGCATGAAACGCAATTTTGACGCCGTACTTATCTCTCACGTACGTGAAGCGCGCGAAAATCTACTACGGTATTGTTTGTACACCCATGTATCTCGCTTTCATAATCGTTGTGCTAGGGTAGCGAACCCTCTGCTGTATATCACAGCATTACGGCTTCGATTCCCCTGCACGACAGCCGCGGTTAAATGCTAACCAACCAACAGAAAAAGAGAAACTTAACCCCACCCCCCACCCCCTTGGTGACATTTAGGTGAACTCTAAGCAGCCTGAACGTTTATCCTGGGTTCTGCATTAAGCCGCGGCTCGTGATCATGCCAACGTTACATGCATAAAATCACAAAGTTTATTTTTAAAATTTGTTGTTTGTTTTTGTACCCACTTCCAGCACCAGCCCTCTATAACGCTATAAGTAACGACGAAGCTGCCGTATTTACCAGTCGCTTTCCCGCTACAAGGCCTCGACTTCCCTGAACACATGGATTTTTTTTTCGTTTGGCAAGCACCGCTACTTCTGATGTCCTTGCTTCTTGAAAGCCACTCGGCAGCATAGTGATAATTGAATGACGCTGCATGAATTTCCTGTGCACGATGATGCTGTAGCACTTTAGTAAAACGCCACAAGGAAGGACCCTCAGCCCATCCGCGCACGTGGCACACACACACACATGCTCATACGCAAGCAAGCGCACACACACACACACACACACACACACACACACACACACACACACACACACACACACACACACACACACACACACACACACACATGCATGCTCACACTCATACTCACACACACATGCACACGCACACCAGTCTTGGGTCCCGGTGCATGCATTCTGAGAGTGTGCGTACAAAAGGCCGCAATAATTAGATCTCGAGCCTTACAACGTTGCAGCGACACTCACTTGGCGGGACAGCAAAGTATGTTCGCTGCCCTACTCGTACGCTTCTTCAAGGGGCATTACCATTAGCCCGAGTTAGACGAAAGGGCCGTGGCCTATAGACAGTAACCACCGCCACATTATCGCGCCTAAGTTTACCTAACGCGGCTAGTCATGCCTAAAAAAAAAGAAAAATTTAGTAGCCTGCTTAAGAAGCCGTATTCTACGTTTCTCAGGTCTCAGCTTGATTACACTTCCTCAACATTAAAGCTCAGCACAAAAGAAGTGAGTAAGGAGGGGGGGGGGAGACAGTGTGCAATGTCACATTGTTTCCCATACATTAAAAAATACAGCAGTCTTTCTGAAATCATTCAATCATTGGTGCTAATGCAAAGAATGTCGATTACGTGAATTTTATTGTGTTTTGTTGTTAGAAAAGCTTCATTTAACTTGCGTCGTCCTAAGACAAACTAAGGGTGCCGTTTGAAGGCTGTAGAATCTGCACACACTGTCAAATATTGAAAACCCGCGTCTTGAGTCAGACAAAGAGACTGGCGTTCTTGGAATGACATCGGAATTTTTCGGCCTGCCGACTAGCTCAATCGTGTTCTGCCAAGATAGTTCATTTTTTATCATCAACGATTGCATATCCAATTCACTCGCAAAATTTCGCTTCTTCTGTGAACGTCCAGCGCCTGTCACACTAGCAACCAGATGCCACGCTTCAGGGGCTATATGTGCTTTTGAACTGGCAATACTTGTTGTAAATTCTTGATGTAATCTGACAAATGGAGAAAACAGGACAAGACACGCTATTCCCAAATGACAAATCTGTTACGTCACACCCCTAGTCTTTTGTAGGTGAAGTCGATCGATCGTACTCACTGCACAGCACAACGTGCAACTTTTTGTTGATTAAAAGTATGAAAACTTTTGGCACTCTGCCCTCAATCGCGTTAAAGGGGCAAGCGAAGTTTTTCGTGTACGTGTGTGACAGAGCTCCCGTGGTTCTTTCTTTCTCTTCTTCTTTCTTTCTTTCTCATCTTTCTCATCCTGTCGTTGCGCAATATGCCACTCCTGTCAACTCTTTCCTTCCTCCATGCCGGTGATTGGACCTTGACCCAAGTGCTTAGCAGCGCCAAATTCTGTTGCCATTGGCAACAACGGCCCCGCGTGAAACATTTATAGGCAATAATGAAATGCAACACTGAAATCTGTTCATCTTGAAGCTTTCGCACAAGAACACTGGGAGAAAGAACCACTAGCGGGAGATGTCATTATATATATTTTTTTCGAAACAAGGCCTACTCATTGCAGCATGTGGCATTTTGACGCGGTTCCTTCCGTGCCCTTTTTCTATGGAAAGACAGAAGGCGTGGCGCCGCGTCATAAAGACACTGGCTGCTGCGGGAACGTGTTGTCAGTCTTCTACACACATAATTTAAGTTGAATGACTTTTTCAGTACAGCGTTCATCTCTACTCGTGCTCAGTGCAGGCTATTAGGGGTCCATCGCGTCCATTGTTTAAGGAACAACTTCTGAGGTTCCCGGATCACTTAATTCTTTCGTGTTCATGCGAATCACAGTGGCATTTTCTAACTCTTGCCTTTTTTTGTATTCTCATACAATTATATTACGGAACCGCCAATCTGAACTCTGCGAGGAATTCATGATAAAGTTTTCATCCCGCAGAAAAAAGTGTAAAATGATGCACGAAGTGTTTACACCATTATCTACAAAGAATAATGAAAGGAATCGCATGATCTGAAAAGTCGGCACCGTAGACATCAATTGAGACACGTTTCGTCGCCTGTCTTTTCGTCTCATGCTGGATGATCACCGTTGGACTTGATGTCGCGCTCGCTGCCTTCTCGGAGTCCGGATGCCGAAAAGAGGGAAACAAATAGACGAGGAAGGAGGGACCAAGAGACTCGGTCGCGGCGTCGAGATAATAGACGGTCTCTGGAGTAGCGCATCCCGAGCGACTCGGTTGTCACGTCCGTGCGTACCTTGCAGCGTGATCGGGACACTGGAGGCATCAACACGCCCACACACAGAAGACAGATCGGACAACCTTTTGTCCTCTGGAGGAAGCCGCCAGATTGCAATAGGATTCCATACTTGCTTGTGCGCAGTTTTGTTTCCTTCCAGATGATATGCCTTCAACCTTACGTTTCACTTGTTTTGTTTTTCGCACTGCGTTTTTGTGAATCGATGTAGTCGACTGTTGTCTTTTTGCTTATTTTTTTTTCTAGACAAACGTTGTAGAGAGAGTACAGTTATCTGGTGGGAAGTTGCTGTAAGACGACCAAGAAGCGCTGAGTGATGCGGCCTAAACATTCGCACAACAATATAGGATCTCCACTGGCAACTACAGCATTAACATAAATGTATTAAAAACAAATTGCACGCATCGTAGGACAAATGGGCAACTTCACTTCCATGCAGCTCCCTCATTTTGACCGCGGATGACAAAAAGCATTGCGTTTTCGCAAATGACGGCATATTTTCTTTTTTTCTTTCTTTCCTGCTTTCTTTCTTTCTTTCTCTTCATGCACTTTCGCCATGATATGTGCCATTTCAAGAATGTAGTGACCATGATAGGAGATAGAAAATGCGAAATACATATTTCCACATTTTTCCCCCATAAACACATGAAGAACCTATTGTGCTATCTTCCTGTGTCTCTCCGATCTTTCCTCGTCTTCTTTCAAATTCCTCCATGTCATTTCCATGTATAGACCAGCAAACCAGTTATAATGGACACGCTGACTTCCTATTTTCCTTCACTACCATTCTCTCTCTCTCTCTCTCTCTCTCTGCGCAAGTAGAGTACAAGAAAGAGAAAATTGTCATAAGAGTACGTACATCAGAAATAAAAAAAAAGGTATTTGACACATTAATCTCTTTTATATCAGTTAGCGTGCATCAGAAAGACAAATGAACGGGTGTAAAGCTTTCTATATGAGCCTGTATACACTCCCTATTCTCTCTTTCTATCTCTTTTCTCCCTATCACCCCCTCCTCCAGTGCAGGGTAACAAATCGGACGGGCGTCTGGTTCACCTCCCTGCCTTTTCTTGCATCTTTATCTCTCTCTCTCTCTCTCTCTCTCTCTCTATCGTCAACTTATTGGAATGAGTTTTGAAATATGGAAGCTCTAAGAATAGTCAAATTCAGCAATGAACTTCACCGTGTGGTAATGTGGTCTCATGCCTGTGTCACACGGCCACCACCAAACTCTGTTAAACTTCATCAACGCAAATCTCCCCTAAAGAGTTCGACGCAGATGCAGTTATGGCAGTGTCACACGGCAATGACAAGGTTGTATTAGTTGCCGTGATGTGTTCAGCCGGCGCTGTTAGATTTTCGCAGAAATATTCTAATTTCATCTCTATTGCTTTTCTCATGATTATTCATTACACGGTTTTTTTACAAAACCACGCTACTAAGTTGGTCTGAAGCGAACAAAGCATAATAACGATTTCAAATGAAAACGCATTCATAAATGTAGCGATGCTGGCCATCTTGTGCCTAAAATGTTTGTTTACAATAGCGCTGTGCTTGACAAGTATTTGTTTTGTAGCCCATGTAAGAAAACTCTTGTGTTCCCTTGCCTCGTGAGCGCATATTTTGTGTTGTCTACAGCTGGTGAAGATGATGCGGCCCTGTCAGTTATTCCTCTCACTGGCAAACGCAAACATGGCGATGATAACAACCGCGCGCACGGACGAAATATCCCGGCCCTACTCGCGAGGCACAGAGTGAAGGGCATCGGTGTGGAGAGCATAGCTGCACTCTGGAGAGAGTATTGTTATGAATGAGTACTGCAACGAAAGAACGTTTACAATGCAAATATGTGCTATTGTTTTCAATGCGGCAACTCAGTGCTCGACATTTTTTTTTTTTTTGACCTGCGGACTACTGGGGACGAGAGTACCTCGTTTCGCTACATAGGGAGATCGCAGAACTTCCTTTGCGAAACGCTCCGTTTAACTTTGTTTGCGTAAAGGTAGCCGTGTCACATGGACCGCATCTTCCTTGTTGTAAGGGTGAGGGAGTTAGACGGTGTTTGCGGGTGCGCGAGTGACAGGGGTACCGCTTAAATAACTCTCTTGTATATAGTCTAGCGAGTCACATTTGAGGCTTCTTAGCGTTCAAACAATCCACTGAGTGAAGCATGCGATCGTCGCAAGATACCCACGTTCCCTTTTAAAGGAATGCGTTTATCGATTTCGTCATTGACTACGAGCGCTCGCGAATGAGAAGCGCTTCTCCTCTGTTTACTTTTCGTAATGACCTGCCGTGTTGAAAAGACCATTTTACTCTCTTCTCACAACGGGATAACGGACTCTGCCCTAAAGTAGAATCAGGACACGTACATGAGGCGTACTTACGTGCACACTAAGGTGGCAACAAAGACACGTTATATAGGCTAGTAGGGCAGCTACCACCAAAGTAAAAAAAATTGATACTGTAGTGACCTTGAGTGAATAGAACACAAAAGAGACCCTTTCACACGTTTCATCTTTCTTCAGTACTGTCCTCTGGTCTTGGTGCATTGATTAGAGCCACGCCAAAAAAAAAAAAAAATCTCATGAGGCATATATGATGACGGGGTCGCTTTTGGCGGACCTTCCGAGGCCGCCATTTAGTAATTGTGGGCACCCGAGTATAAAGGGCGATTGAAGAAATGTGTGTAATATTCTTTAAGAATCTCAGGAAGAAGGTATCTGCGTGATATTTGCAGCGTTGTCTTTTCTGTGGCTGTAGGAATCTTCAGAGACATAGAAGCAATAGTTACGGTAGTAAATATAGAAATAACAACTTTTTAAGCAGTGGTGAGAGCCGGTCGGGTCAAATGGGCGAATTCTTGCCCTTCTTACAGATATAGTCCCCAGCAGCTTTAAAGTTTCGGAAAAGCGGCCACTGGTATTCCCTGTGGAGCGATGTAATGTGCTTAATTTAGCTGGATAAACCAAAACTGACGCACCAGACAGCGCATCTACCATTCACATCGACAACGCCCTCAGTGACGACACTGTTTCCATCGCCGTTATCAACCGTCATTTAGACACCTCGCTTCGGAGCAGCTTGTCGACGCTCACTCATTCTTCTGCCCAAATGCGGAGAAGAAGGAACACACGCACAGAAGGACACACGGATGGATGGGCGGATGGACCTCATTGCCAATGACTGCGTCGTGCAGTACATGCTTTCCGAATACGCGCTCAGACGCATATGATCTAAGGAACGTGCATAAACTAAGTATTTGCAAACTTCCCACTGCAGCCAGTACAAGAACCTCTCTCGCTTGATTTCACGGGCCATAAAGCAGTAAGAATGAAGGGTCCTCACAATTCAGCTGCCATGACAACGAAGAATTCGAAAGAACAAACGAAGAAACGAAACAACAAGCGAACAAGAACAAAATAAAAGTTTATTTGTATAAGATACGCAGAGTCTTACATCTTTCTAATGATGTAATGGGCTAACTTCTTACGGGAGAGTTATGGTTTACCGCTGATCTCACCCTCTCGAGCTTTGTCCACACATCCTTTTATATTCCGTGGACATGGCGTGATCGTTTTTTTTTCGCTTCGCATCCTTTGCATATGTTCGTAATATCTTCGAAACGATGTAGATTTCTGCCAACAAGGGCTCTTAGCGAGCCACTATGCGTGCACTTTTGACGGAGCGTGTGCTCGCGGCGCCATGCACGCCTAACAGGAAGAGGCATTCAGGTAAAAGGTGAGCTGTTATGAAACTCACCTAGCAATCTCTAACTCGAACCATTCTCACATCTCGCATATTTTTGCGTTTACGGAGGCAAGCGTGATGTCACACACCTGTCTTTTGCTTTTGCAAGGACATTCCTTTCCGAGAGGCAACGTTTCTGCTTGAGTGAGTTGCCACGTGCAACTCGTGACAACAACTCGCCGCAGTTCTGAGCTCGTAATCAAATATACGAATGCCAAAGATGATTTGACAATTCCTTTTGCCTCAATAGGAGTACTTTTCCCAACCGCGGACATGGCTTGTGCGGTTAACCCTTTTCACCAGAGAATTAGTTATAGCTGATGATTATAAACCGACGCACTTCAACAAATGTAACTTCGACTATGCGTATTGTGTCTGATTAATCCTCCCTTGCACCTCATGCGCTTCTGTGCGTGGAGTGTTTTGATTAATGTGATATCAGGTGAGCACGTTGCGATCCCTTTGCATGGCTTGCCCGACTACTAAAGGGACACCAAAGTTCAATAACAATTTACGTCATAGTGAAAGCTCAATGTATGAAAGTATCTAAAACGAAAATATTTTTAACAGCAGTGCCCTACTTACCGAGAAATTGAGGTAAATGCACAAGACTTCATGTGCCGCAGTAGGACATTCTCGTAATGATCCCGATGACGTCAGACAACCACCTACAATTAATCACTACTAATCGATCTAGCTGCACTAAATAAAGAACCTTCCTTTCATCAAGAGACGCAATAAAATGCTGCTTGTTCGTTTCTGTTTCATTCATTGAAAAAAGAACAACCGGACGTTACTATGAGGAATGGCGCAAGTGGTTCAACAATGGAGGCGTACTCAAGTTTTGGCCTAATTAAAGAAAAGTAGAAGAGTAGTTTAACACTAGGTGGGGCAGTCTTGAGCTTGGGGCGGAAAAAGCATAATTTCCGGAAAGCGGCAGAAGGATTGTTCCTTATGTGCAAATTCCCGAATACGTACTTTGCGAAACGTTAATTGCGGTTGCAGTGCTGCTTATCCAGTTTCATGAACAGTATATACGTACTCCTATCATACAGCGTCACGTCGGGTAAACGACGATTGTAGTGAAGCGCCATCCACTAAGGCTCATTTATCTAGAGTGTCCAGGTCCGCCATCCTCGCTGGTACAAACGCTACATATCAGCTCACCACTTCTGGTGTTGCTAACACATGCTGCTGTTGGCTCCGTTAGGCAACAGCAAACATGCGCCTTTTTAACATTTGGCTGTGCGTACAACATGTGTACATACATATCTTTAGCATCATTTCGTAACGTTGCGCTAAATAAAAAATTACAAGCCATCTCACATCCGCATGTCTCGAATAACGTGAATTTCCGAGGTACGGGCGATCTGCCGAATTTTTATTACAATTACCGCATCGCGACTTCAGTGACTATGCCTGTTGCTGAAATTAACCAATTAGTCATATTATGGCTGCTAACAGAAGGAGAGGCAGTGTATGAAGCCGACCCCATTGGAATATGCGACGCGTAAGAACTTGCACCAGCACAAAATCATTCTCGTTGCCCTTATTCTTTAAACCGTACGAATAAGCGTTTCAGCCTAGCAGGAATACATGTTTAAAATTACTATCTGTGGGGTGCTGCAGGACACTACGTAGTAGTCGCCGAGCATTTTAGCTCCAACTATATGTAGAAAAAAGTTTCGTGAAAGTGTTTGCTCCTCAAGCTACATTGAATGGTGTGTTGCGTCTCTATTCTCTGCTTTAACAACCCTGCACCTCACTCCTTGATTTTGCAGTATGCATGGAAACTCTCACCAGGCACGGCCCAATACGTTCGGAACTTCAGCACAGAGCAACCAGGTATATTGAAGCAAAAGATTCCATCTCAAGGAAGACATGCAGCGAGCAGTGTTGTCGTGTCTATTGACGGCAAAGGCAAGTCACGTGATAGCGATAGCAGCGGCAGTCCCTCCACTGGTGGCCCTCGGTGCCACATGCGTAACCGTGCTGCACTGTGAACCTAAGAATGCTTACAGTCTGTCCCTTCAAGCCCGCGTGCGGTGCAACAGCATACTGGGATTTGTGGTTTCGGCTTTCCGAAAGCTTATTCAGTGCATTTTTTTCTTCGTTCATTAACATCTGCGGACAGGCGTGGCTAAGGCTCTTATGTTGCTCTTGCCCTGAATTATAGATAAAGGGGTTTCTTATCTGACAGCAACTTGGCTCTTTACTTAGAAAAAGAGGCTCTGAGTGAAAGGGAAACGGTGACATCTTTTGGAACAAGCAGAAAAAAAAGGAACCCATCACTATTTCAAGCTCGTCTGTCTGATCGGTCCCCAGCTCGGGCTCAGACCGCGACAAGACGCAGGTCTAAACTTTTTCTAACAGGGGCACTTCAGCGGAGGAGCTAGCGGACAACGATTGAGCGCTTTGTGCTAAGGTATAAATGAACAAATGTAGAAGTGGGAAATGTAAACTGCGTGTTCGCCGTCTCTCACCTTACAGTGACAGCAGGCGGTGATAGCACGTAGAAAGAAAAAAAAAACATGCAAAGATGCTTTAAAGTTCTCGCAAAGTGCATTTTCCGATTTTCTTGAAATATTTCGCACACGGTCCTAGCTCGGTGATGTTGAGTTTACTCGCGTCTGTTGTCGACAAAATAAAGTCGTTCCACTCACTCACTTACTCTCTCACTCTTTCACTCACTCACTCACTCACTCATTGTTTTGTTCGATGTCTACGAAGAATTCGTCAGGAAAGAGTGAATCGAAAGAAAAAAACGAGGCCGTTTAGCCAAGTACGTGCTCGTGTCGCTATCTCTACACTTGGAGAAAGATAAAGGAGAGCTAATAGATAAAACAGCAAACGAGAGAAAGTAGCATATAGCATTTTCATATAGGCTAAACCGACCGGAAGGCGCTAACACTGTTTGTTCTTTGTCGGTCGTATGAATCCCCATCTATCCCTTCCTCTCCTCGCCCCAAAAACATTCTACCCCCCCCCCCCCCTCTCACCCCTAAAATTATCATGATCGGGCTTGGGTGCCCTGTGCTTTTTCGCTGCCGGGTTCTCGGGCCAAGTGATAACCCAACTGTTAAACCCAACTGTTGAAAAAAGGCCTTACTAAGAGCACATGAGCTTTTCATAATAGACTGTACCATTGAGAGATTTATAAGGTCTGGGTCTTATTTAAAGAGGCCAGGTCTGACGCACAAAAGTGGGTTCTCCTGGGTAACCATGCCCTCACTGAAGACGCTTTTCGGCTTCGTTCATTGACCTTTAGAGGGCTTCAAAGGTACAGCTTTCCCAAGTGACTCAGAAGCTACAGATTGCCAGTTCCGCCTATAATGAGGAGACGGGTTTCTTTGTTTGTTTTTTGTTCGCCAAATTACTTGTAGAATTTTGCAGTTGCTTGTAGCGTTTTTTAGCTTGTTTTATTTTTTCAAGAACTTGTAGTATTTTTAGTTGTCAGCACGTGCGTGCATTGAAGGAATCAACAAGTAGCGATGATCACGCATCAGCAAACGCGCACTCCACCTAATGAAGACTATCTTCGAGGCAATGTTAAAAAGGAAATATTCGCTTTCGCTCATTGTTGTGCATATTCACGTGACAGCGTTAAAGAGCTTGTTTCACAGAAACGTCAGCGTCACCGTCGTTGGTTGTAAGCAAAACATCATCTTGTGCGTGACGGAAAAAATTTCGTGCAAATAAAGTGAATTCTGGGTCCAAGTGGGGAAAAAACCGCCTTGCGTTAGATTGTGAGTACAGTGGAAATGATTTCCTTTGCTTGAAAATGCAGCGAAAGTTACTTTCACGGTTTATAAGCACAGACTTCTTGTATAAATGCTTCACTATACAACGTGAAATATTTTAGTAATCATGCATGTATAGGCGTACATTGCCAACGGGCGCCAAAAAATGTGATTAGCATAATGACTTCATGGTTTAAAGCTGGTCACCCACTGCAAAAGGCACACAGGTTCGTTACTGCGCCTATTCATTTAGAGCCCCGTAGTGGGTGTATAACAAGTTCGAAAGAATTTCATGCAGAAGGTACTTAAATTACGCACTAGGGACAAAATATGTGTCTAGAATAAGTGGGTAACGATTTAGAGTACTAGGTACTCTACTATGGGAGGGTTTAAAGCCGCCCCGTGGGCGTCACATTTGATGACCTTACTAAAACCAAGGAGGTTATGCCCAGCGAGTTTTCGCTATCACGTTCAACGTTTAAAGGTGAAACTTAAGGCTTCCCCATTTGTTTAGCCGTATGAAATAATTGAAACTCCCGCCCTTGTTGATTGAGTGACACTTACCATTATATATTATAATATTTTCAAGAGAATGGGAAAACCTATTTATATTTCTCCTTCTTCAGGGCTTCTTTCGCGAAAATTTTTTTTTTGTTATCTTGATAGCATCGGGCTACTCTGCTGTGGTATGTATTTTACGTTTTCATTTTCTCTACTGTTACTCGTGTAACGCTCCCTTTTGTAACGCTTTTTTTTTGCTATTTATAGCAGTCTGTTTAACAAGTGAGGCTTAAGTTGAAAAAAGGAATGTTTTATTGTACCTTGTGCTTAAATAACAGCGAGAACATGTAAAAACAGTGTACACCTTCCAAATTATCACTAAACACCAATTCATCTTTGATAATATTGATTAGCAATTCAGAGTACTTGGTACTCTACCGTGCAAGAGCATGAGGCCGTCCCAGTACTCGCTGGGCAAGCCACGGACGGCCACCTTGGAGTGTGTTTAGAAAAATTGGTTAGTAAATTGTAGCACTTCGTACTCTACTATAGCAAAGCACTAGGCCATCTCGTGGGCTTCCTGTTTAAAAAAAATATTGTCACAAACGTCATTACCGTTCAACAGAACATTTTCTTCTTAGACATACAATAACAATGATGACAAAACAGACGTCATTGACATGAACATAAATATGAGATAACGTTGAAAGAGCTAGTACATTCGATAGTTTACACAAACACAGCCACAAAAATTATTGCAAGGTAAACAAGAGATACAAATGTGGTGCCTAAATAAAATGTTTAACGATTTTTAGTACTTCGTACTCAACTATGGGAGAGCAATAACTCTCAGAAATCAGTGGTGGTAGCGTTGCACGCTAGAAATAGGGTGCCAACGAGCGTACAGAACTACGGCCCTCCAATGCACCCTAGTCGCTTTTGTATTTCTAGGCGTCGTTTCGAAATAATTGATGATATGTCGATCGTGAGCTTGTCATCGGTCAATTGTTTACGATACGGCAACCAGAATTATTTATTAAAGTGGCCTGTGACTTATTAATGGACTGTTTTCATTGTTGCCCGGCATGAAAGCATATACAATCACTCTGAACAGGGTTGTCGAAAAAGAGCCAAAACAACAAATTAATTGTGGCCAAAGAGGTCACACCAATTAATATTAGAGCCACATTTACAGCCAAACAGAAAAAAAGAATTACAGCATAGCTACAGAGTAAATGATCATGAGTAGGGCGAAGTATTCGTCCGTCCGTCCGTGTTTCCGTTTCTCTGTTCGTCCGTTCGTTCATGCGGCCCTCCATTCTTGCTTCCTTTCGTCCGTGCAGCCATCCATCCGTCCACCCGTCCATCCGTGCATTCGTCTGTCTATCTGTCTGTCTGTCTGTCTGTCTGTCTGTCTGTCTGTCTGTCTGTCTGTCTGTCTGTCTGTCTGTCTGTCTGTCTGTCTGTCTGTCTGTCTGTTTGTCTGCCTGTTCACCCATACGCACCTGTTCAGTGAGTCATCAAACTGGTCGGTCACGTACCACTAGGAGGTGAAAACCCACGGCTTAGGGAAATTCGTTGCTAAAGAAAGAGATTCTGGTCAGAAAGTTGTTAGTATTAAACAGGAAATAAGTAGATTGTCAATAAGAACAAAAGAAAACGAAGTGTAAGGAGAAGAATATTTTCCCGCTCGCCTAATCTCCAAGCCACAGGTAGGTTGCATATAAATTAATAAAGCATTATAATTTCAATGCCCCTGCATATTGTTTTTTTCACAATATATCGAGTTCTTGCAAAAGTAAATTTGGGCCAACAACTTGCCAGGAACATACCACGTTGAATCTCATTTTCTTTCGTGAAGCCATAGACAGAGATTTGTACAATGTTGCAGTAGTAACGGCGCCGATTCATGAGGCGAAATCTGATCGAATATCAACTGTGTAATCTTAGTTTTGTAGCGGATATAGGCATGGCACGCTGTGTTTTAGCATTAGAATATGGCTTCAACATTTCGTTCTCCTCTATGCACTTGTCCTTCCGTCGTCTCAGCTGGAGGAGTGCTAGTTGGGGCTCCTCGACAGCGCTCCAGCCCTCTGGAGGGACAAGGGCATGTTCGCGCAGAAGCCAACTCGGCAGAAAAGCTTGCAAATAATAGTTATTCTTCAGGCTTGCGGCCTCTTTTATCTTCAACTAACGTGAATAAACGACCGGTAAATCTGCCATTCTTTAAAATAGTCAGGAAGCGGCCATGGCGCCAACCTGAAACTTTTTTCGACAGACAGGGTCGCACTGTCGTCAATTTGGCGCAATGCAACCAGTGACAGCAACACTGGCGAATGAGCTACACCACGTGAGGGCGTGGCCGGGGGACTGCAGTGTTGTACAGTGGTGCATGTCACGACATGTTTTCGACCTATCGAGAGGGAGTTTCTTTACAAAAGCACATCGTCACCACTTGCCTGACATTTCCGTCGAAATTGTGACGAAAAAGGATGAATGCGTGAGATTCCTTTTAAACTCTTAGTGCAATAGCAAACAGCTATTCTTCGAAAGCGATGGGCGATAGTTTTTGTTTTATGGTGTTGTGGAATAATTTTCATGTGCTGCACACAGTTTTCATGCACAATTTCGGAATATATACAGTTGGACGGTGTGCACAAAATAATCATGTTGAGTGTCTACCACCCTGTCTTGTATGATTTATTATTATAGTTTTTTTTTTCGCATGTTCTCAGCTTGCTTCAAAAACATTTCGTTTATCACGTAGCATTATGCAAGAAGAAAGGAAGAAAGAAAGAAGAAAAAAGAGAAAGAAAGAGAGAATGACAGAAAAAGCGAAGGAAGGAGAGAAAATAGGAGAGTGAAAGAGAGTGAAAATGCGGAAAAGAAGGAATGAAATAGAAAGAAAGAGAGAAGGTAAAAAAGAAGAAATGAAAGGAAAACACAAGAAATGAAAGAAGGTAAAAAAGAAAGTGGCGTCGACACACAGACGCCGAGTTTCACTTGCCTTCTTGTCCAGATCGGGCAAGAGTGGAATTTGCCTTTTTTTGGGTGGTGGGGCAGGGGTATTACCTGGAACTCAGAATATATATCTGAGAAAACAAGCAGCAGTAAGGCGGGAAAAGGCATATATGATGACCAGATCTGTTTTTACATTTGGCTTCGCCAGAAGCATCTGTAGTTCCTGAGCATTATGTACAGCTAACCAGAAATCCGCACAGTCAGTATTCATCGGGCAGAGGGTATATATTAAAAAAAAAACTAGAAATCTCGGTAAAATAGACTTCGTCTGTTTCATTTTTATTGATGTTTATCCTCCAATGTATGTTTCTGCTATTCTACAATATAAATCTTCTAACTTCCTGTTGAAGAAACACAATGTGTACTTTTTTCTTTCTTCCTTTCTTTCTTTCTCCTTTTCTTGCGACGCTTACAGCTCCGCGAGTATAACGCTGAAATGGTAGACGCGGATGAGTGCCAGCTTGCCCTTTGAATTTCTTCATCTTATCTTTTCCGTTGTTTAAGCAGCACAAACAAATCCGACTGAGACGGCATTGAACGGTTCGTTTCATTACGTCTGCAGCAAAGCACGGTGGCAGGCGAAACTTCCTTTCATAGGTTAGATAGTTTTGTGCGTGAGTGGGCGGGCTGTATAGCGAAGGAGAGTACAGCCGTACACCTCACCGGATAATTGAATGTTGTGATCCGGATTGATGTTCTACCAGCAACCTACAGTCGAGTAACTCTCCCTCGTTCGATTTTTCCTCTTCGTACACAAATAGCGTATCGAATACAAGTTTTCCTGCTGTAGTGACTCGGAAGCATTGATTTAGGGATTACTGCGAATAGCGGACTAAGTTTCAATAAAAAAGCAAAAAGAACGTCCTAATGATGCCAAACAATTCTTGTTTATAACAATGTCAGTAATGACGCCTAATCATTATACTCAGCTTTAAGAAACTTCACCAGAGACCACCAACTCCAGTAGCAATTGAAGTCGGTATGAAGCCGTGAAACAATAAAATGTGATCTATTTGGAAGTCAGCACTCGTTCTCGTGTAGGCATGTTAATTAGCTTGCATTACGTGTTCGTGCTTTAAAGGCAATATCAGTAAACACGTATTATCCCACTTAGTCATGCTACGGAGATACATTGTTGAAAAGGTAAGGCGATTTCATAGAGCTTTTATTATGTCGCATATTTAACGTATTGATAATCTTAAGCTTTGTTTAAAGGCAGTTTCGCAGTGCCCTGCTATTCAGTTGTCCACGTGGACACCTTATTTGCTTGGTGCAAATAACGCGTGATATTAATGACTAACTCAATCAATCCTTCCTTTCATACTGCTTTTTGAAGACCGTACTGATGATAGCTGTACTGTATATATCTTTAGTGTCAAACACAAGCTGCGGCAAAGAAAGCGAAGGTTTGGGTGTCAACTTTCGCCTTTGAGGACGGTCCTTTCGGTTTGCGTTAGCAGGCTCGGAAGCATCCAATAATAGTATAAAAGTGAGACAGGCGAGGAAGGGGTCTTTCGATGAAAACCTGGAAGCATACCCTTGAACAACGGATCGAAATTTTCAAGGAGTAGCGGGGGTAATGAAACCTCAACCGAGAGTTTCAGAAGTAACACAGGAAGACGTAGAGGTTAGCGTCCGCAAAAGCAGAAATTCGATGCGGCCTCTTCTATGTAGCAAAAAGCGCACTGAGGGCTATACTGGCGAAATCGGAGGCAAATAATACCGTCCTATAAAAAATCGATAGCTCGGTTGTATACAGTAAACAAAAATTGACAGTGCAAATCAAAACCGGAAGTAAAAACGCCATGATGAAATGCCTCCAACACCACCCTAGGTGCAGCTCTTCTTTTTTAGACGAGACTCACAGAGATTTCATTTGAGGTAATGATGACTTCCGGAGCTAGGACGCTTTTTCTTCCGTTTCGCTTCCTTCCGGTTCATTCAGTTTTCACTGACCACCCCCGGCCTACAGAAGTAATCTTAAAGCTTCAGCAGGATTCCCCTGACGATGATTGCCAACGTTAATGCACTTAGGATTCCAGCAATGTTCTACAGCGACACACCACGCTGCGGAAGACATTATTTACAATCAGTAGCGGTAATACTCAAGTTGACATTGCTTCGTCTTTGTTAATAATCACACAGGCGATTGCACAACACAAGCGCATTCCCACATCACATAAGGAATCATGCCTTCGTAGAATTTAGGCAGAAAGCGGACCCGACACCACACCAGCATTCTTTTCGTTCATCCCAACAGCCTGTAAAGCAGATAATCTGAAGTGAAGATTGGCAGCTGACAAATCTGTCAGATTTGACATACATCATGTGGAGAATTTCTTAGATGTTTTTGAAAGGCCACTAACGCACGCCGTTACAACGCCGTTAAGGATGCCGAAAGTGAGGAGATTCCCGCGATATAAAACAGTAAACCTCATTACAAAAAAAAAAATGACGCAGGAAGTTCAAGCTTCACTCAGAGTTTCTACTCGACCTAAGCGTAAGCAGCTCGCATATTTTTCGAAGGGTGTTGTATTTCAAGACACCGTAACAAGTACGATGTTGCCGTATAAACAATCCCTTTATTTACTTAACGAGCATGCACCCAGAATGGCACGTGCATCTGATGTCGTTTTCTTTTTTCAGGTGAGTTATTACCGCAGAGTTGTAGTGAAATCTGTTTCTGTGCCCACCATCACGCTTCATCACTTCTTTTTTTTTTTCCTCTGTCCCTCTTCCCTTGTGTCAAGTGGCAGGCTAGAGGGAACAAGCTCTGGCCGACCTATCTGCCTCACTCTAACCTCCCTGTCTCTCTCAGCTATAACAGCGCAGCGGACTTAGACGCAGAATAAAGACCTAAAGGAAAGGGCAAAATGAAGAAGGGTGCAACGGCTTTGAGCGCAGTAAACTCCCTAGGGAAAAAAAAGTGTATAGGTGATGGTTCTGTCGTTTTAAAAAGGAAACAAATAAAGCATGTCTCTGAGGCAGTAGTTGCTAGGCAAATAGATATGCGTTGTGGTCAAACAGACGTTCACTAATTAACTCATCTTGATTTGCCTTCCCTGCAACATGAAAAAAAAAACTAAATGAAAAGGCATTATAACATGGGAGCATGCGAATGAATGGGGTGTTGTGCACGCCTGTTTCGAATCACTGAACCTACGTCGTTAATAGCTTGTTGTGAGCTTTTTGTGTATGTTCTACGAAGTAAACTAACATACTATTGTTGTAGAAAGAAGCCTGATAACAAGCTTCTGCATATTTTTAGAGAATCTTAGCGTAGGTGATTTGAACTTTTCGGATATTCTTTTGCCATGCACTATTATTATTTAGTCCACAATATATAAATAGTGCAAAATAACAAAAAAAACAAAAAAAAAACATGTTGCAGAACGTGTTGCGTCTACTGGGCACGCTATCGACTGGGATAAAGCCTGCATCATTGCCACGGAAAGAAAGTTGTTACCACGATCGCACATGGAATCTCTGGTCATTCAAACTACTGCGCATACGTTGAATAGAAATATTGGAACACTCCCCCCTGTGTACGCGATGTCTGCAACACGTGATGAAACATGCATAAGAAGAGCGCACTACGCCATTTGCGGTCACTGTGAACAAGGCTCCCGTGTGGGAAGCCGAAACGTCTTTTTAAGTTTATTTAAGTCTTTTAAGTGTATTTCACGTTGGTCGGTGTTTTTGTTATTTCGCACTATGTTGGTCCCCGACCAGACGGGTTTCCGTCGGACTCTTGACAATATATAAATAGGTCGCTGTTTTTCATTATTGACCCACGTTAGTGTAGCATTTGTGAGAAAATTGATGGTAACCTCACTTTTTTGCTATTTCAATGTTAATATCATGACATAAACCTTTTATTGGTCTTAGTGACACTCAACAGGTAAAACCAACGCACGTTTTGATGAACTTAATACCGTGAAGCAACCACAGAGAACGCGTCCTTTATTATTATGATTTTTTTAGAAAAAGGTCACTGGTATTTTTCATTGTCATGTTTCATTGAAGTGAGCGATGTGTCGCGAAATAGATGGAACAAAACTATCTGCTCTCATGTTGTCCTAGAAACCGACAAATAAAGCAAGTATATATGTGAAGGCAAAGTAAAAACAAGAAGCAGACAAATAAGTGAAAAAAAAATTGATTCTGAGTAGCTTTTGATGGGCGTCGCTGAGTGGACAAGCGTAAATCGATTTTGATTTTCCGCTGAAAGCTGTCGCTGTGAAAATCACGACAGTGTGCACACCGCTCCTAAAGCGGAACAACAACTACGCCAAAATTTTATCGAAGTGAGTCTTATATACGGTCGACTGATTACTTATTGGCTGTAAAATTGGCATGTCCAGATATAAAAGAATCGCGTCAGTTTTCAGTATACATTTTTATAGCATTGGATAATTCTCATTTTTCGTTTGACGTTTTAAGATATCCCTTTAGGCCAAGGTGTATAAAAAAATAACATAACGGACAGAGTCGAATTTGTTGTTCACAGTGAAATTTGTCGTTAATGCGTTCTGCCAATGTGAACACGTTAGAGGATGAAATCACAAGCATGGTTCCTTCTATTTTTGTTCGTTAGGACATACGTATACATTACTTTTGTTCGTTATTTTTTAGTGTTTGTCACGTGCTTCTTGCAATAAGAAAGACAGTTCACTGACGTTCCATCACGTTCATATGACACACGAGGTTGACGCTAAGACATGACCCATTGAAGATACAGTACTATAAGGAAAGCCAAAACGTTATTATGAAGCACGCTCTAGTGAAGGGCTCTAAAAAATTTGGTCATTTGGTTCTCCATAATCTACAGTAAAATAGAACAATACGCGGCAATCTAATGTTCACCTTCATCTAAACGGCACCCATGACTTTTGGGTCACCAGCCGAGGACCTCCACCGCGGCAGGTGATCTCTTCAAAGGTTGCAAGAACAGCGCTTTTCTTTCATCTCACAACTCTTGATACTCCCCCACCCTTCTCTGCCTCCCTCCCGGACCTATGTTTCTCACTACGCCTAGCAAGCCATCACTATTGCAACCAGATTACAAGGTGAGCCATAAAAATCGTCGGACATGCATACCCCGCCTTTCTTAACGCTGCACCAACACAGTCGCCAATGTTGTCACCTTGCGCTCAATCAGCACAAGTGTTATCAATATTCGCTAAACGCTTCTGCGTTGTTTTTCAGCATCTGTTTAAACGATGACTCTCTTGCTCAGTTTATTTGCCATCAGGGCCTTTGAGGTATAAAAAATAAAAAGTAAATAAGTAAATAATAAATAAATGGATAAATAAATAAATAAATAAATAAATAAATAAATAAATAAATAAATAAATAAATAAATACGAAGGCTTAAGGCAAGTCTTTGAAGAACCTTTGGCGAATACACCTCACGTGTCTAATACAGAGAGGATGATCCGCATACGGTGGACTCGAGACGCCCATAGAGTTACCAGCAATATTAGCCAGAGGGGATTGGCACTGCGGTCGTTCAGCCCCGATGGGAATGATATGTGGTAGATGGATGTGCCTATTCTTCGTGTTTGCGTCTTCGGACGTATTTGTGAAAAAAAATGATCGTTTTGTTTCGGCTTTTCGTGAACTTCAAAGCAACAGAGACCACACTAAGCTGGAAGAACTTAGCTCGGCCAGATCCATGCGCACTGACCATCATTCTAGCTCATGAGGCTAAAGTGCCATGCGCTCCAGCTTCCATAGACCCTTTAACCAGGTTTATCTCTTCGGAAACTCTGTACGGTGGCGTCAGCTATGCCCAATGACAGGAAAGAGCTGCGCAGTGATTCTCGAGATCCAACGTGAGTGTGGCCCCCTTGAGGCTGACCTGAATGATTAGCGCTTCACTTCGCATCAGGCGCACTGTTTGAATAATGAATGCCGGTCGATACGGCTCAGAGGGCATTGGTACGCAGCTTATGCGTGTTGGGTTGTCCAACTCCATTGTGAGAACGCGACCTAGGGCTCAGCAGCAACATCGACACAGCCACCGCGACTCGTGAGACGATCGAGCGTTTCGCAATGCCATTTATCGCACTTGCTCCTCCCCGCATCGTGAATCTTGCATCAGGTAGCTCGGCAGAAATCTAGAATCCCATCTCGCCTAAACTTTCGAGGCAGAAATCGCTCAGCGTCGATTTCTTTTTGTTTTTCGGTACATAAACGTTCTTTTTTTTTTTGGAAGAAGAAAAATGTTTTTGCTTCGTTGGGTTAAGACCACATTTTTGTCTTGCCCTTTTTTTGAAATAGTGCTACGTAATGAAAACGAAGAGCTTGATGAAAGCAGCAATTGCGCTAGAATAATGATGAAGGCCATCAGTGTACGGAGGGAAGCAGGTACGCCGAAAAATAAAAGCAAATGGGACTATACCTTACTTATGTAAAAATGTTACGGTTATAAAAAAATTGTGCCCTGGTATTGCTTCGAAGAGATACTCAAAAAACAATAGTGATATCAATGTCTAGATGAGTGTGGCATTGTAAAGCTGTTTTTCAGCAACAGACCTCCTACTAAAGAAACAGTAAAGAGAAAAAAAAGCAATCTTTCTCGCATTAGTAATTTGTTTTCACAATACTGCGAGCCACGTTCCTGCCGCTAGACGATGCTAGGTTAGTTGGGGAAATAAAAAAATTGAAAAGAAGTGACAACGTATAAAAGTGTAACCATTACGAACCTATGTAACTATTGCACGTAGGCGTCTGCAAAGGGGAATTTTGTAATCCTGATCGGTGTATATCTTGTTCATATATACGATAGACAAGACAATAAGTACAAGTACTGTTGTCAGAGAAAGGGCTCTCGACCTTCTCTGGGAGTGCGATAGCTTTCCGAGGGTTGAAGCAAGTATGGACTCTAGAGAAGCTTGGGAATGCTTGGTGCCGAACGAGGGCGTTGCTTTATAGCAGCAGGCCATCCACCTACCGAAAAAAGACAGCAGCGAGTACTCAAGATCTTCTTCTCTGCTTTTATTGGCGTAGATGCCGGCCTCCATCACCGGAGCCATTTTGTCGATGAAAGGGAGTGACCTTTCCTCCTGGCGGGACAATAAGGTTGCTGTAATTATAATCGAAATGCCGAAATTTCTGGGTCAATTTCAAGCATAAAAATCGTAGCATATTCACGGAGTGAATGATGTTGAGTGGGGCGACGCGTTCTTTTCGTCCGTGCTTCCGTGCGTCCGTTCGTTCTTAGTTTCCTCCGTCCGCGCAACCATCCGTGCGTCCATTCATGCGTCCGTCCGTCTATCCGCGCGTCCGTCCGTGAGTCCGTCTATCCAACTGTCTGACAGTCTGTTCATGCGTTCATCCATCCGTAAGTCTGCGCGTCTATTCATGCGTCCATCCGTCTGCTAATCTGTCGGTCCGTCCATCCATGCGTTCATCTAGTGAACACTCCAAGTACTGCCATCTCCCATCTCGCATCCCCTGTGACACATACGCGCTCTAGATCGGGTATGTGCCACCGGTGGTTACGTACTACTACATACGTACACACAAGGGATGGACAGACCGACGTTTTCAGAAGCTTCGCCCCTAAACTTCCACCTTTATTTTCTCATGTAACAATTTACCGTTGAAATTATAGTCGGAAATATAGTTTATCTACCAAAAATGTTCGAGTTATTTACCTCAGCACTCGTATAATTCCTCTTAGAACCTAGATGTGTATTCGTCTCAGCAGAGAAATGACCTAACTCCTGCACGTATAAATTTTGCTTAGATAACCTCACTTGCTTAAGCTACGTACTGGCACACATCTCGGGTAAGAAAGCCGAGAAATATGATGGACTAACGCAAACTAAAAGCGCAGTCTGAATGGTCCGTGGTTTTGCACAAGCAGAAATTTGACCCCCTTCTCCACTAAAGCTCAATGTCATCGGACTCTCTATCTCTCATTACGGGTCATCTTTAAAGTCATCTCACAAAGCAGCCGTGTTTTTTTCTAGCCCTGTCAGGTTTGCCGCACTTACACTTTCAAAATACAGCTCGGTTGCCAGCGAGGCGCAGAGTCCTCGCGGCGTTGATTACCCAACACGACTATTTTACCTATTCTTCCATTCCATTTGCTCTCTTGTTCTGTGCATTGAAGAAGGAGCGCATCACTCCCTCATCATTAAGATCCCTGAGATGGCCATGGACTAGGTCAGAGTGGGAGCTGTGTAGAGTAGGTTTTTGCGCGCTTGGTCTGTGAGCACTAAGTCACTGATTAGGTCCTTCATTTTGGCGCTGTGCTATGCGAACGTCACCGGGAAAGTAACCGTATGCAGTCGACAGGAGAAAGACCAACATCAGGACGACGTTAGGTGCAGCTCCTAATTACCGTGCCGAGTGCCCCACTCCTGGAGACTGCCTTTGCGAAGAACTTCGTAACAATGACGTCGTTAAGCAGGGCAGCCACGAGATCGCATTAAATGGAGCGCATTCCGGTTTGCCCAACGACCTCCATGAGACTAGAGTTTTTCTCCTTTTGCCACGGCTCGCAGTTCTCTTTGTAGCGCTTTCTCACGAAGCGATGCGGCACCGCAAGAGTTTACGCTTGAAACAATATACTATACTTAGCGCCGTCTTGTTGCCTAACGCAGTTTCCATTTAGAAGCAACACTCGGAATATTATTCCGGCTCTCTCGAACTTGTGAACGCTTGGAATGTGGTCTCGTGGGTATCAAGCAAAAAAAAAAAAACTGCAATCTGTTTCTTTCTCCCTCTCTTTCATATGAACGCAAAGCGTGTCAAGTTACCAAGAACATTAGGCAACAGGTATGATCAAGCGACCTTCCTCTTCGTTCCCCGATAAAATTGATATCAGATGGAATAATTCTTTTTTTAGACGACCGCATGACAGTAAAAGCAGCTAAAATGTGCCTCGCACGTTCGTAGAAATTGCTCTCGAAGGAAACAAATTTGGCAGATCCCACGTACCTTGGGAATCGACGTTATGCGAAGCATGCGGAGGGTAGTTCACCATGTTGTAATATTTCTTATTGAGCGACACGTTATGAAATGACGTTAAATATATGTAAAAAGAATGCACGTCACGGAATATGTTGAACAGTCGCACATGTTTTGTATAACCAGTTGTCTACACTCGCGTTACGATGGTAAAAGGAACAGGAGTATTAGCAGCGCGAAAAGCGGTAAGCTGATATTTAATGCTTGCGCAAGCGAGGATGGTGGCCCTGGACACTGCTACATAAGTTAACTTAAGTGGATGACACATGACTACAACTCACGTTAGCCCGACGAAGTGACTGTATCATAGGAAAACATATGTAATGTTTCTAAAATTGCATAGGCAGAATTGGAACGACAATTGCCGTTTCACCAACATTAGTGTGATTTTTCGAAGCATTAGTAAAACGTGTCGTGACTCTGTAGTAGAATACTTTATTGGCAAGCAGAATGCTTGGGTTTGATTGCTGCTGAGACCTTAATGTTCATCGGGTCAACGCTGCTGATCTCGGTTTCTCTTACCACTTTCGCATTTACATTACTGATGTCTGTTGTCACAGTTCCAGGGTACGTTTAGACTGACAATCACCTGTGGCGCATACCCCCATACTAGTGGCACATACCCGCCAGTGAGTATGTGCCACTGTCTGGCGGAAAGTGTTTGACGACGTAAGCGACGTAATTGTGACTATATGCATGTCTGGGCCAGCGCGTCATATTCACGCCAAGAGGGTGATCACGAGAGGACCCAGACGTAGGCGGATAGATAGATAGATAGATAGATAGATAGATAGATAGATAGATAGATAGATAGATAGATAGATAGATAGATAGATAGATAGATAGATAGATAGATAGATAGATAGATAGATAGATAGATAGATAGATAGATAGATAGATAGATAGATAGATAGATAGATAGATAGATACCAAAAGCACCTACAGCACGCAAAGAAATGCTTCGTTTTTTAGAAATTCAGTGAAGCATAGCGATGAAATAAGAATCCTTATTAGAATTTCTAAGTCTTGAATACGTGAAAGTTGTGTATAATGTGGATTACGGTTTTTTTTGCTGTGCACCTAAAACAGTAAGCAGTTATTATTTGGTGCTCTTACTAAGGCTTACCCAGCTTGACATTGTAGGGAACTTCGATGAGGGTAGTCAATTAATGCAAAGCGTATACGCGCCATGTAAGAATGTTTGTGCGCATAGGGATGCGCACAATAACGGCAATCCCTCTAATACCTCGTCTTTGTTTGCGTATCGATGGGAAGAGCCTCCGTGAAAGGGTATCAGAAAGACTGTGGGGCGGAGGGGGTTAAGTTCTACTTTTTTCCCTCCAACTCCTAATGGAAGCTCCTTTGTGCTACTATGGCCATTTGAGAAGCTTTCATGAGCCCTCAAGTAACACGTTGATGAACGAACGTTTACCTCTGACTCCAGTGTTTGCCTTTCAAAACAGACTGGTCGTATCACCTTAGAATACACGATCTGTTTGGTTATGCTGAAACGCGTTGCAGAGTCGGAGTGATATCGGGCACACGTAGTCTATTGTCGGTTTCCAATGCATCTCCCAACGTCGTGGTCTCCAAACAGCGTTTCCAAACAGCGTTTCCTGATGCCGAAAAATGAGAGTCACTGAGGCACACAGGACAAAGTGGCACCTATGAACTGTCGTTTTTTTTTCAATTTTTTTATTGAAATGTTCAAATACTGAGGGTAATAACAAAAAAAAAAACCTCCCATGTGCTGTTAGGTGAGTCGACCGTCCAAAATAGTTATCTACTTCGATCAGCATAAATAGTTTGCGTAAAGCAGCGAACGTCTCAGATTTTATCATGATGAGATGCATCATGTAACGGTGGTCAAAGAGTGGCTAAACAGGATCAGGATATAAAAGTTAATACGATGTTAATAAAACAGAATAAAAGGCGAAAGAAAATCAAGTAAACTAACTCTTAAAATCTAACGAAAAATGATTCGTTGGTTTTTCTTGGCTTTTTCGTTTTGTTATTATTGAGTTGGGTACGGAGGCTCATTTTTTTCTGTTTCAGTTACGTTTGTATGTATATCATCGACATGTGTTCATGCTGTTTATTTTTTTTTTCGACTATGAATACCTTTCTATGAAACCTGATTTTGACTACATTATGTAATCTGTTAATGTTTACCGGAGTTCATGTTTATGGCGGCTGGCCGAGTCATTTCATAGGACGTATGCCCTCTCTTCGTTGTTTTTCTGCCTATGTGTGTTTTGTTTAATAGCTTATTTTTCCGTAAAAATTGCTGATAACTCATGCCCTGTACATTGTTTTCCTGTACCACAATTCGCGCCGTACTGTCCTAATGCTTATGAATCAATTAGCCCGCCTAAGAACACTTGTGCATGCCCTAATTTGCCACTTCAACATCAGTTAGAAGTGCGAATCCCGACTTTTGTGATCGTTGCCATGCGTTGCATAGCCTCTAACGATATAAGTCTCGGAAAAAACCAGCCAGTAGGAACTAAATTTGTGAGATTAGTTTTTTTTCTTCTATATCAAGGTCACTTCAAATGGAAAACAAGAAGTAAATATGGGAACAGCTAAAAGAGGAAAAGTTTAAAGCAATCAGTAAATGTTTCTTACGCGTAATTGTTCAGAAATCTGTACTTAATGAAAATGGCGCTATATAAAAATAACATTGAAAATGTCCTTGAGCATAAGGGTCATGCATATATATATATATATATATATATATATATATATATATATATATATATATATATATATATATATGTGACGCTACGATGACTGGGAGACGTGGCGTGGCTCATACCCCATGTTTATTCCGTTCTGCACTTCCTCCTCATCTTCTACCAACCGTCGCTCATACGTCACACGATCCCCCTCCCCCCGAAAGAAGGCACGGATTACGAACGAGAAGTAGTAAACAAGGAGAGATTGAAAAGTCACAAATGTCAAAATTCATAATCGGTTCTATGCTTCAGGGGAGTTCCGTAAACTTTCAAAGACTTCAGGAGATAGTGCAGCAGTCCGGTTTACGCAGGAGTTCTGGTGGGCGAGGCTGACTGTGGCGTTCTGGAGAAGATAACCGCGTCCTGCACAACTGCACTGACCATGACACGGCTTCAGCAGCTGCGAAGAACCAACGATGCTGGACGTCCTTGTAGAATTTGAAGGTCGGACGTCGTAGGCGCCGAGTTTTCTGCCGCGGGTGCTGTATTCTTTGTCGTGGCTGAGACAGAAGCATTGCTTCAGGATTGCGTTCACGAGATCCGAAGTTGATGATACGATGTCTATGTACCTGCAATTTGCAAATGGTAACGTTCAGTCTCTTTCGTGGTTTTCTGTGGTGGTATCTCCATCGGTAGGAGAGTACACGAAGCCTTGATATCTCGTACAGAAGACTTCCTTGACGTTTCCTTCTACGAATATGGCTCAAATGTTGACTTGGTCTTTCCTTTAGTTGGTGTCGTTTCTGACCACCATCCTTAAGCCACAGATCTGCTTGTGATCTCATTTTAGTTCGTCGTTGTGCTTGATGTAACTGCCGTAGTTTCCGGAGTTCTTTGAGTTCTTGATGGCACTGCTGATGTTGCGGAATCTTACGAGGTGGTACTCGTTTAGTAACACGAGCCTGCTTTTTCTTCATAGTTGATGTGACTAGTAGATAGTTGGTTGTCGTTGGGTTGTCGCGATTCTCGAAAGAAAATGAAGGTGTTGCACTAGAATCGACAGAGAAGTCTTTGGAGGCTCTTGCAACGCCGTTCTTAACAGACGCTTCTGGTACAGGGCAGTGCTTGAGAGTTGATTCTTCCGAGCCTACTGTGTTTTTTGGACTCTTAGGTGGCTGGGAACTCGACGGCGACACTGACAAACGCTTAATTTGGTCGGATTTTGCTTGGGATTGTTTCTCTGTCTGCGCAACTTTGCAGGTTGACCGTTCTGATGCATGAATATGGACGGTAGATCCTGGGCTTGGCTGAGTATATTCGGAGTTCCTCAGCTGTATACCAACCGTAGCGAGCGTGTGAGGCGTGAGGTGGGCGTTGTCAGTAACTGAAGAGCAAAGTGACGGAAAACCAGGTGGTGGGCCAAGTGTACGATGCGGGGAGTACAGTGCACTGGATGGTTCGGTAACACGAGTCCTATGGTGCAGTAATGGTGTAGAGGTCAATTGTCGTGCCGTAGCAAAACAAGGTGGAACATTAACTCTTCGTGGAAATAGACCTTGATGTCTTTCAGTGAGCGGATGTTTGAAGAGGTCTTGTCGAAATGGGAATGGCCGACTCGATTTGGCTGTTTTAGTGCTTGAAGACTGCTGGTGGTTGTGACAACTGAGATCGATTGCCTTCAGATCACGGGTTGTAAGTGAATCCTCATCGTAATCTTTAAATCGAATGATCATTTCTTCTTTGATTTTTTGCCATGATTCGTCATTGTCGAATATGTGGGTGAGGTAAAATTTAAAAGCCTCACCAGTGACGTAGTCGGTAAAGTTGGTGACCATCTCCCGTTCCGACCATGATGCAGCGGTAGCGTGGAGCTCGAACAGGTCGAACCAGTCCTGTACAGGTCCATCGTCCGCTGCTCCGGTGTACTTGGGGATGGGAAGGTCGGTCGATGATTCCGTCATGATGCTCGTCGATGTGTATTGCTAGATTCTGGTTTGGTAGTTCACTTATGATCAGGGTGTTTTGCGGAGAACCTTGTCGATGATGTGCGACTGATGAAGGGGCTGCCAGGTCTTCATCCTGTCGACTCGTGTGACGCTACGATGACTGGGAGACGTGGCGTGGCTCATACCCCATGTTTATTCCGTTCTGCACTTCCTCCTCATCTTCTACCAACCGTCGCTCATACGTCACATATATATATATATATATATATATATATATATATATATATATATATATATATATATATATATATATATATATATATATATATATATATATATATATATATATTGTAGCGAAGCCTCCGAACTATGAAATGGGTCGAACTCTTGAGTCTTGAGTACCTTCTAGTCGGGCTACCCAACAAGGACGCCGCTCGCGCTGAGAGCCCGTGCTTGGCCGTTACTGTCGCCATTGTGCTTGCTCGCTGTGGGCCGGCTAATAAGCGCCTTAACATTTTGGTGGAGAGTGCTGTGCCCTTCAAACATCTTCGGTTCACATTCGATGCCCTTGGAGCTTAGATCCCGTACCGTGCCTTCAACCATGCAACAAGACGCCGCCCAGCAAACGCTTCCTCCTGCGCCAACGCCATGTTCCGGTGTCCCCCGCATCCGCGACCCACCTGTCTTCACCGGCGCGGATGGCACCGACGTCGAGGACTGGCTTGCTATGTACGAACGCGTCAGCGTCCCCAATCATTGGGACGAGGCAGGTAAACTCGGCAACCTGGTTTTCTACCTCGCGGGTGTGGCCGGCATGTGATATAACAACCACGCGTCTGATCTCGCAACCTGGTCCGATTTTAAGACCGCTATCACCAACGTTTTTGGCCGCCCTGCCGTTCGTAAGCTGCAAGCCGAGCAGCGCTTACGCGAACGCGCTCAGCAGGCCGGTGAATCATTCACCAGTTATATTGAAGACGTCCTGGACCAATGGAAGAAATCCAACGACAGCATGTCCGAATCAGACAAGATCCGGAACGTCATGAAGGGCATTGCCGATGATGCCTTCACGATGCTGCTTGCCAAAAACCCAGGCACAGTAGCTGAGGTCATCACGCTGTGCTAGAGCTACGAGGAGCTCCGCCGGCAGCGTTCGATGACCCGTCGCTCCACACCACGAGATGCAAGGCTTGCAGGCTTGGAGGCGAGCTGTGACCAGGTGGCACTGCTGGCAGACCTCAAGTCATTCATACGTGAGGAAATCGCACGGCAGTTCTCTCTCCGGCCCTTTGCCCACCCACCGGCTGCTCAACAATCGGCCACTACCATTTTCCCCCCCATACGCCGAGCGATTGAGCAAGAAATAGCGGAGATCATGCCTGCGTACCACCCACAACCGCTTCCGGCTCCTGTACCCCCAAGTTACGCCCAAGTGGTCGCCAGGCCGCCTCCAGTCGTTTAAGCGCCCGCCCCACTGACTTACATCGAAGCTGCCGCACGACCTCCATCCTTTGCAGCGGGTATGCCGGCTACGTATGTTGACGTGACCTCTCAGACTCAGCTCCAGCACCCCCTGCAGCCTTTCCAGCCACCGTTCTGTCCATCGGCTCTTGCGTCATGGACAAGACCTACCCCGGCGAACCGATGGCGCACATCCGACAACCGGCCCATTTGCTTTGCCTGCGGTTACGCCGGCCACGTAGCACGTTATTGCACTCGCGTACAGACGCCCCATATCTCGTCGCCCGTTGCTGGCCAGATCAGGCGTACCTATCACGAGGAAACGCCGTCTATGCCACCGCCAACTCGCCTAGCTTCATCTTCTAGTAGGTCACCGTCTCCACGACGTCGTTCCCCGTCCCCCATGCGGCCAAGTTCAGCTGCTCACGAGCGGGAAAACTAGTCGTCGCAGTCCCCGAGGCAAGGACTGCGATGCTATCGCATTGTGAAAGCCCTCAGAGCCGCCCATCTAATGTCATTGACGTGCTTGTGGACGGTGTTCACACATCTGCTCTTATTGACACAGGAGCTGCAGTATCCGTTATGGACGAAAAATTTTGCCGCTTGCTTCGTAAAGTGACGACGCCAATTTCTGGATTGTCCCTTCGTACCGCCGGTTTGCATCGTATCCATCCTACAGCAGGGTGCACAGGTCGCGTTGTCGTTCAGGACGTTCTGTATGTCGCCCAATTCATAATCATTCCCGCATGCTCTCATGACGTCATCCTGGGGTGGGATTTTCTCTCCCGCAACGACGCCGTCATCCATTGTGCCGCCGCAGAAATTGAACTCTCCCCCTTCTCGCATTTGACGCCGGAAGACAGTTCTTCGAAAGTGAGCAAGATTCTCGTGAAAGACGATACCATAGTGCCTCCAAGCTCCACGATGAGTGTATCTGTCTACTGCGCTGGACTCTCCGACACAATTGCACTCGTTTCGCCATCCGACCGTGCTTGCCGAAGGAAAGGGTTGCTAGTACCTTTCGCGACCGTGCAAATCACCCAGGGCAACGCCTCTATTTTCGTGACCAACCCATCTCCGTACACTGTTACCTTGGTTCGAGGGGAATGTCTCGGCAGAGCGGAACCAGTGGATAACGCACAAGTCCTGGACGTACCTGATGACTCGCGTTGTCCCAATCTGCGTACCATCAGTGCTGTTTCCACTTCTGATTCATCATCTCCTGATGTATTTGGCCCTTACATTGATGACAACCTCACGTCGGTACAGCGTTCCCAGCTTCTGAACCTGTTGCGAGAATATCGTTCTTCTTTCGATGTCGGGCGAAGTTCTCTCGGTCGTGCGTCCGCTGTTACGCATCGTATCGACACTGGTGCCCATCCACCATTACGGCAACGTCCCTACCGTGTGTCGCCTGCTGAACGTCGGGAAATTAACGAGCAGGTTGATGATATGCTCAGACACGACGTTATTCGGCCCTCGGACAGTCCATGGGCGTCTCCTGTTGTTCTTGTCGCGAAGAGAGATGGTTCTGCGCGGTTCTGTGTGGACTACAGACGGCTCAATAAGATCACTCGCAAGGATGTTTACCCACTGCCGCGCATCGATGACGCAATTGACAGCCTTCAAGGAGCCGATTTTTTTTCTTCTCTTGATCTGCACTCGGGGTACTGGCAACTACCCATGGCTGATGACGCTCGACCGAAGACTGCGTTCATCACACCCGACGGCTTGTACGAATTCAACGTCATGCCATTTGGTCTATGTAATGCACCTGCGACCTTTGAGCGCATGATGGACACCGTGCTGCGCAACTTGAAATGGCACACGTGCTTGTGTTATCTCGATGACGTTGTTGTGTTCGCTCCAGATTTCTCTACGCACCTCCAACGTCTGAAAGAAGTTTTTGCACGTGTCAGCAATGCCGGCTTGCAACTAAATCTGAAGAAGTGCCACTTTGCAGCACGGCAACTCACCATCCTTGGTTACGTCGTGTCCAAGGATGGCATTCCTCCTGACCCAGCCAAGCTTCGGGCCGTGGCCGAATTCCCCAAACCTGCGTCCGTGAAAGAACTGCGTAGTTTTGTGGGCCTGTGCTCATACTTCCGACGCTTCATACGAAACTTTGCCACGATCATATCACCGCTGACGAAGCTCCTTCGAAGTAACGGGTCCCTCAATTCGTGCTCGTCTGAGTGCGACGACGCGTTCACGAAGCTCCGCCATGTGTTGACGTCTCCTCCCATTCTACGCCACTACGACCCTACGGCCCCGACGGAGGTGCACACAGACGCCAGCGGTGTAGGCCTCGGCGCTGTCCTGGCGCAGCGCAAACCCGGATTCCCTGAATATGTCGTAGCATATGCAAGCCGTACGCTCACGAGAGCTGAGACAAATTACACCGTCACGGAGAAAGAGTGCCTGGCGATCGTCTGGGCTCTTACAAAGTTTCGACCGTATTTGTATGGTCGCCCATTCGATGTCGTCACCGACCATCATGCACTATGCTGGCTTTCATCATTGAAGGATCCCTCAGGCCGTCTCGCCCGTTGGGCTCTTCGTTTACAAAACTACGACATCCGCGTGCTGTACCGCAACGGACGCCAGCATGCTGACGCCGACGCCCTCTCGCGCTCCCCTCTGCCTGAAGGTGATGTGCTCTGCTCAGTATCCTCGGCTGCTGTTTCTGCCATTGACGTTGACATAATCGCTACCGAACAGCGAAAGGATAATTGGATCGGCCCGCTGATCGACTTGCTCTCTGATCCATCCGCAACGCCATCCACGCGTGCATTGCGTCGTCAAGTTCGCCATTTCGCCATTCGTGACGGCCTTCTACACCGACGCAATTACGACACCGACGGCCGGCAGTGGTTACTCGTGATACCCCGCAGTCTGCGGTCAGAGATATGCGAATCCTTCCATTCTCATCCGCAATGCGCGCACTCTGGGGTATTCAAAACCTACCATCGCATTCGACAACGCTACTTCTGGCGCGGGATGTACCGCTATGTGCAGCAGTTCGTTCGCTCTTGCCTCACTTGCCAACGCCGTAAACCGTCAGCTCACATGTCGCACGCCAGTCTACAACCGTTACCTTGCCCTGACCGTCCCTTTGGGCGCGTAGGTATCGATTTGTATGGACCACTTCCTCTGACGTCGGCTGGTAACCGCTGGGCCATCGTTGCCGTTGACCATTTAACGCGATACGCCGAAACCGCCGCTCTCCCTGCGGCTGCTGCGCGCGATGTTGCGTCCTTCCTGCTGCATCGATTTATACTGCGCCACGGACCACCCCAAGAGCTTCTCAGCGATCGAGGCCGTGTCTTCTTGTCGGAAGTCGTCGAAGCCATTCTGACGGAGTGCCATTCTGTCCACCGCAAAACTACTGCTTACCACCCACAGACGAATGGCCTCACCGAACGCTTTAACCGCACCCTCGGCGACATGCTTTCTATGTACGTCGCTGCCAACCACACTAATTGGGATAATATACTGCCCTTCGTCACCTACGCCTAGAACACCGCCCCTCAGAGCACGACTGGTTTTTCACCTTTCTACTTGCTGTACGGAAGGCACCCGTCGCACACCATGGACACGATACTCCCGTACATGCCGGATCCATCTGAGTGTACACCTATTTCCGAGACAGCCACTTGCTGAAGAGTGTCGCGAGCTTGCCAAGACTTTTACGACGCAAGAGCAAGAGCGGCAGAAGAGTATCCGTGATGGCTCCACCACTTCTGAGCCCACGTTCCTTCCTGGTGCGCTTGTATGGCTCTCGATCCCGACCTCTGCCGCTGGCCTCTCTTCCAAACTACGTCCCAAATACGAAGGCCCCTACCGTGTCATCGAGCGCACCTCACCCGTCAACTATCTGATCGAACCCGTTGAACAATCCTCGGACATGCGCCGCCGTGGGCGAGACATCGTCAACGTGGAGCGCCTGAAGGCTTATTATGACCCGCTCATAATAACAAGCTGTTAGGTCGCCAGGCGGCTCCCTCTTCGACCCCGGGGCAATTGTAGCGAAGCCTCCGAACTATGAAATGGGTCGAACTCTTGAGTACCTTCTAGTGGGGCTACCCAACAAGGACGCCGCTCGCGCTGAGAGCCCGTGCTTGGCCGTTACTGTCGCCATTGTGCTTGCTCGCTGTGGGCCGGCTAATAAACGCCTTAACAATATATATATATATATATATATATATATATATATATATATATATATATATATATATATATATATATATATATATATATATATATATTCCATTATGTGCTTTTCTTAGTGTACAGCCCGTAGTTGCAGCATACACTGTAGGTGCGTGTTTGCGGGTGCGAAATATTAGAAATTGCATACTCTGAGTGAAAGATACGCTGATAGCTTGCTAAATTTGATTTTATTCACTTATGAACTACAGCGACAAGACATGGCCGTCTAAATAACCACACTTCAGCGTAATCATTGGCAATTACTAGTAATATAATTGTCCATTACAAACACAAACAAGGTCACGTGTGCTTAACGGTAATAATTTGTAGGGTCTACCTCCCAAAACCATGATATGATATTAAGGTATACCATAGTGCTCCGAAAATTTCGACCACCAGCTCGGGGTTCTTCATCACGCACGTAAATCAAAGTACATGCGCCTCTAGCAATTCGCACACTCCTAAATGCGGATAGCGTGGCTGGGATTCGACCCCGCATCCTTCAGTTGAGCAGTCGAACCCCTTTACCACCAGACCAAGTGAACGTGACTTACTACAGGCCACGTCCGGAATGCTTTCACGAATGTGTATGTTGCTTAACACCAAATCAGTATGTCCGGAAGGATTATACATTTTTATCTATTCTATCAATGCCTTAATGGGGGGCACGAAATTTTTGAATAAGTGTGAGTGGGCTAACGCAAAGATGATCACCAGTGGCAGAATGCTATATGTTGTTAAGTTTGGCCTGGAAATTCATCTGGGCAGACGCCATGGTGCGTAAGCTGGTCCACTGGAGAGGCTCTCAATCCCTTCGGCACCCAGTCTGCCAGACGCTGTCGAAGATTTGAGTAATTACCCAGACCATGTGACAAACGAAGGCGAGTTCCTGACTTTCAACTACGGACCCTTTTGTCGTCTCTTCGAGCAGAAGCGGTGACTGATGCCCTCGGCGACTCATCGGGCGACGGGGAAGCTGGCGTGACCGGCGCCAGAGCTGACGGGGGAGCGGCGCTCTTTTAATCTTTAATCAAGTAGCCGACCGGCCGACTGCCTATGCCCGCCAGGCATTGTCCCTGCTAGCCGGAGGATGAGACGTCGTGTCGCCACGACATCGTAAACAGTTCCAGAGAGGACAACAAAGACAGCATCTTCTTGGAAGAGACCGCGGTGGCCACCGCAAATCACCCCGCCAATTGGGCGAGCTGGGTGGCAGAACCTTCGATGTACGCTGTCAGGATCGTGGGAACTCTCGACTAGCGGCACACACACGACGAGGAAGGGCCCTGCTGGCGCCACCTTGCAGTGCAGTGTTCACGACTCAATATTGGACGTTCACGTGGACCATGCATGCTCGTTCCCCTCACCTGTTGTGTGTGTGTGATTGGTGTTCCACTCGGAGAGGAGGAGCCCGACAGGGCTTAAAACGACGCCACAGAGTGCTGGACGTCGCTCTGAATCATGTAACGCTTCAACCACCACGCTCGTGGTTTTGTAAAACCACTATCCTTTCTTTGCTGTAAATATGTGTAAATAGTGCCTTAAACCATGTTTGTTTTTCGTATCCTCCAGCGACATTCCTTCCTTCCGACCCTTACAACTGGTTGGCAGCGGTGGGATGGACTTCACGAACTGGTGCTGTGCTGTGGTGAGTGCTTGGTCTTTGCTTTGACTTTCCAGGCTTCAATTGTGTGAGTTTATTAGAAGCTGGATTGTGTGTGAATTAAGGAGATTACCTTTTGTGAGTTTCGAGTTCTAGGGATCCCCTACATTTGTGTGAGATGCAGGACCAAAGTACAACGGCAAACATGGAGGTGAAGACACTGCTAAAAGATGGTCTTTTGTACATTTGTGAATACTTGGGTATTAAGGTTAAGGAAGGAATGGGCAGGTCAGAAATTTTAGAGCTAATTTTGGAAAGCGCCAGTGAGGAGGATATTGGGCACGCGTTGAAAGCTTTAGGAAGGTTGGAGGAACGGAAACGAGAGGAACGCGAAAGAGAGGCACGGGAACGAGATAGGGAAGAAAGGGAAATAAGGGATAGAAAAGAGCGTGATCGAGCACGCGCCTTGGTGCTCGAACAATCGGAACAGAAAAACGAGGCAATGAGACGGAAAATTCAGCCATCCGTAAGTGTAGCTCAAGAGAAGTACGATGTTCAAACGAGTGAGGTGCAGTCCAGAGCTATAGAGAAAGCTAGCACGTTTAAAGAGCGCAGCAGGTTCGAAGACGAACAAAATGTGAGAGTTGCGAAAGGTGCTGCTCTAATGAGAGAGGCCATTGAAGGTCGGAGCAAGTGCGACGAGGTGCTGTGCCAGTTAAATGTTAGTGAAACAGCTAGGATAGTTGTAGAAAAGCTGGTACAGACCTCAAGTGCGGTTGTCGCAACAGTGGAACTTGCAAACAGTGTGGAAGTACGCAAGAATACCGAAGAAAGCTCAGAAGCAGCGAAAGTAGGTATCGAAGATAACAGTACAGTTGCTGACAGCCCTCACACATTCGAGGTCGATAGTTTCCAGAAAAACAGTGGCACGGTTACTAAGGGCGTCAAGCTGTCCACGAGTATAGAATGTGAAGTAGGTGATTTTTTCAAAAATCATTTAGACGGTGCGGGTTCGACAGCTGACGAAAGCTGTGAGAGGGTTCACGAGTGTGAGTTGCTATCGAAAAGCTTAAAAACGAACCGCAAAAAGCAGCGCAGATGAAAGCGACGTTGGAGAGCTGCGAACGAGACAAGACACTAAGGGTGTAAAGAAAAGCTCGACATCTTTGAGCATAGTGAACAGAACTAGGGGTTCTGCATCGGCGTCAAACTCGGTTTGCATGCGTCCTAGCCACCGGACGAAAAGTAAAAAGAAAAAGGATTCGCAAATCGTATCTCGTGTAAAGCGCCAGTCTTGCTATTCCGTCCACAGCAAGTTTCATGGTGCGCCCTTGTGCTGTAAAACCATTGATGACTCAACCTGCAACAAATTTCGAAGCGGTGTGGGACAGGTCAGTCGCAGACGTCACTGTAAACGAGGGAAGCGTACGCGAGCGACAAAGCGAAGGGGTGAAAGAGGTGGCAATCAGCCGGGCGAGCGACCGAACAGTAGGTTACCAGCCAGTTCAAAGAAAGGTCCTTTGTGGCATAAAGTAAGGTTCCAACAATGAAAGGATAGACCATGGCGCAAGTCCTCGCGATGGTATGCGCAGTGGAGATTTCGAGCTTTTCATGGAAAAGAGTGTCTACGTGGTCCTAGAAGAAAGGCCACAATAGCTAAGCACCACACGGGAGCTAGACCAAAGAGGACACCATCACTCTTTCCCACGCGTTGCTCGTGTCCCCTTCGCGAGCCTGACAGAGGCAGGCTGAAATCGCGATTGATGCGTGACGGCGCTGTTCAGCTTGTAGGACGTGCATGTTGTGGTGCCGGGCGTTCTGAAATTCCGCCAAGACCGCGACCGCTACGTGTACGATTGAAGAGTGAGAGACAGCTAGCTGTAAGTTGGAGACACAGGAATTTACGGGGAAGCGTGTTTGTTTGCTTATTTTTGGTTTTAAAGTAATATTCTTTTGTCATCTTCACGGCTTGTTTGTTTAGTTGGTTTTCCAGTTGAGTACTTTTTTGTAAATTTTGTAAGAGCTTCGAGTGACGTTCTTAAGCGTTATGCGGATGCAGTGATCCGCATCGGTCAACCGATTGCTTCAAATAAGTTTTTCTTTTAGAAAAAAAAAATCGTAAATGAAGTTTGATTCGCCCGCTAAATTTGAAAGCGCGGTAACGTAGGTCGAGCGGAGACGAAGTGTGTATGCTTCGTGCCAGTTTTTGTGTAGCGCGAGATGGTCGACCGTCTTAAAAAAGTAAATGAGCATTCTTAAAGAAGGTTTTAGAATAAAACCAAATGCGATTTTTAAAATGCTCATGTTTTAGAATCGTTCGGTACCGGATATTTAGCGTAAAACGTATGCAGGTTTTGTTACGCGCTCCTGACGTGTACAACATCAAGTGTTATTGTTCATTGCGTTTGTTCCTTGAGAAAATTTACGTTCAGATGAGGGTTTAAGGATACCTAGGTGAGAGAGATATCGCCTATGGTTAGGTTCGTGTTGGTATGCTAGCGCTCTTTGGATGAGAGTATGATGTCGTGCTAGGGCGCACGGCAAAGTCTTGTGCGTTCTTTAAAAACATGGGCTGACATGAAACTACATTCAGCAAATGAGCGTGTTAGTACACGAATTGCATTTCCCTTTGTTATTTTAGTATGTGCTCAGGGATCAGGTGAATTATTTAGCTGAGCGTTATGGTATACCGAACGTTGAGATTAGGGATGCGTTTTAAGGATTTACACATTTCGATATATTGAGAGAATGAAGAATGCGCCCAGATAACTTGTGTATAGGGTCTGGCAGCAATCGTATGAAACCTTTGTATTTGGTTGTGTTTCATGCAATTAGTCATGAAGTTAAATGTGAGTTACAACTTAGTAGTGCGGATGGTAGGAGAAAGCTAGTTTTGTAAAAATGGGATTACTGTTGTATGGGACAAAATTGTGTTTGCCTTTGTGTGCTTTTCTCACACGGCAATTTGTTCCATCTTTGGTAAGCATCTCCACATCCATGATTGTTGTAACTTTGGCGGCATCAAATTGTCTCAAAATTTTAGCGTACAGGTTTTCCTTTTTGTGTTGAGAAGCCTGGAGAATTTTAAGCGGGTCCAATGTGCTTGACTGCAGCATGGTATTGTGTTGTGTGGTTCGCCTTGCTGTTGTCTATCAGTGTGAGCTGGTTTGGGAGCTGGTTTAGAGTTCGCAGCTGGAGGGAGAAGCCAGGCCATCGTCCTCGTCACCAACCATTCTCTTCGTGCCCAGCGGTTGGGAGCGCTGGCCAGCCGAGATTTTCCGGGCGGCGAAGGAGCTGTCAAGTTTGGTCTGAAAATTCATCTGGGCAGACGCCATGGTGCGTAACCCAGTCCACTGGAGAGGCTCTCAATCCCTTCGGCACCCAGTCCACCAGACGCTGTCGAAGATTTGAGTAATTACCCAGACCATGTGACAAGCGAAGGCGAGTGCCTGACTATCAACTACGGACCCTTTTGTCGTCTCTTCGAGCAGAAGCGGTGACTGATGCCCTCGGCGACTCATCGGGCGACGGGGAAGCTGGCGTGACCAGCGCCAGAGCTGACGGGGGAGCGGCGCTCTTTTAATCCTCAATCAAGTAGCCGACCAGCCGACTGCCTATGCCCGCCAGGCATTGTCCCTGCTAGCCGGAGAATGAGACGTTGTGTGGCCACGACATCGTAAACAGTCCCAGAGAGGACAACAAAGACAGCATCTTCCTGGAAGAGACCGTGGCGGCCACCGCAAATCACCCCGCCAATAGGGCGAGCTGGGCGGCAGACCCTTTGATGTACGCTGTCAGGACCGTGGGAACTCTCGACTAGTGGCACACACACGACGAGGAAGAGCCCTGCTGGCGCCACCTTGCAGTGCAGTGTTCACGACTCAATATTGGACGTTCACGTGGACCGTGCATGCTCGCCCCCCTCACCTGTTGTGTGTGATTGGTGTTCCACTCGGAGAGGAGGAGCCCGACAGGGCTTAAAACGACGCCGCAGAGTGCTGGACGTCGCTATGAACCACGTAACGGTTCAACCACCACGCTCGTGGTTTTGTGAAACCACTATCCTTTCTTTGCTGTAAAGTTGTGTAAATAGTGCCTTAAACCATGTTTGTTTTTCGTATCCTCCGGCGACCTTCTTCCCTTCAACCTTGACAATGTGTATACTTTTTATCCCTTGCTGCATGCCGCTTTCTATTTTCCCCAATTTCTTTTCAGTCTACATTTGGCTTGGTCATTTTCTTTCCCAATATTGCTGGGCTGTTTTTATAGGAATTTTTTCGCTATGCGTTGAATACCTTTTTCACCTATAGCGCATATCATCTTGGTTGACAAAAACCTATGTTTCTATATACATCACATGCTAAAGATAACTGTTCGCTACAGGAATTACTCATTTCTACTCAACATTCATGCCTTTCCTTTCCCTTCTGTTCCTTTTTTTATTGCACTTGACTTTCTACCAAATGAATGTCACGTTGACACTATTTACCTTTTATCATGGTACGATTTTGCTCTTTTGGTGCACTTTCCTTGCTTTTTCAGTTTATTTGTTGACACATTTAACAACTTAAGTGGTAAAGCTTACATGGCTTTCAATTGCGGTGAGCTTTTTCGCTCGTTTTCACAGTTTTTTCTTCTTTTTAGTCGCATTAATGTGTATCACCATGTAAAATTATTCACACAAAAAAAGCACACACGTGGCCAAGGCTTTGTCAAGCCGAAATGTTGTGTCTTGTTTTACCTCTATCCTTGTCTTCCTCAAGGATAAATAAGAAGAAATAGATGTTGAAAGTAGAAAAAACAATAGAAGAGTCGCTTTAGAAGTTCTTGAGTTGGCAGCTGTGTTTTTATTTTTCTTAATGTGTGCTCTCACGCTTACAAAATGAACTTTTAAGCTTACAGCCACCTTGCCACGCATTCTCTAAAACATCGGCTTTCGTGTTGCTGTCATCGACAGCTGCGCAGTTTTGACGGTAGACCGCCAAACAGTGGAGATGACAGGACAGAGAGCAGGATGTAACAACGTGAGTGCTTGTGTTGCTTCGTCTTGCCCGCTGTTTTTGCTGCGTTTCCCCTTGACAACGCAACGTGTGACTGCGCTTCGCTTCTGCACTTTTCTTATTTCGTTGTTTTGTCTGTCTTAAGGTGCTGTTGTGAAGTCGAGCTCGGGCCGGGCACACCTTGCCTACCTCAAGAAATTTTCCGAGCGCTCCCCTATTCTGTCTAGATCTCATATGAAGCCGTTGACAGGTTTGTTTTGACAGAGACTGCCGCCAACGTCTGAAAGAGACGAGCGGCCTCGTGGAAAGGCGCCTTAGCGCAGTCTTTTCCTCGTGCTTCCTGGTCACTCGAAATTCCAGCTCGCCAAGTTTACTCACAGAGTGTCTCCGTCATTACGCGACGAGGGGGTGCGCGACGTTGTCCGGAAGTGCCTTTGAAACGCCGTTCTGTTTTCCATATTTACGACTTGGAGGAAATGCGGGCGCCGAGGCTTCAGCAAACAGTTAGTTGGACCCTGTGGGACGACAGAAGCACCCGCGGGGATGCGTTCTCTCGGAAGTAATCGAGAGTTATGGAGCAAGAGCACGCACCTCCACGCAGCTATTGCGACTCCGGTTTCATTTGGCTGTTCCGCTGCCTGTTGCTTTGTCGCATGCGAACGAAGGCTGTATAAGTTGTTTTTCTAAGTGGCCGAGTTCTGTTCGCGACGGACGGCCCTCGCAGCATTGTTTTACGCCGCAATCTTGATTCCACTCAGTTTGCTTGCTTCTGAGACGCCTTTATTTCATAGTTGGACTTAAGTCTGTTCACGTGATCTTATTCAAGACACCATGGGCGTGAAATAAATGAAGCTCCGCGTATTTTAAGACACCTGGTGATATCAAAGCTGTATAAGACTGCTTGTTCCGTGTCCTATATTAAGGAACGCTTGCGATAGGGCTGCCTTCCTGAGAATAATTTGAATAACACCATCTTGCACAACGTTCTCAGTGTTGATTGATTGATTGATATGTGGGGTTTAACGTCCCAAAACCACCATATGATTATGAGAGACGCCGTAGTGGAGGGCTCCGGAAATTTCGACCACCTGGGGTTCTTTAACGTGCACCCAAATCTGAGCACACGGGCCTACAACATTTCCGCCTCCATCGGAAATGCAGCCGCCGCAGCCGGGATTTGAACCCGCGACAACGTTCTCAGTGTGAGTCCGCACTTAGGTAGGACTGAAAGTTGGGCGAGTTAGTGCAGCCGCATTGTATCGGAAAAGGGCGCAGCAAAGAACACAAGAACACTTTTTAACCGGCGCTTGTGTTCATGTGGTTCAAAAGTCTTTTCGTCTTTTTTGCTGATCTGTTTTGTTACGCAATGTTCGATGCAGTTAGCAGATAACCATTACTGAAAATTTTTGTGTCAGAGTGCAGCATTTGGCGTATTTGCGGTCTCCTCAGAATGAAGAATAATGCAAATGCTCTTCGTGGTTCTCAAAAGTATCATTTATTTGTGCCGTTCATTTCTTCGCAGTATGTGTAATTCCGAGTTTTTTTTTATTAAAGCACCTTTCGATGAAATTGATGCAGTAAACTTTATTAAACGTGTTTGCGAACATCAATATATTCAGGCAAGTTTTGTGCGTTGTAAGAAAAACAAGAGGAGGGATTGTTTAAACTTCCTTCCACATCATTCCACAAACATACTTCCACAAGCTCACATGTTTTCAGTTCATTATGAGCGCCCGGGTACCATTATGTGGAAACGAAAGGGAACTAGCATGATCGATGACTGATCAGAAGTCGTTGAAGTGCCTCACCACAAACTGTTGCTTCTTTTTGTTATCACCTTCCATGAACCCTGCAAATGAAAAAAAAAAATATATGAGAAAATATAGTTTCGTTCGAAAAGCGATTCATCATTGGCGATTTTGACGCATTAAGCAACTAAGCAAGGCAACTTTCGAAGTTCTGTCTGCATTACAAACTATTGCAGTAGACGTTCACTCAACAGTTACACAAACACAGTGCCACGCGTATACAGGTAAGCATGAGCTCCTCTCATTCGCTGGTCTGCGAACATCAGTTTATAGTCATCAAGTTGCCGTGACAAACATATGAAATAAGTGTGAGCATGCTCTTTGCAGCGCCTTTTGTTTTTAATGCATTACCGAAACTCTGAGGTAAAACTATTCAACATAAAAATGCACGGCGAGTCATCGTGCGTTAGAGAACGGCAATCTTACTTAGCCCAGTCCTTGTAACAGCGGACGCCTACAGATCACCTAAAGTGCTCAAAAGCTTCCGACAGTAGCAGTCATCAGCTGATGAAAACTATCGTTCGTTGAAATAAACTCATAAACTTGCTTTATTTGCTTTAATTCGTTTATTTAAAATCTGCATCTTCACACCCTAAATTCATCTTGCGTTACACCAGATAGGGCAAGCCTTACTGTACCCTTGCCAATTTTTCCATGTACAATTCCTTCCCCATATGGGTAGTGCAGACAACAAACACGGTAACTAGTTCAACTTTTCTGTTTTTTTTCCTTGTGTTTCCCTCTTTTGCTTCCTTCTCCTCTGCCATAAGTGGCAAAGAGTTTGGTTGAAACTCTTCCGCGCTATTCTGAAATGCATGCGTACTAACCAAAACCATCTTGTAGATTTACCTTAGTTATATACCTTACTTGTATATAGATCTCCCTTACCTTACTTTCTTAGATATGACGTTACGAAAATTTCTTCTTCAGAAGAAACTACGTGTCGCTGCCGTTCATACTCGTAATCAAGGCACTGACCAATTATCCCAAACCTGCTTGCTGCTCTGTCGCCCTTCATGTGGCAGTGATCGCCGATTCTTTTCCGGTGCAGTAGAGGTCCTGCGGGCGCGAAGTATTTCGTGCCTGTAGCACACTTGAGGGCGAACAAATGCACGGAGACGATGCCCTCCTGCGGTCTTTGGGGCTGGCGCGAGGGGCGAATGTTGTGAGCTGGAACATAGAAGAAAAAAAGGTTTTTTATATCAACGCGTAGAGTTCATAAGTGAAACAAGGCTCTCACGCGGTAATTGCTATTGTAATTGCTATAAACGCTTATTTAAAAAAATGAAGTGCGATAAATTTGCGAGAGACGATCTGACCAAATATCTGGATAGTTGTAGCGGACAATCAGAAGTCTTGTTATAATGGTAAGAAAAAAAAAGTCTGCCGAGTATATCTGCCATGACAGTGGTTTTTGCAGACAAAATAAAAGAAGCAGACAAAATACCTTGTGCGCTAGCTCAGGCGCAAGAACACTGCATACAATACTTACGTCATATGTGCCTTGGGCAAACACTTGCGTGTCGTCCGAGGCAACACAACGACTGCATTAATGTTTACATAGCCGTATGCATATACTTTGGTCTCACGACATACTGTATACGTGACGCTGTAGTAGCTGTAAGCATTCTAGAAAGAAAGAAAGAAAGAAAGAAAGAAAGAAAGAAAGAAAGAAAGAAAGAAAGAAAGAAAGAAAGAAAGAAAGAAAGAGAAAGAAAGAAAGAAAGAAAGACTGAGAGAGTAGAAGGCTGTAAGATGGAGTGAATGACTGAAGGAATGAAAGGACTGATGTAATGAAATTATGACTGGAGTAACAGTGAAGTAAGGAAGAGAGGGAAGAAATATGGCATAGCGGAACGTTATCTTTGGCTGGTTGGTGCATGACACTCGACAAGAGAATCGTACGCAAGCACTGGTTACCTGTCTGTCCTTATGTCATTTTGCAATGTGATCTTGATTGTGAAAGAATGAATTTCAGGAAAAAAGGAAGGGAGGAAAAAATAAAAATGAAAAAGGAAGGACAGAATAAGAGATGGCCATCGTTTGAGTTACCTTGATCTGCACGGGTTCCACACAGCCTGACTCCAGACTGACCGTGCCGGGGCAGCAGGTATCCATCATAGACGCACCCACTACGTCGCCGTGCAATGTTGACACTGCTACGGCTCGGTCTGCACGGCTTAAATGAAACAGCGAAAATAAGTAAATGTACACAAAGAAACATCGCGCTTCACAATACGCATGTACACATGCTGCGGTATTAGGAAACTTAGATAATGAAAGTGAATTTGGGGTTTCTCATAAAGAACAGCGGCCATTGGAAGATCATACAGCTCCAGCCGGACATTGTCGCTATATTTTTTATTAGACAAATAATTCAGCAGACAATACTGGCTGTTCATAAGGTGGGCGTACCATTCAAGACACATTACAAGACAACGCCAAACCTGGAATACTCGCCTGACACTCCGTATTTGTTTGTGATGAGATCTGGAGACTGGTACACGACGTCTCCGGAAGTGCACTCGCAAAAAGTCTTCTCAGGCGAATACCTGCACACAGAGCATATACGTTACTATTCTTGTCGCTCAATCTGCCCCCCCCCCCCCCCCCCCACAAGTGTGCTCGCGAAACTCTTCATTTCTCCCACTTCGTCTGTTGTTTTTTTTTTCGCGCCTTTATCTCGTACCTCAGTGCAGGAAAGAGATGAACCGGACGTGCTTTTGGCTGATTCCTCTGCCTTTCCTTCCATCTCTCTCCTTAATTAGAGACGATATTACTTACATCTCCGAAAAAATCGCAAGTTACTTGCAAGTTTATTCAGATTCATCTTCAGGAGTGTGTTGGAGCATATGTTCCTAAAAAAAAATGCGGGAAAGCTTGTATCAATGGGTGCGCACTCCAGATTGACGTCATGGGCAGGACAGCTGGTAAGTTTGACTTCGGAGATTATTTATTTTATTTATTTGTTTGTCAAGTACTGCGGACACGTAGTGCAAGCAGGGAGGGTAATAAAATGGTACAGGAATGAACAAGTTAGGCAAAAAAATTTAAAATAACAAGAAAACAAGAACACTATTTCAGAACAAGAGTCGATATGTTTGGCAAAATGCTATAAAACAAATCAATGTTATTAGTGATCATGAAATCTATTCAATTACACAATTATATTTTTTTATAGAACAAGGGAAAGAAATATATAAGTGTGTTTGTTCTCGCAAAGTATGGTGTTAATGCCTTTTGTCTACGGTGACGTGTGGTCCGGGTTAATAGGGGCGATAGACATAACAGATACAACACATTACGCAGAGCTCAAGAGGGTCTATCTATTTACTCGTGGAGTCAATCAGCTGGCGCGCTTCTGTCGTCTGGGCGAGGCCTCTCCTGTCTTTTTCAGTAGTATCCGACTATTAGAGACATGCACGTCATTGCAATATTTAGTCGTACTTATATTGCTATGGATATGAACCTGCTGCACAGTAACAACGCCAAGACCATTACAGACATAACGCCACCCGTACCTATTATTCTCATTCTTTTTTTTTATGTCGCAGTAGTTTGTGGCAATCATTATTTTAAGTTGACGTGCCACATAGGGCACGGACGTGTCATAGGATTCTCAATAACGACACAATAGCAAATGTGAGGCGGAACTGCAGGTCCTATTTTCTATCTTTATCGGGGAAGCAGCGCCTTCCTTCCTCTTCTCCGAGCAGGATTATAGACAAAAAATATTAAGGTGGTTCAGTGATACGTTATGCCTACCCTTTTTGTTAACTTTTTTCTTTTAATTTATTTTGTAAAATCTAAATACCAGGTTTCCTTATTTATACAGAGTACCAGCACTGCTGACACTGTCGCTGTGATGGCACTCTGAAACATACCTCTCAATTACTTACTTTCCTCATTTCTGGCGTTTTTTTTTTTTTGCTTGAAACCTTCCAAACGACCACTCGCACACCTTCTAAAAGGTATCACTTTTAATGAGGCAACCTGAGCGACCAAGTCCAGTCCGGTCATTACTTTAAACTCCCAAAACTTTTGTATCAGTCGAGCGCATTTCGTAATAACAGAAAGTTTCACCGCAATGTTGCAACGCCGTTGTCGTGTTCAGGAGTTTGCCAGATGGCAACAGCTATTACGGTCCTGTCATCCGCAAAAGTCCGGAGCACGGATTGTATTTCGCCCGGACGGTGCATTCGCTCGGCAATCATTCCAAGCCCCGCACACGAGGCACGAGAGCCGCTATATATGTGTGCACTTTACGACGACGCCTGCCACATATAGCGCTAGAGTGGCTGGCCGTCGCTGCTTCGAATCAATCTAATAATGAGCGTGAAGCGTGCCGTGAAACTTGCCTTGACGCTCGCGGATTGATTCAACTTTGTCGACCGTGCGAGGCGCGGTGTGTGTTACACGTAACGGGTGCCCGCTCGATCATTCTGACAGCGCGGCGTGATTTCGATGGGAACCCCTTGCAGTGACCGAGAGGCCAGACGAGCCGGCCAACGGCAGGATGCATTAGAGCGCTGGTGTTGGCCCTACACCGATCGATGGCTATAGCTTCTACGCGTCGCAGAAATCCGCGCCCACCAAAGGCAGCAACACAAAGCGCGGAAGAGAGGAACAAACAAAGCGAGGAAGCAAGGAACGAAGAAAGTAAACCAGTTCGTGCAAGTAAATGCTTGAGGTTAGTGAGGAGATTATGCGAAATGTTCGAGAGAAAAACGCTGGAGAACGTTACGAGAAGGCTCCGAGATACTGCATACGAAATTACGAGCATGTAATCACGCACGTCGTCGACGAAGCTTCTCGAAGATTGTTTGCTTTATGCAAATCCGTGGCAGCTGCTAAGGGAACAGTCACATGACCCGAGAAGCGATGAACAAACAGGTTAGTATCCACTCAGCTACACCTCAGCGCAGGCCTTTGCCATCGATTCGAGTCCGCTATGAACCCACGTTTCGGTGCGGCTACAGCTCTGAACCATGCCGGCAATTCCAGGCCACCGCCATAATACGAACGACACGGCGCAGCCATGCGGGGCTATAAAAGTACGTGTTCGCAGCGTCCCGACTGTGTACCGATGCGAGAGGGGGGCTACTTTTAAGCGGTGAACGTGACATAAGGGGCATAAAAGTGGAACAACCGCGGTCTTTTTGTTATTGTTTTAAGAACTTCGGATGCACGAAAAAGGCTCTTGCGCACTGTTTACGTCGAACTGAACGGTATAGCCATTTTATCACCGGAAACGTCTACGTGCTGCAAACGCAGGTGCGTCTTCGAAACTCGTTACAATCATGTTTTCGAAATATGTATACGTGCTATAATTTCTTTTCAACTAACCACCCACATTGAATGACGAACGGCTATTCTTCAATTTTCTTTTCATACGAATCCGGTTTACTGCGCTTCAAAATGGTGGTTAAGCAAAGCGTTTCTGCGCTCTTTGGAATCACTGTCAGCTTGCTGTATTGATTTTTACCCATGCATCTCAAATCGGTGTTTATAGTAGTTGTGAGCTATCGTGTGCTGCATCAAAAACGAGGTACAATGGTGATTGAAGTTCACAATGACTACATATTTAGCAGGATACGTCTTAATATTCATATCCTAAGGATACGTCATGTATAGCGATATCAATTTAATATTGCAAGCTCCTGCATAAATGGCTTCCACTAAAGTGACTGAAACGCCATGTTGGAGCATCAACATTGTGTTACGTTAGTGTTGACTACCTGGCATGCTGGTGCCTTCGTTATGGACGCACAGAGGCCCAATAACAATCCAGATCCGTCATTACCGCAATGAATAAGTGTATCCGCGTGCTGATCATGCTTTGACGTCATCTGAGCCGCCATCTTGGAGCCATGTTCGGCGTCCACGATGTCACGTGCAAGATATGTACGCGTGATTTCTAGGCGCTTGTACGCTTTGTAGTGTGGTGTGATTGTGAGTGTCGTGTGGTGCGTGTGATTGACTTGCGTCTTCCTTCTAAAGTGCATTTGAAATTGGCACAACATTTGCCATAAGCAGCTGTTGCGCGACCAGATGAAGTCCAGTTCGTACACGCCACCACTATGACATGATGGTGGAAAGGTATCACCAGAACTTACACTCTGTGCAGCCCCTGGACTACATATATTTTGTTACGTACGCGTGCGTTCCACCCCCCTGGAATCACACAATGTCTGACTTTCTCCAACTTTCACTACTGTTTCTTCCTTCGCTTTCAGATATGCCGCTTCCCCTGAACACACCAACCTAGCTGAAGACAGTTATACTTAGACATCATTCACTATATGGAGAATACTTATGACATATATCCCGCAAAAATCCAGAATAAAACCGTGCCTCTTCATTCTGCGCTAACCATAACAGTAAAGAAACCGTGGGAAGGCCACGGGGCAACAGGTGCAACTGCTTTGTATGCGCCAGAAGCACTGCGAAACACTACGCACTTGCACAACAGTGACAATAGATTGCGTGAGCCTGTCATGAATAAGACGTTCATTTTTTTTTGTATTTGGAGGAGGTCGAAAGAACGCATTCTGTCACGTTCGTTGCTAAGTTGGAAACAAGGGGGATGACGCTATTGATCATACTTTAGTGAACCACACGTACCGTGTCTCATCTTCACTACAGCGCTTACTACTCACGCTGAGATGATTCTCAGAAACACTGCCTGTAAACGCGGCGCCAATTTTTTTTCTCATGTACAACTGTTTATTTCATGATTATGCACTAGTGCCCTACATTGCAGCAAAGTGGTCACTGTGCTCAAAGGTCACGAAAGTCACTGGTTCGATCCCAGCCGTGGCGGTCGCATGTCGATGGAAGCTTAATGCTAGTGGCCGGTGTACTGCGTGAAGCCAATGCACGCTAAATAACTTTAGATGTTCTAAATATCCGCAGCCTTGCACTACGACATTCCTCGTAATTGTATCGCGCTTTCGAGATGTAAAACCCAAGTAATAGTATGGTTAACGGCACCACAACATTTCAATGTGGTCACCAGATTGCGACGCCGCGTTCACAACGACGCGCTGTCTTCTCACTTCTCCTCCGATCCTGCGGCATTTCGACCCAAGCGCCCCGACAGAAATACACGCAGACGCCAGTAGTGTGGGCCTTAGCGCCATCCTTGCTCAGCGAAAGGCTGGCTTCGATCAGTACGCCGTCGCTTTCGCCAGTCGCACTCTGAGGAAGACTGACACTAACTATTCTGTCTCAGAAAAAAGTCACAGCTTCACCGCAAAGGCGAAGCAATCATTGTGATCACAACAAATTGGAATGTCACGAGAAGAATGGCAAGCGAATTGAAACGTGCCCCACGTTGCTCCCACACAAATGACGCACGAAACGTACTCACAGGTACAGGTGAACGCGAATAAGTGTCTCAGTTGTTACTACGCTGTGTCTGAAAAGCACGCCCTTTTCGCAAACGGAGATTGTGCAACAATTACAGTGACCTTTGCGCGCCCGGTAATTACAACAGAATCGTTCTGGTGAAAGCTGAAGGCCAGTCAAGGCGTACGATCTTCCGCACTGCGAGATAAGGGCGCGCGGTAGAGCGTCCAGCGCCCTCCTCTCCGTGGGGCAAAGTACGCGTGGGAGATGATAGCGCACGCCGCCAGGTCGTGACAATGTGGCGACGCGCACTCATTGCGCCATCTTGCTGGTGGTGCTGAGAACACAATAGCTCCCCTTCCCGAAATGCCCGTCACCAGTGGTAACTGAATAGCATCCCGTTTGAACATTGAAAGACGTGCTCCTTCGTGGTTCAGTGGTTAACGCCTCACATACGCGATTCAGAGCTAGGTTCCACGTTAGATTCCGCGCGCCGGAGTATTTTGGTTGTACAGTTGTAACAAACTGTATGTGGTAAGGGGGCCGAAATCGGGATTTGAATCCGAAGCACCTACTTCCCGGTTATGAAACGAACTCCAATTTTCCGCTACCTGGAGGCTTACAAAGAGGATTAATCTTAAATTGAGGACTACGCATAGAGCGATGAAAAGGAAAGTGATAGGTGTAAGCTTTAGTGACAAGAAGAGAGCAGAGTGAATCAGGGAACAAACCGGGGTGAAGGAGATCATAGTTGAAGTCAAGAAGCAGAAATGGACGTTGGCCCGGTATGTAGCGCGTAGGCGGGATAACCGTCGGTCATTAAGGATAACTGACTAGATTTCTAGAGAACGCAAGATGGTAAGGGGGAGACGTAAAGTTAGGTAAGCAGATGAGATTAGAAAGTTTGCGGGTATAAAATGGCTGTAGCAAGCACACGACCGAGTTGACTGGTGGATCATGGAATATGCTTTTGTCCTGCAGTGTGCGTAGGCAGGCTGATTATGATGATGATGAGAAAAACGGTGAGTGACGGCAACGCTGACGCCGGCAGCGAAACTCAGCTGAGACTGTTCATATAATTGTTATCGCAATAAGAACGTGTGTGAGCATCGCAGACGTTATTCAAATGTCGCAGGTTTGGTCCCTGGCCACGGCAAGTTATCTTTTTGTGCACTGTTCTTTCTTCACATATATATAAGAATTACTGCTAATAAATTACCGTACACTTTTTGTGGCATCGTTTTCTATTAGTTCTTAGTTATATTGTGTCCAACAATGAAAAACAAGCCCCTGATTTTCCACTTCTTTTCTTCATTGATATGGCAGTGTGATCTATTATAGGTGTGACTTGTCATGCCACGTTGCCACATTTATTCGCTGCTTGGATATGAAAGTATGGCTTTGTTGCTGCCAGAAGTAACAGAAGTGTTGCGAGAAAGAAAGACAGGGAGGAAGGAAGAAAGGAACAATAAAGAAAGGGAGAAAGAATGAAAGAAAGAAGGAAGGAAAGATGAAATTGAAACCATTGAAACGTATTTACTAAAACTGCAGGCATTAGTCATTTAATAGTGCTGATTACTCACTTTTGAAGCTGAACAGCGTGTTTTGCCTCTGCAAGAGAAAAGAAAAATATTGGTCATATGAAATATTAGTGGCCGAGATAACAAAACTCAGGGATAGCTGATAAAAGGAAGCATAGTTTACCCGACATTGACCAGTACCAACCACTCCTCGCACGATGCGAGTAAATACAATTGATAAGTACATGCGTCACCAATCACTGCTTTTTAAGAATTGAGAGGAAGGGGGTTCACTAATGTATGCTTTTTGTACGTGGTACAAGTACAACTGCTGTCAAGCTTTGTATTTCCACCAGCTGTAGGATAACCAGCCTTGGTAACCGCATCATCCAAAAATAAAATTTTCAGTTGTATACCATCGTCGCTTATGCGCCATCATTACATCGAATGCGGTATCGCACTACATGCATAGCAGACGTATTGGCGCTTTTCTTGTTATGTTTGCAGGAGTCTTTAAATGACTTCGCTTACGCATTAGGTCGTAAAACTAGCCTTACAATGTATATGCTTTAACAAAGGATATGTTCACCTTTTCGCCTCCGCCGACGTTTCCAGTGTCTCGCAGCTGTCAAGGAAACGGTAAGAAAAGCCAGCGCGACGATAGCCGCAACGAGGAAGCCTAAGACGTGACCCGGAAGTTTCACAGTACTGGAATCTGCGAGAAATCGAGTAACGAAACAAGTGCTTCAGTATTGTCAATCCATCATCATTTGTTTTAACCATTCAACAAAGCTCAATCCGCACGCCACTGCACCTATTTCACAGTTGTGATGTTTCTGTCCATGTTATTAATTACATAGCCGGCAAATGTTTTGAAGAAATTTAAAGGTATTTACCTTAGCCTCCATTTATGCGAGCGAAGATCAGGCGTTCAAGAATGTACAGAAGGATTAAAACAACTACCTTGTATCTTAGCATAAATGAAATATTCCGACGCTTCAGTTGGTCCCCATGGTGCACTCGAGAACCCCGACGTTTCATAACCCGCAGCGCAGCTGTTGTAGTGTAGATATTTTGTTGCTCTTACGAATTAAAATTAACGCAATGTTTGTACGAGATGGCAATATGTCCTAGAGTGTAAAATATCTCGTTTAAAGCAAAAGCTTTTAAGCAAACAAAATAGAAGAACGAAAAACTAAAAATTTCAAAGGACAGCTTGCTTAGTAACACTAATGCTGTGTCCTGTAAAAGTCGTTGTTCTTGTGTTCTCGTTTATTGCGCGCTTAAAAAAATTTTTCTTTAACCTTGATTGTTATTAACTATGCTTTGTATAATGTCAAAAAAAAAAACGACGGGTCACATATGGTTCAGAACACTACTGGGCTGACTTGGAACGCGCAGCACAATTTTTAAATTATTATTCTATACGGAAGTTAGCTGAAACAGCCCGCAAAAGCAGATACTCACCGCTTGTGTGAGTGGGTTTATGCAGCAGCGACAATCCCGCGGGCAGGTGAACCTCCGCATCGGTGCTGCGGCCTTGCGAGTTTGCTGCATAGACCCGCACCAACAGGGAACCCTCCCTGGGCAAACCTGAGAAGCTAAACTCGGGCCTTTGGGTGTCGCTGGCGTTCCTCAATAGTGCAGGCGGTGACGTTGCGGTGCCGTCAATGAGAAGTTCGGCAAAAAAAGTGACCGGGAGGCCACCTGTGGAGCCCGGCACGCAGATGACAGCCATGCCGTCTTGACTCTGAGCAGTCACCGTGCAGTTGTGTGGAGTTGCTGGTGGTGCTGCGAAAATTATGATGAAGAATAAAACAAAAAAGAAAGACGAACAACGAAAAAAAACGTAGGCATCGACATAATAGAAACAAACTAATAAATGTGAACGAAGAACGAAGCAAAGCAAGCAAATATAGGGGCACGAAAAAAAAGAAACGAAGAAAGAAAGAAAGAAAAAAAGAAAGAAAGAAAGAAAGAAAGAAAGAAAACTGAAATAACTTTCATATACTTAGAAATTTGGCGCAACCTCGACTCACGCAAACACTCACACAAGCACACACACTTACACCAGAGCAACACACACAACACGCAGCGCTCACTACCAACTGTTTATTGCTCCTATCTGACCTTCTTAAATACGTACATCGAAATGCGCAAAGGCACAAACTAACAGAACTGCGCCAGTAGAAAACCAACATGGCGTCACCACACCACTAGGAACAAGTAAAAAGTAAAAAAAGTAAAAAAAGTAAAAAAAGTAAAAAAGGGGGGGGTTAACACGAAAAGGAGATATAATCGCTAAACCCTCGCATCAAGGAAAGATATTTCTTGTTGATGCAACACCAAGGATGGCTCGCTGACACATATATCTTTATTCTTTTCTATATAATATGCTTCTAACAGCAAACGTGCTGATAAATTTGAGCTTCTCCCAAGAATCCTTGTATCAGAAAATCGTGGTTCACACCCACATGCGGCAATATGCGACACAAGATGTGCGTACTTGTCCTCGTTTTTCTTAACCTTTAGCGCATGCTCCCTAAGCCGGTCATTGAGGCATCGCTCGGTAATGCCAATGTACACGTTACCGCAGGAAAAAGGAATGGAGTATACAACTCCCATGGAACATTTTACGAAGGCATTCTCATGTTTTTTCACGCAACCGCGTCTCTTGCCATTGCAAATACGCGGACATAACTTGGCGAGCTTTTCTGGCGCAGAAAAGACCACAGCCACACCATGCCTTGCAGCAACCTTCTTAATATTATGGGAGAGCTTGTGCACGTAAGGCACGACTTGAAGCTTGGAACCCGAAGGATCCCAAGTAGCTCTATCCCTTATGTCCGCGTATTTGCAATGGCAAGAGACGCGGTTGCGTGAAAAAACATGAGAATGCCTTCGTAAAATGTTCCATGGGAGTTGTATACTCCATTCCTTTTTCCTGCGGTAACGTGTACATTGGCATTACCGAGCGATGCCTCAATGACCGGCTTAGGGAGCATGCGCTAAAGGTTAAGAAAAACGAGGACAAGTACGCACATCTTGTGTCGCATATTGCCGCATGTGGGTGTGAACCACGATTTTCTGATACAAGGATTCTTGGGAGAAGCTCAAATTTATCAGCACGTTTGCTGTTAGAAGCATATTATATAGAAAAGAATAAAGATATATGTGTCAGCGAGCCATCCTTGGTGTTGCATCAACAAGAAATATCTTTCCTTGATGCGAGGGTTTAGCGATTATATCTCCTTTTCGTGTTAACCCCCCCCTTTTTTACTTTTTTTACTTTTTTTACTTTTTTTACTTTTTACTTGTTCCTAGTGGTGTGGTGACGCCATGTTGGTTTTCTACTGGCGCAGTTCTGTTAGTTTGTGCCTTTGCGCATTTCGATGTACGTATTTAAGAAGGTCAGATAGGAGCAATAAACAGTTGGTAGTGAGCGCTGCGTGTTGTGTGTGTTGCTCTGGTGTAAGTGTGTGTGCTTGTGTGAGTGTTTGCGTGAGTCGAGGTTGCGCCAAATTTCTAAGTATATGATGTATAACCAACTAGCCCAACAACAAGTTTTATTAAGCTATATTTCTAGTGCAATGGGCCCCTCTTTTTATGCTCCTAATGTGTCTGCGAAGATTGACCTTCTTATGGGCTACATCAGTGAAGCCACATGCAGAGCAAGGATTTCCGCCTTCTGCATCCGGAAAGCCATCACACCAGAAGAAGTAAGTGCCTTGTTTGGGTGTGTGAGACCTTCTTGGGGACACGTGAAAAGAGTGCTCAAAATTCTTAGAGCGGAATTGTGGCGCCAAGTAAGGCTGCTCTATGATTGGCTTCGTGTGATTCTTCAATGCGAATACCCTGAACAACTTGCGGCTTATAAACTCGGGAAAATCAAGCGTCGTATAGCTCAGACAACTGAATCTAGGTGGAGGAGCGTGTTGACCCCCCTTCTGAGGCTTCAAGGTAAACGGAGAAGAGATAATTGTCAGGACCTCGTTGTTCTCGGGGGTGCAGTGCTACCTGAAGACATTGAAAAGCTTCTGCGAAAAGGACCAAAGTATGCGTGCACACCAAGTGTTTCCGCCCATGACCTGGTAGGCCTGAACAGGGACCTGTCATCTAAGGCCAACCAGGACCGAGAAAGATGCCTGCTGGACGGTATGGACTGCCTCACGAGGTGTGCAAGCCAACTTCCGGACAATAGCGGTAGCAGAAGATTGAGTAGTGTGGTGTCTTTTTTCAAGAAGCAGAATTTGAAGTTAGTACAAGCCGACAAGGAGGGTGGTTTCGTTGTTTTGCCACAGGGTGTTTACAATGAGAAAGCGATTAGCGCCATTGACAAGAACTTTTTACCTGTTAAAAAAAGTGCTGTACGCGTTAAATCTAAATTCACCGCGTTCTGTAGGGAAGTAGGACTTCCTACGCTGGCTGGAACCTTAGCTAGTAGCAAAAGCACTAACTTGAACGTCTTTTTTTCCGCTAAAACCCACAAAGTGGGCATTCCCTTCAGAACCATTGTTAGTGAAAATGGTTCATGGCAGGGCAACGTTAGCAAATTCCTGTTAAGCAAACTAAAGCCACTCAGTGTTAGTGACCCGTTTCGCACTAAAAGCTCTAGTGATGTCGCAGATTTCATACGGAATAACCAGCAGATTTCCTTTGCTTTCTCAGTAGATGTTGAAGACCTGTTTTATTCGGTACCTCATGATAAGCTTTTGACTTCGGTCCGACAGTGCATAGAAGATAATGGTGACGTTTCTTTTATGAATAATGCGGGCGTATCCGTTGAAAACTTTTTAGCACTTTTAGAATTTTATCTTAACGTCACTTTTATTACGTTTAACGACAAGCCCTATCTACAACGACAAGGCATCTGTATAGGTTCTTGTGTCGCCCCTGTTCTTACTGATATTTTTTTAGCAGATGTAGATAGGACGTTGGATAAATTTTTAAGGGGGAATAAGGTTTTGAAGATTTTTAGATATGTTGACGATTTTTTAATTCTTTTAGACAAGCGGGGGCCATATACACCCCCTAATTACTTTTTAGATTTTCAAGTAGACGCCTGTACTTCAGTGAGTGTGCGTGCGGATGAGGTATCATATGAAGTGCAGCGTTCTTATTGTGAACATGTGCTTAGTGTTTTTAAAGATCATGGACGCGGACTTAGGTTCACTACCGAGGTACCCACAGAGTCTTGTCTCCAGTTTTTAGACCTCAAGCTACTGTGGGGTAGTGAACACTTTTGTTGGGTCTACCGGCCTAGAGTGAAGAAGGGGCTGTTGCCGTATGATTCTGCGCACTCGAAATTAGTTAAAAGAGGTATTGCTTCGCTTTGTCTGGAATCCTCGTTGATTAAGTCGTGTCCACACCACATGCGTACTAGTTTTTATGAACAGATCAGCCGATTGACGGCGGCGGGCTTCCCTTCGTCGGTCCTAAACGCGGTCACCGAGTCACTACTGCAGAAGATGAAACGTGGAACACAAAGGGATAGAGCTACTTGGGATCCTTCGGGTTCCAAGCTTCAAGTCGTGCCTTACGTGCACAAGCTCTCCCATAATAGTAAGAAGGTTGCTGCAAGGCATGGTGTGGCTGTGGTCTTTTCTGCGCCAGAAAAGCTCGCCAAGTTATGTCCGCGTATTTGCAATGGCAAGAGACGCGGTTGCGTGAAAAAACATGAGAATGCCTTCGTAAAATGTTCCATGGGAGTTGTATACTCCATTCCTTTTTCCTGCGGTAACGTGTACATTGGCATTACCGAGCGATGCCTCAATGACCGGCTTAGGGAGCATGCGCTAAAGGTTAAGAAAAACGAGGACAAGTACGCACATCTTGTGTCGCATATTGCCGCATGTGGGTGTGAACCACGATTTTCTGATACAAGGATTCTTGGGAGAAGCTCAAATTTATCAGCACGTTTGCTGTTAGAAGCATATTATATAGAAAAGAATAAAGATATATGTGTCAGCGAGCCATCCTTGGTGTTGCATCAACAAGAAATATCTTTCCTTGATGCGAGGGTTTAGCGATTATATCTCCTTTTCGTGTTAACCCCCCCCTTTTTTACTGTTTTTACTTTTTTTACTTTTTTTACTTTTTACTTGTTCCTAGTGGTGTGGTGACGCCATGTTGGTTTTCTACTGGCGCAGTTCTGTTAGTTTGTGCCTTTGCGCATTTCGATGTACGTATTTAAGAAGGTCAGATAGGAGCAATAAACAGTTGGTAGTGAGCGCTGCGTGTTGTGTGTGTTGCTCTGGTGTAAGTGTGTGTGCTTGTGTGAGTGTTTGCGTGAGTCGAGGTTGCGCCAAATTTCTAAGTATATGATGTATAACCAACTAGCCCAACAACAAGTTTTATTATGAAATAACTTTGTATGTAATCAAACACAGAAAGAAGGAAAGAGGACAGACAGGGAAGCAGTGTACGAAGGAACGCAGTTCTCACGGAATAAAGAAAGGTAAATGAAATAATAAATAAAGCTGCAGGGCACGCCATATAAATGGGCTAATATTATTACGAAAGCGGCGGTAAAAATATGAATTAGCAGATATTGCGTTAGATGCGACATGCCCGAACGGTGCTTATAGTTATATCCCAATGGATGACTCAATAACTACAGAAGAAGGCGAAGTCGGTGAAGCTCGCAGGAGTTAGCATGAGCGAACTGGCGATATAAAAGTAATGTGTGATTTATTGTTGTTAATGTGGAAATTCGCAAAATGACCTTGAAGAAACCAATGCAATTCTGCACTTTCTTATTACCTATATTGGCTGACATCCATAGTCTAAGCGCCACATTCAGGGTATTGTGCCTGATAGCGCAGCGGCCACAAGCATACATTTTTCCTTCGCGTTCTCTTTACCCAGTCACGTATCTGTATCACGTTCTGTAACTTCTGCCTGCACTTACGCAAACTTTAGGATATACTCCTCACTCTCTTCTCTTATGAAGGCGAGAGCGTTGAGTGCCGCATAAAATGCGCCACGACATGAAACGCATCAGCATGAGTTATGCAAACATCATCGTGCCGTATTTCATTTCAAATGTCATGTAATCTTGTGACGTCACATGATGACGTCATCCTATAGCCGCCTTGTCCGAGGTAGGGCCCATCACAGAGGCTGTGCAAAGCCCCATTGACTACGGAGAGTGCCGAGCGGGATAAATACTATTTAATGAGAAGGAAAACAACATGACTTTCACCTTGTTGTCTTGAGGATAAGCTGAATAACCTCTGTACTAGGCAATTCGATCTAATTTTTGCACGAGTGCTCACGTGCACCCACCGGGAGGCACGATGCGGAAGACGCAAGGTTCCCGCTGCTTGCCCACATTGTTCGAAGCCCAGCAGAGGAGCAGGCCGTACTCGAGCTCCCTGCTGGCGACGGCCCGAGCCAGGGCCCGGGTTCCGTTCACCGCTAGGCTGTTGATGCGCCCTGTGCGCTTGGTGGTGTTGGCCAGCCACTCGAAGTGCAGCTCGTCGCTCGGGTTGGCGCGTACTTCGCATGCGACGCGGAGCTCGGGAGACGCCGCGTACTCTTCTCTTTGATTCTCGGCGCATTCTGGAGCGACTGTTCTCGAGGAAGAAGACGACAAGAAAGTGATCAAAGGTAAACGCAATTACTACTAGGCGCAGCGGAATAAATGATGTCCGTCATTTTATTATCGACGACATCAAATGCTTGTCGTCGGCCCCTTGAGTTTGTAAAAACTGGCAAAAGCTGGTGGGATCTGAGCTGGTCGGGTTAATCTAATAGCAGACTAGTAAATAAGCTGCATTTTACTTATACGGTCATGCTGAGCATACTACGCTCGATCAACGATTTTAGATCAAAGGATTCTCGGAGTAACCAAACAAATTCATCCCTGGAGCAGCAAACGAAGCCAGGGCTCTAATATTCACCGAGTATGAGTGGCGTAAGCAGACCTGATTGAATCTCTTATGCCTGCCTTATCCCTAGAGCAGCAAACAAGTCCAGGGCTCTAATATTCACCGAGTCTGAGTGGCGCAAACGAAACTGATTGAATCTCTTTTGCCTGCTTTCCTTCACGGAGCTCCGGCTGGTGATAAGCGCGCATCTCTTATTTTTGGCTTTCCTTTTCTGTTGAAATTTTACAAACAGCATCAAACGGGTTCTTAGCTAACCAAATTTTAGCATAGTTAAGGTTTAACAGCGCGAAAAAAGTACACGGCAGACAGGAAAGGGACGGGACAAGCGCTGACTTCCAACCAAAATTTTATTGACAAAAACGCTGTTAGTATACCCGAGTGAACAGATAAAAAGAAAAATTGTTTTGCGGTGCATGTTCCGCGGGCCATGTTCCGCGGGCCAAATGGGCAGATACCTAAATGAACGCATGGGAACACGCCAATAATGTTCGTAATGGCAAAGGTAGCTTCCTGGCGCAACACGTCAGCACGTGTGGGTGAACTCCGCTGTTCGAAAAGACAACAATGCTCGGCAACATTAAAGAGGAACACGAGCGTATAGTATATGAGGCTGCTCAGATGGCGCTTGAAAGGGGTGCATGCACATGCAAGCCATCAGTTGCTCTGTCAGAAAGAGAGCTATGTTTTTTGTTTGTTTTTTTCGTTGTGAGGGTCTGCCCCGCCGCGGTGGTCTAGTGGCTAAGGTACTCGGCTGCTGACCCGCAGGTCGCGGGTTCGAACCCCGGCTGCGGCGGCTGCATTTCCGATGGAGGCGGAAATGGTGTAGGCCCATGTGCTCAGATTTGGGTGCACCTTAAGGAATCCCAGGCGGTCGAAATTTCTGGAGCACTCTACTACGGCGTCTCTAATAACGATATAGTGGTTTTGGGACGTTAAACCCCACAAATCAACCAATAAAATCAGAGTTGCGAGGGTCGGCGTATCAGGCTCAGTGGTTGTAGATATTTTGTATCTTTACATCAGTAATTTCTTCCCTGTTTTTTCTGTTCACTTGGGCATATTACCAGCCTTCTTGTCAATAAAATTTTAGTTGGAAGTGAGCGCTTGTCCCGTCATTTTCTTCTCCGCCGTGTATTTTTCCGCGCTGTTAAATCTTAAGTATGCTAAACCAACTAGCCCTATCAGTCACTTTGTCCAGAAGAGTGGACGTTTTGGTATTATTGTCCTTAACTCACTCTTTCCGCCATTAAACGACACATATTGTCACAATGTTTGTGTCATTTAGGTTTATTGCTGCCATTACTGTTAAACACTCAATGCCCTAATCTAAAGGCGCTCGAACAGTTCTTTAATCAGGGTAAGATGATTCTATTGCCACTGCTTACACTGCACAGACAGCCTCAGTTGATTGCTGAAGCTTTCGCCAAAGCGGTTAGAGGCTAGACACTCGTACAGGCCAGAGTGGGCCCTGGTAACGTTGCTCAGGTGAAGAACGTCGTCTCGCCACTCCAGCAGCTGCCCGTCTCGGCGCCACCAGACAGCGTTGATGGTCGGGTTGGCGCTCCAGTCGCAACGTAGCGTCGAATTCTCACCTTCGTGAGGACGGAGGTCGGTTGCGGTTAGCGACAGCTGTGGCGGATCTGCACGGAGCGAAATGGGAACTACGCGTCAGACCTGAGACAGTTATTGCAAGTGTGGAGCCCTGCTCAGTCAGCTACGGGTTGGAGCAGCCACCTTAATTTAACTCTCAATTACTATTGCTCTGCAGTTTGCTTTCCATTCTGATAACAAATATATCGACACAAGAGGTGCGTTTTTGTTACTGCAGTCGCCGTCATGTTCTGTATAACGTATAAATTGATTACATCGCTCATAGCTCCTTAGGTTCCATGTGTGACTGAAAGCTTGCGAAGGCTGCATATGGGCACGGTTCAACAAGAGAGGAAACGCTTATTCGGGAGAAGGATCGGGAAGGGGAGCCGGAGAGGGGTGGGGGCATCGTCGCTCGGGCAGAAATTTCAAATAATAATAGAAAGATCATGGTCACATGCTTTAACTTGACTAATACTAGTAGAATACTCCTGTGCGTGCACTTGTACTCTCAACGCTTTCTTCATGTTGAGCCAACAGACAGCACGAAAACCACTTCGCTACCTTGCGCGGCTATATTCTGATACGGCAGTGTTTTCTTTATTTATTTTATTTATTTATTTAGTACATACTGCGAACCATAAATGGTTTTGTAGGATTACGCACGATCGTGTTATAAAGGAGTTAGCTGTGAGCCTTAGCCTGTGTGAGATTTGCATTTTCTTGCTATCGCAGTCTTTTCTTCACCCTTGCGGAGAAAATTTTGCATAACACAGCATACGATGCAACTCAGAAATGGGTGTAGCACATGCTTTTGTTATTCTTTCTGCCTTATTCACCTAGTATATTCAGAAGAGTGGTCTGTGCCATTCCTGTCTGCCGTCTTGATAAACATTGTTGTGCTGCCTTTATCAGTCACCTATCCCGCCGCTTCGAATCACTTCAGCGCAACAAATAATGCACTGATGCAAACGCTGCTTTATTCATCGACTCACACTGAACATTAAGCGGCAGTGAATCGCTGATCTCGCTCCCCGGAAGGCTCGGGTTGTCCGCTCGGCACGTAAGCTGCAAGCCATGGTCCTGGGCGCGAACCACGAAGCTCACTGCGCTGAGTGTAAGTCCAGGTTCTCGAGAAAGCAGGCGGTCATGCTGCAGGCGCTCGCTGCCTTTGAACCATGCGACTTGCGCCATAGGACGCGCTCCGCGTGCCAGGCAGCGTGCTTCTGCAACTTCTCCAGCCACCAGGGCGGCGCCACTTGCCGGTGGTGACAGTGCAGGTAATGACACCTTCACCTCGGTCGGCTTCACTGGCACAGAAAAGTAAACAAGACATACGCATTATTATTGAATACAGGGAATCTGCGAATGTGACATAAGTGAAAGGTTGCGGTAAATGTGTCATCAGTTTCTTCCATTGTACTATTTTTCTTCTGTTATGTTCTGTTCTAACTGTTTTGCTTTGGAGACGTTGAGGTCCATAATGCCTCGGCTACTCCGTATTAATAAGTTCTGCAGTGAAAAAAAGAATATTCCTGAATGGTACCCGAAAATGAACAATAAAAAACATAATAGCACACTGAAAACAGTTATCATTCCAACGCACTGTTCACTTGCAGAATTTCACGCTATCAAACTGTTCACACGCACACCTCCCTTTTATACTGTTAGTATATGCACTAACACATTATATATATATATCAATCCCTGGCAGTCTATCACAGGCGCTTATCCAGTCCGGTCGCCACTAAGAAGTCTGTCAGGAAGATGTTTGCCTTTTTCTGAAGATGCATCTCAGCACATGGTCCAAGTAATTTCTTTAATGTCAGGGGCCGTCTGTCCAAACTTGCTAATTTGTTCATTGATTTTTCTCTTTCATTCGCGTATTTAACGCACTCCAAACAAATATGGCGAACATTTTCTTCTGCATGACCACAATGGCATACCGGGGAGTTGAATCAGTGTATTTTGTGCAGGAAGCTGTTTGTGTACGCTACTTCCAAGCGAAGTCTGGAAATAATGTCTCTAAGTGTCGTGGGAGATATGTTGCTATGAAACATTTTCTGTGTGGATCAACCTCATAAAGTACTGATTCCTTTGATTTACGGCTATTGGACCACTTCTCCATCGAACAATGGTTAGCTCCTTCCGTTATAAAATGTGGAATATCCGCCCCAGACATAGGGAAGGCGCAATCCCGTCTTTCGTTCAATGCTTTCTTGGCGAGGCTGTCAACTTCTTCATTTTCCTATATTCCACTGTGACTGGGTATTCATTGGAAAACGATGTTGCGACCCTGCGCTGAGACATATTCCACAGTTTCTGAAATACATTGTGCTGTTTCACCATTGTCGTAAAGTGATCTCACATTTTTTATTAGCTGAAGGGAATGTTTGCTATCCGTGCAGCCACCTACTTTCATGGCTCAGAATTACCACCTACTTGCGTGCCTCAGAATCATCGCAGATAAGCTTAACTGCTTCATAGATAGATTCTGCTGTCGTCGATGAAGATTTGTGCGATAATTTGTACATTCTCTTTTTCTGAATTTCGGCTATACAGACCGCACAGGCTGACGCTTCTTCAGTGTATGATCCATCTGTATATATCTTATATTTTTCTTATTTAGATAAAAGGTCTTATATTGCCTATTTTCTTTTGCATCTGCTTTTTTCAAATAATGTTTAGAAATAGGCACATGAAAACGGTCAGCTCTTTCTTTAAATCAGTAAGGTTGTTTTCATTGCAGTGAAGTCCGCAAATGTGTGGGGAATAAAAGATGAGATTCAGCCGCGTGTAAGGTAAAACTCTAGGAAATGAATTCAAAGAATGGCTTTTCATTTTTTCGTATATGTTGCTAGCATAAAGTAGGAAATGAATGGTTTCCTTATTTCTCAATGTTGACAGCGCACGCAGCAAAAGCGCTACTAGAAAAAAAAAAAAACGTCAGAGGCCTTATGCAATCATGGGAACAGCAGAAACAATCAAATCCGAATTATGTGGTTGCCCCGTGTTGCGGTGTTATAACATCTCTCGATTTATATAAACATCAGAAATAATTCGCTCTTGAATTTTCATGAAATAAACGAGCGGCAAGATTCGCATCTTGATGTTTATTATACTGAAATTAGTTTATTATTGTTTCTTCACAATCATTTGAAAACTGGGTTGGCCTACTTAAAGCTTTCTTGGTGCTATAAAGGGTGTTGACATACTGGTCGTCTGTTAGCATGAATTCAGGCAAACCTGGAGACAGTCATAAGCTAAACATTGGCAACACCGACCACTTTATTGCAGTGAAGAAAGGCTTCGGAGGTAATTACAGGCGTGGTGTTGCCAATGTCATGCTGCTTTGTTATAAAAGCAGATGAATTACGTTACGTTAACATCATCATCAGCCGGACTACGCCCGCTGCACGGCAAAGGCCTCTTTCATATATATACATATATATATATATATATATATATATATATATATATATATATATATATATCTGGTCTAACAGACAATAATGCCAAGGAATGTATATGGGAAGTTATTTGAACCAATGTAAAGTTAATAAGAAGGAAAAAAAGTGGGTGAAAAAATAACTTGTCATGAGCAGGAATTGAACCTACGACCTTCGAATAACGCGTTCGATGCTCTAACGGCTGAGCTGTCACGGCGGCTAACCAGCGAGCCACTTATTGGGTTTATATGTGATTTAAACGTGAGAGTGTCAGTCAGCGCCATCTGTAGCCAAAGCGGCGAGTGTGGAACACCCTTTTATGAGCCTGTGTAGCGTTACGTAGCACGTGAACTTATTACGAGCGTGCAGCTGACCAGTAGTCCCTCGTATACAACCTAACGACACCAAGTGTGCCAGTAAGAGAGCCTCATTAGTGAATAAGGGAAAGAAGTGTATACATTCAAGAAAACGAGCCCTTAGGTATACACTTTTTTCATAACATATATATATATATATATATATATATATATATATATATATATATATATATATATATATATATAAGGGAAACAAGTGTATACTTAAGTGCTCGTTTTTCGTGTTTACACAATATTAATGAGATATAACAGACAATAATGCCAAGGAAGCTATAGGGGAAGTTATTAGGCCAATTGTAATGTAAATCAGAAGAAAAAAAAAGTGGGTGAAAAGATAAGTTGCCGTGGGCAGGATCCGAACCTGCGACCTTCGAAAAACGCGTTCGATGCTCTACCACTGAGCTATATGTATATATATATATATATATATATATCACAGCGTGACGTGACTTTGAATTCCGCGCGTAAAATATTTTTTGTTGTTTTTTAAATCTTTGTGCACGATGATGATTGGGAAACACGTTGTACTCTTTGGCTATAATGGCTGTCAATTCAACACACAATTTTCGGCAGTATAGGTCATGTTAGTAAGGGCGCATTTCGAGCGAGCCCATAAACAAAGCATGAACCTGGGAAGAAACTTGACGCATGTCACACCCGATCAGGAAACGCGTGCTCGCTGAATCGCAAACTCACAAGTGAGGTCCAACTTGAGACGGGACGAGAGCTCCTCGGTGAAGTTGTTATTCGAGGCGGTGCATTGAAGCGCGACGAGAAGGTCTCGACGTCGCAACGGACCCATTCGCAGCTCGTTGCGCACTACGCCTTGCGGCCACAGCACGGAGAAGCTGGCGTCCAGCAGTTCGCCGTCCTTGTACCAAACAACTTCGGGCGGAGGATCTCCTAAGGGACAAGGTCGAAGAACATTGTGAAAATACCGCGTTGAGTTCGCTCATGTGCACCGTCTATGTATAGCGGCAAGAGGTTAACGAAATTATTTCATATAATTGCGCGCTGGTCGCACGAAAGATGTCGACCTCGTATGGTCGATGACAATGGCTATACGCTAGAACATTTATGAGTGATAGCTCCTCCCACGGTATACAAATCGAGAAAACGACATTGTGCATCCATTCGGCTTTGAGCATCAGCCAACGTGAACTTCCTTCTCACACATGAGTCGTCATGGAAGCGTATATGCGCAGTGTCAGTGTTTTTTTTTTTTTATCTCCGCGCATCCTCGCAGCAGGTCGGCGAGAGCCGTGAGTTAGATGTCTCCAGATGCGTGTACGTGCCGCACACGCACCTTGAGACATGGAACCCTTGTTACGTGAACTTCGCGTTGGCAGTACGAGGAGGATTGTAAACAGTGAGCCGCTGCTTGCAGTGTGGGACACCACCACACCATGCTTTCCGCGCTATGGTCTCGCAGCTATCGCTCCACAAGCTCCGTCTAGCTAGGTTCGCCCTCAGCATTTTTTTTTTTTCAGGGACTCGTATATCCGTGGAGTTCTGTACGCTCGTTCGAATGCGCCCAAAAAGTCGAGTTTTTTTTTTTGCTTCTTATTTGTCAGAGCTGAACTGTTACTGACTAGTACTGCTTGTGTCCAGGAAGACTAAATGACGTTTAGAACCCACCTTGCCTTCTTCGTGTGCTTTATTGGTTTTCTGGAGCAACTCATATGTCAAACGAACACAACCCTCTGGTCCCCAATTTTTTTTTAAATTAACGTGTGCAATATATGACGTCAAGCATATATCAAGTGCGTTTATTTCAAGAATGATGCCGGGAACATTGTTTGTGTTAAAAAAAAAAAACAAATTTATTCAATGGCTTGACGTTATGACAATCCCAGATGGTATACAAAGCTATGAATTATTTATATACAAACCTTATGTGCTATTGCGAGATGAGTGCTGGGCTCTAGACATACGGGACACTAACAATAAAATTCTGTGATGTGTAACATTGCAAAGCGCTAGCCTTATTCATGATCTCCACAGGACGATGTCTATTGGAAAGTGGCGTAGTCATAAAACCAAAAGAAGAAATGGTGGGAGCCATGATGTGGGCATCGGTATAAAAAGTTATTATGTGTCCCAAGAAAAGACGCTTTCGTGATATCTGCGTTCGGAATGTATTTTATCTTCTTTGTTTGACCGACGCGCCGTCTAGCATGCGAGACGGTCATTGATTTCTCTATATAGACACCAGTCTTGTCTTCGTCGCATGCCTTCTCTCACTAGCCACATTCCAATGTCTGTGTTTCGAGACGGGCTAATTCGCTTCTCTATGAGCGACACGCCTCCCTCCTGTGGAATGCTGCCACCAGAACCTTGCTCGCTTTGATATTACTGGTTCATTTTTTTTAACTTTCTGCCTTCCCTGTAGAAGCTAAACCCTTTGGAGTAGTTCGCTGAACTGTGAATTGCAATGCAACATCACAGCTGCGAAAATTCGAAAAGGCAAATTTGAAAAAAGATGGAGAGCTACGACTCCGCACTTTGATGTGCATTTATCTAGACTACTTTCTTTTTTTTTTTTCTCGCTTGAGCATTTGAAGTAGGTATCACACTTTGCGTCATCCATGAAACAATGCATATCACTTGTGTCTAGAAGTCGACCATGCCGATTCGGTACCAATAACTTCATTTCATTATAGGCTCAAATTTCATGAAAAACCAGTCCCAATACAGACGTTTCATGGATTCCGTTTATCTGCCTTTACATCTGTTCAAGCATCGTGTAATTAGTTCAAATAAACCCATTTGCCTAAAATTGATGTTCATAGCATACTTTGTTGAAGTGCATAGGCGCTATAGTGCAGGATCGCCCGAGCTTGGCGAAACACCTTTCCGAGCTCTAGCGACACCCTGTTTTGAATGAGCGAATACTGCGAAAAAGTCAAATCGACCCCTCAGCGCGTTGCGTTTAATTGGTTACGATGCAACTAGGCATCGTATAGAGGTCAATCGACAAACTTGGGTGGTGTTTTCAAACCAGAGACATCGTCTTTCATTCGTTTGCCGCTTCACTAGGTGCGAAAGTGCACCCATGCAATAAATGTGTAAGGAGCTTTTCCCGATGATAAAGGCGTGATTTGTTTAAATTCATCATGAAGCTTTTAATGTCTGCACGAAGCCTTGTTTAAAATAAGCAGCACGGTGGCCTCTGAGATTTGTTCCGGCCGAGCGCCTCACGACGTCATGACAACAACTAACTGGAGGTCACGTGTTAATCATCATGGTCAGCCTGTACATTCTATATAGCGCGCCGCTCGGTTGGCACGTGCCTTTTTTGTCGTCTTTATCATCCTCTAGCATGCAACCACGTGCGGCCGGCTAATTAGCTATTTGGCTAAGTGGTATACTTGGACAGTTAGGCCAAGACAAGCCATTAACAAGGTAATTAAGCGAAGCTGTTGTAAGACCGAAGTAATTACGCCACATCTTATTAATACCATGGTAAACAAGTCATGTAAAGCTAGAACCGCTCTAACTAAAACGTGCTAGTTGACGTGCTAGCTAAACCATGCTAGTTAACGCGACTTTTTTTATGAGCACGCTAAATAAAACCGACTATACTAATATGATGACAATTAGTATCGCGCTAATAATAATGTCAGTACATAGCTCTATACTAATGATCAGTCAGCTAATTGCACCCAAATAATTATTCTCTTTTGAATTTTAACCTTATCAAGTAAAACACAACTGTTCATTGTTATGTCCTTTAAGCTCTAGATTATAAGTAAAATAAAAATTAAGACAGCTGATGCGGCTTTCACTTCGAAGCAGACCAAAGAAATGAGCAGACGACCGAATTGTAAAGCTGGAAGAAGTTGGGTTATCACGGGCTCCTCTATGGCAGTGTGAGATGACCAAACTGTTTCATACGCTAAGAAGTAGCTGCTTAGCGTCCACCGCAGCAAACGCTGCACAGTTACGCAGGCACCATGACCGTCACGAGTTGAACTGGGGAAAATGAATGAGTTTGTATCCGAGTTCACGCCCCAATTAGTTTGATTGACAGACGCCTGCGGTGAAGATCGGGTCCGCCCACCACTTTTGTCCTTGGTGAGGAGCAGTGCTCACGCCATGTTGAGAGCGAGTGGCCCAATTCATCTATCAGAGTTATCACGCACACTATGCACACGCGCACGCAAAAGTACAAGTTATATCATCATTTGGCTACTATGTATCGCATTCAATATCACCGTGCTCATGACGTATCCACTCAGAGCCGCATTGTCGCCATGATACGAGCGCTTCTGGTGAACACCTGTCGTTACATTTATTTGGAATATTTGATAGAAGCGAAACGAGCAGCAAGAGAGGGCTGCGCGTGCACCCTTGCTGCTTTCGAGAGTGGAAATTCACATGCTGCAAGTGGAACGAAAGAACGTACTCGAAAGAGGACAGACGCCCATAAAAATGCCTGTGGAAGGTGCGTGTTGTGTCGGCGACACGATAGCGCAACAATCAAGGTGACGGTCCTGCACTTCTGAAACGCTGAGTGGCGGCGCTTGACATGTAGTACGTACGTACGCATAATGTTCTTAGATACAACAAGTTTTAAAGACGATAGTCTTTCTTGGGGACCTTCGACGCAAAAATTTTGGTCTATCTGTCTGTACATTTGTCTGTTTGTCCTGGCTTAATGATACCTTAAACGGGACCGAACGATGGCCCAAATGGTCGACCACACCCGCAGAGTCCACCAATATTGCTCAAGGTTTAGCGTTTATACTTCTGCGATTGTCAATTAAAAAGCAAATATTGCGCATATCTGAGGAATCATAACAACACGTTGATAATCTGCATGAGCGTCTTTTGCTAGAAAAGGCATACATAAGTAATACTAAGGACTGTAGCTCTTATTACGCTGCGCTTGCAATGCAACGCTTGTACGAAACGGCAAGTGTTTCCAACGCCTTGCTAAGGCGATACGGTGGTGGCACCTACCCGTCGCCTTGCGTTCTACACCTTATCAACTCCGAGGCAGGGGCGCACGCCACGTGCTTCGTTTTCCAAGATAACTGCCAGATCGCGCTCATGTCTCACGTGTGACGTGGCTTGATGCCTCCGCTTCACGCTCGAGGTACTCTAACCCAGTGCCTCCAGAACGCCATTCACCGATTTTCTTGCGTAGAACCTCAAATAAACGTTTTGTTCGCTCTCTCCAAAGGCAAGACTATCGTCTTTGGACGACATTTGCACTGTAACATGCAGACACGGGGCCAATGTTCTTCATCTAGGGACCTTACGTACGCACGCGGTGTTTCTTTGATAACCACCGCAAATGCCCCACATGCATTTCTGTCGCCACGCGCGTTCTTGTGGTCATTTCTATCGCGCTGCTATCCTGCGCTCCACACTGTCTTGATGGGATGGTCGCCGTAGAGTGAGCTCGTAGCTGCTCATCTGCCTGAGAAGCTCGGACCATCCTGAACGGTGGAGGTGTCGTTTTGGGAGGATCACGCGTGCCATAAGTAAAACACGCAAAGGGAGTGGTTACCTAAGGTCATGAGATGTGGTGCATAAATAGGTCGAAAGAAAAACAATAGTAATTGAGCCAGCTGACAAACGTTTATTTCTAAAGACAATATTTTGCAGCTCTGTCTTACATAATGTTACTGTAATCGGGGCGTTTATTTTTCATATCTGGGCACGACTAAGCGCAATGAGCGACCATTGCCTCTTGCTAAAACTAATCAAATTTAATGCTAGTGTGTTGTTTCAAATGAATAAGTCGTAGAAGGCTCCTAACCTTTAAAAACATAACTAGGGTATATTTTCTTCCCTAAAAATATTTCGCTCACATTATAACATTATTTTTGGAGCGTACTGGGATTTAGATGAAGGTGTACATACCTTTTCAGCTTCAACATTTTATTATCATTGTGGTATGAAGTGCCCCCAAACCATGAGCATGTGAAACGTGCTGAACTTCATATTCAATCAAATATGCTGAAAGCTGCAAGGGCAACGTTAACTATTATTATATCTCTGGTTTGATAAAAAAAGTCCAGTAAGTGATAATTTGAATTATTTTTGACGTGTCACTAACAAGTATATATAGGTCAACATTACATTCACGACGGGCTTGTCGAGCGATTAGTCTATCTTACAGTTTACTAGAATTTTTTACTGGCTCATTTTTATACCACTTAGAATATTGCAATAAATATTGGTGTCGCCATGGTAACCTTCCCAAAATAAGTGCAAAGACATTTCGTTGGGGCTTCTCTGGACAGTTCACGTTTAGCAAATAAAGTTTGTTCGTGCACATTTTATGAATTGTTTCAAGACACATTGCAGTATTAGAAGTGGCGAATAATTTGACGTCACTTGCTCTCACCTCCTTCCACTTCGCATACAAGTAGAACAGTGGTGCCTTCGTTGTATGGCCCAAGGACATCAACTTGCCTTTGGCCGTACTCGTCAAGCACAATGAGCTCCCTCGGAGGCACTGCAGACAATACGGACCATGAACAATAAACGAACGCATTTTCTTAGGCGAGGTTTGCTGAAGAATAAGTGAGAGTAAAAGAACGAATCACTGGCAAGTACATTGGTCAAGACTGAGCACGATAGATCGGCCTACGTGTGCAAACACGAATTCCAAAGAAAAGATTGTGAGAAGTAAATTTCCGCTGTTGATGTCACCAACTCAGAAATGCTTCCCTGCCGAAAATAGTGCAAGAGTCTGATGGCCTTTAGAAATCGCAGACTAGAACCTAGATTTGATTTGAAATCGCTGCTCTGACGTCTACAAATGACTCCTCGCGTTGACACTGGAATACCGGAATGTACCTTTGATTATTTGGTTGATTTGATTGATATATAGGCTTTAACATCCCAATACCACCATATGTTTATGAGAGACGCCATAGTGGAGGGCTCCGGAAATTTCGACCACCTGGGGTTCTTTAACGTGTACCCAAATCTAAGCACATGGCCTACAGCATTTGCACCTCCATCGATAATGCAGCCGCTGCAGCCGGGATTCAATTACGCGACCTGCATGTCAGCAGCCGAGTATCTTGACCACTAGACCAACGCAGTGGGGCTGGGATGTGCCTTTGATGCCACCTAGACTTGAAAGTCGCTGTTTATTTAATATTAAAATTATCACCACAGATACTCGTGGAGCTTTCTTTTGCCATTTTACCATCACAATACTACAAGCAAGAATAAATTAAAAATAGGGTGCAATGCTTTTCTACACACGTAGCGAAAAAGACGAGCCAAGCATTGATTTCAGCTCGCAGTTGTTTTTGCATTATACCTGGCCGATGTCGCTTTTTTTCATAAGTTGTGGTAACCGAATGCCTGCACCCGTCTTCACAAAAACGTCTTAAAATAAAAATTTTATTAGAAAATACGTTTGAATGCCCCAATAATGAATTCTTTCAAGATCGACATTCTGGCTGCAACGATAATCTCTGGCATCCCCTGCGAAAGTCTATAGAGTGCAATGCGATTGTCCTCTCCCCACTAGCGTTTGTCCCCTCCCCACAACGAAGGACATTAAGAAGCACTCCCGCAATAACGGAAGTTTCAGGTGGTGATCCACTACAATTTCTTCAAGCCAGGTTAACGTCCCTGCCTTCCTCTTTTCTCGTTTTTCTCCTCTCTCTCTCTCAATTCATAAGCTAGTTGGGAACGCAGAAGCTCAAGTATTGCAGCACCACTTATTCGGCAAGTAGACTTTATATGTTTCACCAACAATTATCGGTTTGACCATTGCTGTTTGCATTTGGTTGGATGATGATGATGCTAACAACACTTCTTTTTTTTTTCACGAGGTCAGTTTTTGCTATCGCTTCTTTTGGCAACTACGCGGACGCATTCAAGTGATTAAATTTGTGAAACTGGCGTCATACCGCCCACCGACATTTTGTAGACTGCCTAAGGGTCTCCAGCCACACGTATCTCCGTGTGCACGCCGGGATCTCCCGCGCTTTGCTTACGTGCATTTTTGCACGGCGAATTTTGTTTTCTTAATTTTTCCGATGACCATATTCCCACGGCAACGAACAAATTTAACTTCCCCGGTGATTTCGTTATTGAGCAGTCCGACTACATCTCAGCTAATGGGGATGCGAGACACATAATTAGCGTCGCTAGCTGACCAGTGGAAAAATGCACTTGTCAAAGAAAGGTCTTTTAAATTCAGCTTTTTATTTTTAACTGATAGATAACGTTCGTTCATTTGCTTTGTATTTGTTCTCACCTATGACACGTAGCTCGCTGTAAGTGACTTCAGTGCGCGCCTGGCGGTAGTCTACCCGACAGCGGTACACCCCGGCGTCTTCGGCTTCGACGCGCGTCACTCGTAACAGTGCTGGCTCGTGGCTGGCCTCGAAGCTCATCCTGGCAGCAAGTTCTTCGTCCTCTTCACTGGGGAAGTGCCGCGCGCCTTGGAGAAGGCTGCCCCAGCGAGCGTCGACCGTGTAGACGGGAGTTGAAGAGTTGTCCTTGTACCACAGGATAAGCGCCACTGGTCGCTCTTCATTGCCGTCAGGGGTGATGTTGCACGGGAGCCAGGCGTCACCACCGGCCACGGCGGTCACTTCGACAGGAGCATTGCTTGACGCTGGAAAAAAATAATTAAGACTGTTGGGTTTCACTTCTCAAAACCACGATGCGAGTGTGTGTGAGGAAGAGAGAGAAATGGAGACGAAAGGCAGGAAGGTTAACCAAGTTCTAGTTCGGTTGCCTACCCTACACTTGGGTTGGGGGAAAGTGAGAATAATAGAAAGAATAGAGAAGAGTGAGGAATTGTAAGAAGGAGATGGATCAACACTCAGCTTGAAACTACACGACATGGTCTCGCGTTGTGATTTTGAGAGAGGCTGTTGTGAAGGGCTCCAGATATTTCGACCTTTCTGTTCTTTAACGTGTTCTTTAACGTACACTTAAATATTAGAACACTGGCATCTAGCATTTCAGTTCCATTTCAATGCGGTCACCGCTGTCGAGATAGGATCACGCCCACTGAAGGTCAGCAGCCAAGCGCGTCATGTTGCGAAACTTCAGAGCAATAAAACAAATACGAATGGTGAGACAAGTATTGTATAAGCAAGATACTTGCGTTCAAGTACCAAAATAATTAAGAACTATCAGCGCGTCAGGTGGCGGAACTGTTTTGTTTTCGCTGGCCTAGATCAGATGCACTACAATTGCTCCTAGTTACAGGGCACGGAATATTTCAATGAAGACAAGTGGCTATCAATCCGCTGCGAAGATCCCCGATGTCGGGGCTCAACTGTGAGTTGTCCAGAGGGCCCACGACGTGGCCATGAGACTTTGCGTCCCAATGTGAAAACGGCCCACTGCCCGTTGAGTCGTGCACCTCAGAACTGAAAATAAAGTTTCGCATTCATCTACTCATTTCAGTACACGGGGACTCTTATGGTGCTCTTGTTCTGAAATTCGCTGCTGTTGCTAAGCACGGCTTGTCATCTTAGATCTTGGCGCCAATAAAATGATGCCCCCCCCCCCGAAAATGCAGGAAAATGATGATGTATAGCACAATAACGATGACGTTAGTGACGATGACACCAAGAATAATCTGCCAAGGAAGAAGAAAACACTTCTGGCAAAGCACACACACACACACACACACACACACACACACCTTTCGAAACGTCCACCAATCTGTGTAAGGTAACATATCCCATGTCATGCAACGTTTGTTCTACAATGTGTTCCCGTTTGTTTGCTCGCATCAATACTTCACATACCAATAATATTGAAAAAAAAATATTATGCTGGTTCTTTTGTTCCAAACCTGCAAAAACTGTCTTGCTGAATTTCCATACTTCAATTATACACCCATCATTATTACACACTCATCGCTCTTTATACATCCTTAATGTTACATACGCGCATGCTTCCCTGATAAAAAAAAAAAAAATCGTACCCACTGCACGCTAGTCGCGCTCCTCTGGACTCCTAAATTAGTTTGACCTTCCATTCATTTTTTGGCGACCACACAGCCCTTTTTCCCAGAACATCCCTTATCTAATTGTGACTCGGAAAACTGTTGGAGTCAGTGAAAATTGGCGTCTTGGGCGAACTTTCACTCATGTTGCGGAAGTGGTGACGCCAGAGGCAGTGAAATGTCGTACGCACTAACTATAACACTGCCTCGCGCTCCTTGGTTTGAGTAAACATCCGCAAATACTAGCGAGCAACTTCTAGTCTGGTCAAAGAAGCAAATCTGGTTCACTGACGCTTTTTTTTTTTTCGTCTTTCTTCCAGAAATATCGTGTTGATGTGGAGATGAGCCTCTTTTTCGCTCCTCTTTCCTATCCCACAATTCTCATCGGTCTGGTGGCTTCCGTAGTTTCCTCAACCTCGTGCTGATTTATGAATAGGCTGCAGCCCGTGCTGACAGGCAGCCAGCACGCTCCTATTTACGAGCGGGCGGAATACCACGCACAGTACCGCATAAACCCGTGTAAGAGCCACACGTTTTTTTTTTTTCAGAAGAGTTGTTATTGTTTTCTTTATGTCGTTACGAGTTCACGTAAACTGTCATCCTTGTGAATGACCTCTATCGTTCATGAGCGTGTGGTGCAATAACTTCTGCTTCGCCCCGCGGTCATGTGCACTCGCCTAGAGCTTCTTCGCTGAGCCGATACGTACAGCATGAGATGCAGTAGGTTGGATGGGCGAAAAAATTAGCACCGAAAGACAGAACGGATAATGGGGAGAAGAACTCTTGAGCAGATATTTCTTGGCGAGGCGGGACTCAAACCTGCTTCTCCACAATCTGAAGGCGTGAATCGTAACCACTCAGTTATTCAGGCACGATATCGAGACAAAAAACATAGCCTTGTATAGTAGAGCATAGTTTAGTACGGCAAAGAGGTGGGAAAGGAAAGGGGGGTGAGGAGGAGAGAACCAATGAAATAAAAAAATGTAGAAAGAGATAGAAAGGAAAGTGAAGCGAGAAAAAGAGAGACAGGGGGTGTTTGAATAGGAAGGAAGAGGCAGAAAGATAAAAAGAGCGAGAAAGAGAAATACATTGATATAGAGTACAAAGAGAAATAGCAACACAGGCAAAATAGGCACACCAAAATAGAGGGAAAGAAACAAATCAGAATGTCTTATGAAAGCAAGGCAGAGAAAAACTTGGCAGGCGTTAGAGCTCCACCTTCAAAAGTAGATTGCGATAGCGTAATCGGACCCTGTTCACATCGGCGTCTGACTTGCTAGCCTAGTTTCGCTTCTCGGAGGACACCAAAACCATGAGGCATGGTTATCGTAACATGGGCCCTTTCAAACTATCCTAGAATGTATTCTACAAGTCCAGTTGCGAAGTGATCACACTAGATAAATATTCCTTTTGAAAGTTAGCGATGTACCCCCTACGCGTATGTAAAGAAACACGTGCCTCAGCGCATCTAGACACATATGTTGGATGCCATTGGTGGTAATGATTATCATTCGTGCCTGTGTGCTTTAAATTTAGCGGGTCTTTAAACGTGCCACTCATTGCGTAGTTTGCATGCTTGGACACCTGTGTTTGCGTGAATCGGCCACGCAAATTCACGTGTGTTAATTAGTCGCAATTCCCACGCAATTCACGTGTGGTACCACGCAATTCACGTGTGTTACTTACATTAGAGAAAGAAAAGATAGCGGAGTCATAAGATGTATCTGATCTGAAACTGTTATTTCATGGTGGGGATATCGCACCCTCGTGAAGGGCTTGTAACTTTCTCTCTATTGTAACTTTCCCTCTACATAAATCACACAGGACACTTTTAAGATCCTGCAACGGACAGTGCGGGTGGTAGTGTACACATCACTAACTTAATAGTTAAGCCGTAACAGCTTCATAGCTACCAGATATCACTGTAAAAATAAAACGAAGTACTTTGGTAAGCCTCTGCTTATTACTCTTATTTGATAATGTTAGTAAGTAGTTAGCTGTGGAGAAATTGTGGGAAGTCATTGAATATCAAAAAATTGATCAAGAAATTCCTCTTTTCCAAATAAACAGGCAGACACAGATCTTGCTTTGACTCCTGATATTGAAACTGTGATCTGTAAAGCAAAATGCAATTATATCCATCTGCTGCTGCTTACAGCATACAACTTACGTGATTTTAAGACGTGCTGCTTACTCTATTATGAGTAGTTCCCGTTGCAGGTAACATGCTCCAACATTTTCTAATTGAAGTACTTTCTTCGCTCAACAACCAGATGTCTGGATTGTTACTTGTGGTATACGGAAACGGTATGACATAATGTACGTACCACGATAAATTCGTAATATGCAAAGTAGCCCGCACATTATTGTAGGTGCCCCACATTACATGGCTGCCAGGTTAATTATGCGAATCTTGTACTTTATAATTACTTGTTGGCAACCACCTCGCATAACGTTCTCATGGTCTCAGTGACGTTAAGGTTAAGGCACGTGCTCATGCACTAACGAATAAATAAGGAACATTTATTCTGATGAAGGAATAAGGAACATACATTTCCGATGGAGGCGGAAATGTTGTAGGCCCGTGCGCTCAGATTTGGGTGCACGTTAAAGAACCGTAGGTTGTCGAAATTTCCGGAGCCCTCCACTACGGCGTCTCTCATAATCATATGGTGGTTTTGGGACGTTAAACCCCACAAATCAATCAATCCATTATATATATATATATATATATATATATATATATATATATATATGTGTGTGTGTGTGTGTGTGTGTGTGTGTGTGTGTGTGTGTGTGTGTGTGCGTGTGTGTGTGTGTGTGTGTGTGTGTGTGAATTTTTCAGCAGCTGTTAGGAGAGTATATATATGCCTATGCTGACCGTGCATGATTACGTAAATATCTCCAAAGCCACTGGTATTTTAATATAGCTGGAGTGGCGGTAAACTTGATACATCACTCTTGTGCATGCCATATTTTTATTAGATTTTGTCAAGGTACTGGACGCCTTGAGACAGCTTACACAACTCCCAGTATTGTGCAGATAATCGCATAGTTTACTACAAAGTTTACTAAAAAGAACCATGGTAACGGGATCCATTAGAGGCCATGGAGATTATCAGTGGTGCATAGATATACCTACTCTTCGCTCTTGCGACTTTTTACATACTTGTGGTTCTTTTATTGCTCTGTTTTCGCTATTGATTCGAATAGAGAAATCGATTGTTGTGACCCTCGTGAGCTGATTTGAAGGGGTCAGATTGAGGAGGGTCAGGGCGGTGAAGTGCGATCACTGAAACTTTTCTGAACTTCGTCTTGCGAGAAAACAGCTGTAGCTCACATGGAGCCGATATAACAATGCTTAGGAAAATCCTTGTATACTACCCACTATTCTCTTGCGAGCTGAAGTGTCATGCGTTGTAGCGGCCATAGCTAGATACCATCCACTTAATGAACGTTTCAAGTGGCAGAGATGGTGCAGCCTTACAGGAGCGTTCTGTGCCCTATATGCATTCGAGAGTACTCTGTCAATAGTCATGCGAAACGTTACAAAAATGATCTTCACCCGAGAGTATTAGCCCCAAAATAACTCCCGTACTCGACGCCATCAACCAAGCAAGACCGTGTTGTTGTTCACATGCCTTTATTTACATTTTATGCACTTGGTGGGCTGAGCTGAAGAACTTGACGCGTTCATCTGATTTAATAGAGCGTATTACTCATAGAATTGGATTGTATCGACTGCAACTCTGACAGCGCTGCGTTGCAGTAATCCCGTGCTATCACGGCACGCTTTTAACCAAGCAGTGAGAAGCGCTACAACAATGGCTGTCGAGTCAGCTAAGACGAATCCTGGTTTCTTCTATCCCGCAGTTTTTTGGTGTAACCTTCGTGGCTCAATGTGAAACATGGAACTCTTTATTTGATTTACTTTCAGTCTGGTGACCACAGAGCTCTCCCCACCAGACACGCTGACACCCTACGGAACAATATCCCTTTCCGGCGAACCGCGAAACCGGGCCCTGACCGCACACCTGGTCCTTATCGCGGCAACTACAGCCGTGCGAAACAAATGACCGTTGTTAATGAAAGAGCCGCGCTACAACGAAAAGCAGATAAGAAACTACAGTGACTGAACCCAATGCATTACATGAGGCGGAACATGTAATTATGGCGGATCTTCCAGTGTGTCGTTTTCGCGGTCATGGTATACGTGTTATAAAAACAAAGTTAAAAGATGGGTCAGTTTCCTTGAATTATCTTTTTCATGCTTCCGTTATGTTAGCTATATTTGGACGACTATACTCCACAACAAATAGGTCCAAGCTATTAAGCAATTATCTTCATTTCCAGATATACAGCAAACAATCTTGCTGAGAGAGTTGAATTCCTCAAGCACGAATACGAGCTAGATTTCCTGAAAAGCGAACGAACATCCACATTACCGGCACCATGCAGAGATACTTACCGTAATGTTATGGCCAAAATATTGCAAGTTTTGCCAACTTTTTTTTATTTACTCGTACGTGGCGTTGGAACGTCTTATTCGCCTTTGCGATGATGAAACAAATCTTTATATTTTATAACGTTTCCGGTAATCGTGCATTCTGTTCGTTCGACACACACACACACACACACACACACACACACGCGCACACGCACACACACGCACACACACACACACACACACACACGCACGCACACACACACACACACACACACGCACGCACGCACACACACACACACACACACACACACGAAATATGGGGTCTAAATCACAAGAGTGATGGTTGGCCTCTAAGCAATTTTTACCAAAGTTTCCGTCGCCTTTGAGTTTTGCCCTTCATAAATGTTATTTAAGTTCGCAGGTAAATAAATACTGGTGGAGAGTAAAAAAAATTGTCAAGTCTCAGTATTCATAGCGCTAAAAGTTCGTGGCTGCATGCTTCTATTTCTTTTTTTGCTATTAATGGCCTCATCATGCAAGGTTATGAAAGAAAAGAAAAATTATGGACCATCTCCCCGAAGAGAACCCTGATGGGATGCGATGCATAAGCGGTGCGCACGGTGTTGACCCGGTTGAAACGGGCGTCGATGCGAGTGCTGGAAGAGCGGTTTGAAGCAAAACTCGGTGTAGCGTTCACCTAAGTAGGCATTTGCTCGAAATACAAAAACACAGGAGAAGAATTGGGTTTTCTTTAAGGTTCATCGCAGATAAACGAGCCGAAAGAGGATTTCCACTCGACGTGTTGTCGAGCGTTGTGGACGGTGTAGTGTGGGGAAGTGAGACATGAGTGTGTTTCGAGCGGGGGGAAGAGCCGGCAGCTTGGGGCGCTGCGGCGAGCATGCTGCAGGAGAGGGAGAGAACGACGTCAGCGCACCTGTGAGGGAAACTTGCAAGGAGAGCATGGCGTCAACGCGCAGCTGTGGCGTGGCCTACTTCGCACCGCTCCAGCACTTGTGGCGAGGAAAACGCGTTGCGGCGTGTTCGTACGGACGCAAGTACGTGCGTCATTACGCATGTGAGTCAAAGAGTGGCTTCGCATCTAACAATCGGCCGAAGCCAGTAACAGCAAGCATTGCACCCAGCGCATTCAAATTGCAGTTAATATAACCTAATGCGATAGTGGTGACCTTAAACATATATTCAACTAAATAAAGAAATACGTGTAGTAGGGTCACACTAGCTTCAGTAACTTCGTCTAAATAGCTGACATGAAATGCGGCAATATAGGATAAACACACATACGTTAATCTTAAAGACATGATACAAACATTCCCCTTCTGTGAAACTTTTAAGACAATCCAAAAAAAAACATCTGTGACTTGTTCACAAACCATATTGTACGGTTTGTTGAGTATGTTTCAAACAACACTTTAATAAAGTGTTGCATAGAGGAACTGCACAGCATGAAATGTTAACACACGAAATCACCCAATTGGGATGAATTTGGCGTACTTTGCAACGTTCGAAATGTGTCTCGAAATTAATTATTTATCAGGGCCATTTATTTATTTCTTGTGAGGCATCGAATGTCAACCTGCGGATTCGTCAGCGTGGTGAAATTATCTGCAGGACTGGGTTCAGAAAACAAAAAATAATGAAAAAAAATTGAAAAAGCTCGCGCCTATACCTGTAGAAAACACTTTTTTTTTTCCTTTGTTCACGCAGCAACGCTAGAGGCATTACCCAATAATCTTTATGACGTCATTTTGACATAAATAGCACTGAAAAACTCATAAGATTTTTTGTAAGTTGCCAGAAAAGCCGTTTTTTTTTTGTACCGAAGATTGTGGAAATAGTAATAGCATTGTCTTTTAATACTTTTTTTTCTAGTGATGAAACTCTCGCGAACGTTTTATATAGGGACAAAAGTGGTCACCAGAAATGCCACCGTAAGCAGGAGGGCATCTATCAGCCGCACTTGGCAGGGCTGTAGCGCATCCGCGGAAGCGTTTCCCAACAAAAACCCTTCTTTATATATTTTTGTTCTCCGTGTTTTCGCTAACAAATCATAGCAGCTATTAGTATTGCCAAAGTGGCCCATGATACGCGTTGTCAAATTGCCTAAGTCCTTGATTTCTGGCAATTTTCTAACTTTCTCAATTTTACCTTCTAAATTTCTCAGTTGCTGCATAGTTGCTTTCGGGCTTAAACCAAACGCTGTGACTGGTTCAAGATGACTGAAATGTAACATAGTTGGCGCTAGAGATTGTGGAGCAGCCGTGGTCTGGCTGCACGTAACGTTTTTTTTTTCTTGGTAAAAAAAAAACTGGCAATCGTCGAAAATTCCTAACTGCCATGAGCACAGGCACATATATTATTCAAATTCGCATTTCATAAACTGAGCTTGAACGTTGGGAGATCGAGTGAACGACACAACAAAAATCACTGAAAAAATTTATGCCTCTGGTTTCTTCCCTCCTTTGGCCATGCAGTATAAACGACGTACGCAAGCACGAAACAGTTTGTTTTGCTCACGCGTAAAAAAATGCAGACAGCACTTAACAAAAAACTGCACAATTTCTGCCATAGTTCTCACTAAATGTGCTCCACAGCCAACACTGGCACAGGCTGTTTTGTCCACGATACACATTTCCACATGTTCTTCCACAATTTGCAAGAGCCGCATTAATTTTTCTAATGGCACTTGCAAAAATTCTCTTGACTTGATTCGAGTCAATGCAGTTGGCTCTCAGGACTTTCTTGTGAGTGTTTGGAGGCAGTCTTTTCGGCTTAGTTTAGCAAATGTTTTTGGCTACATAGCCACCCAGGTAATCCAAAATGCAGTTCTTCGTTGACTCGCGATGAATTAATTATGTCTTGCATGAATTCAGCAAGCTCCAGCAGTATGTTGTCAAAAAGAACTTTCAAGGTATGAATCTGAAATATATTTCACAATATCACAATGGCCAGAGTGAGAAATTTAAAAAATAACCTAATATGAAAAGCCGAATAAAAGTTTGTGCTATATCAGACGACCAGACGTGAATGTCATCAGCATCAAAAGGCTAGACGTAACTCAGCACGTTTACGAAGGACAAGCACCCTACAAGCAGCGTTGGTAGGTGCTATTCAAATGTTTATTTGATTAATAGGGGGTTCTCTATGTCGAAAGAGATCTTGCCCTTTCCAGAGGAGACGCGAAGCATTCTCTTCAACCGAGGCTCTCTGTGCTGCACGCGAACACTGCTTTGGTTTGGAGAGGCAAGAAGGCAAACCTTCGAAAATCCTTAGTACGGCGTCTTCCACCAGTCTCGGTCACTCTAAAGGCAGCGAAACGATAATACGTTCACTGTGCACATGTCCGCACGTACAATGTCACTGGCGTCGAAATGTTTTTCACACACGCAAGCGTTCTTTGAGGCCAACGAAAATCTGACAGTCTCTGGTCGCGGGATTGCACGTTTCCACCTGTCGCGTTGTTCTGCGTTGGCTAAGAAACAGAACAGAGAAAAGTTTTCGACAGTGCCCTGGTATTCAAAGCGACAGCCCGGCACGCAGCAGGTGGTCATCACAGTCAACACGATGCAACCCCAAAAAGCGAAAAAAATGAGGGCGATCTGCACGACCACCACCACTCCGATAATGGCGGCCAGTGAAGCAGCCGGCCGAGCCGGCTTTTTCCTTTCCTTCATGCTCGCTCCTCTATATACGCCAGCGCCATGGCGCGGAAAGTGCGGGCGGCGTATGACGCTCTCTTATTGAGTGACGCGGGAGTTTCATGACCAAAAAAAGTATTAAACATTATGGTAATAGCAAACAATTCTGCATAAAGGTTATCGAACGAGGGTGCGTTAAAATCCAGTTTTATTTCCTTGAAGTTCCCTTTAGTATAAAATTGCTAGGTCATGAATCCACTACAGCTACACTGGCGTATTTCCACGCGAATATGATGTTGTAAAATATACTCTCACATACGGCAAAGAAAGTTATTGCGAGAGAAAGAATTCGTCAGCGTGAGTCGAACCTATGACCTCTCGCTCCATAGCGCGAGGCATGAAGTGACTCGCGCCACAGACTGTACGTTTTTCAGCGTACTAACGGCGAGCTATTCATATTGATTTCTATGCATCATTGGCGGTACTTAAAGTTCGCGACACTTTGTGTTCTCGTTATTACTAGCGAGATGGCACGAATGGCTCGAAGGGTTAAAGCCCCACACCAACGTTACTAGGACCTGGTTCTAGTAACTTTGCCCCACACAGCCTCTACAGGGCGCCCCTCATGCGCGTGCTGTTATCTCTTGATTGGATCAGTTTGTACGTGTTGTGCTTTCCATGCAACTTTAAGAAGTGAGTGAGAGCCCAAAGATCACTTCATTGGCTGCAGCTGCCACGAGTGCGAAAGAAAGGCGCTGCTCTCACTGAAGGAAGTAACAGCTGTGGCACTCGTTTGTTCTCGCTCATCCTGTGTATACTTGGCGTTCGTTCAGCGCGTCCTTCTTTCTATTTCAGCATGGCTTCCGAGATTGCCAGCGCACGGTGGGGTTCTCTCCGGCCGTTCCAATTGCCGCAATCCCCAGAAAAATGAGCGAGTATCACCACACACATTCGGCTACAGCTAGGGGGCGCGTTTAAGATGGGTTCCAGGAGTGGCGGAGACCACGGCAGAAAGCAGAGCACGTTGGATTTCAGCATGCGCATAATTATTTTCTCGCGTGTGAGAAAAATTACCGACAAATCTTCTGACTGCTCTGAAGCACATATTTTTTCTGTTGCTGCTTTCATTTTGTCCAATTGGTGAATTTTTGTCCAATTGGTGAATTTTAACTACTCTAATATGGGCGGTGCCAATCTACAGCAAAATAAAAACCCCATTTGAAAATAAAACGCCACAACATTCAGTTTGCTTCTCGCACTCCTTGACCCGACGTTTCCAAATGAATGCTAAGTTGTAAAAAGCGCGAAACCATTTTTTTTTCTCGCCACATAGAAGCTTAGCCAACAGCGCAGCAGTCGTTTGCACCGAAAGAAAGAGCGCTGTGGTGCGGAGAAAAGAGCGGGCCACGCCCACCTCCGGAAACACGCGCTCTCCGTGCGATTGGGACGGCCGGAGAGAAACCCGCCGCGCGCTCGCAATCTCGGACGACATGGTTTGAGCCGCGCACTTCAGGTGTTGGGCTGTGACCTGTCACAGTGGTTTGTTCAAGCTCGTATTAGTGCTTTGTTTTGCTTGTGAAGTACGCTGCGAATTTCGAGCTGCTTGCTGGTCTTCGCGCGGCATTACAATTTGTTCCCTTAACACTCATTGCTACGCCTGTGGGATGAAACAAAGCTCAGAACACAGAACTACCTCTGTGAAGTCACGTTTCACTTTCTAGCAACACCGATTCCTATCAGAGAGGGATAAGCCATGCTTTTTCAGTTGTCAATGCACTTTCGAGAATACTTCTTTCGAAAATGTAATTTCACATATCAGCAAGCATTTGACATGGCTGTCAGGTACAAACAGTTATGTCGAAGCGTTTAAAAAGAGGCTTCAGGGAAGCCACCAAAAGTGTAGTTTTGTAGGAAAAAGCAAAACAATAGCAATTCCCGTCACCGATGCCAGATGGTACTGTCAAGGCATACCACTGTGTTCCAATTTTTTTTTAAAATTGATAATAAAAAGAAGCAAACAATCACTTAGTCGTTATGTCGAATTTCTTTACTATGAAACGTTTCGCTGTGAAGTTCGAAAAACATGGGCCAGTTCAGCTGCACGTATACGCATAAAACATAAGCTTTAAGCAATGTCTTACAAGATAACAATCGAAGCTTTTTTTCCTTGCTAAACTATGAAACAGGAAATGAAAGTACTGAATGCTATTCACCTTAGAAGAATGATTATCTTCCAAATTAAAATGATCCTATGAAGCACGGTCTCTTCCCTCTCTGCTCTCTATCTTCCATCTCCCTCATCCCCCTCCCATGCGTAGGATAGCAAACCGGCTGCCTATAGGCTGGTTGACCTCCCTGCCGTTCTTTTCTGTGTATTTTCCTTCCTTCCTTTCAAAAGTTAAGGTACCTTCTTAATCACTTAAGCACGTACATCCTAGTGTCAGATGTCACCATATAGACAAAATATTACGCATCAAATGCCGAATAGTTTATTACTATGCAGTGGGAACTTTACAAACATTAGTGGTCTCACGTCACTCTTCTACATATTGATTAACTCTAAACAAGACAACTAATTTCTAGCAATTGTGTCTTGGTCCATATTTCGCAAATGCTTTCTGAACACTTCATCTTCGAATACCGGTATACAGCATTTTTTCACGAAATAAGTAAAGAAACCAAACTCAACTTCTTGAAATCAAGCTACATATTTAAATGACGGCGGCATTATACAGCCTTCTGTATGTATGTGTGCGTGTGTGTGTGTTTGCGTGTGCGTGTTGGTGCGCCCATTTCATGGGTGTGCCACCGTTTTTTTCCATTCTGTCTTCCTTTGCAGCCTCCTGAGTGCGCGAACAAAAATATGATCTCCCTTTCCTGTCAAGTCCTTTCATATTTCCCAAACCGCACTTTTTGTTCCTCTCTTTCTATATAGACCAGAAATTGGGGACTTCTAGGAACCAGGTTGTTTGGAAAGAGACCACTCTCATATACGAAGTCTTGCTGGCTTTTTGTCACTTCCCCAATTTTCGAAGGTTCGTATTCAATATTACAGGCAAAATTTAGCAATAACCGAGGCCAAGGAATTGTGGCGACAAGAATACTACAACAACAAGTTGTCAATATTATCTTTTTTGAGAATAAATGCAGTTTCTCGTACACAACTCATGGACACATGAGCAAATGCTACTTCTAGAATCTCTGGAAGATGATCAGTGCAGCTGTAAAATCCGTTGTAGTATATAACTGCCAGTAAGCAGACTAACTTAGACCCCATTACAGATACCTATTATCAAGAATGGGACATTTAGAAAGGCAGCCCGACAACGGCAAACCATGAGAAAAAGTCGTAGCCCACATGGTGGCTCTGAAGCGAGACCAGCATGTGATCTCGGTAACACAAGTACAGAATCACAAACACAAGGCTAGACAAGAACAGTTAAAAAAACTAGCGTTTATACATTTTCAAAATACTATTTTTCAGAGCGAGAGAAAAGTGGAAGCGATATATCAAGGCTTCAAGGTGCGAAGGGCTGCTCTAAGAAAGGGGCGCCTTAAAAAACAGATGATATAAATGCGAGGTTTCATCAGGCCATTAATCACAATGCTATCTGGCTTCACTTTTTTATCGAAATGTGTTATTCCTTGACGTCTACCTTTGTGCCGAAGGAATACAAATAGGCCAGCTCAAATTTGCTCCCGTTCTTCTCGTAACGATGTTGATATATACACGAAAGGCTGTGCAATATAATGACACAAATCGGCACAGGCGGAGGTAAATTTACCACAGGCTATGGCTGTAATTTTTCTTTATTTATTTCACACCACGTCCAGGAATTTTAAACTGATTTTCTTATTTTCAGCCGTTGTGATGGACGAGTCCTTATAATGTAAGGAATTAAAAAAAAAACCGATACCACAGGCTGCTAGCCTGCCCGGAAACATTACAGAAGTGCGTCAAAGTCGAGAATATATGGTGCAAGAAATAGACTAATAGACTAATAAGCAGTCACTCCTTCAATTTTCTTATTAGTTAAAAAGTAATTCAAAGTGCAAGGCATTCTTATGACCAGGAGCTTGTTATTGAAATTTTGAATTGACTACGTTTAAAGAGAATCGCCGATGCTATTTTAATATATATATATATATATATATATATATATATATATATATATATATATATATATATATATATATATATATATATATATATATATATATATAAAATCGGCACTGCGATTGATATCGGAAAAAATTAAATGACTTCTCTAAAGGCTGTAATAAAAGACAGTTAATTTCCGCTGAGCATTGTTACTAACCATTGTTTGTTCTTTGAGTAAATATGGGTTTGCATAGCATGATTATAAAGGCAATTTGTCCCAATTACTCCATGAATAAAAACTTAAACAGTTCAACAAGGAAGCAACTATGTCTCGTATAAGTGAGAGGCGGCCAAATGATGACTATGTGAATCTAGAACGTCTAACTATAGGGGACAAAGGGCGCATTTTGTATCCACTATTAGCAGAGCAGGGAAGAATTTCTTTTCATCTCTCTTTCTACTTTTCCTTGCAAGAGCACCCTTAGTTAAAAATCGATGGGCCTAGAAATACGTGCGGGTACCCCTCTCATCTCTGCGAGAACGAAACGAATTTTTCAGCAACTGCTATTCTCCACCTATTTTTCACTAGAAATAAATATATTGACCTCGTCACATCGAAGAAGGGTTCCTTTGCAACAGCAAGAAACTCCGGGGGAAAAAACGGGTGAATAGAACCTTGTGAGTGTGTTGCGCTGAGCACCGAGGAGCAGAAATTGAGAAAGCCTGCATTTTGATTCGGTGCCGCCGCGCGGCTGACAACCATCTCCTTGTGAAAATACGCTGTCATTTGAATTTCACTTGCGCGCGAGAAGAGCACGTCTTATAGAAACGGAGCTGTTTCTATTAGTACGGCCGCTTGCCTCAAGTGCAGAGCGTTTCTTTTTTATAAACCGTTCCTGTACTGCGTTTAGATACATTACTTCAAGCATCATTAAACTTCCGAGTGGTTCGCTCTGTGTTAAAGTGAGCGTCAGCTGGTGAAAATATTAATGCTGCGGCATCCTGAAGTTGGAACGTTACATGCGAGAGTGTAAGGTTGAGTGAGCTTATAAAAGATTGTCCGGTGTAAGTTATACACAATAACAATTCATAAATCTAACAGACAATTAAGCCAATTAAAGCAGAAGGGAGAATATGTCTGGCTTTCTAACTGTATTGTATTATTCTCACTTAACTTGAAATGAACTAAAGTGATCCAAATATGACCGTTTGCATGACCCTAACAAAGAACGATGTTCTACCGTTTAAGCTAAGACGGAAGCTGCTCTCTCGTTGTCAGTAGTCCCGTTGATAAGGTGGCAATCACCCGGCTAATTCCAATTGCTAATCAATTGGTCCCCCGGAATGCACAACGAAAGCACGGACAATTTAGCGTTGATACTTTCGGCGCGTCCAAAAAACAAGGTGAAGCCGAGATTTGATAACAAAACCAAAACTATGTACAAAACAATTGCGTATATATGCTTGATAGTAATCAAATACAATATGACACCAATTACAACGTACTTCAATACATTCAAAAGAAAGGACACAAACAAGAAGCGCTACACAGTTCAATCTTATGCATTAACCAACACACTTATAGACTAACATGTTCGTCAAGTGTATTCAGTCCAAATTTCTCGAAACAAACTTTGAATGCTTTTTGTCAAGGAAACAATCACTCAAAGTCCAGTGCCGGTTATCGTCCCACTGCACCCGAGGTTTCTCTTCCAAGAAACTCGAGCGTCGTCAACTGACCGTCCTTCAATAACAAAAGTTCTTTGCCGGTAACACATCGGTTACTCACGCGCTGCTACTGCAGGTCACGTCTTCAGCCACGGGCGGTAACACTGACTTCATCTACCGCTTTGTCATTGTTCAACAAGCCTTCGACTGCTTGCGGATAACATTCTTCATCTCCTCATCGCCACCCTCCGGTATGCGTTCTGCCTGGGTTAAATGACTCTTGAGAAGAGAAAGAAGCCAATTGATTTCTCGAAGTTTCCAGGCGTACCGCACAGCCAAAGGTGGGGAAAAGGGGCACATTCCTCTCGCCGGTTCCGCGTCCCGCGACTCAAATATGCAGCCCCACGCCCCTTCTAGATGTTTCTACAATCTTCTCGGCGTATTCGGAGGAGGTTGGTCGGCGTGGCAGCGGCTCTTTCGAGAAGAGGCGCGCTTGCAGCGTTTTTTGATGCTTGTTTCTTCGTTGCGGCGGCTCTTGTCGCGTCCGAATGTCGAGCGGTATTGTCGCATCAGTTAGAAATCGGAACGCGCTCTTCCTTGAGCACTCGTCTGTGACACTCGTTCCCTTTTCCGTGGGATGCCTAATTGCCTGTTATTTTATTAGCTCTATATAACACAGAAAATGAGCTCGTACAGAAAGCAGAAAATTGTGGTGTCACAATAATCACGAAGCTTGCATCAAATTCCAGCATAATTCAAAGTAAGCATAAGCTCTTTATGCTATGCAACATCAATTTCCGGAATGAGGTGTACAACAAAAACGTGCTTGAATATCAAAAGCGAATGACACCACCTAACAGCAGTATCAATAAGGTAAAAGGAAATGCAAAGGAAATGCAGGAAGGTTAATGAGGTCCCTGATCAAAAAAGTAGGAGGGAGGAAAGAAATGTAAAAAAGGAAGAAGGAGAGAAAAGACAACTGATACGCTCGCACGCAAAGCCGCGTCCACCACGTATGCCCATATAGAATTTCAAACTGCAAGCTGCTACAGGACATGGTTCCGCCACGACAGCAGTACTTACCGGTGCGTGAATGAAATGCTCGACCGTGAGCGTGAATGACACATTCACGCAATACGGGAATCCGTGTTGGCTGTTATTGCCGGGAAAACATCCTACGGATGGTGCGTCAAATACAAAGCAAATCATACTGATTCGCGCCACATGGGATGGTGAAGGCTGGATGGCACGAGAAGATATCATGTCCCGCTGTTGTTTTCGATTCTCCCGTTCGTTACCTACAGGGGCGCAGCGAAGCGTTAGTCACAAATGGTACTGTAAACATAAGACAACGGCAAGACTTCCACGCGTAGACGGGAAATTGCCTGCGTTGCTCGTAAGCTCTGCCGTCTCGGTCTCCTGGTATCATCGGAAGCGACGACCCGATGAGTTCTTTTCCGCTCTCGCAATCAGATATGCCTAGGCACGTGCAACGAGGCATTAACGAGTTCGGAGCTTGTGTACTCTGATATGCGGATCGAGACGCAGGGAACTCGAAAGATGCGTGGTCTCCTCAGTGGCAGTGTTTTCGCACGCGGCTCCGGATAGTACATGTTTTTTTTTTCTTCCCTTTTTCTGTCTTTCTATTATTCGCAAACTTTATTACGCGCAGCATTCCAAGGAAAGTCCTAAACCCAGTGGGCGGCAATAAAAAACAACGCTGGAAAAAAATAATGAGAAAAATCGTCAGACCAAGGGGATCATTTCGCCTTTCGCGACCTGCTAGTACTGTCCAAACATTGATGTGATGAGATCATTAGAGCTTGACTGAACTAATTAAACTGTAACCATAGAGTTTCCTAAGATTAACTAGAGGGGGCTTAGGACTGTGATCATTCAGTGACCATGGGGATTATGGGTATATGACATGGATTCCCATTTAATCTTCGTGCTAGCGGGTATAAGGAACACACTTGTGGCTTCGTTTATTGTTGCGTTTTGGTTTCCTTTAGAATCAAAGAACAAACCGTTTTTCGCTTCGTGAACCGATTTGAAGTGGTAAGCCTAAACCATTATGAGGGTAAAGCGTAAATGCCGGACATTTGCCGAGTGTTGTTTCGTTATAAAGCAGCTTCAAGCCACGCGAAGCGAGAAGGAACGTAAAGTACGAAGACTAGGCAAACCCATGTCATAACCACAATTACCATGCTCGCTAAAGCGCCATGCGTTTCAGCTCCCTTAGAGACTAGTTCCCTCTAGTGTATGCTTGGAAAACTATCTATGACAGTAGCGATATCTCCTCCAGCTTTGGAAAACAGGCGGGTTTTGTTGTTTCCTAATTTTTCATTTCGCCTGAAACTTAGTTAGTGCTGCCTTCGGCAAGAGTTTTTCGGAGATAAATGAGCAAAATATATGACGAAAACCAATAACCAGATTATATGTCAACAATGACAGCGATGAAGTGTCTTGCAATTTTTTATCAATAAACGCAGCGAACATTATGCAGGCCTAAGCAGGACAACTAAAAAGAAGTATTAAACAGGTATAAGAAAAATAAAAAAAACGTGACAACCTGATATTGGGCAGTGTATGCGGAAAGGAATAGAATTCGCAACGACTTTCTTGAAACTAAAATTATCACGTTAATGTTTTTCTGTGCCACAAGTCTCGAGTGTTAATTCTAAGATGCCAATACAGTAGATTTAGAGGCGTATAAAAATCAAGCCCAATAATCACCTTATAGTTAATGAGCAATGGAGAAAAGAGTGTCTGAAAATCCTTGCGTTATAGAAGCACTTCGTCGCTATGATAATATTTAGTTAAAACAACTAATCATTCAATGTCTTCCAGCTGCTCTGGATTATTAGCTATGGTCTCACGCTGGGGAGCACAAGGTCGCAAATTGGTTGGCCACAATGTGCAACTACTAACACATGACAGCGAAATAAAAAAGCAAAAGGAAATAGTCATGCAACCATTACGAATTTTGGTAGGAGATAAAGCGTACTAATCAATAATGGCTAACAGGGAGCCCTCAACCACGCCGGTGCTCACGGTGCAACACAGAATACCGAAACAGATAATTTTTTTTTCATACGCGAAGCAGCGTATTGTCGGGATTGTCCTTTGACCATCGTCGTAGCCACGCTAGCACTGGGAGCACCCACTAGATGGCTCTGTGGTAGAGCACTCGCTCCACTACGGCGCATGCTCTGGTATGAGGTGAGAGCGCTTGCGGCGCTGCGCAGCCCTGTATTACAAGATCATTTACTCCCCTCTCTCAAACACCAGACACAGTGTCGTATTTGAAAATTCCGTAAACAGGGGTTGTGTCGAGCCGGCGTTTCAACAAGTGGACTTGTCGAAGGAAGACGAGTCCCCTTTTCGGAACGTCGAGAACTCAACCCGTGTCTACGGATTTTTCATCGCAAGGTTCCATCTTCGCCTTCATACCGTTTCTTTTCGATTTGCACAGCGTATTAGTATCATTGAACACATGAGCATGAGTGCGGCTGAGGTTGGATCGCGAAGCTGCTGTGCGCGCAACCAAGAACATCTTGGGTGATGAACAAAGAGTTCCTCTTTACTGAACTTCAAGTCGACCCATGGCTTCTTCGCATACTGGTCAGGATTTTTTTGCGGGGAGATGTGTGTGAGTGTTTGTTTTTTTGTCACTGCATGGACGTATTTCCCGGTGCGTGCAAAGTAAGAGAACGTAACGTATGTGTAACCAGAGCTGATAAAGCGTGAAAGTAGATCAATACTTAAGATAAATGCCCTCCCTTGCTAAAATACTTGAAGTTGTTACAAACTTTAGTTTATGTTTAATTGAACATATTTTAATAACGGCAATATTTGTGGTTTAACGTCTCAAACATGCAATATGATTATAACAGACTCCGTAATGGTGGGCTCCGGTAATTTATACCATCTGGCATTCTCTAACGTGATCCTAAAATCTAAGTCCACGGGCATCGATCATTTTCACTTCCATTTAAAACGGTGCCGCCGTGGTTGGGTTGAACTTCGTTTAGAGGGAAGTTTATTGTCATGTGTTTGACCATGACAAATAATGAAGAAACCAGCACTAATATCTCTAAATTTGTTCAATTACTACAAGCACCAACGTATGTTCTTTCTCTAAAAAGGTATTCGTCTTAAAGTTATTTTGTTTCGAGCGCATGATGATTAATATGTGGGGTTTAACGTCCCAAAACCACCATATGATTATGAGAGACGCCGTAGCAGAGGGCTCGGAAAGTTTGACCACCTGGGGTTCTTTAACGTGCACCCATATCTGAGCGCACGGGCGTACAGCGTTCTCGCCTCCATCGAAAATGCAGCAGCCGCAGCCGGGATTCGATTCCACGACCTGCGCGTCAGCAGCCGAGTACCTTAGCCACTAGGCACTTCGGCGGGGCTGTTTCAAGCAGAAGTATTATGCAAGTAAATATAACGCAATACCACAGCTACGGGCCGCAAATCTGTGTTCACAATAGTTATCCACAAACAATAATAATAAACAGGCAGGCTGAGTTCTTTGTATTCTGTTTAAGCTTATCTTGAAAATAGCTGTAGCGTCTGTTAGTAACAATGTGGCGCACAGCACAAGGCTATATATATTTCTGGTGATGGTTTTCGAAGGAGCACTCAAACAATTACCAATTAGACAAGCCGGAAGCGCAACACCGTGGCTTAGAAAAGCTTAAATATTACATTCACATCCACACAGAATGGTCGTGCGACCGAAACTTAATGACGAGCAGAAACCGGCGTAACAAACAACAACAAATCATCTATAGACCCTGCTATGAAAGAGACGTGCGTCACGGTAACAGCCAAAGCTCAACGGCTTTCTATGTATGCTAGTGACACCTAAAAAGTGCACGTCATCGCTTAGAGAGCGAATTGGTGCTCACGCGTTTTGCAAGACGTGAGCGCCCGGCGAAATTGCAAGGTGCGTACATTGATGGGCACATCATTGCGTGTTTTCCTCAAGCGTACATTTTTTAGCCATCACAGCTGACGTTATAGTTAGGACGTAAATAAGACTTACCTCTTATAACGGCATTAGGTCTTTTTTTCTGTAATTTATCGTTTAGTTCTAGAATTCAAGTTCTTGCCCCGCCGTGGTGGTCTGTGGCTAAGGTACTCGGCTGCTGACCCCTAGGTCGCGTGATTGAATCCCTGCTGCAGCGGCTGCATTTCCGATGGAGGTGAAAATGTTGTAGGCCCGTGTGCTCAGATTTGGGTGCCCGTTAAAGAACCCCAGGTGGTCAAAATTTTCGGAGCCCTCCACTACGGCGTCTCTCATAATCAAATGGTGGTTTTGAGACGTTAAACCCCACATATCAATCATCATTAGATTTCAAGCTGTTCCTTTTTTTTCTCGCAAGCCTTTTCTTGCCCGCTGTTTTTATTATTCTATATGTAGTGTCTGAAACCACAAACATCAAAACCATTATAAGTCTATGTTGTTTGAAAGCGCTGCTTGGTGCATAAGCAAACAGATATGTTTTTACGCTCAAAAGCAGTGTGCAATCGTTGTGAAATGAAGCACGACCAGCGCCAAACAGTAGAAATTATATAGTACATGCCGTCCAGTCACCAAATAGCTTGAATTGAAAAGCACTTCCAAAGCGGAGCGCTGCCCGCATGTCAACTGGAATAACCTGACACGTAGGTTGACTGACTCACGTAGGGGGGCGTGATGAACAAAGACAATCGCTATCAACGTGCTTTCACCAAGCAGTACGTTAGCGTATGCCAATAACAGTGACCTTTTACTTTACTTTCATAGGCATAATGTGTTTTAGCTTGCTGTTTCCTCGCTTCATCACTGAATCCGTGAACCAGGCCACAAATCTAGCCAATGACTGGACCCAAAGCATTAGCGTGGTGCTTTCAAGTGCAACCGGGCGTGCAATTGGCAATTCGTTTCAACCTCGTTAAGTGTCTCCCTCCGTGTGACAATGGCACCGTTTCGAGCGCTACAGAAAAAAAAAAAGAGATTCGCGCTGGATGCCACGCTCATAGCGGAATGGGGGCAAATGAAATGAGCGCTTTCGGGTGACTGCTTTTTTGCCAGCCATCTACAGCTTCGACGATTAGTTTTCCAATTTGCTCCTGATAGAGCAGAGCTGAGAGGTTTCGTCGAGGTGCAAATGTTGGGCAATTGGGTGGCTTGTGCGGAAGAGAAATCGTAAGATATTAGCGAATGAAATCAGTAATGGAATAATGAAAAACCGCAAAATCAGTAAAAGGGTGAAACGGTGTCTTCGAACATAGGCACCGCCTTCAAGCTATCCATTAGCACCTAGAAAGAAAAAAAAAGGCATGAAAAACTTGAGGCTATATATCTAATCGTTTAAGAATTACAAACTGCACTGTGCGAAGAAATGTAGGAAAAGAAGTGAATGAGGATGGCCAAGCCTAACTATATGTCACTTTTGCTACACTGATGAAAATGAAGAAATGGATGGTAGAAGTAATGTACTTTGGTTCTAGTTGCGAGGTGAACGTCATTTAGAATAGGCAAGGGCCCTAGTGTGAAACTGCTCGTTCTAATGCGTTAGTACAAATATCGGCTGGTAAAAGGGATGATAAGAAAATCAGGGGGGTCATTCGGTATCATTTATTGCATTTATCGTTGATAACCTAAGTCAGGTGGCTTCCTTCAGTTTTTATCAGTAAATGTGGCGTGAAATGAGAATTTTCAACGAGTGTCAGTTGTTATGTTCTTTATGCCCATTCCTGTAAAATGAAGTGAAGCGTTATTTCCCTTTGTTTTACAAAGAAGAAATCTGGCGCCGATGACTGAAAAACTTGACCGAGGCTCTTTACAACTGAAGGTGCACTTTAGGTTGTCATAAAGAGTGATGTGCAAAACACAAGTCCCAATCAAATAAACATTGCTTAGTCGCTCATTACATACATTCAAGGACACATCGAAACGATCTTATCTCATTGTCGCTGCAACAGAAGCGACGCAATAACAAGCGTTATTGCCACGCCGTGGTGGTCTAGTGGCTAAGGTACTCGGCTGCTGACCCGCAGGTGGCGGGATCGTATCCCGGCTGCGGCGGCTGCATTTCCGATGGAGGCGGAAATGTTGTAGGCTCGTGTGCTCAGATTTGGGTACACGTTAAAGAACCCCAGGTGGTCGAAATTTTTGGAGCCCTTCACTACGGCGTCTCTCATAATCGTATGGTGATTTTAGGACGTTAAACCCCACATATCTATCATAACAAGTGTCAGGTCAGGAAACCTTTCAAGTTCGTAATACCCCCAGTTTCATATATGTGCTGTCAAAGGTTAACTAAACCAGCAAGCATCTTTCATGCCTTCAGTTTCAATTTTTTATTATATGATCACATTCAAGAGCTAGGTTGGGCGTAGACTAAAATGTTTTATTGATTGTTAAAGAAAGAACTAACAGTAATATTGTCCATCAAGCGATAAAGTTAGGTTTTTTCTGAAAGAAACCAAGGATAAACTTGGGCCAACGCTATTCGTTTGTAAGGGGACGTTTTTCCTATTTTATAAAAGTGATACATATTGAGTACAATATTACCGTTGGATTCGACAGAGCCCTTAATAAGACCACTCATGCAACGTAATCATTTTTTTGTGGAGGGGGGGGGGGAGTACGGCAAGGATTTAATTACGCTTACCCAAAATTTATTGTCTGCGCGAAAGCACTTTCACGGCCTTAAAACAAGAACTTGCAACGGATACGGTACCGTGCCTCTTAAATCCGAACAAACCCACGATTATTCACAGTGACGCTATATAGGGTATAGTCATGGTCTGGGAGCGGTACTCTTTCAGCGTGACAACTCGTGCACACGCGTCGTTGCTTACGCAAGTCGTGTTCCTACAGCTGCAGAAAAGAACTACACCATCATATAGCAGGGGTGCCTTGCTGTTGTTTGGGCAGGTCATAGACTTCGACCATATACCTTTACGGCTGTCCCTTTACAGTCGTTACTGACCACAACGCACTATGCTGGCTTTCATCGCTGAAAAACGGACCGGGTCGCCTCGGTCATTGGGTGCTTCGCTTGCTAGAGTACAATTTCGATGTCGCCTACAAATCTGGAAAGAAACACCAAGACGCTGATGGTCTATCACGCTGTCCTCTGTCCAGCGCAGGCAACTCACCCCCGCTGCTCCAGAACGACGCCGCCTCTCCAATGGCAACGCTAAGTTCACAATCATCCAGCATCCCATTCGTGCTCGTTTCACAACAACGCGTCGAGCCATATTGCCGCACCATGGTTGAACGCATGACCGGACCGGCTCTACTCCTCCTCCCAATGCCTGACTCCGTTGACAACTTACACAATTTAGGGTTCGCGGTGGCACTTTATACAGCTACGTTTACCACGTCGATTACAACAGGTGTGTACCCGTCATCCCACGTTCCCTACAACGTGAAGTTCTGGAAATTTTTCACGACGGTCCCACCATCAGTCATCTGTCGCAAAACTTACGACAAAATACGAAGTCGTTGCTCCTGCTCGCCTGGCCTCTCTTCAGCCGCCACTACGTACGTCACCTTGCGGGTGCATTGGCAACAGTGAAAATCACCCACAACTTCTCTGGCTGGCTTAATGCAACCGCTCACGTCTGCCGTATTTACTTGCTGCGCAACCACATAACATTTTGTTCCTGTTACACACACAAAAAAAACAATAATATAGATCGGGTACTAATTGACCGTAGCCGCGGCCTCGTATCACGAGAAAACCCGTTTTATTTCGTTTGGGACGCAACAAGGCTTTCCTTTGTGCCGTTCTTAGCTCCCGCGATATGACGCGTAAACAAACACGCCTGTTCTAAATAGCCGCTTAAAAGTTGCTCATCACAGCAATGGCACCAAGAGGTTCCCGAGAAAGAATTAGAAATCAGTTACACTCAGAATGGGATGCTTTAGGGCTAAAGTGTAACCTTGCTTAAACAACCCCTAGTGCAGTGGGTTTGGGCTTGGGAACCAGTTAAACAAACATTTCCATTTGGCATGCTATGTTTGTCTAACTAGAAGCAAACGTGTTGTCATCTACATTCCTTCCGATATTGGAGTACTAACACCGTTACGCTGCCCCGCCGCGGTGGTCTAGTGGCTAAGGTACTCGTCTGCTGACCCGCAGGTCGCGGGTTAAAATCCCGGCTGCGGCGGCTGCATTTCCGATGGAGGCGGAAATGTTGTAGGCCCGTGTGCTCAGATTTGGGTGCACGTTAAAGAACCCCAGGTGGTCGAAATTTCCGGAGCCCTCCACTACAGCGTCTCTCATAATCATAGGGTGGTTTTGGGACGTTAAACCCTACAAATCAATCAATTAACACCGTTACCCTGATTCTCTGGCAATTGCGCACTACAGTTTCAGGGATACGAAGCGTGGGCGTGCAGACCGTACTCTTCGATTCAATAGTTTACATGGGTTGGTGGTATAAATATGTTTGAATAGTAATATGAAATGCTGTCATAAACATTTCGATCACTCAAAATTCATACAAATCCAGTGCCCACGACACCTGTTATTGCCACAAGCGATTACTGCAAGACTCGATTCCTCAAAATTAAGAAGGATCTTAGAAAAAAAAAAGAACTTCATGAAATGCTTTTTTTGAAAAGCTCAATTTCATTGACTACCTTGAAATAGAAGTTTAATGCTACGGGAAGGCACACACATAAGTAAACAGATGGCGACTTTATGATGCGTAGAAAACAACAATTATCTTATAAACTCTGTGACTGCTAACCAGTACGCGGGATGTGATCCCAAAGCAAGGGTATATGTTGCCTTCAAGCTGACAGTACAAATCTGCTATGCCCAGGTCTTGAAGATATACTTGTGCATGCGCTTGCATCCATCTTCTCGTGATACGTTCATATGAGTACTCATACTCATCTGAGCATATATTCATGTGAGTATGAGAACAGATAGAGCATATCATATGCTCATATGAGTCCACATCAGCATATGGGATTCACATATGTATGATCATATGTGATGATGATGTTTGATGTTTTATGGCGCAAGGGCCGATTCACGGCCAAAGAGCGCCAGTTCATCTTACTAAAAAATATGGACAATGATTGTGATAAGCGGCTGTATAAGGGCCATAAAATTCCTCGCAGTAAGGCGGGTAAAAACATACAGGTAATAAAATCATGACCATGCCGTGAAAGGTGTGTGTGATGTGAACAGATGACAAAAGTTGGTGATAATAAAAGACGATGGTGGATATGTATGGCAATAGCACAAGTGCCTCACTCGTTCAAACCCTTGCGTCCAAGGGCCGTGAGGCATGTGCTTTTTTTTTTGTGTAGCCACCGCAGCAAAAACCTCTCTGGAGAGGTCCTGCTACGGTATGCCCGGGTATATGACATGAAAGCTGTGAATTTCTTTTAAAAACGCTAACAATGAATTATGACTAAAAAGTGGTTCCCTACCGACAAACATTGCAGGGTGTAAAGGTATATGTTGTCGGTAGAGTATTGGAAAATGTTGTTTTCTAAGAGTTTCTAAGTGTTTACACTGAATTAACATGTGAAGGACGGTTAAGTATTCCCCACATCTGTCACACAATGGTGGATTGCCACCAGACAAAAGGTGTGTGTGTGTCGTGTATGTGTGTCCTATCCTGAGTCTTGTTAGTGTTACCTCTGTTAGACGCGATTTTGATACTGGTGGCCAATGGCCAAGGTGTGGCTTGATAACGTGTAGTTTGTTTTGTGTGTGTGTATCCCACTTGCTCTGCCAGTAGTCCCTGAGTTTTCGTTTGAGAGACGGCTTAAGATCAAGGACCGGGATTGATGTCGGTGTAACGGCGGTGCTTTCGTGGGCGGATGCAGCAAGCTGATCCGCCATCACGTTGCCTTGAATCTCACGGTGCCCTGGCACCCAGCACACAACAACATGTCTGTTGAGTGTGTAGAGGGTGCATAAAATGGAGTAAAGTGAAACGAGGACAGGGTTTTTTTGTTTTTTAAGACTGTGCAGAGCCGTTACCACACTGAGGGAGTCTGTATAAATTACTGCTTTTTGTATTTGTGATTGTTTGATGTGTTTAGCTGCCACAAGTATCGCGTAAGCTTCCGCTGTGAAGATACTTGTGCCTGGATGTAGAGGGCCAGCATCCGAAAAGGAAGGGCCAACAGCAGCGTAGGACACAGAAGAGTTAGACTTAGAGGCATCTGTGAAAAACTCGGGACGTGTGTATTTGTATTGAAGTTCCAAGAAGTATGTTCGAATATGGGCAATAGGCGCATGTTTTGTAACTTCTAAAAAAGACACATCGCAATCTACAGTCTGCCACTGCCACGGTGGCGGGTGTGCAACAGGAGCCATTAAACTGTGTTCAAGTGATACTGCAGTTTCTTCAGATAGACCCTTCAGGCGAACTGAGAAGGGCTGCCTCATTGAAGGCCTGTTTTGAAAGAGAATGGAGCTCGATAAGTCATTAATAGTAGAGTATGAGGGGTGCCTCTTGTCTGCTTTCACCTTAAGGAAATATATAAAGGACATGTAGGTTCTTTGCAGATGAAGGGACCACTCATTTGACTCAACGTAAAGGCTTTCTACGGGGCTGGTGCGAAAAGCACCCGTAGAAAGGCGGATGCCCGAATGGTGCACGGGATCCAGCATCTTCAAAGCACTTTGAGTCACTGACTGATAAACAATGGCCCCATAATCTAAGCGGGTGCGAATAAGGCTTCTATACAGGTTCATGAGGCATTTCCTGTCACTACCCCACGTAGTACGTGACAACACTTTTATAACATTCATGGCTTTTAAACATTTTGTTTTTAAATACTTTATGTGGGGTACGAAGGTCAACTTGTTGTTCAAGATTAAGCCTAAGAATTTATGCTCGGCTTTGACGGACAGTTGTTGCCCGTTCAGTTGAATGTCGGGTTCCGAGTGCATGCCTCTCTTTCGAGAGAACAAGACACATGTGCTTTTTTGTGGGTTAAGTCGAAATCCGTTTTCATCTGCCCATTTGGAGACCTTATTTAAACCAAGCTGAACCTGCCGCTCACACATGGCCAAGTTGCATGACTTGAAGCCAAGCTGAACGTCGTCGACATATGTACAATAGAACATATTGCGAGGGATGGACAAGTGCAAGGAATTCATCTTGATGAGAAAAAGTGTGCAGCTAAGTACACCACCTTGTGGCACGCCTGTTTCCTGGACGAATGTTTGGGAAAGAACCGTGCCCACTCGGACACGGAATGTCCGGTTTGACAGGTAACTTTCGATTATGTGAAACATTCTTCCGCGCACGCCAAGGTGGGACAGGTCTCTTAGAATTCCGAAACGCCATGTTGTATCATAAGCCTTTTCGATATCGAGGAATACAGAGAGAAAATATTGTTTATGGACGAAGGCGTCCCTGATCTGTGCCTCGATACGAACAAGGTGGTCTGTGGTGGATCTACTTTCTCGAAACCCGCACTGAAATGGATCGAGCAAATTGTTTATTTCAAGAAAGTGTACAAGTCTGCAGTTTATCATTTTTTCAAAGATTTTGCACAAGCAGCTTGTGAGTGCAATAGGCCTATAACTGGAAGGTAAGGAAGGGTCCTTGCCCTCTTTCAAAACGGGAATTATAATAGCCTCTTTCCAGGAGTTAGGGATAGTGCCAGAAAACCAGATAGCATTGTACAAACAAAGTAAGGTTTTTCGCGTTTCGATCGGCAGGTTTTTTAACATTTCATAAACGACACGGTCACAACCTGGGGCAGAAGTACTGCAGGAGTTTAGGGATGTTCGGAGCTCAGCTAGACTGAACGCTTGATTATATGCCTCGTATCCAGTGCATTTGTGTTCGAGTTTCTGCTTTTCTATTCTTGTTCTGTATTTTTGGAAAGTGTCAGTATAGTGGGATGAGCTGGACACCTGTTCGAAGTGTGCACCGAGGAAGTTTGCCTGATCTTCCAAGGTGTCGCCCTGAGTGTTTACGAGTGGAAGTGTGTGTACTTGTTTTCCTGCTATCCTACCGACCATGTTCCACACTTTAGCTTCCTGTGTGTATGAATTGATCCCTGACAAAAACTTCTGCCAACTTTCTCTTCTTGCCTGCCGACGCGTTCGCCTGCCTTGAGACTTTATTTTCTTGAAGGTGTCAAGATTTTCGGCTGTCGGTGAGTTCCGAAGCAGCCTCCAAGCTCTGTTTTGCTGTTTGCGCGCGTTTCGGCATTCAGAGTTCCACCATGGCACACGCCGTTTTCCAGGGTGTCCATTTGTTTGTGGGATGCATTTTGTTGCAGCATCAATCAAAAATGCTGTGAAGTAGTTGACAGCAACATCAATGTTCAAAGTACTTATGTCATTCCAACCTAGACGAGCGATGGTATAAAAGTGTTCCCAGTCGGCTCTGTTTATGAGCCACTTGGGAACACGTGATGGACACTCAGTTACTGTATTTGTGCTCAAAACTATGGGGAAGTGGTCACTTCCGTACAGATTACTGATGACTTTCCACTGGAGTAGGGGCACAAGAGATGGGGATACTATGCTTAGGTCTATGGAGGAGTAGGTGTTATTGGCGAGATTATAATACGTTGAGTCTTTTCGATTTAGAAGACACGCGCTTGAGGAGAGAAGGAACTCTTCAATCAGTCGACCTCGCGCGTCATACCGAGAGTCACCCCATAGCCTGCTATGCGCATTAAAGTCTCCAAGGAGAACATAGGGCTCCGGAAGTTCATCAATTAAAGAGTGTAAATCACGTTTTTGCAGCTGATAGCTAGGAGGAATGTAGATAGTGCAGATTGTGATCAGTTTATCAAAAAGAACTGCTCGAACAGCCACTGCCTCAAGGGATGTTTGGAGTTGTAAGTGTGTGCATGCAATTCCTTGATTCACAATGATGGCAACACCTCCGGATGATGTCATAGCATCAACACGGTCCTTTCGGAATATAACGTAATTACGGAGAAAATTTGTGTGCTTTGAATTAAGGTGTGTTTCTTGTACACACAGCACTTTTGGTGAGTATTCGTGTAAGAGTTCTTGGATGTCGTCAAGGTTTCTGAAAAGGCCCCTGACGTTCCATTGTATAATTTGAGTGTTCATGGTGAATGTAAAATAGTGCTGTGTGTACGAAAAGCGAGTGGCTGTTTAGACAGAGTTTGACTTCACTTAACAGGGCCGTCACCAGGCCCTGTTATCGGCTTTTTTGTTTTCTTGGCGCGCTCCAAGGAGCCACGCCGCTCTTTCGGCACCAAGGGTGCCGACGTATCCATTGCCTCCTCGGAGGCACTGGATGCCCGCACGTGCGGGCTGCTAGTTCGAATTTCGGGCCTCACCTGCGGAGGTGAGGCCTTGAGACTGGAGGACTCTGGAGTCTCCGGTCTCTGTTTGGGAGTAGGCGGTGTAGCCTGGGCTACAGCCGCCTTGGGGGCAGGTGCCACAACCACCGGCTCGGTATGCGCGGGCCGAGGGAGTGGCGAGGGCTGGTGCGGCGGTGCCCCCTGACGCGCCGCATCAGCGTATGTAGCTCCATAGAATGGAGCGACTCTTCGCCGTGCTTCCTTAAATGTAATGTTTTCCTTCACCTTCAACGTAATTATTTCTTTTTCTTTTTTCCAGTATGTGCAGGAGCGTGAATATGCGGCATGGTTTCCTTCGCAGTTTACACAGTGTGGTGGTTGTTTGCAGTTCTCAGACACGTGGCCTAGAACTCCACATTGTGCACAAGTCTGGCGACCACGACACGTTTTGGAGCCATGGCCATATTTCTGGCATTGGAAGCAACGGCGGGGGTTGGGAATATATGGTCTCACGGATGTCTTTGTGTACCCAGTCTGAATAGTTTCCGGCAAATCGCTCGAAGCAAAGGTCAGTACTAAGTGTTTGGTTGGGATTTCCTTTTGATCTCTTCTGATCTTAATACGCTGTACGTTTGTCACGTTCTGGCTCTTCCATCCTTCCAGAAGTTCAGCTTCCGTCAGCTCAAGCAAATCTACGTCTGATACGACCCCGCGAGATGAGTTCATGGACCTGTGTGGCATAATTTTCTTGCGTCTACTGCATCATTGACACCTAGAATCACTTCCGTCAATACTAGAAACAGTGACATGTGGTATGTTCCTAGATTTCGCAATAATTATAGGCTACAATCATTAGAGCACAACTTGCCGCATATTTTAAATAAATACAAAGACGTCAAGTGCTTCTCAGCCAAGGAACTCAGGACTCTCTTTGTTAACATGTGATGACTTAACGTATTACTATTATTGTTTTCTATGTTTCACTTGTCAGAGCAAATTGTGTATGATTTCCTGTCTTCTTCTGCATTGAATTTTTGTTTTCATTGTTTTTCAATAATTTCAGATATTGTTGTGTACATTTGCCACATATGCCTTGTAACGGACCATCGACCCCGTCAAGCTGTTTGACAACAGCTTTTAGTCGATGGTATCCGCCAGAATCTTTGTATTTCTGGAAATAAATCTATCTATCTAATACTGATGGGTGTGTCTCCAAACGTTGTGAGGGTGTTCAGTTTATCGAATTGGTTTTGTTCATGTATTTCAAGGAGTAGATCTCCACTGGCCATTTTGGTAACCTTGTACCCGGCACCGAGAGTTTCGGTTAAGGACCTAGCCACTACGAAGGGGGATACTGTTCTGGCTTGCTTGTTAGTTTTTTCACAGTGTATAACATGGAATCGAGGAAAGGTTTGTCTTGGGCGCATGAAAAAGTTGATATCTTCGGTGCGTACCCGCTTTGAGGAGGCACGATCACTTAGTAAAGGGAATGCTTTGTGCATGCTAATTGTATGTTGTTCGGTAGCGTTGGCGGCCACCCACCACGGAGCCCAACGAGGGGACGCTGCAGGTTTACAGATGCTGAAACCTGCAGACGCCAGCCGTACAACGCCACTATAACCCAATGCGCCTAGACCAAGGTAGGCTATTTGCACAGGGTTAACCCTAGCCGCCAGGAAGTTTGGAAGTAAACGGAAGAGAGTAGAAGACAGGACAGATAAACAGTAAGAGATAAAGACGAAGATGTAGGGAGAGAGAGATAGGAAAAGGCGACTGCCGATTTCCCCTGGGTGGGTCAGCCCAGGGGTGCCGTCTACGTGAAGCCGGGGCCAAAGGGGTGTGTTGCCTCTGCCGGGGGGCCTTAACGGTCCAATCACCCAGCGTCGGCTCAACCCCCAGGATCCCCTTTTCCCCGGACACGGCAAAGCCACGCACGGCTAGGCGTGGGAGGGAGTAGAAACTCCCCCGTTAGCTCGGGTCCGTGGAGTCGCTACACACCAAACGCCTACTTGCGCAGGCGCCCCTGCGGGAGATGATCATATGTGAATCTGATTTGATCATATGATCATAGGATCAATTTTCTAAGGTATGTTGCTGTGATACGCACTTACCACAGTATAGTTACGTGACGTAGTCAGAAGGCATTAGGTAATTTACGAGGGCAATCGGCCATGCCAATGCGTTTTTTTTTATTCTGAACTTTTGTAATAGAATCGTTTTGATACGGTAACGCACGCGTACATTTACAAAATAGGCGTAAACCTCTATTTGGGGGGGTTTCTAGCAATTTAGTAATGTACTAACCACTCGTGTCAGCACTATTCACTTACTAACTAGGTATTAAACTTCGCTAACCTGCATTTTACTACCCTTCATTACTAAGAGGCTTGTGCTATATGTGACAAGTGAGTGGTTAGTATTTAGTTGGTGAATATGCGAACCTTTATTTTTAAAAGTGTGGTCTTAAAATCACACTTGGGCCCCACCTTTCACGGTTACATTAGCATTTATTAGATGTGGTTATCAGCTGTATCTTGCCGGTACTTAGCTACGGAGCAGAAACCTGAAGACTTACAAAGAGGGTTCAGCTTAAATTGAGGACGACGCAGCGAGCAATGGAAAGAAAAATGGTATGTGTAACCTTAAGAGACAAGAAGAGAGCAGAGTGGATTAGGGAACAAACGGGGGTTGAGGATATCATAGCTGAAATCAAGAAGAAGAAATGGACATGGACTGGGCATGTAGCGCGTAGACAGGATTACCGCTGGTCGTTAAGGGTAACTAACTGGATTCCCAGGGAAGGGAAGCGGGTCAGGGGGAGACAGAAGGTTAGGTAAGCAGATGAAATTAAGAAGTTTGCGGGTATAAAATGGCAGCAGCAAGCACAGGACCGTGTTAACTGGTGGAACATGGGAGAGGCCTTTGTCCTGCAGTGGACGTAGTCAGGCTGATGATGATGATGATGATGATGATGATGATGATGATGATGATGATGATGATGATGATGAGATGTGGTATTATTACAATATTGCAATTCGTGTACATATGCAGCTTGTTGTTATATTTCCCGACAACAGTTGTTCCTGTGCTCGTTGCTGTAATCCAGTGCCTTATAAATCATAGAAAGCCGCACGAGCCTTCATGCAGTCCCCGAAGGCGTGAACTAAGAAATCGAAGGTACAAAGGGTGCACTGTACCGAGGCGGCCACTGTTGGGGTGAACACGGCTCAGCGTGGCTGCACTCCGCGGAGTGACATTGCATGCCAGGCGGCCATGCACCGAATCAAAGCGGCGCAGGCACACACGAGCGCGAGGCTCTTTCCGCACTTCTAAATGAAAAAGTGGTGCCGTGAGCTGGCGGATACTACGATAGAGTCTCCTGAAATCAGCTAGAGGGGACTCTGGCACTGCGATCGATGAGCAACCACGGGAATGATGAGTAGTACGTGGATTTGTCTAGTCTTCGTACTTGCGGCTGGCCAATCGCACTTGTGGCTTCATTCATTGATGTTTTTTTCGGTATTGTGTCGAAGGAAAGAACGAACCATTTTGAATTTCGTGACGCGATCTTAAATGGTAAGCCTAAATAAATATGGTGGATTTTGAATTTCGTGACGCGATCTTAAATGGTAAGCCTAAATAAATATGGTGGTGAAGCACAGCCGCTGAAAATTTTCAGATTTTTGCGTCGTGAGAAAACAGCTCCAAGCAGAGAAGTACGAGAAGTACGAAGATTGGACAAATCTGTTTACTGCACATCAGTTCTATGCTCGCAAAAGCGCCGTGCGTTGCAGATCCCATAGACAATAACACCAATGTTCCCTCTAGTGTATATTTAGGAAACTTTATGGCTGCTACAAAACGGCTAGAGTAGTGCGGCTAAAGGTAGCAATATACATTAACGTTAGGAGCGGTGCATGAGGAGCGCACTCCGGCGAGCAGCAGATGCGAAGTAGCAATCATGGGTCTATGTGCGCGTACGCTACTACGATCGTGGCCACGCTGGGTGCACTGGTACTCCGCAGAGCGCAGTTACGCTGACCCATGTTCACTCTAAGAATGAACAGCACTGTTCATGTGTGCCGTCATGTTTTCTCTCTTCCACTCTCTCACCCCATCATTCCTCTCTCGACGTAGGGTGGCAAACTGCACCTAGTCTGCTTTTTATCGTGTCTGCATTCTCTCCCCGCTTTTTATCGCTCATAACAGCGCTTGATTCCGACCTCTGAATAGCTGCTGACAAGAAAAGCAGATGCAGCCTATTATATGCCTCAGCTGTAATTTCTAGAAGGAGAAACAATGCTGAAGTACGCAGCATATTTGAGCTATATAAAAGGTTGCATTAACTGTAACAAGGAACAGCCTTCTAGAGTGGTGACCGCAGTGACGGAAGAAGCTTTGAGTTTATCAGTTCCTTACTTACTTAGAAAGAAAGTGGCATAATTCCATTGTGAGGCATGGTTTTCGCTGATAGAAAGCAATGCTCGAAGCAATTCTCCTCGACGAAGTGCTCTCGCCAGAGGGCACTACGTGACGGCCATGAGTGAAGCCACCAAGCACATTCCAACTGCGCGGTGCAGCGTATGAGAAGAGAGCCATTATTTCGAGCTTCGCCGGGCCTTTCTTCGCCACCGCCTTGCTGCCTTCATTCTTTGGACGCGCTTCTAAATGGGGCCACTGGCTTCATCAATGTGGGAAATTTAGGCTCGCTAACATCGTCGGCCAGCGCTCACCGCTGATTCTGTAACGGTCTTGGGAAGGTCACACTATTTCTGTCTACGTGATGGTTTATTTATGGACTGACCACAGTGCATTGGGGACGTTACCATACGGAATACCCCTTCTCGTGTTGGAGCCATATGGTGGTTATTGTTTCCTGCTTGCCTTTTATCGCAGCTTCTATTGTAATGAGCTGAAGAATGCACTCTTAATGGCGCATTAGGTAATTTAGTAGCTGGGACTAGTAGGTTGAATTTAGTAGCTAGAAGTTAGTGACTAAATAGTCGAGTTTCATGCATCGTTATTGTACGTCCAACTCTTATGTAATGTCCCCACGTGTGGCCTTTAAGGAAATAAAATAAAAGTGAAAGTAAAAAGTGCAAATAAAAGTGCTATCCTGGGGCAGAGAAAATGAACGAGAAGAGAAAGACGGAGTTGTTAACCAGAAGGTTGTATCCATTATGCTACCATGCAATAGGGTTGACGAATCATTGTCATAAACATTATCACCATAATTTATCCTTCACGCTGATACGCCCACTGCTAGGCCTATCGTGCGTTCCTCCAATCAACCCAATCCTGTGCTTTCTGCTGCCACAATTTACCAAAAAAATTGGTGGCATCATCTTCCCAACTAATTTTCAATCTTCCACCTTACGCGATTGCCTTTTTTTTTTTGTTGAAACCATTCAGTTACTTTCAATGGCCACTGGTTGTCCTGCCTACGCGTTACGTGTCCAGGCCATGTTCAGTACTTCTTGATCTCAGCTATGATATCCTTAACCTTCGTCTGTTCCCTCAACCATTCTACTTTATTCTTCTGGTAGAATAATAGGTACTCTACCAGAAGAATGAGAGAGAAATTAAAAATAAATATCGAGGGAAATAACACAAACTAAAATCACGCACACACACACAGCGGAGCGTTTGACTCAGAGTCTTTCAAACAAGCCAATATAGATGGCGGGAAGCCAAGTAGCGCTTGTACGAATTCACATATCCTTCTTGTGTATAACTGTTGCTTGGCATTGGCTGGCCGCCTCCGCTAATAATATGTCAGACGCTATATTTGGCGTGATTACGTGATTACTTGTTCTTTTAATCTTGATTGAGATGTTTTTGAATACCAACCCTGTTCCGATTCCTTGGCTGAGTTTATGGTGAATATACATCAAGGTGCCCATATCGGCGCCGATTTAGTGCAACGTACGAAGTTTTAGGGGATATCAAACAGAAATTGCAAAAGTTCTTCCTCATGAAAGCGCATATGTGAACAGACGTTTCTCTCAGATCGGTTGGTCCAAGTAAGTGGAAGAACTTGGTAAGCGTGCTCCAATTGGTGGCACGCTCATGGAACAAGTCTTTGCAGAAAGTAGCATCGCAGGTTTGTTCTTAGCTTGAGGCTTGGTGTGAGACGAGAAATCTTCCGGAATGTCTTTCACCTCTTTTAAAGGCTTTGTTTAGTCGACACCAACTTCGAAATGGCTCTATAATGTGCAATTGAGTTTGCGCCGTGATTGAGTAGCATTCGAGCTATGATCCGTGTAGGCTGCAATGTCCATGTTGAGATCTGCGTGCACAGTAAAATTGAAGCCATTCCTCTCTTGTAAGTGGCTGACTACAAAAGCCGACGGGTGCACTCCCCGCTCTGTTGTCGCCGTCCTTCATAAACGCATTACTGCTGAATGCGCGGCCTCCTTATTTTATGAGCATATCACGTGGGAATATAAAATGGTGCCGGTGACTTTTTAACGGCTTCAGCTGATAGCTACTCGTTGAAGAGCGAACAGAAAAAAGTATAATCATGATCAAACGGCACGGGCTTCCTTCGTCCACTTCTTCATACGCTGTTTTGTTCGCAGAACAGGTGTGCCAATTCGTACGGTGTAAATATGCAATCATTTATGGGCGACAATCGTCTGCGGAGAGAGGAGGAAAAAATGAAAAATATAGAAAAAAGGGCGCAGAGAAAGGGAACAAATTAGAAAAGAACTAGAACGAGAGTAAGGTATAGAAAGACATAGGGGCAAAAGGAGGTGCAAAAAAGAAAGGAAAAGACAAAAATAGAAAGAGAGACAAAGAGAGAAGCAAATAGATAGATAGATAGATAGATAGATAGATAGATAGATAGATAGATAGATAGATAGATAGATAGATAGATAGATAGATAGATAGACAGATAGATAGATAGATAGATAGATAGATAGATAGATAGATAGATAGATAGATAGATAGATAGATAGATAGATAGATAGATAGATAGATAGATAGATAGATAGATAGATAGATGAACAGAAAAAAAGCTACAAAGAGATCGACAGGCTCAAAAACATAAATAAAAATAAAAAAAGAAGTAGAGAGAAAGAGAAAGAAAGAAAATGACGGAAAACAAGGCAGGTAGCCCAGCTAAAAACTTCCTTCATTTTTCGCTTCACGGTAGTTTGAAGCTGCCGCAATTTTTCTTTTTTTCAACTTTAGAGCATTTACTGCACTCGCCTGTTTAATGCATGCGTTAAAATCTTTTCCGGGTCTTTATATTATACCTTGTACTTTTGAAAATCAAGAGAAAGAGAAGTAGAGAGGTAATCAAGCTCGCCGACTGCTCTCTGCTCCTAACTCGATAGCATGCGGATAAGTGTGACGCTAAGAGCCTTAAAGTCGCGTTTAAGAGCACGTCCCTATAATTCAGGTGAAAGTTGAGCTATTTAATTATGTAAGCACTACAGAAGTATTCCTACTATCGGTAACAGTCACACAGCATGAATATGCGAAATCATTCATTGTTTTTCACGATGCAATGCCCTTTTAGGGCTGCAGCCGGCGCTTTTAAATGATGCCTTTCAACTTCGGCGTGTGCTGAATACTTTAATCTACCTAATGTTCTGAAGTAGCAAAGAGCAACCACCGTAACTAAGATAGAATTTATTTTAAACGTATTGTCGTTATTCTCGAAAGAGATTGCAAATGGGACTCTGCAATTTTCTTTTTGTTTTTTTTACGCACCTTTCTCCAAGTTAACCGTGACGGCGAACTCCTGTTGACTTCTTTTTCATGTCGTGTCCCACTGACACTACATGCTTAAGATTATTTTCAGGAAGCATCAAATAAAAGTACTCAAGACAATATTTGCGCAGCTGTCAGAAGCACTGTCTGTTTTTTCGTGGAAAAAAGCCGCGTAGATAACCTGTTGAAGATTTGAATAGTGCAGCAATATGCTTTAGCTGAAATTTTTTTTCTTTGTTGTTTCACTGATGTCCCCTTCTATAAAGCGAATGGGCAAAACACTGCAGTGCCGGAGAATGTTAGCTGAGAAGTTAGATTTACGTTAGGAGCTTATGCAGAAAACACAAACATTCAAGATCACTATGATAACGGTGAACACAGTCAGCGATTCTCGAATGTAATCCCAAGGGCTAAATTAGTTTGCTGTTTGGGAACACATCAGCGTAAGCTCCAAATTAACCGTTAGTTCTAGTTTACTCCCTAAGAGGCACGGCAGTTTCCTAGTCACTCAAATAACTTTATTAGACAATCTTCTGTTGATTAGGTTAACTACGGCACAACTGTGGATGAAGTTTTAAGTAAGGCCGGATAATGTCGGCAGGTCTTGAGCCTAGAAACAACCGCGTGTAGCTATATACGACAATACCGATAATAAATTGCTGCAAGAGCGTGTGACAGTACTTTGTGGATAACTAATATAATAATTCCTTTTTCTTGGTTTTATGGGGCTGTATTCCGTGCTACCTAAGCGCAAACTACCGTTTGTTTGTCTCTCGCAATTTCACTCGCATTCCTCAATTTGGAACGCCCGTAAAATATGAAGATGAAGACGAATAAACATTTATTTTTAAAGCAGTATCCCCATACGCCACGAGAGGGCAGTAGTTACGGTGCTCGTCTGGTGACCCAAAGGTCGTGGGTTCGACCCCGACAATGGCGATCGCATTTCGACCTGGGCGAGGAGTTGGAGGCCCGTGTACTGTGCAAATCCAGTGCACACCGGTTTATCGAATATTCCTTGCCCCTCTATTTTGGCGTACCTCATAACCTTATCGTAATTCTGACCCGTGTGAACGAGGATATTATTATTAGAACAGTATAGGTTGGAGGAAGCTCCACCTCTGCTCCGCGAGAGGGGTTCCCCTATTCAAGAAACGCCTTATGAAAAACAAGCATTGCGTTCTAGCTAAGCACAACGTACGTAGCGGGTAAAAGTAAAGCCCCCAATTGTGACTTAGTTCCGTGGCGGATCCCTTGTGGTGCAGCCGGTAGTGTCGCGGCTAACCAAATCAGTCCTTCTTTTTCACGTAGACATTCAGCATAGAACCTGCTCCTATTTGGGAAGCAAGGCGTATTGTGGTTCCTTTGGCCGCAGGTGCAGCGCCGATTTCCGCTAGCTTCGAGCAAATCGTGGCTGTCGGCTAACATTGTTTGTCTATGCGGGCGGTGACGAAGCAGAAAAAACGCCCTCGTGGACGAAATGACGAACAGGAGAAAATCTCAATTACTAGACGTAACACTCTGATGGTGACGTGTAGCTAGAACGGTGCTTGACTTGTTTAGTAGAAGTAACGCAGGTTGTAGTTGTTCATTACTAGGCATAACATGCTCGTAACTAGTGACAGAAACCTGAAAATACAAGAGGAGGGTGTTTTGATGCGTGAGAGAGCGAGCGAAATAGGCGGATGGCAGGTAAGTTGACCGAAGTTCCGGCTTGTTACCGTCAATTGGACTGACTGAATGTTACGGAAACGAGAAAGAAGTACCAACATGGAGCAGAAATAACGAAGGCGTGCGAAAAACGCAACGTCGAAGTACTGCGGCATTTACTGGCATGATGTCACCGGAAACGAATTATCTACGACAGATTTTTTTAAATGGAACAAAAATATTTAAGAAACAACAGCAATAATTGGAGTAACTAATAATAATAATAATAATAATAATAATAATAATAATAATAATAATAATAATAATAATAATAATAATAATAATAATAATAATAATAATAATAATAATAATAATAATAATAATAATAATAATAATAATAATAATAATAATAGTAATAATAATAATAATAATAATAATTATAATAATAATGGTTTTCAAGGCAGGCCAGTGACATGTTACAGATCATGTTGTAGGCGAGGTACATTTAGAATAGCAAAGCAAGCTATTACTTGGATTGGTTCGTTCGTACTTGTTTATTATTCTGAACGTGGTAGCTGAAAGTATCTTCGTCAGCTATCAGTGTTGCATCGTATTGAACTGTAACCCCCCCCCCCCTCCTCAAAAAAATATATAGCTTACAAATGAAGTTGTCAAGCAAGTAAATTTCCTATTTAAGTCTTCACTTAAAATGTATGCAGCCTTGTCATGTTTGCAGTTGATGCAATGTTTATCATAAAAATATAAAAAACACGTCTACAAATATGAACTGCAACAAGTCGTTTCATTTGCTGATCATAGAATACAATTAGCTGACGTATAGACGGCTTTTTCTTGCAACAAAACCGTAGGTCTCGCACACTGAACAAGTAGAAGCAAATTATCAGATAAAAGACCTTTTCAAAAATAGATAGACAAAGCCTATCACACTGAAATCTTTATACACGGTAGAGCTTGTCAAAAGCTGCCGGCTCAGCAGAGGTAGTAAGCCTATTTCAATATTGAAACCAGAAAAGGCGAACTGCAGGGCGAAACAAAAATCCCTCTTACGGTGGCAGGATATGGAATCAGATTTTTCTAGCATTATCCACAGTGCGAAGCCTGCTTCTGGTTCACTGTCAGCCACAATGGTTTGCCACACCAGAAAGTCTTGTTTGTCGTGAATATAAATCATGTACTCAAAGGCACGTTATTCGCAGAGTAATAGGGGAGAAGACAATTTCGCGTGGCATGGCGAAAGATGACAGAACGGGGTTTCTCATTAAATAAAGAGGAAACCTTTTGTGGGCGTTGAGGAAGCGGAGTAATCAAATTCTGAGACGCTGAAATGTCAGATTTTCCTCGGTGCACTTTCTTTTTTGCCTTTCTTTGCTCTTTACGAGATGGCTCTGCCAAATGCCATAGCGTCACTTCTCTGCTTTCAATTAAGAACTTTTGAGCGCCGCCGTATACTGCTTGACCGAATTAGATTAGAAGTGCTTGGCTCTGTGTTCTAATTGTGATGCTTTGCTTGCGTTGCTACACATCTGGAGCATATCCAGACCACCCGAGCCACACGAAGAAACAATTGTGCTTAAGACTCAGGAAGCGCATTTTTTTGAGCCTAAACAAATCCAATTCCTGCAATAAACGTACTCGTTTTTAAATGTATTACTTATGCATGAATTGGGTATTATACACAAGCGATAGCATCGCGCACCTTATTGAAGAGTTGGGTGAAACACATTTTGAGTGTTTGAGAGATTTGTAACTAAAAACGTTCCCCGAATATATGTTTGTATACGCTTGAAATGCCTTAACTGTCTTCTCTACTAAGTAGACTCTTGGGCAAGAATTCACATACTTATTGAATGTTTAAAGGATTGTTTCATTAACAAAGAAAGAAGAAAAAGACATCGCCGTAAAACTAAATAAAAACAAGCTCTTTATTTGTATTCACTTTAATGAACAAATTGCAGAACAAATATGGTTATGATCAGCTAGCGCGTAGCACGACCATGACCACTGAACATTTCTACGATTGCACTAAATCCCATCCACCTCTCGTAATGTTTACATCCTTACGAAAGCTTTTGCGAGCACGTGTGAACTTCTATGATTGACTGTTAAACAAAAGTTGCATAGAACAAAATATTAAAAACAGTTCATTCCAAGGCACACACATTCGTCAATTGCCTTGTTGACTTCAACGACTTAGCGAGTTCTCAATCATCTGCAGCCTGGTGTGGCGTGCTTTCACATAGATCGTCGTGGACACTGTTAACTGATGGCTCAAACAAAACGCGTATTTGGAGCCAATGGTCCCAACAATGCGCTAATAAGACGTTTCCTTTTATGATAGCACTCCGTCAGGTTCGTTTCCAGTCTCTCAAGATGCGGTTAATTTTCTGTCAGCCTGCTAAAAAATGCAATAATTCTAGCGCGTATGTAAAAAAAACACGTCTATTGTCTTTTTTTAAACACACTGATGAGAGTTGCCAAAAGATGAGTTGCATTTATAAGGATTATAATCCCAATCTTTACTGTCACAAAATATCTATACTTGTTAGCATCCCGAAAAACATATAGGTTTTACTGAGCACTGTTTTTTTTTTCGGAAACTATTTAGCATACTGGAAATCATGATGGTGTTTGATGTTTACTATACGAAGCATGTAAAAACCGTTCTTTTTTTTGTATCTTTCATCTGTGTCAGTTAACACGAGGTAAAACGAAGTTCACCTATGTCATTGCTCTATGCACATGTTCAGCCATACATAAAAAGAAACAAATTGATTTACCAGGAAAGAAAAAATACAAAAGACAGCTCAAAGTAAAAACTACTTTAGACTGTTATTCTGAAGCACTTTTCATTCGTGCAAAATAACACCCTTACTTAAACTTATGGTGATGTCATCTCTGTGCAACATTGTTTTAAGATATATATATACATATATATATGATCTTGACTGATATAAATGTATTTGTGAGAAAAAGATACCTGCCTTTTTAGCGGTATTTGTGTCGCACAAGAAGGGTAGCTTCAATAGCACAACGGCGTTTCGCGCCGCATTAGCCCAAAGTTTCATCGAAAGAAATTCTGGCGAACACAACTTTTCTCATTTAGGAGTATTATTGTCGTCCTGCAGGCCAACAAACCAGATTGATTTTTATTTTCTCGCCGAGAGCTGAGATTCGCGAACAAAAGAGTAACTATATACTGTAAATGTAAGCACCATAAACGCTGTGGGTCATGCGTGTTCGCAGCACAAAGATATCAAGGAAAGTAACTTTATAGAAGGGACTTTATAGAAGCACAAGAAAAGAATAAGAGAAACTATAACTATTTCGCGCTGCACGTGACAAAAAAGTATATTCTCACCTTCTACGTCCTCGGCGCACGCAACCAGCAGAAGCGTGCATGTCAGCGCAACGGACCAACGGCAATCCCGTGAAATTGTAATCCAAACAACACTTGTCCTTGCTGCTGGTTGATTCAGCGACCGTGACATTGTTCCTAATATTCCCAAAGTCTCTGGTGCTTCCCGGAATTCGCACCACACGTCACTTGTGCACAGTACCTGACCGGTAACTGACGAATACAAGTTCTCGCACCCGGAGCCGCAAAAAAAAAAATGTGGAGAGAAAAAAAGCTGAGCCCTTTCTAGCTTCCGCTTTTCGGAGGCCTTTGTTTGGGTCCTTAGCTAAGGCAAGGCTTAAAAGCTGAAATAAAACATTAAGTATGGCTGAAGACACAGCTCTGCTAGCAGCGGCGTTCACGTCGGGCAGCGGTGCCAAACTAAAACTTTAAAATATTGACTGCCCACGCAGACTTATGAAAAAGCTAGACTTCTTTTCCCGCTCCCAATTATATGGCAAAGCATGCGTTCAGTTAGGTAGAATACTAACTGGAGGATTCAAAGTCAGGCGCTGCTACGGAGAAGCGCCGCGGCCCGAGACCGTCACAGCGTGCGCCAGAACCGAAGCGAATGCGGTGAGTGACTGCGAGATCCCGACGTGGACAAAAAGGGGAGAAGCATAGGGGTCCGTTTGGGGAAGCGAGAAGAGAAAGGGGATGACGGGGTGGGCGCTTCCCGAATCGATGATACCAGCACCATCTGGCGGTCTTCGCGGCAAGCAGCCTCCGCCGAAGCCACCCGCAGTCTCGCTCTGCGTGGGATAAACCCACGGATAAGAGCAAGTTAGTTTGGAAGAGAGAGGGGAGGAAAAGTACGCATGTATGGAGCGATAAAAAAGCGGGAAAAAAGGCAAAATCTATAGCACGCAGGGAGTGCGCATCTCGGCGCGACCACGTTCCTGAGCAGCCAGGCGTGCCCCGAAAACGGTTCCTGACAAGTTGCGCTCAGAGTTTAGAGATGCCTCGGGGTGGGCGCCTTGTTGCTCTTATGACTTTACTCCCTTTATTTATATCTAAATGTGAACGTGTCTATTCGAGTTCCACTTTTTCTTCTTTCTTGCTGTGCCAACTTCTCCAGAATACGCATTATTCGCTTGGATTTGTATCGGCTACATACAGCAGGGTTTTTTTAGTTGTTTCTATTTTAAAGTTCACTTCGCAAAACTGTAGTTGATGTTGTTGTGAAGGCATCGTGTGCTAAGGCACTATATTGCCATTGCATTCGAAATAGCCACTATTATGAGAGGTTCTGATAATGATAGAAACCTTTCCACTTTTCTCAGTAATAGTTAAAGCATGGAATGTTAAATCTTGCCTCTGAACGCTCTCAGACTCTGGACGTTACAGATTAATAATACAATATTTTGCCCATTACCTTATTACACAATTAGGAACTGGTATATGGCCTTAAAGAATACATTGATACTGAAAAGCAAGGAAATAAAGTACGAAACATTTTTAAAACCAAGAACCTGGAATGAGCAAACTTAAACTTTCTGCATAGGGCAACAAAACAATACATCAGAATCCTAAAAACCGCTGTTCAAGAAACGCACGGGCAAGTATTTGACACAACGGCAAGTTTCATGTCGACACTGACATGTGGGGATTGACGTCCCAAAGCCACGATATAATTATGAGAGACGCCATAGCGGAGAGCTCCTGAAATTTCGACCCACTGGTGTTTTTTAACGTGCACCCAAATTCGAGCACATGGGCTTACACCATTTTCGCCTCGATCTAAAGTGCAGCCGCCACCACCGGGATGCGATCCCGCGACCTGGAAGTTTCATGTTGTTCGAACTCATTTTTCTCTTCAAAAGTGCATGCATGCCGCATCGCGACTCTCTTCCTAAATAATTTTCTGGTTGACGCAGGTGTCGTTTTATTCTGGGGTGAGTTCATTCATTACAATGTGCTTAGATTTAGGTGCATCCTTATTTTTAATGTGTTCTCGATCACAAAAATATGACGATGTAAACGCACATCTTTATTTGAGCCCACATGGAAGCCGCCAGTATAGAAGGCTGAGACTGTCACGCTATCGTTTTTGCAAATACCGCAACCGTTTCAATGTCAGAGCTGTATGACTAGAAACGCCCTGGCTGTTATATGTGCACTATATTATCCCCAGAACATCAAGGCCAGGTTCTTACAGCACTAATGTAGCTGTACTTATCTATGCCGTTAAAAGACGAAACGTTTCGCAGAGCATATTTTATGACCCCCCAAAAATATAGCCCGAATACTAATGCAGTGTGTCTCGAAGCTGCAAAAAGACTGTAAAGGTTTATTTTCTCCCCTGTTGATCATTACGGCGCCTAAGAAGTGCTTCCCAATAGTTGTTTTTCTGCTCTACCAGAATAGCAGAGGTAGGCAAACGTGATAGCAAACCGCGAGAAATAGAAGGCAACCTCCCGTGTACATATGAACCTTGACATGCGTACACTTCATGTAGTGTTTCCCATTTGCATTAAACATGCGCATGTTCCTGCGGCTATTGCTTGACGAACCATCAGGTGCCATGGAATATGTAGGCGCCTGCGTATGCTATTGCTTGCAACTGCACACAGAAAAAACGTGTTAGCTTTTTTTGAGTCAGCAAGTCGACTATGTAGTCAATCCCCGCCAGTAATTGCATTTCGCTAAGGAAAGGCCAGCGATAACGGAAAGAGGTCGGAGTGCGGAACCTCATGGAAGTTGCTTAGCAAAGCCTCGGCAGCGGGTTAGGGTCAACTGGTTGTGTGCACCGACCGATATTGATATCTTGCGAAGCCAACCAAGCTTCCGCTCATTTATATTGCAGTATTACTCTGCATCTTCCCTGCACTTTATGTACTGTCAAACTGAAAAATGAAGTGAAGAAACGGAGCACAGACTGGAAATCCTGATGACAAATATAGATTGCTGGTTTGATCCGATAAAGATTATGTTACAGTTTTACCAATAAATTTATTAACTAGGTAGCGAAAATAAATCCAAGATAATGGTACTATTGCCGGTTATGTACACCAGGCTAATCCCGTCTCCTGCAATACCACCAAAATCCACATCATCATCATCCCCATCATTATTATCATCCTAATCAACATCGAGGCTATCACTACCATCAACTTACCTAAAAATCACCTTCAGTTGATTGATTTGTGGGGTTTAACGTCCCAAAACCACCTTATGATTATGAGAGACGCCGTAGTGGAGGGCTCTGGAAATTTCGACCACCTGGGGTTCTTCAACGTGCGCCCAAATCTGAGCACACGGGCCTACAACATTCCCGCCTCCGTCGGAAATGCAGCCGCCGCAGCCGGGAATCGAACCCGCGACCTGCGGGTCAGCAGCCAAGTACCTTAGCCACTAGACCACCGCGGCGGGGCCACCTTCAGTTCGACCTTATTCTGTGCTTACGGTATAAACATTGAGCTTTCACGGCTTTCGAAAGCCTTAAGGCTAATGGTTCAACAAACAAAACACATTCAATCGCAGAGGAAGTTCACAGGTACAGCCTGCAGGAAGCGAGTGTCGAAACGGTCGCTGCGAAATATTTTACAAGACTGCGCGTATACGGCGAGGGACGCCTGTGCAGCGACATACTGCTGTCGCAAAAAGAACAAATATTTGCACGCGTAATAAGGTTTACGCCGGGCACCTTAATCCATCATGAAGCAGCATTGCGCAAGAACTTCCGTTGTGTTCGGCTTGATGCGGTAAGAGAGGTTATTATTTGTCGGTTAAGTAAAGACCTGACCTGGCGAAACAGAAGCAACTTCAAAGGGTGCCTAGGAAGAGCACCAGAAATTAATCACGTTTGGGCTGACTCGAACGAGAAAAGCAACGGATAAGATTAACAGGCTGTAGTAACGTGTGAGCTTGCCTCCCATCATTCAGTTCGATTTCTTTTTTTCTCTTTCAATATCCCCAACGTGCGAATCAGGACCCGATGGTTCTCTTAATATTACGCTGGCTTTCGACAACAAATCACAATATTCTGCTGACTTGCTTTCTTTTCTCCCACGTTTCTGTTTTTTTCTTTCTTGCTCAGTCTCTTTTTCATCGTGTAGACGTCCATTATGGCGAGAAATGTGTCAATGCATTATGCGAAAAATTGTAAACTTAGATTTTTTCATTTTTTTTTCACCCAGCACCCAAAGTGGGACAGCATCCACGCCCACTATGACAGATGGTTCGTATGGCACGGCTGTACTCAAATCTACCAGGAATCGGGATTCAGAAGATTCGGTATTGATTTTGATTCGGTGCTTGTTCGTTTCACCATCGGTATTTTAAAAAATTTTGTTCCGATTGGACATATAGGTCGCATATTTATCACTCTACTTCAGCTTTAGACATATTTTTGCTGACGTGCATACATGTATGCATGTCGACTTTACATGCTGTCATCGTCTTTTATTGCACTGCCACGATATTCAACGAAGTTTGCACGACAAGTGCACCCTTCTTACTTTTGCTTGGAGCCGCGGGCACAGCGCTTTTGTATGGTTCGAATACATTCACAAACTTTAAGAGTTGGTGTCTAACCTGTAGGGGTTGAGACACTCACCTCCGCAACGCTAAAGCACAGGTATAAGAACTAATCGAAACGAGAAAATGTACCTTCTTTTATTCATTTTTTTCTTCATGGAGGTTATCATCTTGCTGGAGGGAGGGACGCTTTTCTCATTTCGTCGCCACGAAAGTGCTGGCGTATTTTAAACCAGGAAAGCGTATACAGCAGGAGTTCCTGCTTACAAATGGCTTGCGAGCAAGCATACCTATCTGTAATACTCTTCTCTCTGTTGGTTTAAAGAAATTAAAAAATTCCCATATATATTTTGCGCTAAAGAACGTCATGAACAAGAATAGGCCAACTTCATCGAGTTTCCACGCCTTTTCTGCCCGCAAATGTTTTATTCGACCGTCGCAGACCAATATCAATAATGCGACGGTGAAGAGTTTGACATTTTGTGTATGCGCGCCCCCTCTCTTTCTTTCTTTCTCTCCTTCAACTTCATTTCTTTCCTCTCATCTGCCTCCATCTTTCAAACTCCTTTATCACTTTTCTCCTTCGCGGGGGTGTAGCATTACGGTGCTCGGCTGCTGACCGGAAGGTTGCGGGTTCTATTCTGGCCACAACGTTCACAATTTCGATGGAGGCGTAATTCTAGAGGCCCTTGTACTGTGCGATGTGAGTGCACCTTAATGAGCACGGATGGTGGAGATTTCCGAATCCCTCCTAAATGGCGTCACTCATAATCATATCGTGGTTTTGAAACGTAAAACCCTAGATATTACCATTATTATCAGTACCGGCTATCGCTTTCCCTTGTGTAGGACAACACAGGTTTTTATAGACCAGTCAACATACCTGCCATTCCACTGTCTCATGTCCTTCTTTTATCCTCATTCATAGTGTCACACACACACGCACACACACACACACACGCATTTTTTGCTATGAAATCACAGCTCGTATATTTTGACGTATTTGTTGCTCCACAGAAGTTCTCAATTTCCGGAGAAATTGAGTAAAGAGGCCTAAGCGCACTAAGAATGAACGTTCCAGCGAAAACTAATCTACGCGGAGGAGACCGACGCTATAGGTCAATCGCTACCCGAATCTATACAGGCGCAATCGTGTGCGTTGCGTATAGACGTGATTGCCTAATCTGTAATGATCAGAGCAGCGAGATGGTGAGACTCGGAGGCTTTCGCCACGTGCCTGGCCACGATCCTCGGTGGAGGCGGAGTAATTACACGCGGGTCCGGGCTTTCTGTCGCCTTCTTTCCGGAGCGATACTACATTCTTCACCGGCCGGCCCGCAATCTCTTTGCCGGTCATGTTGTTTGTTCTCAAGGTGCGTAGAATCCAAGCCAGCCACCACTTTTGCAGTCGCAGCATTTTTCGTATACTTTATTGTAAAAGTGCTGATAGGGCAATATAGGACGTTTAATTTTAGCAGCTTGCAAAACTTTACGACACCCACAGCGTTATCAGCACTGCATAGAACAATTGGCGTACATTTCAACAAATTGAAGCAATATGACGGCGATGAGCTACTTCACACTTTTTTGTTGGTAGACGTTGGCCTTGCTTTGTAGATGCATTTTGTGTCAACTTCAACACATTGCTCGTAACTGTAATGAGGAAGAATCATATGGTCTCTGCCATAGGCCTAATTTTACGCCGTGGTATAATTGCCCATAGCCCGCAAAACTATCCGGGTTGCACGAAACAAAACGAGGCTGATCTCGATGACTTGAAGTTGGCTCACCAATTGAGTTTTTTTTTTTTTACAACGTCGGTTGCGAATGCTTTGAAGCTGCTTTTTGCCAACAAGTGTTTAATTTGCGTCGTCGGGATATTTACCGTGCTTACTTCCACTACAAATGCGCAAAAAAAAAACAGTTTTCAGTTCTAGTTCTGTTAAAAATAAGAGCCATATTGGCGACGCGAAAATTCTAACGTGTGCTAGCTGCTTAAAATGCCCGTTCTATACTTATTCTTTTATTTTTTTCTTTTATTTTTTAAAGCTGCGCTTTTCGACAAATACTATTTCGACATGTGAATTGTGTGCCTAATGCGTGGGGATTCCTTTCGAAGAAAAAAAAAAACTTACGATGCTCGGGTTTCCAGGGAAGCCTATTGAAGAACAACCATAATAAAAGCAATTTTCGAGAGTGTTTCAACGGGTATTTTTAAATGTACCTTTAAAGCAGTCTCCCGTCTTATGGTCTCGTTTTTCGCGTGACATATTGGAAGAGGTGTGGGTTATCAACATCGTCAAGCGTCGTTCTCGTGATTTCGCGACATGCGAAACGAATCTGAACTCCCAAACTAGAACAAAACATTTACTTAGGAGAAATAATAGTCTTGATTACTTAGGTTTATAACCTTGCTAGGAGAGCACACGATTCGCCCCCAGTTTTAGGTCAGGGAATAAGATCTCTACATCAAGTTTTCCAGATATCAGGAACATTCAGTTCCCAATACCCTTCCCTACGCCGAGTTGCAGGTCAGCAGTCTACACAAGCCGGCTAAATTCTCTGCAGTTCAATAAATAATTCTCTTTCTCTCTCAAGAGAGTTGCCTGGCTGCGCGTATGTGATAGAAAGTGTGCAGACCCCAGTAATATTATTTCATGTGCTTCATATAAGCAGTTGACAACATATCCTGGCGAGGTGTCTTCATAGGCAGCCCAGACGTACAGATCTCGTTAACTTGTTAATTCTTGGCCATTCAACTCTCTCAATACACTCAGACGCGCTGTACATACCCGTCTGACAAGAAACCCTAGCCGGTCCAACAGGACCAGCTATGGAGTATAACAAAATAAAGGGGTTCAGTGGAAACCAGGACCGGCAAGTGACACGTGGCGAACACGTTAAACGCGTATCACAAAATCGATTTGACAGTAGAGAAGTGTTACTGCAACCGAATGCATGCAAAAGGATATGTGTCCAATTAATTTCCCCTGCATCGACTGCTTACGCAGCTGTTGTGTAAGCGTGACTTCGATATTAAGTTGTTTGTTATTGCACCGATGATGTGAAGCAGAGAAAGCAATAATGACCCCTTGGTCTCATTTTCAGAAACGAACTCGTGTGGACATAGGTGTTCGGCTCAACGAAATATAATCTAGGAAAGTTTGCAAGTTTTTTGTTTGCGTTGAAAGCAAGCTTCTATTTTGCTAGGCCTTTCCCGCCTATGAAATTAAGCTCAAACAATATTGTTTCTTTGCGGTCATTAAGGGCAATGATCGGTACTGTGATAGCAAAATTGAACGCCTCAGTAAAGGTGCATTACGTATAGTAACATCACGTTCTCTTAATAACCTAACGTATAGGGTAGACAGCCAAACACTTTTCGAGTTAACCTCTTGGGTTTTTGCCTTATTGTTAACCCTTCTTTTTTACTTCCTTCTTATACGCTGTTGGCTTTCAATAGAGGCTTGTGGGTGCTCTATTTTTTTTTCATTTTGTTGAAACACATTGTTGTTTTGCTAATTATAGTAAAGTCTGTCGCGGTGGTATAGTGGTTACAGTGCCAGCTACTGACTTAAAGGTAGTGGGATCTAATCCCAGCCACGATGGCCACATTGAGGGGATCAATACTATAGCCCCGGGTGCTTACATTTAGGCGAACGTTAAATAACAACAGGCTGTTCAATTTTTCAGAACCATCCGCTGTGGTGACTTTCATAAATATATCCTGGTTTCGGGACGTAAGAAACAACTAAACTTATTCTTCAAACACCTGTTGGGACGTCATTCGCGCCAAAGTTTTCCATTTGCATTAAAAGCGACTCAAGTGGCGCATTGAAAACTGTGACTGTTCGCCGAACAGTTTCCGTGTGTTTTTTTTTTCTCTCGCTTTAGTGTTCAATCTTTCTAACCCCGAAGATCGTCCCTCACTCGCATCTGATGATGACGCGGCAAAGCGTGACATGAACAAAAAAAAACATATATCAATATCACTACAGTTTAGATGTGTGGTTAGACTGATGACTCAAGCGGTGTACTTCCAATGCGACCGGTAAGGAAAACCATTGTTCCCCACTGTAACACCAACAAAAACAACAAAAAAAACAAGACGGTGACGAAAAATCAGCCGAAATAAAAACCAAACTGCCGTGGTTGTGATGACAGCGCGTTGAGTGCGTCGTTTGTCACGTGGCTATCTTCGTCTCGACCCCGTGCGCCAGAAAATCGTCTGCAGGGGGTCCGGGCTCCCCCATCTCGCGGAACTCTGCATTTCTTGGCTCCCTCAGGTGTTTTCCGACGTGGCCACCGGCGTTATCTCACTCCGTTTGTACCGGAGTGGCCATTTGCTTCGGCGATGCCTCGCTGGCGCTTACAAATGTTGCGAATTGCTCCGCGCCACTCCATTTATCATGGCGCGGCGTTTCGACCCCGTATAGGCGTCGTCCCCAGACCTTGCCCCGCTCATATACAGAGGCGCAGCTTTGTGCTCAAGAAAGCGGACGGGTTGCGGTTACATGCCGAAAGAAGGAAGGAAAATAATTGATGATTGATATGTGGGGTTTAACGTCCCAAAACCACTACATGATTATGAGAGACGCCGTAGTGGAGGGCACCGGAAATTTCGACCACCTGGGGTTCTTTAACGTGCACCTAAATTTGAGCACACGGGCCTACAACATTTCCGCCTCCATCGAAAATGCAGCCGCCGCAGCCGGGATTTGAAACCGCGACCTGCGGGTCAGCAGCCGAGTACCTTAGCCACTAGACCACCGCGGCGGGGCAAAGGAAGGAAAATAGGAGGAATAGAACGGCAGGCAGGTTAACCAGCCTATAGGCAGCCGGTTTGCTAACCTGCGCATGGAAGGGAGATGGGGGAGATGAAAGAGAGAGAGCAGAGAGGGAAGAAAGATAAACACAGCACATTCGGCAGCACACGCACGCACACTCAGTCATAGTCCAGTCTTGTCTTTCGCGGTGTGTGACATTGCTGTTACAGCCGCTTGTTCAAGTCCGTGTCGTGTAGGAAATTCAACAGAGATTTTGTCGCCTTCTGTTGCAATGTCTTCTCTCGGGCACTTGACAGAATAGTGTCCACAGGTCCACAGAAATTTGTTTGTTGTCGATGCGCGCAAAAACGGACGCCAGTGACTGTCTCTGGATGTCATACAATGGACAGTCGCACAGAATGTGGTGTAGCGTATCTTTGCAATGACAAGCACCGCAGAGAGCGTTGTCGGCCATTCCTTTGACAAATGAATAAGATTTTGTAAATGCCACCCCTAGCCATAAGCGATGAAGAAGGGTGTCTTCTCTTCGGTCGAGCCCAGTGGGCATGCGGAGAGCCATCAAAGAGGACAGGTGGTGTTGACGATTCGTCACGTTGCTTGGTGGGCACCACAGTGAAAACGTGATTTCACGCGCAAATCGTCGAAGATTACTGGCAGCATCAGTCCGCGAAAGTGATATGGCTTCTTCTCGTGTTCCTTCAAGAGCGGCCCGCGCGGCAGTATCGGCATGTTCGTTCCCTATGATGCCGCAATGACTTGGCAGGCACTGAAATGTCACATGATGCCCTTTCTCGTTTGAAATGTGGAAAAGGCATCGAACTTTGAAAACAAGCTGTTCATACGGCCCGCGACGCAGTGCTGAGAGAATTGATTGTAGGGCAGCCCTTGAGCCGCTGAAAATCGACCATTGTTGCGGTGGTTCCCAATTGACTCCACTAAGTGCAGCGCGCAAAGTAGCTAGTTCCGCTGCTGTAGATGCCGCTGAGTGGTCAGTTCTAAAGCTGATGGTAACACCTCTTGCTGAGACAACTACTGCCCCTGGCGAACACCGGCGGTTCGTTGAGCCAACAGTATATATATGTGCACTGTCCGAATATTTCTCGTGCAAAAGAAGAAGAGACAGTTGTTTCAGTACGGGCGATGAAAGCTCAGATTTCCTCCGGATACCTGGTGCACTAAGATGCACTGTGGGCCGAATAAGACACCAAGAGGGTATCGATGGTTTAGATGCAGGATTGAATCCCACGGGAAGTTTCTCGTTGTACTTCACAATCGATTTAGTGAACAATGCTTGGCACCTTTCCGAAGGCAACAGTGCAAGTATACGTTCCATGTTATATCTGAGCCACGTGTTTTGTTGGGGTCGGCAATACGCGTTCTCTATAGTACTCTGAGAACCACTGGGCGGGCCAGGTGTACCTTACGATAGATCAGAGGCATTTCACATCCACGTCAGGCAATCATCTTGTATCAGCCACCTGTCAGTGACTATTTCTGAAAAACAAGTGTAGCTGCTGAAGATAAGAATGAGTACATCAGCAGATATGGCGTGATAGCCCTGGTTTTCCCACAACTATATGACGGTGCGCATGAACAGTGGTTGATAGTATGGATATATGTTTTTTTTTCTTTTCTGAATAAAGCTTTCAGTTTATAGTAGCGCTGGTGTCTTTCCCTCTTTATGTCCGTGGGTCACTGTGCCCTAAGATAGATATGTGGGGTTTAACGTTCCAAAACCACCATATGATTATGAGAGACGCCGTACTGAAGGGCTCCTGAAATTCTGAACCCCTAGGGGTTAGTGTGGGATAAGAAAAAAAATGGCAGCATGGCTACGGGGTGAATAATGGAGAGTGGGGCGAAGCATCCGTCCGTCTATTCTTTCTTGCATTCGTTCGTCCAGGCGCCTGTCTATGTGACCGTTCATGCCTTCATCCGCCCGTCCGTGCGTGCGTCTGTTCATGCGTCCGCACGTCCATCCATGCGTCCGTCCATGCGTTCGTCCATGCAACCGCTCCTGCGTCCCTTCATGCATCCATCCGTCCGTGCAGCCATACATGCGTTCATCCATGCATCTGTCTGTGTGTCCGTTCATCCATTTAGTCAATAATCCAAGTACCACTATCTCGCATCTTTTCATCATATATTCCGCATATAGAAGCACCGCCGTCCAGCGGACATTCCAAAGACTAAACGAGAGGTGGCACACGCACACTTTCTTACGGCTTGCCCTTCGTATCTACTTCCCACCTTCAACCACCTCGAGTTCATGGTATATACTAGTTCACTATATTCATGGCACTGTGGCCCAACGCTCGCCAAACCTTTCTAAAATCAAGGAGGTTACGCCCAGTGAATATAACGTAGCAACCCGTAGTATAACGTATAACGTAGCAAGGGCACAAGGAGAGCTGGTCAAACGAGCCGACAAATCCAGCCTAGCGAAAGAAAGAGAGATACAAAGAAACGCGTGGAATTCCACCAGCGTTTACTGCAGGCTCGTACACAAATGCAACGCCACATCTATATTTCTGCCTCTGGGTAGTTTATGGGCCCTTTAAAATCAGCACAACGTCACAAGGTGGACGTAAATTATGCCGTACATAACTTACGGCCGCGAGCACGATGTGAGCGTAGCATGTAGTCATGTTTTACATGACACGCCTGCCATGCTTAACATGTTTCACGTTTCATTTACCTTCGTAGTTCATTCGCGTCACGTAATGCCGAATTTGGTATATGTGAAGCAAGCGAAATGGCAGTGATTGCGCTATGAGCGTAACATGTAGTAATGTTTTAAATGCGATGCATTTCTTAGCGAACTTCAGCGGCTTTGAGCGTATCTGCCTAGCCGCCTATGACTTTTATTTCTCCTGGCTGTTTCGATAATGGTATCGATACCAAACATGGTATGGCATAACATGACTCCATGAAGAATATTTTTGACTAGTCATAACATGAAAATCATGACACGACATGACTTATGTCATGAATGTGACGATTTACATTTTATGGTCCTGCAGCTCTTGCGGTGGTTTCGTTCACATGGCATATTGCAAAACTGGTATGGTATGACATGACTGTATGGCGAACACAAGCGATGGACCCTAGCATGAGAACCATGACATGCGTGTCATGTAACAAGATGACTACATGCCACACTCATGATGCGCTCGCGGCCGTTTCGCTAACTTCAGTTATATCAAATTTGTTATTACGGGACGTGAATGGATGACGAATGTATGTGACTGGTGAAAACATGATAATCATGAGATGCATGTCATGTGAGAACATGACTACATGCCACAGTCAAGGTGCCAATACATTTCGACGTGACGTGGTACGCGTGCTCGCCGGCGTTCATATTGTCGCGTAACGCCTGCGTTGCCATGCCAGACGCCGGTCTCACAAGCGCGCGCCGCGCTGCGTTGCTTTGACGCTTGCGCGTTTCTGCGCGTCCGGCGTCCCTTTTGGACTAAAGAGAGAGACGCAGTGTTGTCTGGGTAACGCATTGGTACAAAATGCAGCATGTCGCCTTTCGCGCTGGTTGCCGTCAGTTCGCGTCGACGGACGCTGGTCACGTCTGGCGTCAGACTGGTGTTCTGTGCTCGCGTTTTGCTAACCGTCGCTGTGCCCTGTGTACGTGCGGTGTCAACGTTACATAAGAGTATATTGGGCCATTCATGATGCGCTCGCGGCCAATTTGCTAGCTCCACGTATACCGAATTAGGTGTTGCGTGACGTCAATGGATGAAAAACTATATGACTGGCGCAAACATGATAATCCTGACACGCGTGTCATGTAGGAACATGACAACATACCACGCTCATAGCGTGCTCGCGGTCGTTTCGCTAGCTCCACATATACTAAATTTGGTATCACGTGACGTGAATAGATGTCGAAGGTAAACGACACATCCAAACATGATAATCATGACATGGAAGTCATGTACGACATGATTTACCTCCAATTCATAACGATGCACTGACTTTAAAGTGACAAATCAACATTTCCCATTCGTGCTTCGCATATCCTCGACTCCCACTGTACGTGGGATCTGCCAATTTTTTTCATGGCTGACGCGCATGTCATGATTATCATATTAGGACGTCTCAATACCTTCGTCACGCGTTCACGTCACGTATTACCAAATTTGGTATTTGTGAAGATAGCGAAAATGCCGCGAGCTCATCATGAGCGTGACATGTAGCCTTGTTGTTACATGACGCGCATCTCATTATTATCATGTTTGCGCCAGTCACATACCTTCGTCATCCATTCACGTCCCGTAATACCGAATTTGGCATATGGGAAGCTAGGGAAACGGCCGCGAGCGCATGATGAGTGTGGCATGTAGTCATGTTGTTACATGACCAGCATGTCATGATTATCATGTTTCGACGTGTCATTTACCTTCGTCGTTCGTGTGCGTCACGCAATACCAAATTTGGTATGTGTGATGCTAGCAAAATGACCACGAGTGCATCATGAGCGTGGCATGTTGTCATGTTGTCACATGACACGCATCTCATAATTATCATGTTTGCATCAGTCACTTACCTTTGTCATTCATTCGTGTCCCTGCCCCGCCGCGGTGGTCTAGTGGCTAAGGTACTCGGCTGCTGACCCGCAGGTCGCGGGATCAAATCCCGGCTGCGGCGGCTGCATTTCCGATGGAGGTGGAAATGTTATAGGCCCGTGTGCTCAGATTTGGGCGCACGTTAAAGAACCCCAGGTGGTCGAAATTTCCGGAGCCTCCCACTACGGCGTCTCTCATAATCATATGGTGGTTTTGGGACGTTAAACCCCACATATCAAATCAATTCATTCGTGTCCCGTAATAGCAAATTTGGTATATGTGAACCTAGCGAAAAGGCTGTGAGCGCGTCATGAGTGTGACAAGTAGTCATGACTCATGACTTACATGACAAGATGTCATGATTTCCATGTTAAGGTCTGTCTCTTGTGTTCGACATGCAGTCATGTCATACTATACCAGTTCTGAAACATGTCATGTAAACGAAACCACCGCTAGAGAAGCGAGACGATGACATGCCAATCATATCATTCGTGACACACATGTCATGATTTTCATGTTATGTCTAATGAAGTATGCTCGTCGTACAGTCATGTTATCCCAGACCAATTTTCGTATCAATACCATTATCGAAACGGCCAGGATAGCTTAAAGTCGTAGGCGGCTCGATAGATAGATAGATAGATAGATAGATAGATAGATAGATAGATAGATAGATAGATAGATAGATAGATAGATAGATAGATAGATAGATAGATAGATAGATAGATAGATAGATAGATAGATGTTATGCCTTCTTACCAATTAGCTCGTCTAGCAGTACTGCTCACGTTCTGCCGAAGCAATCGAGCGCGGAAAATAAACTCAGAAAATTCCAACTGCTTTTTTTCTTACCAAAGACTATAGGGTGCGACCACAAATAGTAAACATTCTATGTCAAGGAGTGCCCACCCAATTTTTTCGTTTCACTTCTGCGGGCGTTGCTGAGCTCCCAATACACGCAGAACTTTTATCCGTGCTCCTCTGATGTTGCTGAATTTCTGTTTCTCCACTCTTGCTTGCTTCAGCGCGTAAGAAGGAAAGAGCGTATTAATATAATAACGTTATCTCAGCTTTATTTTACTGGAACGACCTCTTTGAAGTGCTTGCACAAGTTGTACGAATGTACGGTCAGATAAATGGGATAGTCTGCTTGCCCCTCCCGTTGGCCCGGCCGCTTCGCTTTATAGGCTAATGTTTTTCCCCGCCGAGAGCAAATTGGCAATAAAGACTCCATAAACGCCCTTCCTCAGCGGCACCTCTGTATACCATGGCGAAATGCGGAGGCGTTCTTGCCGCGTTATGAGAATGTTTCTTTTATACGGAATGTGGGACCTCATATCTTTAAGGAGCCTGAACGAGTTAGGCGCTGGTTTATTATTCTTTTCGTGGATTTATAAATTCTCAAACAGATGCTCAAACTAATGTGCAATCGAAAGACTCATACGTCATTGGATTAAATACGCATTAAAAATTCATCCGAGGCATCAGAACATACTACTTTTCAAATATTCTTTTTTTGTACTTCCCGATATGTTGGTGGTGAAGGTTATTAGCTGTAGTAAAAGAGTTGGGCTAAAAACAACGAGCAAAGCATTTATCGGTTCGAAGAATCACTTTAACTAATAGAACCTGCGGTAATCTTCAATTTACGGTAGAAATTCATGCGAAAGTGAAGCATGGGAGAGTTGCGCAGCATTGGACAAATATGTAGACGAAGGAGCAGGTACAAGCGTTCCTGTACACTTGTTCTCTCGGCTGCATCTTTGTCCCGTGTTGCACCGCTTCAGTATATTTAATTATGTGCCAACTTCCCAGCACCAACTTTTATAAGTCGCGTGAAAAATACGCAGACTCGTAGAGGTAGCTTGCATTGAATAATAGCAGTTTTGAAAGGAAGAGATAGTATGCCAAGAAATTTTGTTTCATCATCTTTAACAAAAGTGATTGTAATAAACATGCTAGAGAAATAGTTCCGGGAGCATGCGCTCAAGTTTTATGGTTTTAGGTTTGCGGCACCAACGAAAAGCATGCAGGGTGACAACGAGGAGAAAAGCAGAGACATCGCTGGTCTTCTTGCACGTCCGATTGCACGTCCCTTTTGACAAGCGCATAAACGACAACATTGGTTTTTCGCTAAGGCACAGAGCTTTCTCGTTAATTAGTTAGTCTAAAACAAAAAAATATTACCGTGTTCTAAAATGAGTGAAATATATTGCTTGATGCGAGCGAATGCAATGCGAAACACTACGCCAGCTCTCATAGCATTGCACCTGGGGCCCAATTCCCAAAGCTTTGCTTTCGTAAGCGCGTTTTCCAATTGGTCAGGCGGCTTCGCTAATTATATGTCACGCACTGTCATTGGCTGAAATATTCTCCTAGAAAAAAATATAGCGTAACCCGGTTTTGTGAATAAATGCCTAGATGTATGAAACGGCGTATACATTTTGTCAAAGACCTTCTGTCTGATGACAGCACTAGCATAGCGTAAAAGTGAGACTCCAATCTTTAGGACCAGCAATAATAGCGAAAGTTGGGCTAGTTGGTGGTTCATACTTTGGAAGTAAAAACAGTGCAAAATTATAGACAAGGACAGAGGAAGAACCAACACCGCACTGAACTCGCAACTAAACTTTATTGGAAGACGCGCGCACATATATCAACCATTCGACTCAGTCACGTGGCAAACCAAAGGTATCTGCGCATCAAAACAAACAAGGTACGAAACATGCGTAATCATATTAAACAGCAGCACGTGTGTAACAACCGTGAAAAAGAAAAAAAAAACACATCTTCATACTTGCCAAAAGTACGCAACAGTCTGTAACAAACTAATAATCACTTTAACATGGCAGCGTTGAACCCAGGTACCGAACTTCATTTTCACAAGGGCCACAGACGGCTTACTTACACTCCTTTCCCCCTTCTTTTCAATGAAAAAAGCCTCCATCACTTTTCTAGTGCACTTGTACCGATGTCCAAACACCTGATGGCACCTGATCAGGCTTGACTAGATCAGGTGCCAGCTATGCCCAGCGAGCACCGCCATCTGAGAACACCTCCAGCACGCTCACTATCACCAGCCGAGCACCTGGTAGTCCACCCAGACGCCGTCAGGTCAGGGACGATCGACTCCGATGCGACAAAAGGCGGTGCTCCTTCAGAGTGCGGCCGATGCCCCGTCGCCATTGATTTCCTGTCTTTCAACGCACGCCCTACCAGTTCGTTCCTTTCATCACGCGTCCGTGTTCGTTCGATGGACCATTGCGCTACATGTGGGTACCTCAGTCCTCGGACGGCTTCCCGCGGCGGGCCAGCCAAAAGGTCGTTGTCCCATTCAAAGAAATGGATCAGAAGGGCGAGTGCTGATCTTGAGGTATCACTGATGGTTCTCGCGTCGCCACCATGTAATACAGCGGAAAACAAAAATAAGGCAGAATGAAATAAATAAAAATGATAAAATGCGGAAAGTTCACACTGATTTGCGCAAGGCTTGGCATGGCGAAGCTCGCCGATCCTCAACTCTTTAGGCTAACGCCGGCTCCTGCCGTATTGTAGCTGGGCCTCGCCAGGTTTTGTTGTGTTGTATGAAGATTTTTCTATGCTGTAACCAGGTTTTGTTCGAGCATCGACCATCTTCGCTGTCGCTGTGTCGAGCATTGTGGGACTTCTTTCCGGCATCTTTTTATCTTCATTAATTACTATTTCTCTCTATAACCCTTCCCCTTATATTTCTGGTTATTTCTTTCTTCCTCTGTCTTTTTATCTTTTTCTTGTCTTCGTTTCACTATCTCTTTATTTCTCACTTTTCTCCTCATTCTAGCTATCCAAATTCCTTGTATGTCTTTACTATTTCACTTTAAGTGATTTTTCTCTCACTTTCTTTATTTTATTTTATTTCTGCATTTCTTTCTATGTTTCCCTCCCTCATTTTTCATATGCTGTGCTGTTTTTCTCCGATTTTTCTTTCCGCCTCAGCTTCAATTTTCTCTCCTACAACTGAACCTAGATATACGATACTATGCAAGGCTATTTTCTGTCCCTGTACCTGGTAAGCCGAGCTGTTAAGACGCTTACCTTCTAATTATGGGTACGTCATTTCAATTCCCGTCATCTCGTGAGAAATTTTTGGTCGTCATTTCTTTTCTTTCTTTTTCTTTCTTTTTCTTTCTTTCTTTTTTTTCTCTCTCTCAGCCTTTCTATACCCCGCCTCTTTTCTTGCCCGAATTCTGTGACACGTAATTGTTCATGATGGCGATATTTTTGTGGCCACGACCCATTGCGCAGAGCGAGAACACCATGGCAGTTAATAAAAGAACATTTTCATGTGGGTTTAAAGAAGAAAGAGGGACTTGTGTTTAATTTACAACATGGAGAAATAGGCGCTAAAGAAGCAAGCTAGGGCAAGTAGGGCAAGGTGCCACACGTATTTCCCTAGTCACAATGAAGTGGTAGCACATGTCTGCTCGATCACAGCCACAACTGTTCGTCATATACAATACCCTGTAGAACAACTTTCTTTTGTTTCATTGAGCACTATGTTGCGTTTCGCTTCTTCGCTTGTTTTTAACGACTAATGTCCACAATGCACCACTAAAATAATCAAAAATACTTACCTGTGGCTTCAGATTACCTGTTCTCGGTCATGAAACATGCAAATCAAGGTCAAGCCAAATCACATAGTTTCCACGCCCGTCCTAAGTGCCAAGATGTGCACTCTAGATCACCGACATGGTGCAGTGAGCTGCTCCGACGACTTGGAATATGGGGTAACAAGTGACAGTGAAATAGTAATATCTGTTTTTTTATATATGATTACAAGAGAGGCTATAGTAGAGCGCTCCAGAAAGTACGATCATCTGGTGTTCTGCTACGCCCACTGATATATCACACGGGCCTCAATGATGTCAGTGCCACCTTTCGGGCATTTTTGGTTAACGGAACTCGAAGACATATTGAGCGCGAACAGACAGAAACGTAAAAGAGACCACAACAACACAATGCGATAACCTAGTGAATTGTGTGGTGCTAAGTTAGCGCATTGTGTTGTCTCTTTTACGTACCTGTCTGTTAGCGCTCAATATGTATTCGAGCTCAAATATGTCAGCTCCATTGAAATACGACCACCCTAGCCGGGGCCTAGCCCGCGCATTTTGGGTCAGCAGTCGAGTACCTTAACCATGGCACCGCTGAGGTGGACAAGCGACACCAAAACACCAATTACCTTTGTTTTTTATGGCGGACTAACTATTTTTCACCAGTACGCCGTTTCCAGTCTTAGTCATGACAGAACGTATTCCCATGTTCGACTGATACCACGAGCACGACATTTCAGAAAATTAGCACACGGCGCTTATAAATAGCTTTATTTTGCCAAGGAGCTACTATATTTTATTACAATCTTATATGCCATGGCTTTTATGACAAAAGTAACTCTGTTTACTTTGGAATGTACAAGCATCATGCAATACGCTTCTCGTGTAAAACACAGACCTGCGGCATGAGCAAAAATTTTAACCTCCATTTCTCAATTGTAGACGCAGCTGCTGGTGCATGTAGCTGTTGGTGTAGTGCGTAGTTAGAAAACACAATTAGTCGACAAAGTATACAGCTACAGAGGTATGTGTCAGGTGGGTCATGTGCTATCATGCGGACGTTGTTCATTTTGCTCTTCGAAAACGAATCCTTTATTTGTTACGTGAAAGCCAGCTGTTTGTGTTTGTTCGCAGGTTCCTTCTTTTTTTACTGCCTTAACTGATTTGCTGGAGAGAAGTTCTGGCTTACATTCACTCAGTTACTCTACTTTTGCAAGCTCTGCAAAAAAAAACACGAAAAGACACTACACCACTAAGGAAAAGAATGAAAAGAACATGACAATCACCAGAGGGCCATGTTTGTTCACAGGTTGACAGCATCAGGCCTGATTGATACACTCAGTAAAATCAAGCCCCGGGGAACGTGTCATCGTTAATTGCCAAGGCAAACTGCGCTTCTGACAACGCCATAAAGCAGCGGCTTTCACAAGGCTTACTTGCTTCTGCTTTATACTGCGAGCATACTTCCCTCGCGTCGTCAAGAGAGGCGGTGCAGCTTTGTGTACGCATAAAACAAACAAAGCTGGAGTTCACGGCTTCGTGAAAAGAACAGTCAATCAATTGTGACGCTTGAAAGCAGGAGCGATGAAAAGAGTGAGACAAGAAGCTTTAAGCGAAATCGAAAAACGAGTGTGGGAATTTTAGGGTAATGGATGTAAAGTTACAAGGCAAGACCGACAGTGTAGCAGAAAGGAACACGATGGCTAATTATAACGCTTATTTCTATAACGCTTAGAAGCATACAAAATGAAACAATCAAGAAACGATGAATGATGGCAGAGACACGGCCGCTCAATGAAAAACACACAACCATGTATTCTTCATCGAGTGCCCATGGCACAGAGTACAATGAGAAGGCTATTTTGTTCGCCCTTTTATGGCGTTTCTGCATACCACGTTATCCCATTCACTGCATCGCTTGGCGCACAGCGGGAAGTAGTTTTCGAGATACTTCATTTCACAGGCCTCGAGACTTTGGCGCCTCGGCTGCCCGATCGCATTAGCTCTGAACACGACAAGGAAATGGGTGGGTATTTTCCGCCTCCAACACTAAAAACCATCCCAAAAGATGAAAGCCATGATAATCGAAGAACGGGCTTGTTTACAATATTCTCTCGAGAAGCAGTTAACTAAACATGAGTCCACTGTTGTGGGATGCTCCAAGGATCAGGAAACATTTTTCGAGTTTTCCGTTTCTTTCTAACGGAAGGGCGAAATAGGGAATGGCACGGAAGTACGTTTATAATGCAGCTATGCTTTATATGACTAAGGTGTTTCCGGAAATGCCTGCCATACGTGAAAAAAAAACACGTGTGTGCGTAGAAAAAAAGCCATTTGCGCTACTTGGTAGCGGTTCATTATTGAAGATAGAAGTGGGGTGCAGTACTTAACACAGACTGTCGGACAGAAGGTGCGCTTGTGTTGTTGTTCTCTCCTCCAGTCCATGTTAAGTACAGCGTCCTACTTCTACCTTCAATAATAAACGTATGTGCGTGTCGTGGGTAGTTGGGGCGACCGACTACTCACCACTGTCCCAGTAAATATCAAGAATTCCTCTGTGGCCAAAAACCACTCTGCCGCGTAATGGACCTTTCTGGAGACCGGCCTGCGCAAGCGCAACGGTGGTGACATCACGCGCGCCATGTTTTTGGGGGTTAACTGGGTGGCGACACTTGCAAATTATCATAAAAAGTACTTTGCCCGCGAGATTTCCCGCTGAAAACATCGGAGGCCGCTGACCCTTAGTTTCGATTTCAGCGATCTCCACAGGAGGCCCCATTTAGGCCTGAAAAAGGCGCGTTTGGCCAACTATGGCGTTGGAGTAACCCACAGTGCGGTTGTTGCGTCATGCCAGATCTCACTGAAGTAATTTCTATAATTACAATGCCGGGCTGAAAGTGGTGGCTTCGTCCGAACAGCAGCAGCAAGAGATGGACAGGCGCAGGCAGCGCTGCAGCAACCAGAGGCTTTAGGCAGCTCCAGCTTGTGCAGTGCTGGTGATGTGGCTGGAGCGCTCGGCATTTCACTTCACTACATTCATTCATTCAGTCATTCATTCATTCATTCTTCCATCTATTCATTCATTCATTCAATCAATCAATCAATCAATCAATCTACTGACCACTAATCCTCTAAAAACAAAGAATGACCAGAAAATACCAACTAAGATAGTACACAAAAGCACAAACGCATACGGCGATCCAGACAAGACGCATGTCACGGAAAAAGGCCCATGCTTCTTAAATAAATGAATACTTCCATAGCATTGTAACTTCTTCAGTTAAATTATCAAACGACAATGACTGCATCCACTTTGCACTTCAGTCAATGACAAGAGTTCATGACAAGTTATACTTAACGCCTTCTTATGCTCGAACCAGCATGTTGAAGTTCAGTATTTTTTTCTTTCAACATTGAAGACTGAAATTCGTTACCGGGTTCAATTTGGTCACGCCCCTCCCCCAATTTTTCGGCCGACATTCATGACATGCTTCTATAATGTACCCTCGTATATTTGAAATTGATGTTAACTCTTGAGATGCATTGTTTCTTTGTTCTATTTTCATTTGTGTTCATCATACGTTTGCGCGCTTTTGGCTTTGCATAAACTCTCATCTGTATTATTTCCCCTGTTTACATCATTTTTGTTGCTGTTTGCTATAGTTTCGTGTATCTCTGTAAACCCTCTCTTGGAATAGCTCGTTTAGTCCTGCTGTATTTACAGTACTTACAAAAAAATAAAGGGGTACTTTACAGCTGTTGAAATTTCCATGTTCAGACCGCGGGAATAAGACGAGTTTTGTGCGAACGAGTGCATGAGCTTGTTCGAAGAAGAAAACAAGCGGCCATCTTGACGGTCTGGGTTCATCTGGGCGCTTATAAATGGCACACTGAGTTGCTTGGTTCATGTCGGCTGCAATTACTTTCGTACCATATTTTATAATGTCTGCATGCGATAAATTAAAACAGCAGTTTTTCTAAATAAATTTCAAGTCGTGTTGCAGGGTCACGCTGCGAGTGGCTGTGATTCGAAATTCTGAGTCACTTTTTTGTGTAGTGTGCCTAATGGCTTCTGTGGTCATCCATCTTTACGGAGTGGAATGGCTCCTGAATTTTGATTTTTTGCGAACGAACAATTCCTTGAATAACACGCTTCAGTAATTATATTTAATCTTATCCTTCAGCAGCTGAAAATGCCATGCGTTCATTATTGTGTGGTATGTACTTATTGTTTCTTGTAAAAAGTCGGTTGGGCACGTGTTGTGAAAAAAAAAACTGCTGCTGATTTTTATACCGCTATTCGGAAAAGGTAGCTTATTGTTGTGTTATATGGGCTTTCACAACTAATATTACAACTGGATAAGAGCATACCACAAGAACAAATACGGCAAATACGCCTAGCCGCGTGTTCAAAAAAAATTAAGTTGATGAAATCAGTGACGTCCTTGCCCATGAAGCTTCGTTGTCAGTAAATCTGTCTGAACGCGCGTGAATTATTTATTTATTTTTATTTACAATACTGCCACTCTCATCCGAGAGCATAGCAGGAGGGCATACAAATGTTTGTACAAGAAACATGTGAATCTGCAGGCTTGATTCATGAGGAAGAACAAAAAGAACATATGCACACAAAGACAGAATAATTGCACAACTTTACGCATAAACACTCCTATATTACAAGCTGTAGTAACAAGAAGAAGAAATAAACCAAAGAAACAAGTCCATCAAAAAGGTAAAAATAGTTCCAATACAAGGCTGCAGCAACGAAATACACAAGAAATTAACAGATTTGTAAGCTGGAAATGCTACACGTGTGCTGTTCGGTTAGCGCAACAATAAGTGTTATTTCTACACTGAATAATCTAGCATTTCGAAGAACTTAGATAACGAGTCAGTGCTTGTTATCACGGGGTCGAGTTTATTCCACTCGCGTATTGCCATGGGAAAGAAAGAGTACATAAACGTGTCGTTACTGCAGGAATATTCGGATATGGTGTGGTCGTGTTTGTGACGTGTAGGGCGGGTCTGAGAAAAAGATATGTATTTATGCGTATCAATCTTGTAACTGTTATGAATTAGCTGGAACAAGAATTTTAGGCGAGCGTGCCTCGATCTAACTGACAAACTTTTTATTCCTGAATCAGCCAAGAGGTTAGTGGGAGAGTCAGTCCGTTTATATTTATTGTAGATGAACCTTATAGCCTTTCGTTGGACACTTTCAATCTTTTTCATGAGGGTAGTCGAGTGCGGAAACCATATCGTGCTTGCATATTCCAGAAGCGGTCTTACGAACGTTCTATAAGCTAACAGCTTGGTAGGAGTGGGGGACGTCTTTAGGCACCGTTTTAGGTAGAACAGTTTGCGCAATGCGGTGGCGGTAATATTTGTGATGTGTGAATCCCATCTAAGATCGGAAGTAAGCGTAATTCCTAAATATTTGTGTTGCGAAACCTTTCTTAAGGGTATGTCATTAATGAAGTATGTAAACATAGAAGGCTGTTTTTTTGTTGAAACAGTCATGGTAACGGATTTTTTAATGTTTATTGTCATTTGCCAGTCAGAACACCATTTCGTTATTTTACTAAGCGACGTGTTAAGCATTAGGTGGTCCGTATAGCTATTAACTTCCCTGTAAATAATGCAGTCATCTGCAAATAACTTGATGATGCACTCGATAATGGACGTTATATTGTTAATAAAAATTAAGAATAATAACGGTCCCAGGACTGACCCCTGCGGAACCCCGGATGTCACAGGTACGGTCTCAGATGGTGTGTTTTCGAAGACTACAAACTGGGACCTGTTCGAGAGGAAGTCTTTTACCCATGCTGATGTTGCGCCTTTGCCAATCAAGTTTTCCAATTTCCCAATTAATTTAGTATGGCCTACACAATCAAACGCCTTGGAAAAATCCAACAGAATGATGTCTGTTTGCGCTTGGTTGTTTATTGATAGTGCGAGGTCGTGAACTACTTCTGCTAGCTGTGTAATAGTTGATAGGCCGCTGCGGAAGCCGTGCTGATGAGGTGATAAAAAGTTCACTTTTTCCAAGTAAACAGTTAGATGCTTCAGTATTATGTGCTCAAGTAATTTGCATGACGTGCTTGTTAGTGAAATAGGCCTGAAATTTGAAACGTCATTTTTGTCTCCTGATTTGTGAATTGGTACTATTTTTGCTATTTTCCAGTCTTCCGGAAGGGTAGATGTTGAAAGCGACTTGCGAAAAATTAGGCCGAGGTACTTGCTACACCATTCTGCATATCTTTTTAGGAAATCATTCGGTATGTCATCCGGGCCGGTGGATTTTTTCGGGTCCAAGTTAAGCAATAGTTGCATAATTCCAGCGTCTGTGATGTTAATTTCGTCAATTTTGTCAGTATTGTGCTGTTCCAAATAAGGTGAAATGCCATTATCTGTCGTGAATACCGAGCAGAAGAAATCATTATGCGCATTCGACTTCGCTACCTTCTCTTCTGCTTTTAGTGTAGACTACGCTTCAGGAATTTTACGAAAATGCCTCCAGAATTTCTGCGGGCTATTTGTGATAAAGTTTGGAAGGGTTACGTTGAAGTAATGCTGTTTAGCTTGCTGCGTCTTTGTTTTCAGTCTCATGACTGCATTTAATAACTTCTCGTTACCTGGTGAGTTGGCGGGGTTGATCCTCGCTGCCCCCCGTAACCTTTTTACTTGACGTTTCGCTTGGATAACTTCTCGATTTATCCATGAGTTTTTTAGGTTGTTTTTTGTGTTTCACAGGTATAAAGGTATTGATACAGTGAAGAATAATGACTTTGAACTGGAGCCACAACAAGTTTACATTTGCGGACATGTCTGAGGCAGTTTCAAAAAAAGGTTGGAATTCATGCGCGAGATACGTTTGAATACTGTCATTATAAATATGCTTGTACCTTTCGGTCCGAAAATCTTTGCTATTTTTATATCAGATTGCCGCTTAGAGAAATCACTTCAGACTCTTTCACTCCACTAGCTCAAATTTAGCTGTATTTTGGGACTTTACTAAAAAGATTTTTCGCACAAGGCTAGTCAGGCTTCTGGAGCTCATACATGAGTGATGTTCGACTGATAAAAGCAGCACTCGAAATTCTGAATCGCTGGTAAGGGCAAAGAGGTGCAACAGGATGCAACAGGATGTGTCGTCAGGATGTGTTTTCTTTGCAACAGGATGTGTCCACAAACAACAGTACGTTTCCTATCAGTTTCGGATAACGGGATGCCATCCAGTTTTCATTTTGTCAGTTTGTTTAGCCCTTTTCTCTAGTTTCGATTCTCCCTTATCTCAGATGTTTCGGAGTTCTTTCCCTAATTGTCAGAGAAAAGCCGGTGACGTCAAGAAGCACGAACTCTCGGGCTTGAAAAGCTGGCGTTTGGTTTCCGTGCCCGCCAAAGGGAGAACTGATAAATATTTTACACGTGGCAAAGGTTACTTGAGTTAAGGTTAACCACGCACACACGCACAAACCCATGCACGCACGTATGCAGGGATGCCTCACTTTGCCATTAGGAATGCGTTTTTTTATTTTTTATGCGACGGCCAAACAGTGAGCGGTGAAGCACAAACTGCGCAGCCATTTCCGGCGAATGTCCATGATGTTACGAAAGCTGGCTGTTAAGCAACAGATAGGGTGAATGCAGCTCGTGGCTTGCGCTTTCTTAGCTTTTATGCAGTGTTCTTCCGATCCTAATAGCACGCAACGAAGGAAGCGGGGCCGAAACTGTGGCCTGGCAGCAGCTCACGCCTTGGGGTGTTGGAGCTGTCATAATACTGTGCCGTTAGGCGCTGCACTTCCTCGACTCTGGTTAGTGACAAGATGGCGTGGTCTCTTGCAAGGTTCATTACCTCTGAAAGGGAGGCCCCGCGTCACCGCTCAAAGGGAGCGCAAAAAGAGGAGGGGGTAAAGGGGGCAGAGGGGAGGGACGTGCTTCCGCTTCGGAGAATTGCGACCGGATGTGTTTCCAAACAACAGTAAGTTTGTTTTCTCTTTCGGGTAACGTGATGGTGTGCGGTTAGCGCGCGCTTAACTTCAGACTTGAATAGACGCTGACCATCGCTTATAGAGCCCTGCGATCATTATACCTCTTGCAGTGCAAGAACAGAGATATCTTCGGGACACGTGTTCTACAAGGCAAGGTCAATTGTCAAAGTGTCTAGAGAATGTTACACATTCTCTAGACACTTTGGTAGTCTTGGCTTGTTCTTTGTTAGCAGCTGATGGTCACAGAAGTCTGTCAGAGCGACAATGCTTCTATATTTTCTCAGCAAAGTGACGAAGCTCCGTTTATGCAAAATGAGCAATCAAATTGAATGCACATATTTGTGCGTGCCACAGGGGTGTGTTTATGTTCGCTCTAAGGCAATTGTTGCATAGTGTGTGCGTATGTGTATTTCGGCTTATCAAATGGTGTGGCAAGGGAAAGAACATTTGAATGTCGTTGTGACTTTGCTTCCTATACATTGTTTTGGCAGAACGTGCAATTTCCAAATGCTACCACAGAATACAACTAGTGGAGAAAAGAGCAGCACGCTTCGTAAGGTAATGTTTTTATTTTTCGCAAATCTATGGCGCGTACATATTCTGGCGGATTAACGAAGAATCCGAAGTTCATAATTTAAGATGCTATTTTAAGAATGGTAGGTGATTTAAAAAAAAATAAGGAAAAAAATGGCAACAATACGTAATACATTTAATAAAGAGTACAAGTATTATGCTATTGATTTTATATTCCGAACTGTCGTATTAACCTGATGAGAGCAATTTCAAAAAATTAGTTATATTTTACGCTATGTTCATAATGAATAATTTTAAATAGAGGATCACAAAACGATCTTCCTGCTTTTTTCTTTACAACACTTTCAAAATCATGGAAAACAAACAAGTTGGAGTAAGCCCAAAGGTATGTTTTTTTTTTCTATGATTCACACTTAGTAAAGTGCACAAAAAATACTCCTTAAAAATACAAACCCTGGTTGTTTTAGACGTTTTCTTTGGCGACAGCAATGCTTCGTCTGCCGAGAGATTAGATGCGTTATATACCTGAATTTCTACGGTAACGCAACACCATGCAAGATGTCGTTAGAATGCTGACCTAGCTTTCAAGAACTAACACTTCGACTTAAACAGTGTTGGCCGCTTTCGCATTTGGCAGAGCCGATTGCAATAGACGTCCGACACGGCACTTGCAAACTAGAACGGATGTTAAAGTTAAAAAAAGGATTTAGCTTGTAGCGCTGGCTCCACAAGTTACTGATTGATATGTAGCATTTAACGTCCCATAACCACCATATGATTATGAGAGACGCCGTAGTAGAGGGCTCTGGAAATTCAGACCATCTGGGGTTCTTTAACGTGTGCCCCAAATCTAAGCACACGGGCCTACGGCCTTTTCGCCCCCATCGAAAATGCAGCCACCGCAGCTGGAGTTCAAGCAGTTACGCGAGATGGGAGTACGTGATTGCGCTCATCTGTCGGCTCCCTGCCCATGCAGCTTTGTGGCTGATGGTTTACCGCAACATTACGCGGTTGTGTTTCGCTGCTATACTTATTGGTTACTCGCTACCGCCATACCGGTATTATTCCGAGGTACATTAGAGAGCAGCAAATGTTATTTCCATCGCGGCGTGTGTCTCTGATGGCCGGCTAATCAAATCAAGTCAGCCCAGAGTTGGGTTTTCGGTCGGCGTATGTAATGGTGAAAAATATACCGCACCTTACGAGCCTAGTCGCTTCCCCGCAAAGCGTCCCGAGCGCTGACAGGGTAAATGGAGTCGCCATCACGGCACCCACCGGAGCCCCTGGAACTCCTCGACCGAGCTGAGAGTGTTATTAGATGGACAATTCGCACGGTGGTTACAACCTTAAAACGGGTTCAGAGGCTTCGCGCGATGTGTGTTCAAAGTGGTAAAAAAAAACAGGGATTGTGTGCCTTAACCTGCCTGGAAGAATACTGTTACACATGATCGCTAGCCTAAGTCGGGCAATCGAGCTTATCTCACGCTTCTGCCCCGGAATTTTTTTTTCCTTTTTTTACACGCAAACATGCGTGCCCCGTGTAGGCACGTATACTTGCGAACACATAACCGACGAGATTAAGTCGGACGGTGCAAGGGAGAGAGAATAAAATGAGAGAAAAAGAGGGAGGTTAACCAGAAATCGTAGCAAGCCGGTTTGCTACCCTGCACTAAGGGAATGGAGAATGGAGAAGAAAGAAATGTAGGCCAGCGCTGGAAGACAATGAGGTCTGTAGGGGGACAGGAGGAGCGCGCGCTGTGGAAAACAGCGTAGGTGAAAAGTAGTGGCAGTTGTACATGTGGACGTTTATTTGAACGAATGAATGAATGAATGAATGAATGAATGAATGAATGAATGAATGAATGAATGAATGAATTTTACTTCTGGAATGTTACGGAAAAACGAAGCGAAGCTAAAGGCCATTTGGCCTGACGTGGCTTCGCTACGCAAAATGTTAAACGTTCAGTCAACAGTGCTACATTGAATAATAATTATCAAAATAGATGGAGCAGCAATATAACAGAACACAAGAATAGAATAAATGCAAAAATAGGCGACATAGACATGCAAAAATGGCTACGAGACATACAGATTCAAACATTGAGGCCCTTTTCATTACATATAAATAAATCCAAAAGACACACTTTCAGTATTGTATTACATATTCATACATTCATATATTACACTCATATATTCATACATACATCTGCACATATGTACGTACGTACCACTGTATATGATCGCATTGTGTTTCTAGAGGTAAGACAGTGTAATATATGTGCAACCTAGCCAGGAATTTATAGAAAAACATGATGTTACTTTAATCAGTTAACGAGGAGATATATTATGTGATATTTGAATTGCGTTAATGAGAGGTTAAAATTTATTTGTTCACCTAAATGATTTAGAAGGTGTGGTATGCAATTAGGGCTATTTCATACGCAATCCTGGTAGCAGGAACGTAAATTAGCTGCCTACGGAGTGAGTATTTGAGTGCGTCCTCCTGTGCCGTAACAATGTGGAGTTTATTTTTATAAATGTAAAGTAATAGCTTATGTTTATGCACATGCCTTGCTTGGAGTATACCATGTTTTATAGATAGTGGAGTGCTAGACATCTCCATTGGGTTGTTATATTAATCTCCGAATAGACAGAGGACTTTTTTGTCTAAGATTTCTAGTTTATTTAAATTCTTCTCACTTGTATAGCCGCATACATGCACACTATATTTCCAACGCGAATAGAAAAGAGCGTAGTATTATTTTTCAGCCAAATTGGTATAAGTGGATTTATTTTAAATATATATCCAACAGTCTTGCTTAGTTCGGATGCGAGACTGTCAATGGGTATTCCAGAAAAACATTGCTAGGTACCCCAATCCAAGAAAATTTCGTGATTTAACCTGCTCCAGCCTCTGGTTTTTGAAAAAAAAAAACGTTAATGTCGTCCTCGAAGAGCTTGTCGATAGGCTGGAATACGATGTTTTTACATTTAAATATATTAAGCATAAGCTTATTTTGATGAAGCCATCTTTCTAATATGAGTGAAGTAATCATTTACCTCAGCTTCAACGTTATAGTTATTCTACCTGCAAAAAATATTTTAGTGTCATCAGCATAAATAATTAATTTTGGGGATCGTGGAATGTCACACAGATCTTATTATGAGTTATAAATAGTAATGATCCAAAGATTTAACCCTGCGGAACACCATTTTTACAGTTTTCATTTGGGAAGCAATGTTACCCACCTTTACATATTGTTTTTTATCGGTAAAATAACTTTTTATTAGTTTAGCTGCCACGCCCTTTACACCGTAATCATGTAACTTGGATATTAGAATATCCTGTTGGACAGTGTCAAAGGCCTTCCTCAAATCAATAAGAGACCTATGGTGTATACGCTCTGTTTTCCGTGTTTTTTTTATATGTCCTCTTTCGTGTCTAAAGGCGCCGACTCCGTAAACTTACTATTTTGAAACCCATACTTTGCTTAATTGATTATCAGGTAGTTAGTGAAAAAAAAATTAAAGTCTGGAGTGTATTATTCTTTCAAAAACTTTTGAGAGCACCGGTAGAACCAATATGAGAGTACCGGTAGAACCGTTTCGAGGAAGTGTATAAAAAATAGGGAAGTCAAAAGAAACCTTTGAGTGATGCCTGCACCGTAATTGTCTAACTCGAGTAGATGACAATGACGGAGAAGTAGAGAATGAAGAAAACTTAAAAGACAAGAATGAGTGTGGCCAGACGGGGACTATCTACATAGGTGCGTACAAGAACATAACGCCGCATGGTTCGCTTGTAAAGTAATCTCCTCGGGTCAGTCTGTCCCCCACCACCAAGCTATACACGCATCGTTTCGCTTCCGTGCCGCTCTCTTTCTCTCATTCACTTTTTCTTACTTTTCTGTCTCCTATTTATCCTTCCCAGTGCAGGGTAGCCAACCAGACAATTGCTTCCTGGTTAACCTCCCCGCCTTTTTTCATACCATAAATCTCTCTCTCTCTACTCGCATCGTCTTTGTTACGTCATATCAATACGGTATATCAGGTGGTGAAGTAGGAAAAGAAGAAGGAGGCAGAGCGTAGCGGATGGGGAGCGTAGGCGGACGTGCAGTAAATTGAACTCGTCTAGTGGTGGGTAAGCACGCGGGGTATGTATAGTGTATGGATATATATAGGATTCATCTAATGATTGGTAGGATGCGCGCGGAGCGTTAGAAATGAAGAAGCAGCCCTAGAACGACTGTGCGCCGCAGTTATGACTACATAAACAAACAGTAGTGGTGGTATTATGCGCCACCACTCCCGAGGTCGTCGCGTAACGGCGGGAACGAATTCTAGACTTCTCATTTTTGTCCATGCATTATTCAGAATGAATGTGCCCCAAAGCGCCCTCGTTATATCTTGACTGATTGAATTATCATGGGTATTAATAGGAAAGTGATCAATAGCCGGCATTAACAGGTAGAGGCATAGCTTATTCTGAAGGGCTGATATCTGATATTATTTGGTTGAAAAAAATTATCACCACGGAAGACACTATATGTATACCACTACGTGCTGTCCATTCGCCTCCAGTCGATTTAGCGTTTGCTTAGTGCAACGCCGCACGGAACGCTACGTTATTGGTGCAACGACTGCTTTAATATTGCTGGTCAACCAAAACCCACCACACCCTGACAGATTTGGGTTCGCATCAGCGCATCGCATAAACCGACAAGCTTCGAACCCAAGTGCCACTGCAAAAAAAAAAAAACAAAAAAAACTAGACGTTCATTTCAGTGTTGCTTTAGAGGCCTGCTTTTCGGTGTGTCCCGTATTCTATTTCCTAACTATTTATATACACACACGCACTATTCGGCTTCAGTGCCAAGACAATCGATCGCCCCTTTATTTATTTATTTTATTTGTGGAATACTGCAGGCCAAAAAGGCCCAAGCAGGTCTTAAAGCATTTAGCCTGATTAGGCCGGAAAAGCTTGTTAGGCTAGACTGACGCCAGTCATGTCGCCATTTATTTATGTTTTCTTTGATTCTTTGAACACGTGGCGCGTGTGAGTGAGTGCCTGTGCATACGTGACAGCGTCACGCATGGACTTAGGTCGGAGGTAACGAAGACGCAATTCATCATTCGCATAATCCGGTGTGCCACCTGATATTGTGGCTCAAGGGGAGTGCCCGAATACGTATGGCTGCCAGATGACCACAGTATATGTTCTTTCCCCTACTTTTAATTTTATGATCATTCCACTATTTTAAGCTTTCCGGCTAACCACGCAAGTTATTCTAAAAAAGAAAATGTTTCAAAAAACGCACACAAGAACAAAGTCAGGACACTACAGACGCCTATATACAGCGCGATAGTGCATCACTATTCGTTATATAAGATCAAAGCTTTGGTTTCTATGATTATTTTTTCAATACTTGCACACGTAACGGGTATTTGTGCACTTTTATTTTCTGATGATTCAGGTGAAATAACTGAGGTGTCGCTTTTGTCAGCAAATACCCCAAAAAAATGTTTATGACAGCTTCGAAATACTACGAAACCTGAAGGATGAACGAAGGTGGCTGGCCTACCTTGTTTCTGTTTACTTTTGTGTTTATTTCTTCTCTTTCTTTCTCCATGTTTGTTTTATCGTTTTTGTATACTGCCTTTTCTATTTCTATCTACCTCTTTTTCACTCTGCTTCTTTCACTCTTTTTTTGTTGCTTTCTCTCTCTTTCTAACGTGTTTTCTGTGCTCCATGTCACTGAGCACAATTTTCGTTTAACGCTCGCACCATTCGCACAAGGTTTTGAGGCTTACCCATTTACAGTGTGGAATACCCAACTGAGGAGTTTTACGCTTTCTTTAACGCTATAAAGTTAAACAGCCTGTTTCACAGAAATTCCGCTGTTCGTATCAGTTTCGGCGTCATTGTTTGTTAGCGAAAAATCATCACCTTGCCACGACTGAAAAATCGAGAAAAATAAAAATAAAAAGTGAAATAAAAAGTTATGAGTCCTAGCGAGGGTCAAACACAAGCAGTTTAAGCAGGTGTTCTACCACAGAGCCTGCTCCCAAATACGGTGAAAATAAAATAACTCCCTCTGATTGGACATGCAGTGAAAATAACGCTCATGCTTTACAAACACACACGTCCAGTATGCTTCACAATAGGAGGACACTTCACAAGAGGACACTTATTGTCACACTAGTATTGCATGGTACAAACGTGCACCACCACAGGGCGTCACAACATGTGATTATCACAACAACTTCGTGGTTTGAATCTGGGCACTCGTTACAGAAGGAACACACGTTACTCGTTTCTCAACTTATTTTATTTCGTTTGAATCTTCTGCTGTTTCTGCGACGCATACTAGATATACACAAAATTTTATCGCATAATTTTATTCGTCACTTCTGTCTTGTATTTTTGTTAATTTTTTATTCTTAATATTTTTTCTATATTTTTTCCTGTAACGCTAACTACAGAGCAAAAGAAGAAGAGGGGTGCCGCGTAGCTTGAGACGTGGGAGCCAGGAGCTTTTTCACTCCGCTCGTATTCTTGGTTAGGGCGATAATTGATCAATTTACATGTGACGGTTAACGTCGCAAAATCACCATATGATTATGAGAGTGGCCGTGAAAGAGAACTTCGTAAATTTCCACCACCTGGGGTTGTTAACGTGCACCCAAATCTGAGCAAACGAGTCTACAGCATTTTCGTCTCCACCAAAAATGTAGCCGCCGCGGCCGCGATTAGATTCCGCGACCTGTGGGGCAGCAGCCTAGTACCTCAAGCACTAGATCACCACGGCAGGGAGGTTAGGGAAGCGTGGTCAAACTTGTAACAGAAGCCAAGAGCCAAGCTTTAAAAGAGCATTGCTAACATTACATGATCAACTCATTTTACATGGCAGAGTAATTAATATTCATGCAATACAGCCACTTAGAGCACTGTTTTCTGTCTAAATGTTTTTCATCTCTCACAAACTCTGAGAAGTGCACTTCCTCGTAAAACAGGGTTTCGAGTTTGCTTGATGGCACGAGGACAATTTCACTTAACTTCAACCGGGGCTAACCGAAGCATTTATTCATGAACCAAATTCATGCTCCTTATCCAAGTGTGCTGTCCTAGCACTTCCTATGTATCGCAGTCTTGAAGCTCAAGCGATGCGAATTCCGAATCGCCAGCGCCTTGAGAGTAAGTAGGCCAGACACTGTCGTTAAAGGAAATTCCACAGCGCGAAAAAGACCAGGGTGAGAAGAGACACACGAAAACACCAGAGCGTGTGCCTCTCGTCAGAGGGTGCGCGAGTTCAAGAGCAAAGATATCGTCGACCTATTGCTGTGTACCACTAAGGAACAGAGACGAGAGACATTCTCAGAAGTGACGAGCTACTCGACGGTGGTAATTAGGGCACCCATCGCAGTGACGGTGCTGCTACTGCTGCCTGTCAGTTTGAACCACCGTGTTTCGCCCTGGCTCTCAGTGGAGTTATAAGTGACGCTTCTGAGACTTGAACGACGGTGGGAATCCTAATGAAGGCTGCACATTAAGGGACTTCACTCCGGAGGCTAGTATAGTGTCTGCCTGGGCTTGATATACGCGAGAAAAAAAAAAGAAGAAATTGAGCCCCCTCACGTATTGATAACAGGGGGATTCTTGTACTTCTCTTCCTGCGCGATGAAATGTGATAAAGGAAAGACAATATCTGTGGCCGCTAAAACCGACACAAATGACAATTAATGAGAGACGATGCTTCTCGGTGAGAGTGTTGGAGCTGTAAGTATTCCTTTGTGTTAATGTGTGTGACCTCGTCCGTGTAGAAGAGAAAGGGCACAGCATGACTTTCTGGGTAGCCTAACGTTAAGACGGGAGTGCACAGAAGTTATAATATTTTCTTAACGAATATATCGGATATCCGTCCAACTATGCTTAAACCGTTGCGTGTACGCACGGTGTTTTTTCCCATCGGTGACAGACATTGAGCTAACAATTCATTGGCTTAATGTCATAGCCCTTTCCTTCATCCTTTATATTAATTTCTTCGCCTAGATAAGGGTTATATGATTTGCTTTGTAACTATTCAAAATGCTTGCAGCGAACGATATTTTAGACAGAGTAAAACTAACCTATGTTGTGTCTTGAGATAAATGTCGTACTATTGGAATGCTTGATTTACCGGGGCGCTACAGGCACAGGACCAACTTTGGCAAACAGGTTGTGCGAAAACATAAAGTAACAATATATTCACTTCATGTGCAAATACACACTCCTTGACACTTCACCGTATTAATCTCTAAGAACGCTTGTTCTTGCTTCTCTCCCGATCCTCCAATAATGAATGTCAAGGCGAAGAGGAAGTCAGAAATTTTTTTCTGATGAATGCTGCTCTAATGCTTACTAAGCAATGAACTTTTCGTCAGTGTTTTTTATTTTATAATCTTCACCAGAAGTGTTTTGTATCCGTTTTCGTTTGACCGAAACAGCAATATAAATTTTACAATGCTAAGTGGCCCTCTTTCGCAACATTTGGGCCTTTCAGCCAATAAGCATATTGTGATCATACTATGAACATCATCAGCTTAGATAATGTGTATTCGGAAACTTTTTAGTGCCAATCAGGTCTCAGTGTACTTGCAGTGACTACAATATAATGATTGCTTCGTGAGACAATAAATAATTCGATAAATAACTATACAATCAAATAAATTTTTTTTGTATTCACGTGAAGCTGGGTACGTTACTTATGTTATAAAGGCTGGGACCCTCAACACGCTCACAAGTTGTGAAGAAAAGGTGTCAAGAAAACAAAAAAACAACCAATCAATCACTTAATGAAGCACTGTTTCCATTAAAAATAGCCATAACATCACCGCAAGGGAGACGCAATAAATGCGTAGCAACAAATGGTAATGCAATACGAAGTGAGGCTAACAGCACATTCTTTTCGATCGGGTATCGCATAACTGTAGGAAACGCTTTGTAAGAAAGTATGGCCGCTCCAGCAAGAGCAACACTTTATCTCACAGTCTCTTTGCTCTCAGGGTGCAGCATGTATGCGAGAGCCGCTCGCTGATGGCTGCCGAGATGACACGCGCCAGCTTTCTCGACAGCACCTTTAGATTCAAGGTTCACACTTGCGGCGAGAGCACCACCCTTCTCTCAACTCTTTTCATGCTCGTTGAAGATCAGCGTGGTGCTTTCTTATTGCTTGCTTTGACGGCAGGCCTCCCGAGCGAGTCGATGTTATCGCATGTGCCCTCCGAGTGACGGAAACTGGCTGGCTCCTTTGATCTCTCCTTCGGCCGGGTCCGTCGCCCCGACTCGCTTGTTTTTACCAGCGGGTAGAACATACGATACACGGGGAGAGGTTATCGATTTGGACTTCATTCGAAGCATGACGGTGATGGTGGCGGCCATGGGAAAAATCTGTCTCCATGAAATTACACTCCCAATAAAATTACACACGCAAAAGATATTAACACCAATAGTATAACGAATAAAACGGTTGGTCCAATATAGTGCAATAAGTAGGCACAGGTCAGCTGTACGAATACATGTATATAAACGTAAATAGTTACACTTGTAGTACAAAGGTAGTCATTTGAAAAAAATAATGATTTCTTCGAATAGACAATTTCTTCGAATAAACCAGAGTACATGTTTTTAATGACGAAAAAAACACAAAAAAATTATTGCAAAAGGGTATGACGTTGGGCGAGAGGGTATTTCATATATATAAATGACCGGCAACGCGCGAAAACAAGGATGCAGAGAAAAGAGCACCCGTGTTTTCTCTCACTCTTTGTGCGTATTTTTTTGTGTGTGCACTGCCGTTGACATAAAAAGTTACTTGCATGCTAAGCTCATTTCACTTACGTTTTTTTTTGTGTGTACTTAGTGTTACGAAGGAAAGTCCCCTGTTATAAGCACGACTATTCGCAACTATATATTTTGACTGTACAATGTGAATCAGCATTACCTCTAGTGTAAAAGGTGAACTGGAGGCAAATTTGAACACGATAGCTTTCGCGAGACTGAATATTGCGCTCTAGGTTCGACAATTTACTTTTGCTGCCTAGCATTCACCAGCGTTGAAATATTGGTAGCTCATCTTTTTAATGTTGTTAAGTATTATTGCGAAAACTATTCCAGGAAGCTTGTCTCTGCTATTGCTTATGAAACAAACATAAAGCGAAAACTTCCAAACATTTTGTCTTAGTACGTAGCAAAGACAAAATGAAAGAAAAATGGCAAAATTGAGGTTTAAAAACCTATTTCCGAATTTAGACTGCGTTTAATTGCTATACACTAGACGATGAAAAACGTTTTTCACACCGGCCTTTCCTTTTCACGTCTGTGCTGACCAAACCAAATGGCACTTAGGACATACGCGGACGTGACAGAGAAGCAAATCATACTGGCCGAGAAGGTTTCTGCTGAGAGAGCTTATTAGTGTAAAAGGTGGATATATGTCGTTTCCTTTATTTTCCACATGTTGGCCTTTCGAGTGTGATTAATTATATAGAAAGTAACCGGGCCACAGTCTCGAGAAGACTTCTTTGTATTTATGTTTTTCGCATCGTCAGTGGCTGCAACCAACTCTGCAATAGAGAAGCCGGAGTTTTTATAATGCAGTATATAACAAAATGCAGGACCTTTCGTTCATAGTAAAATAAAACTAAACTAAAGAATTGAATGCGAAGTTTATGGAAGAACACCTAAATCGTTGACATGATTCGAATCAGCAAAGATCACAACCTCAAAAGGTAGAATTACGAATGAAATTGTCAAAAAATTGACAAACGTCAAGTGGCATGTGTTCTTTCATTGAAAGTCAATGCTTTTGTGTCGAAAACAAGCAGACACTTTCAAAACAGCCGGATTTGGTGCTTTCCTTTTGCATCCCTTAAAAAGGACGTGTACTCTATTCATTAAATTTCTCGGTTCTTCTCTGAGCAACAAGTCAGTGTTTGCTTACGAAAATGTTCTTTGGTGCGGCAAGCTCAATCACTAACTTCCCGTTCATATTAAAAACGTGTTTTGCATTTCCCTTTATTGGCGCGAAAGAAGCGAAGTGCTGATTTAGCCTTAGCTATGAAAAAATAAATAAATGTCAGCACACTCTTGCTTCCATGCCGCACAGAAAGTTTCAGAATGTTTGCTCTTCATCCCCGCTTCTCTGAGGGCGTCGAAACAGGTTTAGCTTGGCTTACTCCGACACATCGTTACGTGTAACAGAGTCGTTCCCCGAATAATCAGTGGCTTCTGAAACTTTTACTAAACTAAACATGCTCTCGTTTATGGGAGTTCATTATTTTCTTCTTAAACCGGAGGAAGGAGAAATAGGCCAGAAGCGTTCGAAGGCTGAAGGCAAGAAAAAGGCAGTAAGTTGTCGTCTCAAGCTCGCAACTTATTGATTGAAGGTTGACAAACTTGCGGCGATGCTAGGTAATACAGAAGGAAGTGAGTACAGCCTGTACGAGACAAGAGGCAGCTTCAAGACGGCTGTTATCTTTGTTCTTTTCGTTTAGTAAACATACTCAATCCCTGTTGCCTCCCTGTTGCTGCAGGTTGTGTCGCCCGCTTTGTCTTCAGCAAACGAGCCCGCTATGATGAGACGCCAAAGCCTTGTTTTCCTGCTGTTTCGTGAGCTTCCCTTCGTTGTGGACGCAGCTGTGAGGTCCGTTGACTCAACAGAGCTGATGGTAAAAATTGACCCGGCCACTGCAGAAACTGTAATTGCACCTAAATCTCCCGACTCTTACCTTTTTTTTTTTCCTCTGCGTCGTCGCGTTCTTCAATAATTCTCCCATGAGCATTGCCTCCATCCTACGTGTCCTCGTGAAGGAAGGATACGGGCAAGGTTCAGTTCATCGGACGAGACTGTGCAAAGAATGCCGAGGAAAGCTAACAAGAGTGCTATTTTTTTCATATTTTTTTAAAATGAGCTGCGCAACCTAAAAACACAGATGACCAAGAAGACACATGCGTGACTTCTTTGTCATTCGTGTTTTTGTTGCGCTGTCCTTCTGTATACATAGTAAATTTTCAAGTAGCCCAAAATGCTCCTCTCATGATGGACATCTGACACAATTTAAGCTGATAAATCTTTTCCTTTTGTACAATACTTATTCAGGATGCTAGTGACCTTTTGTCGAATATACTAAGTTTACTGGTGATAACGTGCACTGCGAAAATCGCGTGAAATTTTGCGTGTTTTTCCTTTCAGTTTAATCGTAATTTTCTTTATGCCTTGAAACACTGATAATTCATTGTTTGTATATCGACCCTATTGTTTTGACAATATAATGTCGACACTATAATAAAATAAAGCGACTCAGCGTCAAAGCTTGGGCATGTGGGTTGAACAATGGAGTAGACACAGCGCAAAAGAAGCGGAGACAAGGAATGACGACGCACACAGAACGCTACTCTTTCGGCGCTCGCAGCTCGGCGTGTGTCGCCCTTCCTTGTCACCGTACTTTTTGCTCTGTTTTCACACCAAGTTTCTTCGGAATGTCCATAACACCAGAAGTAAGTGCTCGCCGGAAGCGCTTGGAAGGGAAACAAGCGTGTCAGTCGTCGTTCATGCCGCTGAAAGCGCCTGTATTTCAACGCTCAGTGAGGAACGGCGAGTGACATTGCCACTAATAATCGTTACGCAACGAACAAATCACCGATGCGTTTCTTGCTACTGTGGTCATCGAGATCGACTCGGTGGTGTTCTCAAAACCGCATCGCCTAGTCCTTTCAACTTAATTCCGCGAGCAACGCTGACCTCAACAATTTCGGGAGGCACAGACGAAGTGAGTATGGGAAGCGAACGCTTCCGATTCGCTCGGGGGACGCGAGTTCCAATTAATGCGGCTCACCTGCGGTTTCTGTTCCTCGGCCAACCCGCGGTGGTGCACCGAATTGATCAGTGGCTAATGAGCGGCTGCTAGCGGTATGGCCTAGCTTCTCCTCGCATCTGATTTGTACGCTGATGATCCACCGGAAGTATTTTAAATTGCAGTGCCAAATGAGCTGCTGTGTCTGTCTGGCGATCAAAAATACTACGCAGGTGGTGAAAGACTTTTTGTAATCGACTACTAATCTGCATACTTCTATAGTCAGTGAAAATAATCGCCGAACAACAAAAAAATAAGTGAAATGGTTGGAATAATTGTAACATGATATACAGATTTCCACACACGCACGCACACACACACGCACGCACATGCACACACGCACGCACGCACGCACACACACACACACACACACACACACACACACACACACACAAAAGAAGAAATATTTAGAGGAAGAATATTCAAAGAACTGCATTAAGAAACGCGATCCTGTAACATGCGGACATAATAGACTGAGCAAAATATGCAATGCCATAAAAAAATAAAAAAGCAAAGAAAAAGGCAGAGCGAAGATCCATCCATAGTTCTAAGCAGTGACAATATTACCAAGTAAACATTTACATACTACTAAAATATTATTTTAGTTTGTGTCCAATCAAATGTTAATAATTCCAGTCTGCCGAATCAAGTCCAACTGGACGGGGCAATAGCCTGCTAATTTCGCAAGGCTAGATCCGCCGGTGACCTACAACACGCTAATCCCGCCCTAGATTTATAGGCTATTGTATTGCGAAGCAATTTATTTAGCTACATCGGCAGGGGAACTATACCAGCTAGCACCATTGCGAAGACCCAAGCTTATTGAATTATGGAAATATCGTGTCCAAGCTTTCAGGTGTCGCCAGCGTCAAAACAAACTGCGTCGTATAAGCACCGTCATCCTATTGAACCTGGAACCAAGCCCTTAAATTCTTAAGTCCACCATTATTTTCAGGCAAACAATATTTTCAGATTCTGCTTTGTGTGCTCGTGATGATAATGATGTTTAAGTTCAAGTGGCAGTCGAATCTTCAAGCTTGCAGTGTCGGCTATGTCGTGCGCAGTGGCGAGTTATAATGGAAGAGTATACTTCGCAACAAGTGTGTCTTTGTAGCGGACCCGAAAGTATACGCTCAGTCCTTAGAAAACATTTTTGCCCCTGTGTAAGGATGTCGTGCTCGTAACAATACCGTCGGTAGTGCGGAAAGAGGTAAACAGCACTTACTTGAAGTGAGCGACTACAGAAGTATCTTCCAGGTGACAAAACGCAAGCGTTGTGCATACACGTCATCGGTTCATCTGCCTTGCTTTCTTTTCTGACGACTACACAGCAATTTCCTTGCCACCTAGCAATCACCCGCATCGTGCACTCTTTGAAGACAACGTCGCCATTTTTACGCACACCGTTGCGCAAGAAAATTGCATGATCTCGCTGCTTCCAAGAGCATAACAAAAGAAAAACAGACGCCCTTTGTAGTGAGCACTTTTACTGTTTCTTTAATAAGTGTGCTTCAGAAGAGGTTGGTGCCTATAATATGGCTCCGGCTACTCCTCTTCTTTCACACAGTAATTTGCGTCATGAACCTATTAAGAACTAAAGATACACGCATCTCCACGAAGCTAATCAGGACGAGGAGGGAGAGGGAGGGGATTGTTTTTACCGTAAATCACCCATGACATTGCTCACTCGTGCATGTAAATGAGTGACAACGCGTGCGTGCAGTATATACATCGTGTTTTTGCCGTTGAGCGTGTCTTCAATGCCGGTGTAGCAGCTTGTTGTCCGCGTTGCTGTTTCGCCCCTGTTTCCCGAGCTCTCACTTTCGGGGTGGCTTGCTATACCTGCGTAGGCGTCGAGCCGCCGCATGCGGCGCTCTCTCCTACCGAGTAGCAGATGGTTGTCGGGGTTTCCGCTTTGCCGCTGCTTCAACTCTGGGTGGCTCGTGGGCGCTGCCTTTCCCGGGAGGGAGCACGTTGACGTTCGTTTTCATCCACGGCAGTGTAGGGTAGCACTAGTGGCAGCCAGCCGGCTAGAGAAAAAGGAATACGAGCGCTGGTAGCTCGTGGCGCGAGGCGCCTTGAACGTTCGATGCTTCTGTCGGGCTGGACGCCACGTCCGCTGCTCTGCATGCTTCGACAGCTCGTTTCCGCCCTCAACTGTTGTTTTCGTCTGTTCATTATACAGGCAACGATGGCTCGTCTACGTCGGACACTGTAACGTCGTTACAGCAGAGAGATAAGTGTGTGTTCTGAAACGCGCTTATTCTACATCGTCATCATCCCCGCGCTCGTTCTTCATAATCATCAACATCATCGTCATCGTCACTATGAAAATGGACAACGCACAACAGACACGCCTAGACCCTCAGGTGCTTCGTAACTAATAAAGTATTGCTAAATTCAGGCACGAAAATGTCCATTTAAAATCTTGGCAGCAGGATTAACTGATTAAAAACATTCATAAAACGCTCCAAGGCAACGAATATCATCTTGCGCCCCGGCTTCATTTACGGATAAAAAATATTTACAAAACATTCGTAGTGTGATGACTTAGGCTCGCTGAGCCGGACCTTTCTGTTAATGTATTTTGCAAACTTTTTTTCCTTCAGCCTGTTACGACGTTAACGAGCTTGAAGTAGTTTCTCGACCGGCAGCAGGATGAAGTAGTTTCTCGACCGGACGAACAGAGCTGCTTCATTTGCTTTCCGTTGCTTATTTCAACTTATTTGAGCACTTTATGTTTTGTTCAGATGATCAATTACTGCCAAGTTCCACGACCTGTCTTTCTTCGATGTGGCAAATTTTCGTCCTTACAAGACTGTGAAAAACTTATAAACGGGCATCCGTTTGTTTTAATGAAAGCAACCGCGAAATAGGAACACACGTGGTAGTAAATGTGCCAAAACGCATTTGATTGCCTGACATTTTCATTGTGCTCCAAATGTACTTCACTAGACTATTGCTGCATGTAACCGGCAGTGAAGGGCTGTCACCGTGGCTACTATACAATCGCGATTACTTGCCCCTGTGTGCATTTCATTTCGCGCCAATAGCGCAACAGTACTTTGTGAAATTTAGTTAAGGTGGCATACGATTAGACACTGCCATTCTGATCAATGACACTAATTGGAGAATTTGCGTGTGCAACGCTGCAACCGCTATGAGCCGTCACGGCAGCTGTCCGCCACAGTATCCATATCTGTATATTGGCGGTGTATCACAATATATGACATTTTCGTCACATAGCAAAACTAAAAGCGGGTTTTCGTTTCTCTGCAACACTCTTCCAGTTGTCATTGGTTTTTAAATTTGAAGTATTGCATTTTTATGAAAGAAATTGTAGCTTTTAGCCTACTTGTTATATCAAAACAAGAAGCAAAATTTACGATGCCCCTAACGCCAAGACAGTGCACATGAAAAATTTTCAATGAAACATGAACAAAATTCATTACAGCTGTACGCACAAGCTTCCCCGAGACAAACTCTTCTAGAAATTTTCTTTCTTATGCTATACTGTACAATATGCATTAAAGTTGTGTGTTCGGACGGAAAGGGGCAGGGCGGAGCACACACGCACGCGAGGGAATCGTATCTTGGATATTATACTGCGAAATGTTTGTTTTTATGTTCAAATACAGTTTTCTTGAGAGGGAGCATCATATGCCTGTACACTCTAGCAAGCGACTTCTAAAGGCATCAATACGGTAATGTAGCAATCCGAGTAACACGGCGCATCATTACAGCATTTTTGCGCCGCATCTGTAGCGCACCTTAGAGCCGCCATGAAACATTTCCTGAAAATACCGTCTCTAACAAGACGCAGAGCGTAGTACTTAGCCTTCGAATCAATGAACAATTTCTGTCTGCCTGATCAGCCGGGACATAAGCCTGATATTGTTCTGTCCAATGCACAACTCTTTAGTGATCAAGGCAGTTGCAAAAAGTAAGCTGTTGCGTAAGCAGTCGCAGTGTGTCTCAGAGATAAGAGCACTAAACGAGATCAAGTTGGCACAACAGAACTTGAACTACAATAGTTTTTTTTTGTTTTTTATGTCTCTCTTCTTATCGTTCTCATACAGAGCAGGTTAGCAAACCGGACAAGCGTCAGGTTAATTTACCGGCCTTTCATTGCCTAACTCTCCCGTTGCGCTTTTTCGAACCGTAAAAGAAGCGGTGACTATGCCCACTACTTGAAGAGCGTCGACAAAGCATTTCACCTGTACTCCACCCACAAGCAACCAGTCTTTATTACGAGGAAGAGGATCTATTAACGATGAACGCATTGTAAAGTATTTCCATTTTGCAGTCAATGGGAGCTTGTGCCACATTTTTGTGCTATTCGATCGTTGAAAGTGTTATCTTACGCTCTGCGAATGCAAGTGGCTGCCTCATGCGTATGTAATTTTTGTGCTTATGGATGTCGTGTAATACGTGAGCAGCCATAGTTCAATCCTCCCTAAAACAGTGAGCACGATTTCTTTCTGTATAGTTCATTGCTGTTCGGTATGAAAGCAAGCGCATTCGATTTAAAGCGTATTCGATTTAAAGCACGAAAAAATGAGAAGCGTGCTGGCAGTCACCATCATAGGGCGCACAAAACGTGCCTATCTTTGGGATAACGGAAAAGCACACATGTACCCGGAGAATATGAGTGAAAGGAAACGTGAAATAAATAACGAGACACAAACTACAAAAACCGCAATTCAAAAACAAAAAAAACCTCTAACGAAGAACATAGTGCCGCAGTAACAGCACAAAATATAAGTACACTCCGCCCTATTCAAATATTGGTGCTAACAAGGAGGGAATAGTGCAATACGTCCTGTAAACCGCAAACAAAAGAAACGCACGCTGCAAACGAAAAGCCATGTCAGTGTGTGAGCCAGCGGCACATGCAGCCACGATGACGATACTCAGACTAGCCTGGTTAGAGTTACTATTTGGAGAGCTCTTCGAGTACACCGGAGATGAAAGTTCCTTTCCACTTTCCTAACAATTGTGCTTGCCTAGGGTGACTGCCTGAGTGAACGCATTTGACGAAGTGGTTCAGTCACGTACACATGAATTCACTTCACGTTTCCATCCTTTTTTTTCCTTTCTTTGTATTCCATTTTTATATTTCCCTAACGTACGATATCCAAGCAAAAGTTTTGCTGGTTAGTCTCCCTGGGTTTCGTGTTTTTGTTTAATTCTTTGCATTCTTTCTCTCTTTTAACGTTTCGTGCATTGCACCGGTTAGGTCCAAGATATCTTCAAAGTTGACCACGAGCTAGGGGATGCTGATGGGAAACAGCGAGCATCGAATGCATAGAACTGCAAGAGTTTCTATTTTCCAGACTCTTTACGCATATAGTACAGGCTCTCAGAGTTATTACAGACTTACAATGAAAGTGTGGTTGTCGAAAATAGAATCCGTTCAACAAAAACAACACCGCCAAATAATCTAGGAGCACCAACATGAGAGGCCTGTAAGGAGACGACTAGCTTCGCCACAATAGTTCTCCGGTGCTCGCACAAAGTCAATGTGTGCAGAAGGCGCGCCTTTTTTTTTTTTCACTCGATCGAGTCGAACCGCTGGCCCTTCTGAACAAGCTAGTGACAGAGGATGTCTCGGGGGGTTTGAGTAATTCATTACTGTCCGACTTCAAAGCATGGCAGCACAAAATCAACTTTCACGAAGCAAAAATCAGTGCCACCAGACGCCACAAAGAAGTTCGAGCAAGCACCTGCGGAAACCGTCGAATTGTTACACTTTCCCGGATCCACTCTATCGTGCCGTTTGGTCGACCGCAGCCGCCGGTTGGTGAGACATCGATGTGCCTCCACAGATAGAGCTTTGTGGGGCATGCTGGATTGCAAGCGATGTGAATGAAGCTTGTTCTCGCTTTCATTTTATCTTCATTTAAACGATTTGCTGTTGGGCCCGGGTGAAAGATACGACGCAGCTATCTTAGATTACAATCCGATGTCTCCACTGTCACAGCTGTTGTGAAGACGGCCCGCAATCGGAGCTCGTAGGAGCATCACCGACGAGCGCTGGTGCGGAAACAATCGAGAGTTATGGAGTGGTGCAGAAGCGACGAACTCATGTCAGAGAATTTTGTTTCTGGCTCTTCTTCGTTGGCATCTACATGCGTGTGCTTCTCTGTCGAGGTATTTGTGGCAGTTCCGGACATTCGTTTTTCACGAAACAAATCGAAGTCGTTGAATGTGTATTGTTTTCGAGCTTTTTTTTTCTCGGTCAAAATGGGATGTCGTATGTTGTACTCAGTCATTGCCTCCCTCGAGGGCATTCTCAAAAACGTAAGACGAGAGCAAAACACCGGAGTGGCCCAGAAAGTTGGCGGGGCACCTTTGCGAGTTAACTCAGACGCGTCATCATCACTGCTACAGAGGAAGGTTCACATGTGTCGCGTATGACAAGGAACTAGAGCACACTTTTTTGCCACCCTATGATAATGCCGTTCATTCTAACGAATACTAGCTATAGAGAAGCAATGCACGCACATCTCTCAGTGCGAACCGAACGAAACGAGCTTTCGCTTAAAACTCGGTATTATACAGTACGATACAAATCAATTAATTTTTTTTTCTTGTGGTGGAACCTGAATCACTACTGAGTATGAATATGCCCATCCCGGAACTAAAGCAGTAGGAAAAACACCACAGCGTCTCAGCATTCAAATGAAAGTCGCTATCTAACACAAATGCACTTTGAAATTATAACTAACTAGCTACCGGCAGGTGAAATCTAGGGCGATTTAGATAAGTAAAAGTAAACTTAGATAAGTAAATGTTCTTTGGGAACAAAATATGACACCGATTCCTGCATTACGCGTATGCGCACTGTTTGTTTGCGTTAGGCTATTCCGAGATGCAGGTAAAACGGTATACATGACAGGGCAAGTGAAGGGCAACTGAATTGTAAAACAGATACCTTCTTTGCAAATGACAGTTCACTCAGCTGTTCCCGAGTACAGCTGTATTTCTCGTTTAAGGAAATGAGAAACGTATAACTTTTTTTAGGTAGTTTTTAACAGTGATTTTAGTACCTCAGTCAATTACTGAGTAAAGGATGTCTTACCGGCCCCTATTATTGTCCTAAAACCTGCATGACTAAAACCCTGATATTTGAGCAATGGTGACACGAGTGCCACTGGCTAAACTTACGTGGCAGACTTGGCGCCCCCTCCTCCCGTAGGTAATAAAAGAAAGCACTAACCCACCCACACCTCCCCCATACGCGCATATCTAGGAGAAAGAGCCCAAGTAGTGCTAATGAAAATAAGTTCTAGACTTGTACATGTCCTAACTATCGAGTCAATGAGAACTAACAAACAATAATGCCAGAGAAAGTATGAGGGATGTTATTGGAAGTAATTTTGATGTAATTGTGAAGAAAAAATGTACACAATAGGATAACTCATGTCTCGGACATTCCTTTACAATATCCAGCATGTCGCCATATATCGCAAAGCGCTGTTTTCTGCCGAGACTGCTCCACATTGTCTTAGTGTTATGCGTACTAATTTTCAGACCTGTACTCTTCTGCTTTCTGTGTGCAGTTCAGTAATCATGAGCTACAATCCATTTCCTGATTTACTAATCAATGCAATGCCATCAGCGAATCACAGGTTGCTTAGATAGTCTCCTTTAACTTTTATCCCTAATACTTCCTAATCTAGGGCCCTGAAAAGGACGCGTCATTTGCTTCGTTTGCAGAAGCAGGTTGCCTATAGTGGAAAAGAAGTCAACACAAGGCTGTTCATCAATCGATATGGCTCAATCACGGGTTAACAAAGTACGAATAACAAGTCGACGACAGCGTTCATACTGTGACAAATGGCTTCTAACAAATTCTTTTCTGCAGAGTGCTGGATAGGGCACAACAATCTATATATATATATATAACTTGCTGACGCGATGACAAATGACTTGTGGCGTTTTTGTGGACGATTTGCTTGCCGTCTCTCACTGGCAAACAAAAGTGGGTCACATGTTTTTTGACAGCTCAATTGAAACGGCATCTTGCATGACCTCAAAATCAAATACGGCGGATTCTGGATGGCTGCCAATATCGAGGGCGCCCGGCGGGCATTCACCACGGCAAACCTTAGTGCCGTCGCGTTGAGTACCTCATCAATAAGCAATATCCTCTGAGGTGGGAGTTTTACCCATCGAGTTTTCCGTATACTATTTTTCTGACCTGTGATCGTTTATTATATAAAGCGTACATTTTTTATTACACATGAAAGATGTTTTGAAAAAAGAACGAGAAACCGCCGGGATATTAGAGTGTGAAGGGCTAAACAACAACAAAAAAGGGATAAGAATGCAGTGGCACTGAAACGGGAAACCACCAGGATATTAGAGTTTGAGGGGCTGAACAAAAACAACAAAAAAAGTGATAAGAATGCAGTGGCACTGAGTAATCAGGAAGCAAGACAGTTGACGCCATGAAGCCAAATATGGAGACTCGCGGGCTTCTGGGGAAAAAAAACAAGTCATTGACGCCCACGAAAGCATTTTCTGACGCCAGCCTTTTTTTTTTTTTGTTGGATCGCTTGAAATGTAATGAGAGTTTTTTCACAATCGGCTATATCACACGTGATAGCAATTGTTCTGAATGATAAAAAAAATATTGAATGCGCTCTTTTTTTTGAAGTAGTACAGTGGTCGACAACCCCATTATTGGCATTTCAGTTTTCCGTATTTTATCGCAAACTTTTATCAACGGAAATCCCCTTACCACAATGCCCATACCTGTAAATAGCGGGGCTACCACACTGCGTCGTTTACCTTTCGTTAAACTTTTTCCTCGTGATGGGTCAGTGAGAACTCGCAGTAGGATGTAGTAGGCATAGGATGTGTTAAGTAAAGTTCGCCTGATAAATTTGATACAACTCGTTACACACCACGTGCGAAACACATAACATATTTGACCCAGCAGCCAAATGGCACCTCATGTTTACCAATAAGAACATCCTATGCTATCCCGAGTAAAGTGTGGTCTATACGCCATTCGTCCTTGAAAGTCAAGCAATAATCTTGAGCAGATGCAATCACTTGCCAGTCAAGCACTCGCTGTGGAGGGAACCAGATACGGGCCAGGTAATATTACCCTCCCATTCAGCAGTAATCTTTTACGCCGTGCAATACGTTTTCAATCAATCAATCAATAAATAGATTATTCAATCAATCAATCAATCGATCAATCTAGCCGCCATGACACGAAGGTGGCTGGTTCGATCCTTGCCGCGGAGGTCACATTTCGATGCAGGCGAGATGTGAGAGGCCCGTTTAATGCATGATGTCGGTGTACGTTAAAGAACACTGAAAATAGTCAAAATTTTCGGAGCCCTCAACTACGGCGTTTCTTATAACTATAGCATGGTTTTAGGATAGCTAAGCTACAGTCTTTTTTATTGAGTCGGCTACCACATCATTGGCATGGCTCTCATTTGTTTCTGTGCACTGATCTCCAACCAGGCATACCGAGCACAAGCGAGCATTCGTTTACTTAATTCGTTCACTCACAACTCCACTTTTTGAGTGACTGCTGGCGCTTAAACGATAGAGTTGCAGGCACTTTAAAAGATCTGTGCAAACGTTGTCAGGAGCTACGTTCTCGTGGTGTGCTTTCAAAGTTAACTGTACCACCAATGCCTTTTCATAGCTTACAACGCTGCCCCTGATTTCTATGTTGGCTGAGGTTTTCCTTAAACCAGTAACCATATTTTATCGTACCTGAGTATACCAGCTCAATGTTATCGCAATGAGTTCACTTCTACTACAAGGTTGATTAAAACAGAATTCTGCTTCAAATTAAAATTATGTACGCTTTAGTGATCACCGACAAGTAAAACTTGCCGATGAGTGAAGTAAAAAGCAGGCACTCATGTGAAGTGCGCAGCTGTGAGTGGCAGCAAAAGGCATGAGTATAAGCGTTAATTAACGAACGCGTCCTCTCGAGCTTATCTCACACAAGGGTCAGACACGAGTGCTTCGAACTGAACGGCTGTAAACTCTTGCGCTCGGTGGGTCAAGAGACTCCGGCGTAGTTAATTACGGCCTTAGACGCATGGACTTTGTTCTTTCAGGCACGTCAACAAACGGCGGCTTTCCGTCTAATAGGCCGAAGGTAGTTCGTGTTAGTCGCGCTGGTATCAGACGCTGCGTTCTTCAGTGCATCTCAACGATAGTGCTCTTGCCATCAGATGTCGACTTGCTCTACACTTCAGAACTTTTAAACAATTTGTGATAAAATGCCGAAGGCATAGAAAGGAGGAAGAAAGTTTAAGCGGAAAGACAGGGATGTTAGCCAGTTCTTAGACCGGCTGGCTACCCTGTGCTGGGGCAAGGGGTGAGGGGAATAAAAAATGTTAAGAGGAAATATTGGGAAAGGGAGAGAGAAATTACAAAAAAATTGCGATAGAGGAAAGGCAACATAAGTGAGTATAAGACACTAAAGTCTGTCTCTGAGGCCAGTTGTCCGCAAAAAGCGCAGCAAAGCTTTCAAAGCCTTCTGGGCTGAGATTGGGCTCGGCCAATGACCCAGAATCCTTTGTTCCGACAAAGGCCGATCGTCCAGTCTATCCAGAGCAGCTGTGAGTTCTTGTCTTTGCGCGTTGAAATGGGTGCACTCACACAGACAGTGCGTGATGGTTTCTTCGAAGCTGCAGTAAGTGCATGTAGGAGAGCTGGCCATCCCGATGAGATAAGAGTATGCGTTCGTGAAGGCCACTCCAAGCCACAGGAGGCATAGAAGAGTCTCCTCAGCTCGAGATATCCTTGGGGGAAGACGAAGCTGCAGATCGGGATCCAAGTTATGCAGGCGCGTGTTTGTGAAGTCTGTTGGGTTCCACTGTACCAGTGTGAGGTCGCGTGAAAGTGAACAAAGTCTTGTAGCGGCGTTGGTTCTTGAGAACGGGATGGCTTTGTATTGGGTACTGTCGTGGGCAGATCTGGTGGCCTCATCGGCGCGGTCATTACCATATATACCGCAATGACCTGGTATTCACTGATACACTATGCTGTGCTGTTTCTCGATTCGTTGGTGATGAAGCAGCCTTATTTCAGCTACTAACTGTTCATTAGGTCCAGGGCAAAAGGGTGACATAAGACATTGAAAAGCTGCCTTCGATTCCGAGAAGATAGACGAAGTTCCCGAAGGTTCTTCAACTATAAACTCCAGAGCTGCACGTGTGGCGGCGAGTTCTGCAGCTGTCGACGACGTCAAATGCGATGTCATGAATTTAATTGTGATGTGCCTCGCGGAAATACCACCGCCCCTGCAGAACTTACTGAAGACACCGATCCATCCGTGTAAATGTGAATGCGTCCGTTGTGCTTCTCTTGCAGGAAGAGTAATGTGGCCTGTTTCAGGGCTATATGCGACGACTTTTTCTTATTTTGGATGCCAGGAATTGTAAGAAGGGCTTTGAGTGGGTGTAGGCACCATAATGGTATCGGCGGCCGTGCTGTATGCGTGAAGTGCAATGGAAGCACTGCGCAATGTTGAGCTACACTTGCGCTGAACGCTGAGTGGGCTTGGATCGACTGGAGGACGCGCAAGCTTGTCCTTCGGATCCCGCAAAGCACGGGTAAGCTGTATCGCATATTACCGAGGAACAGAACAGTGTAGAGTTGAAGCTTTGCTCGTACCCATGCACACCACGTTTTTTCAGCAAGAAACCACAGAACGTGGGTGATCATGGTGAGTTTAGTTTTCATGTGGGCGATGTGAGGGCTCCAGGAGAGGTCGCCATCAACTATGACTCCGAGGAGTCGCAGGGTATTCACGTAGTTTGTGTGTCCGTTGATTTTAATAACATATGGGCTCATCGCCTTATGCGTGAATGCTATAAGCGAGCGCTTCTCTGATGACAGCTCTAGTCCCCGTTCTTCCAGGTACTTTGTCGCTAGTGTAGCCGCTCTCTGAAGCCGTACACGCAAATGAAGGCGTGTTACGCCTGATGCCCAGATGCAGATGTCATCTGCATATATTGATAGATGGACATATTCTGGAAGTGCGTCAACCAGGCCGAGGAGCACTAGATTGAAAAGTGTGGGGCTAAGAACACCACCTCGAGGCACACCACGACGAATGCAATGATGCGTTGTTGTGCCATTCTCCGTCGGTACAAAGGAAGTTCTGCCTTTCAAATAGCTGTTGATCCATTGGTAAACCCGACCCCCTAATCCAACATTTTCCATGACATCCAGAATGGCTTCATGTGATACGTTATCAGATGCACCTTTCACGTCCAAGAACGACGCCGCAGATAAACGTTTCAGTCTTTTTTGGTGCTGAACAGATGATACCAGGAATATAACGTTATCGATTGCGGACCGCCCACGCCGAAAGCCCGTCATAGCATCAGGGTATACCTCGTGGTGCTCCAGGTACCACTCTAGGCGAGTCAAGATCATCCTCTCCATCACTTTCCCGAAATAGCTGGTAAGCGCGATGGGGCGATAAGAGGTCAAGTCCAGAGGAGATTTACCTGGTTTAAACACAGGGACGAGGCGGCTGGATTTCCACGAATGAGGGACAAATCCGCTGCTCCACGGGTCATTGTACACGGATAGAAGGGCCCGTCCAGCTGCTTCACCGGGGTTGCAAAGAGCCATGTACGTTATCCCATCTGGACCAGGCGATGAAGATTGTTTGCATGCCGTCAAGGCCACTTGGATTTCCTCTAGAGAGAAAAAGGTGTTCATTCTTGAATCTCTGGAGGCTGGAGCGTTTTCTAGGTGACGCGTGGTGCACGCGGACGCCTGACCAGCAAAGTTTATGCAGAAATATTCTGCTACTTCAATTTCGGCGCGTCCTTGGTGGAGAGACAGACACTCAAAGGGGTGATCGTGATGTGACGATGTTCGTAGGCCACGAACAATCCTCCATGTCTTAGTCAAAGGCTTGTGTGGATCCAACGATTCACACAGAGATTTCCACCGAAAGGACTGAAGTGAGTTGATTCGCCGCTGATTTTTTTTTTCCGTAGGCACCTTGCCTCCCTCAAGTCGTGGATGGACTTCGTGTGCCTATATCTTCGTTCTGCACGACGATGGATTGTTCTGAGCCGCTCCAATTCCGTTTCATGTTGACAATATTTTGAAGTATGTTCAATATGATAAGTCGCTTCTTGAGTAGCACCTCTAATCACATCCTCGAGGGTGTCAAGAGGAGGCGCTTCATTTTCTTGACACCTCTTTTCCATCAGTGACCTGAACTTTGTCCAGTCGATGCGAGTCGAAGTGTCGTAATCTGGCGATTTTTTCAGGCCCTTGATCATTAAATAAGTTGGTATGTGGTCACTTACATGAGTTTCATTGTCTGCGAACCACTCAACTATTCCATTTAGGCTTCGTGACACAAATGTCAAGTCAAGGCAGCTGCTGTATGTCGTTCCCCGTAGAAACATTGGGCTTCCGTCGTTTACACAAAGCAGCTGTTGCTCCAGAGCAAAGGAGAATACTTGCCTTCCGCGACGGTCTGTCTTCTGACTTCCCCATAGTAGGTGGGGAGCATTGAAATCTCCGGAGATGATCCATGATCCAGGCGTGGCTGTTAACAGTGCACATAGTCTTTCAGGTTCAAAATGGCTTGAAGGTGATATACATGCGCCTACCAGCGTGAAATTAAGGTCTCTACATTTTACTGTCAAGCAGACATACTGGTTGTCATCGTCAGTTGCTACACGGTGCTCGATATAAGTAAGGTCGCACCTGATATGTACAATGACTTTACTCTGTTTGTTGCAGGTAGCGGACTTGAAGGCTTCATACCTGGATAGTCCTACCGCATTGTGTAGCCGTGGCTCACAGATAACAATAATTGGAAACTGGTTTTTAAACACAAATTCTCGGATATCATAAATACGGGGTTTTAAGCCTCGGGCATTCCACTGAAATATAGAAGCTCCTTCGACTTTTTTACGAAAGGCTTGCAGAGGTGGAGCCATGGTGCCTTTCCAGACTTGATAGCACCGGCTTCAGCGCATCCACTAACTGAAGTGCACTATTAGCAGCCGGACTGTCAATGCTAGTGAGGAGCATACGAATGGTATTCATGAGGGCCTTTACCATGGCTACGATTTCTTTGTCGCGACTATCACCGCATTCTCGTTCCGAAGTGATTGTAGGCGAGCGACGCGGTGGCCCAAACGGCGGGTCTTTTGTTGACAGCGCTGGCCATGCTTCAGGCGAGCCGGTGATGCTCTTGTCTTGCTTGGAGGATTCGTTGTCTGCGTGTCTGGACGCTTGAGGTGGTATGCCGGCGATCATTTGGTGAGGTGCAGTCCTTGCTTCGGCACTCGGTCTGCTCAGGGGCCTCCAGCGGCGAGACCGCCGGCGTCGTACTTGGGCAGCGGCCTCCCTGTGAGTTGAGCCGTCCCGGACCATTTGCCTCAACATTTGCATTTCTTTTGACGATGCTTCGTGACGATGCTTCGGGCAATCTTTTGATGATGCTTCGTGAGGGCCATGACAGTTTTGGCATTTTTAAAGTTCTGCCTGGCAAGCATCTGCACTATGTGATTTTGAGCCTAGCGAGCACACAGCCAGGTTTGTACAAACAGCACTGACATGTCCCAATCTACAACATTTCCGGCATTGAAGGGAAGGGGCTTCGGTACAAAGGGTCGCACTGTGTGTCGAAAATGGCCGACCTTGACTTGCAATGGAAGGCTGTCTCCCTTGAACACTAGCTTCACGCAGCGGGATTTGACAAGGCGACGAGCTTGCAGTATGGTAAGTTCTGAAGACACCGGTTTGATGAGAGCAGCAAAGTCACTTTCGCTGATGGAAATGTCGACATCGTAAATGACGCCTGCAGTAGAGTCGCGGCCATCAGGTATGTATGAGCGAACATTGATGTTATCCAACATCTTGACGTTGCTCAGCACTTCCAATGTGCTTCGTTGAGTGACGTCTACGGCGAAGATATTTTTACGGCCATTGATCCGTACGTCCACGATCTGTCCCTGGGCGAGTTCCTCAAGAGACCTGGACGTGGCTTGACGATTGAGCTGGTTGAGACTATGATTCATTTGATATGTGGGGTTTAACGTCGCAAAACCACCATATGATTATTAGAGATGCCATAGTGGAGGGCTTCAGAAATTTCGACCACCTGGGATTTTTTAACATGCACCCAAACCTGAGTACACGGGCCTACAACATTTCCGCCTCCATCGGAAATGCAGCCGCCACAGCCGGGATTTGATCCCGCGACCTGCGGATCAGCAGCCGAGTACCTTAGCCACTAGACCACCGTGGTGGGGCGGTTGAGACTATGAGCCGCATCGATTGGCACAAACAGAATTGTGTATATCGTGGGCTCTCGCGTCTTCGTCACATTCTTACTTGTTGATGGAGACAGCATCACTAGTCTTCTTTTTGGCGGCCGCCTTGTCACAGGCACGAAGTCGCATTTATCGGAGCTTTCGTCGCTGGCCATAGAGTAAATGAGCGTGTCTTTGCTGTCGGCATCACTAGGGTGGCCCGTACGCTTTCTCGTGGTAGCTGCAGACGATGTCGATGGTTGTGGTGGAAGCCCAACCCAGCCACTTCCCCCAGCCACTTTATTGGGTTTATATGTGAATTCAAACGTGGGAGCGTCAATCAGCGCCACCTGTAGCCATGGCGGCGAGGGTGGTACACTCTTTTGATCAGCCGGTATGGCGTCACGTAGCCCGTGAACTTATTACGAGCTGGCAGCTGACCAATAGTCCCTCGTATACAACCTAACGGCACAAAGTCTGCCAGTACGAGACCCTCGTTAATGAATAAGGGAAAGGAGTGTATACCTAAGGTGGCGCCTGACACTCCCACGTTTAAATTCACATATAAACCCATTAAAGGGGCTGGGGGAATAGCCGCTGTGATAGCTCAGTGGTAGAGCATTGAACGCGTTATTCAGATGTTCCATTGCTCACGGAACTTTTTTTTCACCCACTTTTCTTTCTTCTTACTCACTTTACATTGGTTCTAATAACTTCCCCTATACATTCCTTGGAATTACTGTCTGTTAGATCTCACCCACACACACACACACACACACACACACACACACACAAACACACACACACACACACACACATATATATATATATATATATATATATATATATATATATATATATATATATATATATATATATATATATATATATGTATATATATATATATATATATATATATATATATATATATATATATATATATATATATATATATATATATATATACTGTCTTTCTATCTATCTATTAATGATCTCTCCTAAAGTGTTTATATTCCCAACTCGCAACACGCATAACGCATGCTGCGAATGCGTACGCATCCAAAGACGTGTAAGCGTCTTTTTGCGAGTTCGCAAAACAAGCTCGTTGATTATTTCCAGTGAAGCAGGGCTTCGCAACGCGGAGCACTGACAGTCAGCCGCTTCGCGGGCTGCGTCGTTCATCAAACCAGCTGACTGCACTCCACCCGTTCAATTGAGACCCACGGGAAAGCGTGCAACCCTTGTCAAACGTCGTTCTTTCCGTCTTGTAGATCTTTCGTTCTTTTAGCCGTTCACTGGGGAGGCGTGGCAGCAACGCGCAAACGCCTCTCGCTATCTACACGCTCATCTGCTGGGAACGGTCCCGTACATCGTTCAACATTCATCTGGCGCGGGCGCGAAGCTCCCGATCACTGCGACGACACGCTTTCCGACTCCATTAATCACGAATATTCGCTTCCGGAGCAGAGTGGCGCATCCGACGGCCTGTATCTTCTCCCTGCATCGATGACGGGCCAGTAAGAAAAAGAGAGAGAGACGGAGAGAAAAGGGGAGACTCTGCGCTCGCCTCAGCCCTTCAACCTTGTACACTTTTGAGGAAAGAGTTGCAGATATAAACTGACGAAACGCGACGATGTCTGCTGACGCATAAGCCTTTTATGCGTTCGGGTGTTCGCAAATCTTATTTTGGGGTGTTCATCCGTTCTGAAGACGCGACATTTTAACGCAATGCCCAAAAATATCTCATTAAACGTTTGTTCCTTGTGATGGTTACACCAATCGCATCACGACACAGCGATACTGCTCCAGAATAGTTGGCATGCACGAAACTTTCGCGCTCAACGCTTGAATTGACAGAGAGCGCGTGGTACGGATTCATACGGGGCTGATAGGATAATTAGGCTATTTGTCGCAGTGTGCAAGTTACGTCAGGAAAAATTGGAGGATGCTTCAGCTTTGCCTTCAAGAGTGTATAGGCGACATGCGCATCGCCTTCTTAATGGCCACCCACGTAGCCGGGAGAGGAAGAGTGCGTAGGAGCCCGGCTCCTCTTTCCCTAAATTTGGATTAAAGGGGGTGTTTTACCAAGAAATAATAATAAAAATACAGGTTTTTCAAGGTCTTCGTCAACGCCCCCCCCCCCCAAAAAAAAAACAAATAATAAATCTCGTGAACTGCGAAGGCTTGTGAACTGCTAACCTGCTTCGGGTGTCGGTGTACGCCTCAACCATGCCGCAAAATAAAAAATGAACTATTGCGCGCGTAATATTGCCTGTTTCGATATATCTGTGAATGACTATTACAAGCACAGTTGTTAGGGGCCCACAAAGCAATAATCATTTCTTTTGCGAATTAGTGAGTGCCGCACTCTGCGTTGCCGAGCTATCTTCTTTGCTGATGGTTCTGCTGATGATGATGATTGAATAAGTATCAGTGTTTTGTAATTGGTTGGCCTTTGGGACACCCACCTGTCACTCTATTCACATCTTTTGACTTTTGCCGCAGTTCTGCTACGCTACTGCCACGCAATATATGATGCTTAAGAAAACCCCTTCTAGTAAATGAAATTCCTGAAGCCCGTTTTTTTTTTTTTTTTTGCAAGGCAGTTTCGATAAATAATGTGGCTCTGAGGTGGAATACCTGCGTGGCACATCATGGCCTATAGAGTTCAATACTCACTCGGGCCCCGAAATTTTGATTATTTACATATTTTTTTTATTTTTTAGGCCAACACCACGCTTATTATTTTTCCTCACGAATAATGACACATTCACCGGCGCCGAAAATTCTGTGAATCGAGCCCTTTAATACCATCGCGTTATCACTTGGGAAAAGTTTCATTCAGTTCATTTATTTATTGATTTACTTAAAACACTAATGTTGCTGGAGACCAAAAAAGAAAAGCTGATCAATCAACTTGAGGGTGTCCTGGCCACCCTAAACGTAGATTAGCGTGCGCGGCGGTTACAAACAACAACATCATCAACAACAACAAACAATGCACACATTGCACATGGCTCATCCCCATGGAAGAAAGAAACATGCTTGCCCAGTCAACATAGAAAAAATATTCAGAAATCTTGCTTTCAGAGATAACAAGAACAAAAACATATTAATGACAATATTTCAAGAAGAGTTCACGGTAAAGATATTGTGGGAAAGGATATTGTGGGAGGATATTTTGGGAAGATATTCTGGGTAAGGAGTTGGAGGAAAACAACTGCGCTTCTTGCTCTTTTTTTTTGCTTTGGGTTGTTTGGGCGAGAGCATTGTGTTTTTGCAGGAGGCTCTGGTGTAAAAAATTGTGTACAGTGCACTCATTATATATATGAAATGTGCCTTTTACATTTTCGACTAATAACAACAGCTGCCACTATAGTGTTCCGCGCACTTTGCAATTGCTCACGGCAAATACTGATAGAAGCTACATAAGCCATAAGTCGTCCTAAAAGAAAATTTCAACCATCATTAAAACCTAAAGCACTATCTGATGCAAAGCCAAAATGCACTATAGGTTATCTGCATAGCTCTCCTATGACATGATGCTCATTGAAACGAAACGAGACATATAGGCATACACGACATAAAAAGAGCATAGAAAGAAAAAAAATCTTCTGTCTACCTTTTCGTAGCAATTATTTTTTCTCATTTTTAGGTCATAATGATTTAAGAAAAATATTCAGAATCATGAGATGTGGCTCATACCCGATTTCTATGGGTGTGTTTTAAATTTGACAAAGTAAAGATGACCTAGAGTGGCAGAAAATGAACTGTAAAAAAATTGCCGATGCACGACCGATTGATCGTTGACTAAAGGGAATTACGGGTAATTTAGTAGAGCGGCATAATAATATCTAATTCGAGACAAAAGAAGCATGCATTTAGGACACAAATACGCCACAAAATAACGCATGTCATCTTATACATTACGTTCTTAATTACTAAAACCAAATTCGCAATAGTTATCATTATTCTTTTGCTTTTGCAGTGGGGCTGTTAAACTTTCTGTGGTTCCGTAAGTCTTCGAAAGTAAACTTTATCGTCATGAATCGACACACAGAGTTTTTATCCTCTTCTTCCTCCTCGTCCTGTTCTGCTTCGCTCCAAGAAAACGTGTGCCTATTTGTTCAGCTTTGGATGCAATGACTTCGATAGACGAGAAAAAGACTACACAGAGACAGACATTGAAATGGAAAAAAAAAACAGAAAGAAATTCTTGCCGGGGCGAGATTTCAACCCACGTGTCTACTTTCCCCTAGGTGAGCGTCTTCAACTCCTTAGCCATCCATGCACGTAGCATGTCATAGCATAGCCCTGTTTAGTGAAAAAAGTATCATGATACAGTAATGCGAGGAGGAGGAGGAGGTGAAGAAGGTGCGGCGAAACTAAAGCATAGGACAAAAAGAATGAGAAGGGGAAAAATAGACAGAAAGAAAGGGAAGACAGAAAAGGAGACAATAAAAAAAGTGTGAAAGAAACGGATAGTGAGCGAAAGAGAGAAATAAAGAAGACGCGAGAAATACAAAGAAATAGTGAGAGAGCTAAAGATAGAATCACTGAGAAAGAAAAAGATAGGGGTGGATATATAGAAAGAGAAACAAAGAAATATGATTTAACTGAGAGAAAAATGTCATATTAACTAAAAACGGATAGAATAGAGAAATAAAGGAAGAAATAAATATATATATATGCAAATATTTCCACAACAGCAGCGGCTACGACTACCTAGGTACCCGTCATCTTGCTCCACTGTCTCTTTAGCATTGCGCCTTCAGTGCAAACTATGTTACTTTTTTTTTACTTTTCCCTTGGCTTTTGCAAGCCTTTAAGCCTGGCTAGAAAATTTTCTGTAGAATAATTCTATATCCTAACACTTTATATGATTACTCACCCATTCACTATGTCTTCAACCCATGATCATATGTAGATGGTGCATAAAAGTCAAGTAAAAGCTGAGTATTCCCGCTGTCCCGCCTTGAAAATTTAGATGTCCGGCCTGTTCTAAAACGTGCAAACATGTGGTACATGTGCATTTCGACCGAATACCTCTACAAATTGCCGGGAAATATAAAGTTCTTTGTAGAGTTATTGTGCATCACTTAAAAGGCGATTTATTACGATACGAAGATTGAGAAGGTACCAACTCACCCAAGCAAGTATATCATAAATTCAAAGCCTTTGAATACTGGTGCCTAAACAGACACCTACAGCCCATTTCAGCACGCGAGGACAGCTTTCACGCGTGCACTTCGCTTCACTCGACTAAACAACCAATGCCAGAACTCTCCATATATCTCTGTATCCTCAGGGGAGACATCGGAGCCAGCAAGACGTGGGGCTCCTTCGAGACTGCTCGCACACGTCTCAGACCTCGGGATTGGACATAAAAGGCGCGTTGATGGCTCAGCGATCTATAAACAGCTCATCCGCATCGAACCGGTCCAGCAGAGTAGCCATCGACAGGTGAGGCGGCTAAGAACACAGCAACGTCTCGTAGACAGGAAATCAATGACAACGGGTCACGGATGTGGACTACAGTCTTTTCTGTGTAGTTGTGTGTCGTCTTTCTTACTCCGCTTAACTTGTCAGCATGCTAGGGCTTCGTGGCTATACACCCGCGCAGCTCACTGAGATATGCTATGCAGAGATACGTTAGCGGCAGTTTCTCCTGCATACTGTTCTTAAAGGGGGATAACACGGCTTCGCGATCCGCTGCGAGAAACCAAGGATCCCCGAGCGCACGTGTTCTGAAGTTCTCAAATGACGCTTAATGCACTTCAAGCGTGAGATGTCGCACTGTAGGCGTTGATTTGGGTCGTTGTCGAATAAGTCAGATTGGTACGAATACCAGATAAAAGCTAAGGAAAGAAGGCTTGGACTGAAGGTACACATACGAACCCTGACTGCCACTGAAGTATGGGGAAGGGGCAAAGGGGAGACTACTGAAAGATCCAAATACAGTTCCTCCTGTCCGATTTCCCCTCACGACCCAAACCATGCAGGTATATGTTGTGTGCAACCTAAAACCCAGAAATCTTTCTGAAAGACACACACACACACTTACGTACACATGCATACATACATACATACATACATACATACATACATACATACATACATACATACATACATACATACATACATACATACATACATACATACATACATACATACATACATACATACATACATACATACATACATACATACATACATACATACATACATACATACATACATACATACATACATACATACATACATACATACATACATACATACATACATACAATAAAATGCTTGGAATACGCAGCCAACTTTCGTAATATTCAAAAGACAACCAATGTTTCCATGGAGCTTCAAATTTTGACTGTTGTAGGACGTGGAGGCATTTTTTTACGTCGTTATTATAAGTCGCTTAAACAGTTGGGATGATAAATATAAGCACAGAGCTATTCTAGTACAACTACTAGAGTACTATAGCACATACTATAGTACTGACGCTTTCAGCATGTTGTGGCTCGAGATTCTTGTTCAACTAAACATACGGTTTTTGGCATATTATTGTTTTGTTGCGCACTTGCACGCATCAATACGCTCGTGTACGCTGTAGTTATTTCATTAAAAAAATGTCGAGCTTGCACTAATGGCTCACAGCCGGAATTATCAGGGGAGCTTAGTAATCATTTCTGGGGTTTTACGTCCCAAAACCACTGTCTGATTATTAGAGATGCCGTTGAGGAGGGCTCCGGAAATTTCGACCATCGAGTGTTCGTTAACGCGCACTGACATCGCACAGTACATGGGCTTCTATCGCATAACATCCATCAAAATGTGACCGCCGCTGCCGGGATCGAATCCGCTACCTTCGGGTCGTTAATAAGAAACCCTTACGGAAATCGATAGGAAGATTCGCAAACTCTTTTTGAATTGAATATTAGCAATACTTGAATTTTTCTTTTAAATACGTGTGTGTACGTGCGTTAATAGGATTTTAATAAATGTATGACATCGCCAAAGACACGTATTTGCATCCTGATCGTGATGTACAACTTAGTCTTTTTTTTTTTTTTGTTCCCTAGAACTATGCCTGGTGATTCAATTGAGAATAAGCAGAAATGCCAGGAAGGTTTCTAGATACTCTCTACGGTAATGCGCGGAGATCTCACGATTTGCAGACTGTTCGGAGAAATATGAACGCGAACGTTTCAAATATAATACTTCTAACTTCGTCTGGTGCAGTAAGATGCAAGCATAATCTACTAGTTTTGTTGTTCAAGCTATGTTTGGTTTATTCTACTTTGTAGAACCATGGCTTCAATTTTACTATGAATGCGCGCAAAAACTCTCTCATCACGTCGCTCAATTTTAATGTCGCGCTTGCTTTTTATCATGCATTAGGCTTTTTTGTTCCGGCATCGCCTCTTGCATCATCTGAATAATCGTCCTGGTTATTCAAATATTCATAAAGTTTTGTTTATTTTTTCCTCTCGTTTCAAGAGTATAGGTTAGACTCGAATAGTTCCTTGTTGAGCAATTAAATGAAAAAATCGATTAGCGTATTCTTCTTTCATTTACTAAATTTAGGGTTATGGACATTTTTTTTCTAAAATGATATTTACTCTTTCCCACCTACGCCTCTGGCTATAGAGATGTACCACAAAAACGTATTTGTGATAGAATGCAGAATGAGGTGAAATTACTCATGTATGTCTTTGTTTAGTGAAGCACGCACTAGAAAAACCCAATATTGTGCTTCACGTTTATTTTTTGGCTGCTTGCTTTCCCCCCAGAATAAAATTTATTACTGCAAGACTACTTTCGCTTTCCGAAACAGGGGCCACTCAAAGTTCCCCTATTTTGTTTTCCTAAGTTCTCTATCGCTTTGGCCGGCGGCCGTTTTTAATCCTATTTCCTACATCAAAATTGGTTTATACTTTGTTTTATTCAAGAAAGTTACAAGTTTATTGATATAGTATATAAGATGATGTTTGCGCACAAGTAAGGGGCCGATTACTCCTTAGCCCTTGAGTGAATGTTGAACACATAACTTACAGGAAAAAATAAAGAGCAGTACAAGGAAAATAGCACACTTGAGCACACACAAAAAACACACACTCATACGCACATATCATGCAACACCTACACAAGAATAAGGAAACGTTCGGAAGTCAATGAATAATGTATCTAATAATCTCTAGTTAACATAAAACGCAACCGTACAAAATAGTAGTGAACACGTCTGGTCCTTACGGAGATGTATTCGCTGATCTGTACATAACAGTAGACACGTCATTCACTTGAGCACACACATTGATGGGTGTCATAATACTGCGCATAATCAGTATGACATGTGTTACACAAATGAAATTTACTCATTTTCAATAGTACTAGTAAGTAATTCCGCTGTCTTCTAAAAAACGTTTTAACACTTTTAAAGCGTACGACTGAAACCACCGGTTGGTCATGGGTCCAGAAGTTTTTTCATACTGAACGGTCTGTGGTCGAATGCCAACAGTTCTGACTTAAGACGGTGTCTCGGCGTGTCATGATCTGGGCAGTTTATCAGAAGGTGACATACGTCATCATATACAGATCCACATTTGCAATCTGGAGTTCTTGCTCTGCCAATCCTGTGTAAAAAATATTTTGTGCATGCTGTGCCTAGCCTTAACGGGTGAATAGGTGTTTCCATATTTCTATCCATAGGTAGTGCAATTTCGAATTTAATGAATGGATCCATAAGATATAAATGACGACTCTTTGTACTTTGGTCAAGCCCGGTTCTTTTGTGGATTTGGAATTTTGTAGCGTTTATAACACCACGCAATTCATTTTTCGAGATTGGCAAAGAAACATTAACATCTTTACAATGTGCTTGCCATGCCACTTCATCAAGATCGGGGTTACCAGGAAATTTGGAATGTCCAGTTATTCATTTAGTTTGATCTCATGTTGCACATGACTTGCTTTCATGAGCTCTTTAGGTGTTTAGTACGTCATGCTATCACTAATTACTGTCGTCTTTGTACGAGAGAGCGATGTTAATGCGGCCTGTGAATAGCTAAAAAGTACCCATTTTCTCGCGTCCGCTGCAGAGTCAATACTTGATAGCCTACAGAATAGCGAAGAGCTCAGCTGTTGAGCTGTAGTATAATGAATGTCGATGTTGAAGAGGTTGCAATACATGAGCTATCTTTGTAAACCTTTATATATCCTGGATACCACCTGTGTATCTGATAAAGCGCTAGTTTTTTTGAGCAGCTTGGATAAACACGCCTCTTTTTCTGATTATACCATCTACTGACATTCCAATGATTGATATTGTAAGAAGCCACAAATGATAGTCAGCTTCAGAGGTCCAAAATTTTTCTTTGTGATATATGTAGATTATTCTGCATTTCTTTATTAGCAGTTATTTTAATCTTTCGTAGAATCTTCTGTGTCACGAGTGGTCTCTGTGTTGCCTCTGTAAGCGAAAAAAAAAAGGCGGCATTTTTCGATTGTTCTCAACACTGAAAAGGGTGGTTGTCGAGTCTCTGCTATGACGAGGCTGCTGTTGGTCGCTCGTGGAACGCCTAGGCAGACGCGCAGTCCCCTAGCTAATAGTCCTTGAAGTCGCTCTTCTGAACTGCGGGAAATGCCATGTAATACTGCTGCATAGTGTGTAGTTATTTGTCGTATTAAAACATTGCGAGCAGCGAGTATGAATGATACAGATCCGCCGTATGATGTACCAGCAATTTTGTGGAGTATATCCACTAGCAAATTTGTCTCACTTTCGAGTTTCTTCATGTGAGGCGTCCATGACAGCGGCCGATCAAGTACTACTCCGAGAAAACGATGCTGCATCACAGTCTTTAGTGGTTCTGGTTCTAAATTAAAATTAATTTTTTTACCCTCCTAAGCGTGAAGTGCAATGCAGCTGTATTTGCGTGTGACGAAACCATTTATCTTTCAAAAAGTGGTTAATAATATTTCAAAAAGTGGTTAATAATATTTATGCCATTTTGCAAAGCAATCTGAATTAACTTAACGTCTAATTCAGATGGCAAAATTCACACATCTGCATATAAAGAGTGTCACGACCGAGAACGCCGACTTTTGCTGAATCAGCCATAACACAGTTGAAAAGAGAAGGGCTGAGTACGCTTCTCTGTGGCACTCTCTGCTGGACGTCGTGTTCCGCACTCTTTCCTTCACTCGTCTGAATGAATATTTTGTGACCTGATAAAAATTTAGACATCCATCGCAAAGACCCACCGGACATTCTGAGTTCTAACATACTTAACAGAACATGAGTGTGACTGACGGTGTGAAACACTCTTTTGATGTCTAAGAACACTGCGATTGTCTAACTTCCACACGCGCATTCATGCTCTGCATGCGTTACTATGTACCCTATTGCATTCATTACACATCTCTGCTGCTAATTTACAGCACTGCAAATCCTGAGGACGTGGTTTGTACTCCCGGCCACAGCGGCTACGTTTCGGTGAGGATCAAAGACAAAAATACCCGTATGCTTGGATTTCGTTGGGCGAAACTAATACCGAGTCGCGCAATACTATGGGCTTCATATTCATGTATCTTGGGTTTGGCAACGCAAAACGCCATAATAAATTCAAGTTTTTGTATAAGGTGTTTTTTTCACCTCACATGCGTTTTGCGCACGCAGGATGTCAGTGAACCTTGTGGCCTCATGGTGTTGTTTTGGTGTCTTTTTTTTAATAACTCTTCTTTTTGGCATTGCTGGCTATATCCTAATCTGTTGCGATGCCTCAAGAAATTGAATAACTAAACTTTAAGTCCTTTTTTGCTGTTTAGTTTCATACGAAGACTAGTCAGGATTCTCTTTTGTGAGACACAATAAATACAAAAAAAGTATTTTTTTTAAAAGCGTCCTCACCAAAAGAGATTGCTGATTTATTTCATTATTTAGCGTTTTGTAGTTTATTTATTTAATTTTTATTGATTGGCCTCGATAACATGTTTTCATTTCCGTGGGAACCTCCGTTTAGTCCGTAAAATAATGCAAGATTTCTTGATGAATTGAATGTAAACGAAGAAGTAGTCGCCATTTTCGTGTGACAGCTACACCATTTCACCTGTTTATTTACATGAAAAAAATACTATATAGTCTTGTATTCTCTCATTTAAGTGTACGCATCAGTATTTGTTTGATAATCGACTCCAATGCTTTCTATACCTATTTGTTGTGTACGCATTGGGCACTTTTTGGCAGTATAGGCTAGATTCGCTACACTCGCTGTAGCGCTGTACTCTTTTCTATCGCCTCCCGTTATGACTTGCCTTCTTGTTTACCGCCCAACTGGCCGCCATCTTGTACCTTTACTTCACACTCCGTCTGCACTTTTTTTGCGGCAATGTGTTTCTTCCTAGCTCAAAAGTATTACCATATGAAGCCCGAAAAGCCGAACAAACTCACTCGAAGGCACTAAAGAGTCATGCGTCGAAACACTTCCGATCTTTTGACTTGGGCTAGCTGTGGACTGTTGTTCCCTTCTTTCTGTGGACAACACAATCAAACTGCTTTTCTTTTTACGTTCTCGTTCTCCTGTCTCACGTTAAACGCGGCAGCACGGGACCCGCAAAAGCTCAAGCGAGACTCCTGAGAATGTGGAACTGTCCTCGAAGCTCAGCGTGGGACGCTTCGGTCGTCAAAATGGCGGATTCCTGGGGGGCTTCCTCCCAGCATTCAATTTTCGTCGGCCACGCGCAGTCTCCGTCTCATTTCCCCGCAGCGCAAGCGCGTTCATTCCTCCCCAGCTGGCGTTATTCCGAATCTCGGAATGCTCGCCGGAGACTATTGAGAACCTTCAGCAAAGCACATGGCGGCTACCGTAAAAAAATCAAGCATAAAATGTCTCCACTACACAAGCAAAAAAATAACACAAATAGAGGGTAGTGGAGCGCTACTTTTGATATAGAGTCATACACGCGGCTCATTTTTCTTTATGTCTTGTGTTTACCTTGGGTATTACCTAAAAAGAGCAATAAGGTTTTTGTTGCCATGCGTGTTATACGCTTTCAAAGAACGAAATGGTATCATTTCATACGGGACTTCATTGGACAGAAAGGCTGAGATTGCGACATCCTCACCGTAAGTATCTGCTCTCGAGCTGAGTTGAGTGAGGGCGAGTAAAATATGAGCGTGCTTCGGTGACGTGGCATTATTTGTGTGTGGATGGAGAAAAAGGAAAGCTTTTGCGCCGGCATCACTTATGCTTTAACGTTAGCCTGCTTAAGTACTGTTCATAGCCGGGTTACATTACCTTGCATGTGTCCATTACTATCTTCAGAAATATCGTTTTCGGGGACGGGCCTCAAACACTGCTTATTGTTGGTTCGTCTGATGTGTATGTAAGTTTGTGTATGAGTATACACATGCAAAAGGGCGAGAACTTGGTGGGAGCGCTGAAGTAGCCCACCTAAGTTATGCCAGTGGCTCACTGCTGTTCGGACGCAACGCGTTTGTCATTACGGTATCTTCACCCCTGTTCATTACTATCCGCTGAAGATGAGTTACTCTTTGTTTAATGACCGATACCCCGTGGCAGACATTTTCCTTATTTCTTCGCTTCCGTTCCTCATGTAATGGATCAACGCGGTGTTTTAATTGAAAAATAAAAAGCTAAATGTGAAGTATGGTTTTCGTGGCGTAGCAAGATAAAAAGCACGATACTTGTACAAAAGCAAAATCCACCGAATGAGCTCTTACGGCTGCCCTAGATATGAAAGTGGTGTGCTTTTTCCCCCTGGCAACAGGAAGAGTTCGGAACTTTTGTTACTTTCGTGAATGTAGTCACGAAGTTCTTAATTGCGCGTTATATTTGTACTATTGATGGCAGTGGCAAGAGAAAAGTATGATCAAGCAGTAGCATAATATCTGAATTCTAGTCTGAACACGTACGCAAGTGCGACAAGTTTTAACAACTTCTGGCGTCCCAACAAGCACTGACAACCAAAAAAAATAATTTTAATAGAAATACCCTGTTCTGCTTGCACGATTAATCGGATCTTACATAAACAAAAGACTTTCACATGAAGAGCCCTGATCATGGTCAGTAAAAGTTTCACGGAATACTTTAGTACCTGTATAAAAGAGAAGTCGCAAAACACGACTTTTGAGATGATGCTTCGGCACGTTCATCGTAAGAGTCCTTTAAAACGACAGTTAAAACACCGCTGCCAGGGACTATGCAGTTTTGTTTCTCGCACATTCGTTATATGCGTAAAAATGAACCGCTCATGTTCTCACTTTACCGTTTTGCAAGAGCATTTCATTTTTTTTCTGACGCCGAAATACAGCATTTCGATTGCGATATGTTTTTCAAATTTCACAGTTCCAATCTTTTAGCCCCGCCCCTTCATTCATTTGCCCTTCTTTTTTTTTACTTTTCGTTAAGGCATCACAAGGTGACATATTAATGGTGAAAGAACGGTATTTGACGTTACGAGGACTTAATTGCAAGCGCAGTCAACCTCGGGAAGCTTTCTGTTCGTCAGCACTGTTTCCGATTTGCTTGTTGCCCATTATCGCAATTTGCCGCATCATGACTTTCAGGCAGCTCCGGCTGCGTAAGTTTTTTTTACTTTTTATTTGCTGCAAGAAATGCCTTGTTAATACGGCAGTCTAGGTTTCTGATTCCTAATTTTTAAAATTAAAGTCATTAGCCATATCATGAGGGACACTTTAATACATTACACTGAAAACATTAAATATAAGGTAAAACAATAAGGCATAAGCACACTAAAAAATAAATCGATACAGAACCCTTTTTTATGAAAAAGATATCGATGGTTGTGTAATCTTACCTTCCATGTCGCTTTTAGATTGTGAAATCTCGTTTCTGGACGATACACGATTATGATGGAAGCTCCTCTCTTGTATTTCAGTTTATCTTCATTTTTTTCTGGTATATATTTCCTTGTGTGAATAAATGCAAGTCTTAGTCAACGCTCATTTGTGTCGTCCTTCTGTGTCCCGTTAGTTCGCGCTGCCATTATTTCATTATGTCTCCTGTGCTCTAGTGGTAATTTTCCATACTTCCACACCCACCCCTCCTGAAGTGACCGCAGGCTCTATTCATGGTCGAGCCTCTCTTCCTCGTTTCACTGTGCGGTTGTCGTTTCGTCCATGACTGAGGCAGCTACACCATCTTAGGTGTATCTAAAAATTGAGGTGTTCCCAGGTACATTATTCGTTCCGACGCGCACACTCATTTGTGTTCAATCTTCGTAAACAGCTTTGCTCTAAATAAATAAAAGGATACAAAATAAATAAATAAATAAATAAATAAAAGACAGTCATCCATCACGCGTGGGTTCAAGTTCTGTGCCACGCACCCTGCGTCACCTGCGTGTGCCTTGAACTGAGAGTCGTGGTGTAGGATACTCTCGTTAAAGAAAAGGCGAGTGGTACGTATCTCGTGTGTGTGTGTGTGAGTGTTTTTCGATGGCGCAGTCACCCGTCCGCCCCGCTCTGCACGATGTACCGCACCATACGTGCGTGCGTCTGTTCAATGCTGTGCAGCGTAAATGTTTGACAAAAGCACAGGCTTCTTGGTGATCGATCACAGTACGCTTAGAGCACGAGTACAGAATGGCAATAAGAAGTTTACACACTGTCGTCTTCTTTTAGTCGTTGTGTCTTCTCGCTCTAAGCGTACTGTTTACTGAAAGAACGCCGTTACCTCGGCCGCACCCTCAGAAGCATAATAGGTTGAGTTCCCCGAATCTCAAGAAAACAGTGCGTTCCTTCATTCCTCCCAAAAGTAACTAGTTCCTCAAACGTCGTTCTTTCGAACACCGTTCCGTACAGCACTGTGGACTATACTCCATGCTGGTTTATTAGGAAAAAAAGGAATGGAGAAATAATAGGTGAGGGATGGAAAGGATGAAATGAGTTGTCATTCACTCACTCGAGGTAGTGATGACGCTTGTGTCTTTGAAGGATATGGTGGGCTTGTACTGCAGCCTTCGACCAACGTCACAGCACCGCTCGCGTCACTACACGGAGCGGTCGTAAAGAAGATACCTGATTTCCGAATAAAAGGACATGATCAAATAGCTCACCGTTGGCACAGTTTCAAGGTTTCCACAAATGAAGTCAGCTTTCACGTGCAACACCTCCCTCTATCTTATTTTTGTGCGGAGTTCAAATGCTTGACTGTCATCACTCCAGCAGTCATTGTGTCACCTTCCATCTTTCTACTTAGGTCATCGCTTGCATAAACAGCTTCGTCACCTCCGCTTCTGTACGACAAATGGGCATTTCACAAGCAGCCCCTCTTCTTTCTTTGTATCCATTCTTTGTTTAAAACATCGGTATGAGACGCTTAAGATACTACATTAAAATTTTAATGTCGGCTCTAGTATAGGGCACGGGAACATAGCGCATGATTTCCGATGTTGCCTTGAATAATCCGACATATGAGTGTATGTTCCCAAATATAATCGCACTGGTGACCGATTTCAAAGAGAAAGGAGCTTCCAAAACTAACATGGGTTTAAGAAACATAGAGAGGAAAAGAAAGGTAAATAAAAAGCAGGAGGTTAACCACGTTACACTTGGTTTGCTGCCCTACACAGGGGAAGGAGAAAAACATGTCCTGTATATAAAGTTTAGGTGCCTCCCACCACCTTACAAGTCTTGCGCTGACTACTTTCACGTACTTCAATGTTTTACATTCACTAATTATCTCGATAGAACGTTCACTGGGTCATGCCGACAAATTATACTGAAGATTTCACTCCGAAGCTGCATTAGATGCGATCGATACTCACTGTTTTTAATAACGAATCTGAGCATGACTGTCCCCGAAAGACCACTTTGAATGTACAAATGTGTACTGTTATTCCACAGACATGGTCCTCGTTCAGGAGCGCTTCTTTTCACAAGATCGAGCGCTGTTCCGGCGAACTGTCTTCTCCAAGTGCAACCTTCCACGCAGACGGCGGTGAGCCACCCTGCAGTTCCGGGGAAAACGTCGTCTTCTCCACCGAGCCACCGTGCAGTTGCGGGTAAGGCTGTGTCTCCTCCGCTTAAGGCCAGGAACTGGTCTGAGAGAAGAGACCAGAAACGTTGAGGCCGTGCCGGCCCCATGCTCAAGGAAGTTTGCCGCGGCCGACTTCGTCAAGCTGGCCGGCTTTGTACAAACTATAACCTGCTATAGTAAACGTTCCTACCTGTGCTGCTTTCACAACGATTGCCTCCATATTCCGCTTCTGGGCGAAGGCTTCAGCGAAGTCTGCTCGACTGCTCTCTGTTCTTGGCTACCGCTACCATTGCAACAAACAGGAAATCCTAACAGTGGTGGCAGTGGTGGGATTCCATCAATTACGAATTCTTTAAAATCATCGGGACTCCCATTCTGTCGCAAGCAGCGACAGCTAGCAACGGGCCCTAGGAAAAGCTATATAGGCAGTCTGGAGTTTCAGCAGTACTTGTCAAAGGCAGTACACTTGGAAGTAAGTCTGTCGAGGCTGCCGGCATCGCAAGAAATTCCGACAAAAAGAGGCTTCGGCGTCAGCGTAACGCGGTAAAGACGACTGGCGCCAAGCGCGCTAAAGCCGCTTTTAAGTCCCGTGACGTCCTCAGCCTAGACGCCAGATTCAGGGATAGGCGTAGGATCGCGAAAAGGCCTCAGACTCAAAAGCGCAGTCTGTCACTGAGATCGAGATTAGGCGGGAAGCGCGTCCAGAAAAACCAAATTTCAGGGAAGTTCGGACGCCGAGATCATCGCCTGGCCTCATCTTTTTCACTGTTGCGTAGAGGCAACCACAAAGGGAAGCATCGCTTACACCTGAGCCGTAACACAGGCTGTTCCCCGCCATGGCGAAAGTGTCACGGGTCGAACGGGCAGGGTAAAGGACGCAATGCAGATGCCCCCTTGTTCGAGTTAAGCGGATGTACGTCAGAAATTGCTCCTACCGAGTTCGGCAAACACTTTTGTTCGTTGTGCCTGTGTCAAGACAGGATCCCTGGAAAGTTATGAAGTGTGCGACTCCCCAGAGTTCGTCTGAGAGGGACCCGTCTTAACATTGCTAAAAATGAATCCTGTATTCAGCTTTAAGAATTATTTTTCCAGTTTTCTTGTCTACCGATGAGCAAGGAATGCGTCTCACTTTTTCGAAGTTTTACTTTTCTTGTCATCGGAGAAGCGTACATTGATATGTTTGTTTGATTATTTTGTTTTCATTGTATTTAGAAAGTTTTATTTTAACAGAGAAGGCTTGGTAAAAGCCCCTGTTTTAAAATACCTTCTGTGTTTGGCATTACGAGTTAGTATGCACGTCAGGAGGAGAAGGAGGAGGAGGAGGAGGAGGAGGAGGAGGAATAAACTTTATTATGAGAAACCAGCAGGTTTAGGTGGCCGTGCCTAAGCCTCCCATGAGGGGACGTCAGTGTAGGTTAACTTTTCATTTTGTTTTGTGTAACGTGCGCAAGTTTGATTTTATTGTTATTTTCTTACTTTTTAAAGCGTGTTTTTTCTTGTTTTGATGATCATTGGCTGCGCGAATTGAAGTGAGAGCTTGTAGGAGGACGAACTTTGTTAGGTTTGACAATCTGACGCTTGCAGGTGACTCCAATGTGCGTGATTCAGAAGTGCTTGGTATTCTGAAGTGTAGTTTCGAGAGCCAAATTGAATATCCTCAGCAGCTTCGATTGTCCGCAATCTCCCTGGGTCCCAATCGAGAATCGCTCGCGGGAAAAAAAAAACCTGTTTTGTTTAGCAGTGTCATACACTGACACTCAGCTAAAGGTGTTTTCGCATTGTGTATTCCTCCATAGATACGTTGCTCGTGATGCTATTTTTGGATCAGCTTAATCTCGAGGAAATATTTTCGTTTTTGTTGGTCTGGTGATTTGATCAGCATTTTAGGGCGCTTTCTTTGGACAAAGTGGTGTGGTTTGGTTTTTTTTTTTCGACTCCGTCGTTTCAGTGAATCTCTGCAGGCCTGTGAAAGTCTCCACGGGTGGAGAGAGTGGAACGGCTACAGTTCTCAACCGTCAAACAACATCCCTTCTTCCAAGCCGTGCTAGACGGCTCAAAACTCCGGATACATTGTCTGGCGGTAGGAGTTCTGTTATGCCACAGACATGGTCCTCGTTCAAGAGCGCTTCCTTTCACGAGATCGAGCGCTGTTCCGGTGAACTGTCCCCCTCCCAGCACAACCTTGCATGCAGACGGCGGCGAGCCACCGTGCAGTTCCGGGGAAAGCGTCGCCTCCTCCGCCGAGTCACCGTGCAGTTGCGGGTAAGGCTGCGTCTCCTCCGGCGAGCCCCGGAAACTGGTGTGAGAGAAGAGACCATAAGCGTTATATAAGGCCGTGATGGCCCCATGTTTAAGAAATTTTGCCCCAGCCGACTTCGTCAAGCTGGCTGGCTTTGTACAAACTATAGCCTGCTATAGTAAACATTCCTACCTGTTGCTGCTTTGAAAACGATTGCCTCCTTATTCCTCCTCTGGGCGAAGGCTTCAGCGAAGTCTGTTCGACTGCTCGCTGCTCTTGGCTACTTCCACCATCGCCACAAACATGAAATCCTAAGAGTGGTGGCAGTGGTGGGACGCCATAAAGCCCGAATTCGTAACAGTACGCACGAGACTTATACCACGCCATGGTGCGTTTGCCAATACGCTGCCTTTCTTGGTTGCAATAACGGGCGTGTATCCCGCCATACATTCCTCTCTAACGTGCTGAGCCATCACTATTTCTGGCGTTAGTACGCAAGCTTACAACGAAAGCACGATGAGCTAGCTGATACGCATTCATAATAAAAAAAATCTAAACGTGTAGACATCCCTAACTTGGTCGTCGGGGCTTGTGCTGTCTTGATCACGTCTCTAGTATAAGTGTTTGTACCTTGTTTTATTATCTATGCAAGCTAACGAAGCGCATAACCTACTTCCATCTTTACGGGTGCGATGGTGTCATCTTCCTACAATACCGCAAAATACACAAGTATGACGCATTCTCTTGTGGGGGCTGATTGCTTGGGCCTAACTAACTGACGTTCTGTGTTTTTCTCGGGCGACGAGCTGGAATAGTATTTACCGGTTTTTCGCCTTGGACCATATATAGCATGGTTCGTCGTAATCATCTCCACAGTGAGGGTCGTTGCTAATGACCCACCTTCTATAAGAAACGCGCAAGAGACCCGCGCCCACTCGCTGATTCACTCATGCCAACATCACGTGCAGCCGAGATAGTAAGAAGAGCCCAATTAATTGCTCAAGATGTTTGCGCGGTCCCACAATTCTGTGAGTGCAAACTCAGTGGTGTCATTTGCGGCTGATGCCGGCACCGTGTGGTGTTTAACCGTAGACGACAACGGTATCACTGCATAAAGCGGCATTGTTTAGACGCTTCCAAATTGCGTAGTATTGATGTATGACGCCCATAACATCGTACTGAGAGTAATCTATCGCGCAATACGTGAGACGCTCAGTAGTTGCCTGGGCAGCCATTTTAATTGTCAATAGTGCTTCTTCCGTTATAACGATAGATTTCGTACGCTCGATGTACATCTGACAGATGACATCACCCGCCACGTGCAATTTTCGTGGAACTTGTGTAGCGTGGTTAAGGGGCCCCGTCCATTCAAAAGCAGTACTATAGTAATGGGGCCCGCCACAGTTATGCAGTGCACCGGCATCCTTATGCGATGATGCAGCATTTTAAGCTTTAAGTGTACCGCCTGGGTCACTTGCACTCATGCCACATATAGATCGGCAGCCGCACATTTATCACTGTTGCCGCGTCACTTTAGTTGAGTTCTTTCTGTGCAATCGATGTTTCAGTGCAATCAAGGGCCCCGCGAACTCATGGGCTTCTTGATTCTATTTCGTTGCTTCTGCAGGATCTAGGCTCCATTGTTGACAATTTTAAATAATGAAGCATAATTATTATTCCTAAACTTTAAAACATTACGCGCCAGCTCATGCTAGTTATGATCTAAGTCAAAAGCGACCGTAATGGCTCCTCATGAACGTAAATAAAGGCAGGGTCCTGTTTTGTTCCTTGAATAGGTGGAGTCGGTGAAAGAGGGGAGTATACTTCCCGTAGGTTGCTGCGTAATATACGCGCACAATGCCATGTAAAGTTCATTCGGCAGCTCAATGTGCCTGCTTCCGTCTTATCATTTTTCATCAATATGGCATGCCTGCATAATCATCTATCTATCTTCAACTTTTTTTGCCATATATTATGAAAAGAAGCACTGCTTTGACCAAGTCCTATACCGGTTATGTTCCTGGGTATTCCTGTAATTGTTCGGAGAATATTTTATCTCTGCGATAGGTTCTACTCTCAAACTGTCTTAGTGGAGAGGATCTTAGAGGGGGTGTGGGGTGGAGGCGTAACATTATAGCAGGGAATGAAATTCGAGCTCAGAAACAAAAGCGAAAATCAATAAATTTATCACCCGGTTTTTCCTATGTGTTCTCTAGTACGAAGACAATGAAAATCATGCTTTGTCTCCTACATCAAGGACACGATGGGTGTGCAAGCTCAAGATGCTCGAGATGGCCGTTTGTACTTCGCCAGAACAAATTACAGTGTAATCTCAGGAAAATGTGGCACTGGAAATTCTAACCCGCTGTCTTCTTTGGGGTGGTCTTCGTTTAGCATTGCCATGACATAAGTTTTTAATAAATGTTGTTTCCATTGTCTTTCAATAGGCGTTATGGTAACTCTTTCTTGCACTGATGATTTCAGATCACAGCCACTTATATATTCAGTGCACGTTACACCTGGGCACTATTCTACGGAAAAATCTTTGCCAGTCAGTCAATGGTTTCGTGTCAACATTAAAACACGTCCTCGATCAATAGCTACTTTCAATATGTATTGCTCAAAGTACTACACAGACTACCTTACTGATGACGCCTATGGAATACTAATAAAATATTTAATTTTGCCTAATAAAACACTGGATAGATAAGTGATAACAACAGAAAACATTGTTCGAAGTATCCCCGATTTCAAGAGGGTTTAGTGGTAATCGATCACCCATAAAATAACCTGGGTGTGCTTACTTAGACAATTAGCTGTGATCTGCATATTAGAATAATTTCGCATAATACTGTTAAGGTCTTCAGTTTTTTCAGCCGGCCAAGATTCTTGCACGACCGCAAAGTGTGTCGATGATGCAGAGGGCAACGAGGGTATGACTTGTGTGCGCAAAGGTCTTTGCGACCAGTTGCAGATTTCAGCTCCTTTTCTATAGTTAATGCATATCTTAGGGCCGAAGCCCCTGAAGGTCGAGGCTTATCCGTTGGCATTCTGCGTCATTGCCGCCGCTGACGATGAGGGGGACGATGACGATGGTGCTGATGACAATGAAGAACAAGCGCGTTCCTGACCACGCATTCTCTTTCTACCATCACGGCGCAGCACATGCAATGTACCCGTTATATGTCATGGCAATGAAGATGATGACGCTTAGCTGATGATGATGATGATGATGATGATGATGATGATGGCGACGACGACGACGACGATGATGATGATATTGTCACGGGGTCGTGACGTGGCCGAAGACAGGAGACTTCGTGTTGGGATTTAACTGTTTATTTGGGCGAACCTGTGCCCAGTAAACGGAAAGTCCGATTACAGCAGCAGTCTTGCACAGATAGCAGTCTCGGACTGATAGCGGCGAATGGAGCGTCGGCCTTCGTTCAACAACTGACAAGCGGCGAAGCGCGTCGGCATTTATACTCTTGCCGTCGAATGTTCTAGCGTTATCGCTGGCGGTGGCGTAGGTTCCAGAACAATCTGTACCGTTCGCACAGTGGGCGTGATCTTATCGAAGTGATCTACTACAGTCCGGAACCTTCTCGAAAACTGCAGGCGCGGTTTGCGCTGAGAATCGTGTGGTGTTTTGGGACGATAATGAAAACTTGGGAAATGGAACGTGGCATTGCCCCCCTCTGAAAAAAAGGCATCGTCCCGATGCTTTAACTAAAGATGAAGGTACAATAATAATGCAAGAAAGTACAATGAATAAATTACGATGAAACAATAATACAAAAAAACACTGTTTCAGTTTGTTAACGCGCATGAAACGGCTTGAGGCGCGCGACATGCACGACGTCAGGTCGCGATCGGTGTCGTTGAGAGTTCGTGATGCCGTCGGGTACAACCTCGTAATCAAGTGGTCCGAGACGTCGATACACCCTGTACGGTCCGAAGTAGCGTCGCAGAAGCTTTTCACTTAGTCCACGTCGGCGTATCGGCGTCCACACCCAAACACGTTCACCGGGCTGGTATTCCACGAAGCGTCGTCGAAGGTTGTAACGGTGGCTGTCTGTCGTCTGTTGATTCTTGATACGGAGACGCGCAAGTTGTCGGGCTTCTTCGGCACGTTGAAGGCACTCGCTCACATCGAGGCTTTCTTCGTCGGTGACGTTGGGTAACATGGCATCGATCGTCGTTGCCGGGCTCCTTCCGTAGACCAATTTGTATGGAGATATCTGCGTCGTCTCCTGCACCGCCGTGTTGTATGCGAAAGTCACATACGGAAGAATGGCGTCCCACGTCTTGTGTTCGACATCGACGTACATTGACAGCATGTCGGCGATCGTCTTGTTAAGCCGCTCGGTGAGGCCGTTGGTCTGTGGGTGGTACGCTGTCGTCCGGCGGTGGTTTGTTTGGCTGTATGCCAAGATCGCTTGAGTTAAGTCGGCAGTGAATGCCGTTCCTCTGTCGGTGATAAGAACCTCCGGGGCGCCGTGACGTAGGACGATATTTTCGATGAAGAACTTAGCTACCTCGGATGCACTGCCTTTTGGCAGGGCTTTTGTCTCGGCGTAGCGGGTGAGGTAGTCGGTAGCTACCACGATCCACTTGTTTCCGAAAGCCGACGTCGGGAACGGCCCTAGTAGGTCCATACCAATCTGCTGGAAAGGTCGGCAAGGTGGATAAATTGGCTGCAGAAGTCCCGCTGGCCTTGTCCGCGGTGTCTTGCGTCGCTGACAGTCCCGGCATGTCCTCACATAACGAGTGACGTCGGTGGTAAGACGTGGCCAGTAGTACCTTTCTTGTATCCTCGTGAGCGTGCGAGAAACACTGAGGTGCCCTGCCGTCGGATTGTCGTGCAGGGCCTGCAGGAGTTCTGGTCGCAGAGCTGAAGGCACCACAAGGAGGTACTTGGCTCGAAGCGGTGAAAAGTTTTTCTTTTGTAGAAGACAGTTTCGTAGGAAGAACGACGCAAGTGCGCGCTTGAATACCTTCGGGACTTCGGCGGTCCTGCCTTCGAGGTATTCTATTAGGGCCTTAAGTTCCGGGTCGGCCAGCTGTCGTTCAGCAAAGTCGTCTGTAGTTATCGTTCCCAAGAAGTAGTCGTCATCCGGGTCGTCTGGTAGCGGTTGGTCGACAGGCGCACGAGAGAGACAGTCGGCGTCGGAGTGTTTTTGCCGGACTTGTAAATGACAGTAATGTCCTATTCTTGAAGTCTCAGGCTCCATCGTGTGAGGCGACCTGAAGGGTCCTTCAAGGTGGCTAGCCAACACAAGGCGTGGTGGTCGCTCACAACTTTGAAGGGCCTGCCGTAGAGGTAGGGGCGAAATTTCGACGTAGCCCAGATGATGGCGAGGCACTCCTTTTCTGTTGTGGAATAATTTGCTTCTGCTTTGGATAGCGATCGGCTGGCGTAACTAATAACCCTTTCAAGTCCGTCAGCCCTCTGCACAAGAACGGCGCCAAGACCTACGCTGCTTGCGTCAGTATGTATTTCTGTCTCGGCGAATTCGTCGAAATGGGCAAGTAACGGAGGCGTCTGGAGGCGATGTTTAAGCTCCTGGAAAGCGTGTTCCTGTGGCGTTTCCCACTTGAATTCCACGTCGGCCTTGGTAAGGTTAGTGAGAGGATCGGCGATGCGGGCGAAGTTTTTCACGAACCGCCTATAATAGGCGCACTGGCCCAGAAATCGGCGCACGGCCTTCTTGTCAGTGGGTGGCGGGAAGTCGGCGATGGCGGCTGTTTTCCGTGGATCGGGACGAACTCCAGACTTGCTGATAACGTGCCCCAAAAACAAGAGCTCCTCATACGCAAATCTGCACTTTTCTGGCTTCAGTGTGAGTCCGGACGTCTTGATGGCTTGAAGTACAGCTTCAAGGCGCCGAAGATGCTCGTCGAAACTCGAGGAAAACACGACGACGTCGTCCAAGTACACAAGGCAGGTCTGCCACTTCAATCTTGCCAGTACTGTATCCATAACGCGTTGAAAAGTTGCAGGCGCTGAGCAAAGGCCGAAGGGCATCACCTTAAACTCGAAGAGGCCATCCGGTGTTATAAACGCCGTCTTCTCTCGGTCTCTTTCGTCGACTTCGATTTGCCAATAGCCAGTCTTGAGGTCCATTGACGAAAAGTACTTGGCGTTATGGAGCCGATCAAGTGCGTCGTCTATTCGTGGGAGAGGATACACGTCCTTTCTTGTGATTTTGTTCAGGCGGCGATAATCGACGCAGAAACGTAGGGTCCCGTCCTTTTTCTTCACTAACACCACGGGGGATGCCCATGGGCTCTTGGACGGCTGCATAATGTCATCCCGCAGCATTTCATAAACTTGTCTCTTCATGGCCTCACGTTCTCGCGTCGAAACCCTGTACGGACTCTGACGGAGTGGTCTGGCATTTTCTTCGGTTATGATGCGATGTTTCGTGATTGGGGTCTGCCGAATTTTCGATGACGACGAAAAGCAATCTTCGTATTGCAGGAGCAGGGCCTTGAGCTGTTCTTGCTTATCGTTCGGAAGTCTGGGATTGACGTCGAAAGCTATGGGAGGGGCTTGGTTCCTCTGAGCAGGTTCCGCAGAATCGGCGAGGGCGAAAGCACTGGTGGCTTCGACAATTTCTTCGATGTATGCGACCGTTGTTCCTTTGTTCACATGTTTGTACTCATTGCTGAAATTCGTGAGCATAACCGTTGCTTTGCCTCCCCGCAGCTCTGCAATTCCTCTTGCGACGCAAATATTTCGGGTGACCAACAGATGCTGACTGCCTTCAACGACGCCTTCCAAGTCAGCTGATTTAGGAGCGCCGACTGAAATAATGACGCTTGAGCGAGGCGGAATGATGACTTGTTCTTCCAGCACATTCAAGGCATGGTGTCCTGACGGCGTGCGCGGCGGTAGTGCTTCTTCTGTGGATAACGTTATCGACTTTGTTTTTAGGTTGATGACAGCACCATGGAGGCATAAGAAGTCCATGCCAAGGATGACATCTCTCGAGCAACGCTGTAGGACTACGAAGTCTGTAGGATAAATACGGCCGTTAATGGTGACTCTCGCTGTGCAGATTCCTGCAGGCGTTACGAGATGACCTCCAGCTGTGCGGATTTCAGGGCCTTTCCAAGCTGTCCTAACTTTCTTTAACTTCGCGGCGAACGACCCACTGATGACAGAATAGTCAGCTCCAGTATCGACGAGAGCGGTCACACTGTGGCCGTCGATAAGAACGTCGAGGTCGCTAGTTCGCCGTCTCCCATTACAGTTAGGGCGTGGCGTCGGGTCACGGCTGCGTCGGCTTGTTCCGCTGCTTCCATGTTGCGTCGTGAGGCCACCTTCGGTAAGTGAGCTTTCGCCGTCAGGGCTTTGCCTGGTTGGCGTTGTGTTCGGAAAGCTCCGTCGCGGTGTCGTCGTCGTCGGAGGATCTTCGGTAGTTCGTCGCACAGCAACCGCACCTCCACCGGTTGCTGCCCTTAGTTGCCCGGATACGGGCTAGGAGACCGGCCCCGCGTTGGGCCGGAGTACTGCCGGGGGTGCGGTGACATGCGGCGGCTGGGCGACGGCGAACGGGAAGGACTTCGTGTTGTCCATTGAGTTCCTGTCAGGTAGTCGGCGTTGTCACGTGGCCGTTCCCCTGGCTGCGGACGTGGTGCATCGACGGCGAAGCCACGCAGTCCCATCTGTCGGTACTGGCAACGGCGGTAAGTGTGCCCGGCCTCGCCGCAGTGGTAGCACAGTGGGCGGTGGTCAGGGGTGCGCCAAACGTCGGTTTTCCTCGGCGCACTGCGCTGGCCCGCTGGCGAACGGTAGGTCGTCGGTGGGGGTGGTGGCGGCGGTGGTGTCTGGCGACGGAAGTGCGACGGGGCGGCGTTTCGGCGTGGACGGGGAGGAGCGTTGTGGCGCACTGCAGCGGCGTAGCTCATAGTTTCTGGCTCGGGCAGCGGTGTTTGGGGAATTCGAAGCGATTGCCGAACTTCTTCTCGCACAATGTCGGCGATCGAATCCACTTGAGGTTGCGCCGAAGGCAACAGTTTGCGCAGCTCTTCCCGCACGATCGCTCGGATCGTTTCACGCAGGTTGTCGGAGTCGCTGGCTTGAGCAGCAGCGCATTCTGGAGTCAGGCGACGATTGTACTGTCTGGTGCGCATGTCCAGGGTTTTTTCGATGGTGGTCGCCTCGGATACAAATTCTTGGACGGTGTTCGGTGGATTCCTCATTAGTCCCGCGAAGAGCTCCTGTTTGACCCCTCGCATGAGGAAACGAACTTTCTTCTCCTCAGGCATGTCTGGGTCAGCGTGACGAAATAGGCGGGTCATCTCCTCTGTAAAATTTCCAACCTTTTCATTTGGTAGTTGAACCCGGGTCTCTAGTAGAGCAGCGGCCCTCTCTTTGCGAGCGACGCTCGCGAACGTTTGCAGAAATGCGCCGCAGAAGACATCCCACGTTCGGAGCGTGGACTCCCGATTCTCTAGCCAGGTCCTTGCGGTGTCTTCCAGGTAGAAGTACACACGACGGAGCTTTTCTTCGTTGTCCCAGTGGTTGAGGGCGGCCACACGGTCGTATGTTTCTAGCCAGGTTTCCGGGTCTTCAAACGATGACCCATGAAACGTTGGTGGTTCCCTGGATCGATGAATGACGATCGCGGGCTGGGACGCTCCGGTTGTCATAGTCGCTGCAGTAGAGGTCATGGCCTTGGCTTTCCGCGGCTTGTCTTGTAGAAGTCCGTACTCCGGTGGGAGACCTTGCTGTCGGCGGCTTGTTCGCTGCTCTTGGTTGGCGTCGGTGTCTTCTCCGCGACGTGGGCTGGGTTCACGGCTTGACGGGGGCGTCCGGTACATGAACGAAGCAGCACCTCCACCAGATGTCACGGGGTCGTGACGTGGCCGAAGACAGGAGACTTCGTGTTGGGATTTAACTGTTTATTTGGGCGAACCTGTGCCCAGTAAACGGAAAGTCCGATTACAGCAGCAGTCTTGCACAGATAGCAGTCTCGGACTGATAGCGGCGAACGGAGCGTCGGCCTTCGTTCAACAACTGACAAGCGGCGAAGCGCGTCGGCATTTATACTCTTGCCGTCGAATGTTCTAGCGTTATCGCTGGCGGTGGCGTAGGTTCCAGAACAATCTGTACCGTTCGCACAGTGGGCGTGATCTTATCGAAATGATCTACTACAGTCCGGAACCTTCTCGAAAACTGCAGGCGCGGTTTGCGCTGAGAATCGTGTGGTGTTTTGGGACGATAATGAAAACTTGGGAAATGGAACATGGCAATATCTACGGTTTGACTTCTCAAAACCAACATATAATTATGAGAGAAGCCATATTGAAGGACTCCAGAAATTCAAACCATGTGCGGTTCTTTAACTTGTAACCAAATCTGAGCACACGGGCCTGCAGCATTTCCGCCTCCATTGAAAATACAACCGCGGCAGCCGGCATTCGATCCCGCGACCTGTGGGTCAGCAGTCGAGTACCTTAGCCACTAGACCACCGCGGCGGGGTGACGCTCATCTGATGATCCCGAACAACGACTGGCTTGTGGAGTAGATGGCATCTCGATAAGCTTTACGATGCCTTTCCTATGACTGGAAACAACAAACGAGTATCAGGCGAACGTGCTTAGACCTCGTGTTTGGCACCTTCAGGAACTACAAAGCAGTATTGTGGAAAGCAAAGTGAAATTCCCACCTAAACACAAGATGCCAGTTCTGACCAATAAACATTATATACAACTGTCGACCACTTGGCACTCATTTGCATGCGTGAGTGGTCAATGTCACGGGCGATTTTCGGTCCCACCGAACGATCTCACTGCTTCGCTCATTCATCACCATTCACTTTGTGGAAACGCCATGATTTTTTTATCTCTCTCTTTTCCATTTTGCCTCGTTTTTCACTCTTTGTCTGATCTCCCGATACAGCATAACGGACTCTGCACGCGCTACTTCACATCTCTGCCTGTCATTTTCTTCTTTCTCTTACCTTGCTTCCACGAATTAACGAAAAATATGGACCATCTTCTTGAAAGGAACCCAGATGAGATGCGAAGCAGCAGTGGTGCGCACGGCGTTGACCCCGTTGAAATGGGCGTAGATGCGGAGGCCGGAAGAACTGTTTGAAGCTAAACTTGGCGTAGTGTTTACTCGGGTAAAGGTTAGTTTGAAGTGCAAAGACGAGGGAGGCGGGTTGAGTTTCGTGTAAGTTTCATTGCAGATAAACGAGCCACACTCGACGTGCGGTCCAGCGTTGCGGGCGTGGAAAGGGTGAAGCGAGAGTGTGTTCCAAGGTGGTGTGGGAGCCAGCAGTGACTGCGGGTGAGAAAGAGAATGACGTCAACGCGCAGCTGCGACTGGACCTACTTGGCATCGTTCCAGCAAGTGCGGCGAGGGGAGCGCGATGCGGCGCGTTGCACGGACACATGGATAGACAGCGTTACACAGGCTAGCTAAAGAGCTGCTTCGGATCTAAAACAAACGCCGTATAAAAATTGTTCTAATAGATTCGAATGTTCAATGAATTTTGGAATGGGGGAAAATGTGTAGACATAAACATGCGTGCTTGCTTTTAATTAAGGCAAAAGCCTTAGATGGCCCAGAAAACGTGAAAACTGACCATCAGTGCCATAACACACGAGGCATGCAAAAAAGACCCATCATCATCACGTGACGTCATCAACCTCACAGGTCAAAGTATGAGACGTCACTGTGAGATCATCTCACGCTACGTCATGTGATGACGAGATCAAATGACATCATCCTTCTGTCAGAGGCCAGCTGATGCCGGGGCCTATGCTAAACAAATATTAGAAGTGCATAACGCTAGCGATGTCTCCGATCCTGAAGGCAAGTCAAAACACGTTGAAATGCGGAAAGTTTTCGGATGGTGGCGGATGAGAATCAATAAGATATCGAGTCACAAGGAAAAATACAAGGTGGCTTTCACCTCCATGTCGTTTTAAGTGCAAGCAAAGAGACCCTGAGAGTTTTTATACGCTTGAAGTGTCGACTCGAGTGCACTTTAGTTAGTAAGAGGTATACTCACCGAAAAAAAAAGCATAAGAAGGTTGCACATCAGGATTTATTTTCGCGCATGTTTATATAAATATGTTTTCTTTGGCCTATATCTTCTGCATTTCAAAATTATTTTTGTCTTTTTTATATCTGTTTCTATGAAGGTGGCTATTTGTGTGTAGTTCTATAGCGGAACATCTCATCTACATGCACCTCTACCAATATAAACAAAATAAATAACATCGCAAGACAGTTTCAGATTAAAACTTTCACAATGCTCCAACCGAAAATGAGTTTATTTCCCAGTGCTTTCAGGACCAACTCGGTTCTTTCTTCGGGGGAAGTGACAGTGGAGGTGTCGAGATGCAACTTTTGACTCCTTTGGCGGCCCATCTGGGGAAAGAGTTAAAAGTGTCGCCTCAACACCTCCGCAGTCATTCAAATGAAAATGGAACTGAGCTCGTTGCGAAACATCAGGAAATAAACCTATTTTTGTGGTTGAAGCATTTTGAAAGTTTGTGGGTACCTGGCTTGCTGCGTCCCATCCATAGTTAAAGCCAGGATGACAGAGACTTCACGTCAAAAGAAACAACCACAAGTTATTTAACTAAAACGCGGCACATGGCAGGGTTGGCCCAGGAACACGAGACAGCTACACAGCGACCATCATTCTCGGGCAGCAGAAATCAGCCAGCTCAGGTGACAACATACAGCTATTTCTGGCAGCCCGGGCATTTCCCCACCGGGCCACACGCAGGGACATTTTTGAAGAGCGCAGGTTGGAATTCGCTAAGGCACACTCAACAAGGACACAAGAGAGATACACACAGCGCTGTGTATGTGTGTGTGCATCCCTTTTTTGTGTCCTTGTCGTGGTGCGCTAAACCCCTATGAGGCCATGCGCAGCGCTATTGCACAACATGTGGCACTATTTCAGGATAGCTGGTGCGCGTGATTCCCACATGTTTTGATTAATTACCTAACCAGACAGGCAACAAAGGGCAAATGTTCAGCTTCAAGGCAGTTTCTTGCGTAACAAAGTGTTTGCTCAGGCCACCATAACGATGGGCAGCGAGATGTTCTGGATAGAGAGTAAACTACTGTTACTGTAGTTGTAATGCACCAAAGTATTTCTAATTATCCGGGAACTTCCTCGTTGTAGCCTCGTATACTAGGAACCGTGGTTGCTTCGGGGTATACATTCGCAGTAGACGACGTTACACAACTTCCTCTTGGCGAACGTTATGCAACTTACACTTCCGACAACCTACACTACCTGTCGTGCTAACAAGCTGCTATGTAAACGTTGTAGGCGGAAGTACGAGCAAAAGTGTGTCTTCCCTAACAAGGAGACCTGTTGACACACTAAAGACATGTCATTACGGGAGAAGAAAGACATTGATACGTATGTTTCGATGTCCATAATTACTCGTCGTGGTAGAGAGGCATACAAGGTGTCGTGATGCTATAGCCCGAGTATGCGAGTTGGATGTCAGGCCACGGCGGCTGCAAAACAATTGGAGCGAAGTCTGAGAATGTTCATGTGCTTATATTTGGATGCACGATTAAAGAAGTTGGTAAAGCTTAATCTGACGGGCCTCAATATTACCTCAATTATGTTCTGGTTAAATGCGGCTACAGCCAGGAAACAAGACGAAAAATGTGCGAATCCCGCGTTATATCCAGCACCTCAAGCTTGACCTAATTGACAATATATGGCATGTCTCATAATTATATGGGTATGTTGGCCGGTAAACCACAAGAAATTCTTAATAATGATCATAATCACTCATACAAGAAATGCTGTATACTAAAGAATATGCTCATGTGCTGGATGTTTGAAAATCAGCCCAACATAGCTCTCTAAAATTGAACATGTGCTTTACTATTAAAAGTACGCTCTTTTACCTTGATAAAAGTTCACAATCTGAACTTGTTTTTCGCGCAACGGCGTTTTACTGGTAAGCCTAGAACTACCAAAGTTCAATGTACGATGTGACGCTAGGTGACTGATGGACCCTTTCTTATACAGGCATGTTAACAACTTCACACAGCTTTGAGAAAAATTACAACTTTTGTGTCGTATCTAACATAAATGACGGTCGAAGCATCTTAATGACATTGCGCTTTGGTTTGCGAAAATAATAAAAAGAAGGAAAGGTTAAGGACGCTGATCTTCAAATGATTCTTCTTAAGATCACGAATAATAAAAATTTTCGCAAAAGGATATGCGATGTCTCATTGTTATGCATCAGGGGATATAATTAAGTGTGCCCATTTAGGGAAAATAACAGGGTTGTTTTAACTGATGTAAATATGCAATAATGACAAAATAAAAGTAGCAATGCTCTTGCTCAAAAAGAAGCAAAGCAAGGGCCTCTTTTACTTGGTCTATGAATCGCCCTCGCCTGACTCGTTTTCATGACACCCTAGACTATATTAAGTGCAATATGTTCCCCTCATGTGGTGAAAATATGATGCCCTTTGTAGAGCAATAACAATATTGCGCGGGTTATTTTTACGCTCTAAAGTGTTCGCAAGAGGCATCAAGGGAGAGAGAGATAAAGATGCAAGGAAAGGCAGGGAGGCTAACCAGACGCACGTCCGGTTTGCTACCCTGCACTGGGGAAGGGATGAAGGGGGGAAAAGAGGCTGCAGAGAGATAAGAAGGTACACACAATCACTAGCACACTCGGGGGAGCACACACAGTCTACAGGCGGTCGCTCAGGTTTGTTGTCTTTAAGTAAAGTAGGAGTGCTTTAGTCGCTTTCTGCGCAACTGAGGCAGATGCCTAAGGTTCCAGAATCTTCAAAGTGTTTGCGCTTCAGCCCATCTGCTGCTTGGATAACAAATAGAAAGAAAAGGGAACATTCTTTTACGTGTCTGTAAGCATGTGTTCCGAATGTCCGTCTACGCCAAAGCAGCAAGACTGCGATGATTATCTTGACGCAAGATGACGTACCTGCCTAATGCCTCATGACGTGCGCGCAAGTGAAGCGAGAAAAGCCCTGACTGTCCGAAAGCAAGAAGCTGCGTTATGTGCCAAAGAATAATTTTTCCATCAAGATAATGTCCGCACGTGCCTACGTGGAGAGAAGATAATTTATAACAAATCCATAAGGAGAAGCAATAATATAAAGAACCAGCTGCTGAGCATAAAAAAAAAATAGGTGGCCGAAACGAAGCTCTGTCGATCGTGATAAAGTCCAAAGGTGAACCGAAGGGAAACTCGAGTGTATAAAGAAGTGCTGACACAGCGATCAAGGGGAAATAACTCACGAATATCTATCAGCCCTGTTAAGAACAAACGCAAGGTCAAAGGTCCGTATGAGTTTTACAGCCGTCAGCAGTTCTTTTATTTTAGTTTTTTTTATTTTCAGAAATGTTGTTTGTGGCTATAGCACCACTCCAAACGACATTATAGATTTTTATATTTTTGAATTGGTAATATTAAACCCTCGTACGAATTAGAAAAGAACGAGCAACACCGTAATTCTAATCAAAACATTTCCAGGGGTCACCTTGACACGCCACTTTGCAAGGTGGTCTTACAATGTTACCAAGCAGAGTCAGCCAAACACGTTTGAACACGAGAGGGATGACGTGTGCGCGTGTACCTGGCCCACCCGCTTCGTGACGTCTAGCGGTGGCTTCGGCGTCAGCCGCGCGGACTCCTGGGAGCCTCCTGGCTGCAACTGGAGCGTGACGTAGTGATGCAGGTGCCGGAGGTTCTTGATGGTAATCCGGTGTAACCTCCGCGATTTTCCTGCTCAATTGCTTGGTGTAGGGGATCCAGAAGTGTGCTTGACGATTGTCAAATGTGTTTCGAGTGAGCAAAGACCAGGTTAGAGAACTGGCATATGCTTTCCTCGCGCACATATGACCTCACTTCTGCGAGCAACACGGAGTGGCCACATATGGCCGACCGTCAGCGAGAGAGGGAAATGCACTTCATTAAAGGGTCCCTGCTCGAGTCAAACGTGGCGGGCAGCCATGAGACGGGTCCCTCCGTAATCCCCCTTGCTCAGGCGGTGGTAAGGCCTTGGCCGTCGCCTGAGCAAGGGGGATTCGGCTAGCCGGACAGCCCAGAGCTGGTCTTCCGGACACATGCTGGGCAGCATAGCCTCCTGCAGCTCGGCCGAGCTTTTCATCGCGTAATTAAGAGCGATGGACCATCGGCCACTACCGGCGCAACTTCTCCTAGCTATCTATGGCACAGGGTGATGACCTCTGCCGCTTTGAGAAGGGTTTCTGTTTTGTTTTTTGTTTTTGCGAGCAGCATGGAGAAGGCATCATTGTCAATGCCTCTCGTAAGATTTCTGCTCTTGTCAGACTACATCTTGGTTCCATTGCTTTTTTACCTAAGTTGACGTCGTCATCTATGTAATTTGTGAAAGGTGAAAGACACCAGCCTATTGAAATTGTCTTGCGTAAGCACTGCTCTACTTGCCGCTTACGAACAGCAGAATGGCCAAAAACGTCGATAATGGTGGGATTGAATCGGCACCAACTCAGAAAATTTTATTTGGGGTGATTGTACTACAAGTTTGCCATACCCCAGAGATAGATTACCAAATTGTTCAATTTTCCATGCTCGCCCCTTTTATTAGACAAGCTCATGCAGTCGTATATTGCGAGCCAGTCTTCCACGTCAGTGTCACCAACACCAGTGAAGATAGGCGGGTCGTGGAGAGAAGGGAAGCTGAGACATGCACTCGGTGCGAGAAAAGGCATCTGCTCTGCGGTGTCTTGAGGCATGGCAGATGGCAGTGTTCTGAATCGAAGTTCCAGGGGCATTGAAGTGTGCTCGAGCTTGATTTGATCACACGGCATTCTGCACCTTTTTTTAAAAGTGTTTATTGCCCGACACTCAGTGACTATGCGCAATGGTGACGGCCAAGGCGGAGCACGGACTCCAAGCACGAGAGGTAATCCTTTAAAAATTTGTCAGAGGGCCAACCACTACAAGGCTCCGAAGAGGAATATCCCTTAACAGAGCTCGAAGGCGTAGCGAAAACGCCGCCAACGTGTTTTACGTTTCTTTTTCTCTAGCGTAGTTCATGTGTTCTCTCTATTGTTTATTTATTTATATCTTTTGCGCCCACGAATAACTTGCTGCTTTCCCGTTATAGACTTTATAGCACTGTAAATTTACAACGCTTTTTTATACTAAGCATTGCGGAGTTTTTTTTTGTTGCCAGCTTTGTGTGCAATTACGCTGCAGCTCTTACACAACAACACAAAAAACAATTAGTATTGAAAGTTCATACGTTAAATTCTTCCTCAAAGGTGTACGGCTCTCAAATTCATGAAAAAAAAGATGCTATACTGTGAGCTACACTCATGAACGCGAGTATAATAAAAAAAAGTGCTCACGTTTTTCATTTCCTGTGCGTAACGTCGCTTGCTTTGCCCTGCATAAGCGTTGCCATAAGAACGTTGTCATTCTTCACTTGTTACCATGAAATCTCATGATAGAAGCAACGATCGCATAACATTATGACGCTGAAGTACACTTAATTGCTATTACACGTACACTTGGTATGTTTATGGCACATGTTCTATAAAAAAGCAGTTGAGTGTAATGTCGGGCACGTATCTCGATTTCCGCTATATTAGCCACGGCTGAGACAGGACCTTTCAACTGTTCTGGTCGGAGCTTTAACATTACCTTCTTTTTTTTTCCAACCTCGGAGATTTGAAAAATTTAGTCACGTACTCGTCGCATTAATTTTCTCCAACGCCACACGTCGTTAAAATATCATCCAGCGCGACTTCAGACAAACTACAGCTTCCGGTTATATTACGAATTAGGCCGTGAACGCAATAGTAAATGTTCTTCCGTTCTTCCGCAAGATTTATTCATTTCATTTTTGTCTATGCTTAGACGTTTATTACTTCCCTTTGAGAATAAATACTACAAACTCTGAGCGTTATTCAATATTATTACGTTGTTGAGAACATTATTTACCTTCAATGTGACGTTCTTTGTGGGTTTTAGGGAGAAATTTCTTGACTGATTTTCGGTCAGTGGTGAAGCGCAATATTTCTCAAGTTGATATTGCGGGAAAAATTCCTAATGATTAAGGTTGGTTATAAAAACTGTCATTTAGAGCTGTATTACAAAATAAAAGCGAAAGTACTCAATGTTTATAATTCTGTCAAAAAACCTCTGCGAAACCTGTGGTATTTGCTCATGTAATGTGAGAATTTGCTACGGTCGACTATTACATATGTTAACTAATAAAATAACGCATATGTTGGGTGACGCCACTACCTTGGGAATAGAAAAAGTGTCCAAATATTTAATTTAGGTCTTCCGTCGAACTACAGCGCACAATGGAGAGTATCGGGCAGCGCCATGGCGTGAACAGCTTTCCTCACCTACATGGTTCACTTTTACTTCCTCCTGCCTGTCCGAACATCTCGTCGCCTATTTAATTCCCTGAGTATCCAACGTCTGTTTGGTTCTACTAACACTTTTAATAAATCATTTCTTCCTACGGCTATCGATGAGTGGAACGGTTTGACGGATGCTATTGTCAGCGAACAAGTTGCTGTTAAATTTAGAGATTTATTACTAGCTACCCTTGACTCTTAATCGCTGTTTGTCTTTCTTTGTTGTTTGTTCTCTGCCGCCTGTATATTTTTTGACCGCGAATTGACTGTTGAATATTTCGTTGGACATGCTCTGTTTTCTTTTTGTTTTTTTTTTGTTGCTGCCTGTATGTTTTAGTAATTCAAAAACTGTAACCATGAACTGCATTTTCATTGAAATTTGTACTTGAATTGTCCCCCCCCTTATGTAATGCCCCGAGAGAGGCCCTTAAGGGTAAAAAAAAATAAATGATGATGATGAACAATTTAATAGGCGAATGTTGCTATGTCATTGCAAGACACAACAGTCTGTCGGTACTACTACCGAGCCAGAGTTGTATTGTTGGTTATTGCCTGACACAAAGGTTGGTAGCCTGTGACCGGCGGGCCACATGAGGCCCTCTTGACGCTATTATGCGGCCCATGGCCTGGCGTCCGACTGCGTTTCAGTTTCTTTAGCGATTTCCAACCTGAAGGTTGGCATGGCAGTTTTGGCTTAAACTGGGATATTCGCTTGTGACCTATGTTTCTTTGCAACTTCGTGGCATGCCTGCTGAATATAAGCATAATCATTATTGAAGTTTCACAAAATGGTGCCAATTTACCGAATTTTAACGCTTTGCCTGCAAAAAACCTACACCCAATTTTTTATGCGGCCCCGGCTGCATCGCATTCATACAACTTGGCCCTATAGAGTTAGCAAGGAGCCTAACCCTGTTCTAAAGGTACAACATTGCCTGTCTTAGACACTCAGTCGGTTTGTTTCTTTTCTTCAATAGCGAAACTGCTTAATCTGGCAGAAGAAAGTTTGGGGAGTAGAATGTGCAGAAAAATTATCATCATAATGAACACGCGCGTGCTCTATTCCTCCTCCGTAGTGTACGCTCTCGGTAACTTTTGCTACGTCGTGCAGAACCCTTCAGGTGAGTATGCGCCACATTAATTGGGCAATCCCCATTTCTGAGGGCAGCAAGTCCGAGTGTCAATCGAAAATGAGAGAGTTGTACGGTAAGGCCCACCGGCTTCAACATAATATTGGCTAACAGCTAACCGGAGGTCTTCTCTAGAACCCCCCTGCCTCGATCCTCAGGATGAAGTTCCTTGCCTATTCATTAGTCTCTTCTGCGAAGTTTAGCTCTCGATACAATAAAAGAGGGAGAGAGAAAACGGAAGAGAAGGAAAGAAAGAAAGGAAGGAGAGAAATAAAGCGATAGAAAGAGAAAAGTAACCCACACCTTTCCAAGGAACAACTCGACTAAATGCGTTGCAGAGTGGTGCGGTTATCGTGTGAACGTTGCACAATTAGGTTTTATTTGGTATTGCTTAATTGTTATTTCATCTTTAATATTCTTATTTATTGAATGAGGAGAAGCGTTGCCTTCAACGAGTGGTGAGACGCTGATATTGGGCTGTGCCCCACTACTAATTGTAAGAACTGTTGCTTCGAACACATCTACTCGAATCAAGCGAAGCGTCAAGTCAAGCGAAAACCAGGTAACGACGCCCTTGGCTGAATTCCCAACGCGCGATCCACCACACCACCAGCGTTTGAGGGAGAGGAATACGGGAGACAGGTCCGCACCCCCACTGTGCATGCTCGGCTTGCTGAGCGCCCGGAGGTGTCTTATTCTTTAACAGCTCCTGGAGCGACAGTCTTGCAAGTGTCTTCCTGGACTGGCACGAGACGCAGGCATGCGCAGTGGTGGTGTGGATTTCGCCACCGACGCTGAAACGCGACATCGTACGACTAAGAAATGCTCCACCATCGTCTGACTAAGAAAAATGGCGAAGCCTGCCCAAGGTCCCGCAATTGAAATAGAAATGCTGAAAGAGTGAGTTTTAACAAAACACCCAATAACCTAGAAACAACCACACGTGAACTAGCTAATAACCCAGTAACTTCCTAGAAGCAACCTAAGAAATACCCTCACGTCACCAATCTAAACCTTGCAAACATCTTAGAAACAATTTAATTGCAGCCTATAACTAACCTAGAAAGAGCCTATCATCACCTAGCTAACAACAAAATCTCACCAACTTGGAAGTCTCACGAACTTGGAAGGGCTTCGTTGAATGCAGTCAGCTCCTGTTGGTCACCCGATATATTTGCTTCGCAAAAGGATTCGCAGAGCTGCGGGAAGGCAAAGCAACGGTTATGTTCATGAATTTAAGCAATGAGTACAAACACGTGAACAAAGGAACGATGGTCGCATACATCGAAGAAATTGTGGAAGCCCCCAGTGCTAGTGCCCTCGGCGATTCTGTGGAACCTGCTCAGAGGAACCAAGCCCCTCCCTCAGCTTTCAACGTCGATCGCGGCCTTCCGAACCATAAGCAAAAATAGCTCAAGATCCTGCTCCTGCAATACGAAGATTGCTTTTCGTCGTCATCGAAAATTCGGCAGACCCCAATCACGAAACATCACATCATAAGCGAGGAAAATGTCAAACCACTCCGTCAGAGTCCGTACAAGGTTTCGACGCGAGAAGGTGAGGCCATAAAGAGACAAGTTGATAAAATGCTACGGAATGACATCATCCAGCCGTCCAAGAGTCCATCGGCGTCCCCGTGGTGTTAGCGAAGGAAAAGAATGGAACCCTAAGTTTCTGCGTCGATTATCGCCTCCTGAACAAAATCACAAAAATAACGTGTATGCTCTTCCACGAATAGACGACGCACTGGATCGGCTCCATAACGCCAAGTAATTTTCGTAAATGGACCTCAAGACTGGCTATTGGCAAATCGAAGTTGACGAAAGCGACTGAGAGAATACTGCGTTTATAACACCGGATGGCCTCTTCGAGTGATGCCCTTCGGTCTTTGGTCAGCGCCTCTCACTTTTCAACGAGTTATGAATACAGTACTGGCAGGATTGAAGTAGCAGACTTGACTTGTGTACTTGGATGACGTCGTCGTGTTTTCCTCGAGTTTTGACGAGCATCTTCGGCGCCTTGAAGCTGTACTTCAAGCCATCAAGACGTCCGGACTCACCCTGAAGCCAGAAAAGTGCAGATTTGCGTACGAGGAGCTTTTGTTCCTGGGACAAGTGATTAGCAATTTTGGAGTCCGTGTCGATTCGCGGAAAACAGCCGTCATCGCCGACTTCCTACCGCCCACTGACAAGAAGGCTGTGCGCCGATTTCTGGGCATGTGCGCCTATTACAGGCGGTCTTGGCAAGCCCTGCCGAAAGGCAGTGCATCCGAGGTACCTAAGTTCTTCGTCGAAAATATCGTCTAACGTCACGGCACCCCGGAGGTTCTCATCACCAACAGAGTAACGGCATTTACTGCTGACCTAACTCAAGCGATCTCGGCATACAGTCAGACAAACCACCGCCGGACGACAGCGTACCACCCACAGACCAACGGCCTTACCAGGAGGCTAAACAAGACGATCGCCGACATGCTGGCTATGTATACGTCGATGTTACACACAAGACGTGAGACGGCATTCTTCCGTACGTGACCTTCGCATACAACACAGTGGTGCAGAAGGAGACGTTGATAAGTTCATACAAATTAAACTACGGAAGGAGCCCGGCAACGACGCTCGATTCCATGTTACCCAACGTCACCGACGAAGAAAACCTCGATGTGAATGAGTACCTTCAGCACACCGAAGAATGCCGACAACTTGCGCACCTCCGTATCAAGAACCAACAGACGACTGACAGCCGCCGTTACAATCTTCGACGACGCTTCGTGGAACACCAGGCCGGTGAACGTGTTAGGGTGCGGACGCCGATACGCCGACGTGGGCTCAGTGAAAAGCTTCTGCGACGGTACTTCGGACCCCACAGGTGGTTCGACGTCTCGGCCCACTCGATTACGAGGTTGTCCCCGACGGTACTACGAACTCTCAACGACGCCGATCGCGACCTGAAGTCGTCCATGTCACGCGTCTCAAGCTGTTTCATGCGCGTTAACGAATTGAAACAGTGTTTTGGTTTCGTATTATTGCTGTATTGTACTTTATTCCTTTTTTTCTTGCATTATTGTTGTACTTTCATCTTCTGTTAAAGCATCGGGAAGACGCCTTTTACAGAGGGGGCAAATACCACGTTCCTCTTCTCAAGTTTCGTTATCGCCCCAATACACTCCACGTTTCTAAGTGAAAACCGCGTCTGCAGTCTTCGAGAAGCTTCAGGACTGTAGTAAATCATTTCGATGATATCACGCCCTATCCGCAAACTGTACAGATTATTCTGGAACCGACGTCATCGCTAGCGATAACGCTAGAACATCCAATGGCAAGTTTATAAATGCCGACGCGCTTCGCCGCTTGTCAGTTGATCGACGGCCGACGCTGCATGCACCCCTATCAGTGCAAGTGTGCTACCGTAACCCGTCTTTCCGTTTAGTGGGCACAGGTTCACCCAAATAAACAGTTTGATCTGACCATTCCGTCTCCAGCCTTCAACCACGTCAATACGCCATGACAGTAGGCTATTTTGAAGTAATCGGGAACGTAGGTCGGGAACAAATGTGAAGCTAACTCAGACTCACTCAAGTAATATATTCCGCGATTAAGGCTCACATACACGCAAACTCGCTACAGTTGTGCTCAACCAGACTCACCCCCGTATTCACAAACGCTCCTCCACTCTACTTTCACCCTTCACTTGACAGAGTTGAGCACTGCGCCACCACTCGGCTGAAAATGACGCTGCGCTACTCAAGAATCGCCGCAGACTATCGCTGATATGCAGTGACTTGCCGTGCCTAGAGATGATGCTCCCATCGGCTTTCTCAAGTGAGGGCGAAGCGTTTAGTGAAGGAAAGATCTAGAATACGGGGGTCAGAGTCACTAAATATTTCCGCAACTGGAATCACTCGGACTCAAGCTCAGCGAAATATTATTCATCCAAACTCACTGAGGCTTAGACTCCTGCTTCGATCTGAGTCTTAGTAAGTCGACTCATGAGTAACATTGCCGATCCAAGGTCGGGAGACAAACATTATTGTATAAAAGGTCCCACAAACACGATACTACCACCAGAGCCAAGACCAGTCGTTTAGCGACTGCCTCGGCGATGGGAGACCCACCTTTAGATGACCCGCGGGTTCGCCTTGTGACCCAGGATGGAGACGTCTGAGGGTTACTGGTGGTGGGTCGGTGGGATAGGTGGTGGCCCTGATTTGGGCGTCTCGCACAGAACAGTGCACATGGATAGGACCTCGGTATTGTCAATGGCCATGACATGACCCCCTGACGTGGAGACTGTCGCCAGCAACCAGTCAAGTTCGATTGTTTCCTGGCTAAGGATCCCGAATTAAACGGTTGAAAAATGACCGTTGATTCGGTCATTCTGCACGCCTTGGAAGACAGGATTTACCTATCCAAATATGTAGCCGCTTCAAGTGGTGTTTCGATGCGAGCTGCATTCCCATTAAATCATTGCAATCACTAGTTGTTTCTTGCTCTAGCCAGAAAAATTTAGTGAGTTTGCTTCTCTCTACAAATTTGCAATAATCGTCGTCGCCCTTATATTACCGAAAGAAACAATATCGGCGACGTCATCAGATAAAAACGCCAAGTTTTGTAACATTCGGATAGCCCGAATTACCCCAAATTTTTCATTACGGTTTTCCTCTTCTTTTAGAAGGGAGCTGGCGGAAAGAGATTGGAGCGCGGCATCGGCGAATGTGCCTCGTTCGCAGCGGTGTTAGTTTTTCTTCTCGTTCTGACAGGTCACGTCATAACTCAGGGGAGCCAGCTGCCTCTGCCCCCTGCGGAAGCGGTGAGCCCCACGTGTTCTTCCCACGTGGTCCATTTATATCGACGAGCCAAGTTATCGCCACCTCTTTCCCAATGACTGCGACAAATGAAGCGCACCTTTCACTTCCACCACTGACACAGGTTCTGTTTGTTTCTGTCATAGCAACCTCGGTGCCATCATAGTCACACCTCTCTTTGCCTGGAGCGGAAAACAGTGCAAGAAAGACTGCCCATTTGAAATCGGCATGACCTTTTTCAAACTCTGTTCTATTTGACTGTTGCCAGAAACCTGGGAGCCTGAAGCCGGTTCAACCCTTTGCAGGACACAGTTTCTGTATACGCCTGTCTTTCGCGGCCTACCAGACTCGAAGAATTGTCCTAGGAGTGATTTTTTTTTTAGTGGCATGACCACTATTGTAAAGCATTAGCCTGGCACCTTGGGTTTTGTGCATAACAAAACCAGGAGCCTAGACACTAAAGAATTTTCCGCGGGAACTGCGCAGTTACCCCGAAAAGGGCTCTTTGCTCCTGCAAAAGACGAAATCTGCGCGGAAGATTGCATATGGCAGGGCAAGGACGGGCACTTCCCTCTTGAGAAGTAAAGCATCCATTTTTTTACAGCGAAAGCTGTTATGAGATCACAACTTGGGTCACTCGCCCACTTGGGTCACTCGCCACAGAAGAAGCCCGACAACTTGCGTATCAAGAACCAACAGACGACTGACAGCCGCCGTTACAATCTTCGACGACCATTCGTTGAACACCGCGCCGGTGAACGTGTTTGGGTGTGGCCGCCGATACGCCGACGTGGACTCTGTGAAAAGCTTCTGCGACGGTACTTCGGACCCTACAGGTGGTTCGACGTCTCGGCCCACTCGATTACGAGGTTGTCCCCGATGGTACTACGAACTCTCAACGACGCCGATCGCGACCTGAAGTCGTCCATGTCACGCGCCTCAAGCTGTTTCATGCGCGTTAACGAATTGAAACAGTGTTTTGTTTTCGTATTATTGCTGTATTGTAATTTATTCCTTTACTTTTTTGCATTATTGTTGTACTTTCATCTTCCGTTAAAGCATCGGGAAGACACCTTTTACAGAGGGGGCAAATGCCACGTTCCTTTTCTGAAGTTCCGTTATCGCCTCAATACACTACGCGATTCTCGGTGCAAACCGCGTCTGCAGTCTTTGAGAAGCTTCAGGACTGCAGTAGATCATTTCGATAAGATCACGCCCACTCCGCGAACTGTACGGATTATTCTGGAACCTACGTCACCGCTAGCGATAACGCTAGAACAATCAAGGGCAAGTTTATAAATGCCGACGCACTTCGCCGCTTGTCAGTTGACCGACGGCCGACGCTGCATGCACCCCTATCAGTGCAAGTGTGCTACCGTAACCCGTCTTTCCGTTTCGTGGGCACAGGTTCACCCAAATAAACAGTTTGATCCGACCATTCCGTCTCCTGACTTCAACCACGTCAATACGCCATGACAGTAGGCTATTTTGAAGTAATCGGGAACGTAGGTCGGGAACAAATGTGAAGCTAACTCATACTCACTCAAGTAATATATTCCGCGATTAAGGCTCACATACACGCAAACTCGCTACAGTTGTGCTCAACCAGACTCACCCCCGTATTCACAAACGCTCCTTCACTCTACTTTCACCCTTCACTTGACAGAGTTGAGCACTGCGCCACCACTCGGCTGAAAATGACGCTGCGCTACTCAAGAATCGCAGCAGACTAGGATCCCGAATTAAACGGTTGAAAAATGACCGTTGATTCGGTCATTCTGCACGCCTTGGAAGACAGGATTTACCTATCCAAATATGTAGCCGCTTCAAGTGGTGTTTCGATGCGAGCTGCATTCCCATTAAATCATTGCAATCACTAGTTGTTTCTTGCTCTAGCCAGAAAAATTTAGTGAGTTTGCTTCTCTCTACAAATTTGCAATAATCGTCGTCGCCCTTATATTACCGAAAGAAACAATATCGGCGACGTCATCAGATAAAAACGCCAAGTTTTGTAACATTCGGATAGCCCGAATTACCCCAAATTTTTCATTACGGTTTTCCTCTTCTTTTAGAAGGGAGCTGGCGGAAAGAGATTGGAGCGCGGCATCGGCGAATGTGCGGCATCACCGCTAGCGCGGCATCACCGCTAGCGATAACGCTAGAACAATCAAGGGCAAGTTTATAAATGCCGACGCACTTCGCCGCTTGTCAGTTGACCGACGGCCGACGCTGCATGCACCCCTATCAGTGCAAGTGTGCTACCGTAACCCGTCTTTCCGTTTCGTGGGCACAGGTTCACCCAAATAAACAGTTTGATCCGACCATTCCGTCTCCTGACTTCAACCACGTCAATACGCCATGACAGTAGGCTATTTTGAAGTAATCGGGAACGTAGGTCGGGAACAAATGTGAAGCTAACTCATACTCACTCAAGTAATATATTCCGCGATTAAGGCTCACATACACGCAAACTCGCTACAGTTGTGCTCAACCAGACTCACCCCCGTATTCACAAACGCTCCTTCACTCTACTTTCACCCTTCACTTGACAGAGTTGAGCACTGCGCCACCACTCGGCTGAAAATGACGCTGCGCTACTCAAGAATCGCAGCAGACTAGGATCCCGAATTAAACGGTTGAAAAATGACCGTTGATTCGGTCATTCTGCACGCCTTGGAAGACAGGATTTACCTATCCAAATATGTAGCCGCTTCAAGTGGTGTTTCGATGCGAGCTGCATTCCCATTAAATCATTGCAATCACTAGTTGTTTCTTGCTCTAGCCAGAAAAATTTAGTGAGTTTGCTTCTCTCTACAAATTTGCAATAATCGTCGTCGCCCTTATATTACCGAAAGAAACAATATCGGCGACGTCATCAGATAAAAACGCCAAGTTTTGTAACATTCGGATAGCCCGAATTACCCCAAATTTTTCATTACGGTTTTCCTCTTCTTTTAGAAGGGAGCTGGCGGAAAGAGATTGGAGCGCGGCATCGGCGAATGTGCCTCGTTCGCAGCGGTGTTAGTTTTTCTTCTCGTTCTGACAGGTCACGTCATAACTCAGGGGAGCCAGCTGCCTCTGCCCCCTGCGGAAGCGGTGAGCCCCACGTGTTCTTCCCACGTGGTCCATTTATATCGACGAGCCAAGTTATCGCCACCTCTTTCCCAATGACTGCGACAAATGAAGCGCACCTTTCACTTCCACCACTGACACAGGTTCTGTTTGTTTCTGTCATAGCAACCTCGGTGCCATCATAGTCACACCTCTCTTTGCCTGGAGCGGAAAACAGTGCAAGAAAGACTGCCCATTTGAAATCGGCATGACCTTTTTCAAACTCTGTTCTATTTGACTGTTGCCAGAAACCTGGGAGCCTGAAGCCGGTTCAACCCTTTGCAGGACACAGTTTCTGTATACGCCTGTCTTTCGCGGCCTACCAGACTCGAAGAATTGTCCTAGGAGTGATTTTTTTTTTAGTGGCATGACCACTATTGTAAAGCATTAGCCTGGCACCTTGGGTTTTGTGCATAACAAAACCAGGAGCCTAGACACTAAAGAATTTTCCGCGGGAACTGCGCAGTTACCCCGAAAAGGGCTCTTTGCTCCTGCAAAAGACGAAATCTGCGCGGAAGATTGCATATGGCAGGGCAAGGACGGGCACTTCCCTCTTGAGAAGTAAAGCATCCATTTTTTTACAGCGAAAGCTGTTATGAGATCACAACTTGGGTCACTCGCCCACTTGGGTCACTCGCCACAGAAGAAGCCCGACAACTTGCGTATCAAGAACCAACAGACGACTGACAGCCGCCGTTACAATCTTCGACGACCATTCGTTGAACACCGCGCCGGTGAACGTGTTTGGGTGTGGCCGCCGATACGCCGACGTGGACTCTGTGAAAAGCTTCTGCGACGGTACTTCGGACCCTACAGGTGGTTCGACGTCTCGGCCCACTCGATTACGAGGTTGTCCCCGATGGTACTACGAACTCTCAACGACGCCGATCGCGACCTGAAGTCGTCCATGTCACGCGCCTCAAGCTGTTTCATGCGCGTTAACGAATTGAAACAGTGTTTTGTTTTCGTATTATTGCTGTATTGTAATTTATTCCTTTACTTTTTTGCATTATTGTTGTACTTTCATCTTCCGTTAAAGCATCGGGAAGACACCTTTTACAGAGGGGGCAAATGCCACGTTCCTTTTCTGAAGTTCCGTTATCGCCTCAATACACTACGCGATTCTCGGTGCAAACCGCGTCTGCAGTCTTTGAGAAGCTTCAGGACTGCAGTAGATCATTTCGATAAGATCACGCCCACTCCGCGAACTGTACGGATTATTCTGGAACCTACGTCACCGCTAGCGATAACGCTAGAACAATCAAGGGCAAGTTTATAAATGCCGACGCACTTCGCCGCTTGTCAGTTGACCGACGGCCGACGCTGCATGCACCCCTATCAGTGCAAGTGTGCTACCGTAACCCGTCTTTCCGTTTCGTGGGCACAGGTTCACCCAAATAAACAGTTTGATCCGACCATTCCGTCTCCTGACTTCAACCACGTCAATACGCCATGACAGTAGGCTATTTTGAAGTAATCGGGAACGTAGGTCGGGAACAAATGTGAAGCTAACTCATACTCACTCAAGTAATATATTCCGCGATTAAGGCTCACATACACGCAAACTCGCTACAGTTGTGCTCAACCAGACTCACCCCCGTATTCACAAACGCTCCTTCACTCTACTTTCACCCTTCACTTGACAGAGTTGAGCACTGCGCCACCACTCGGCTGAAAATGACGCTGCGCTACTCAAGAATCGCAGCAGACTATCGCTGATACGCAGTGACTTGCCGTGCCTAGAGATGGCGCTCCCATCGGCTTTCTCAAGTGAGGGCCAAGCGTTTAGTGAAGGAAAGATCTAGAATACGGGGGTCAGAGTCACTAAATATTTCCGCAACTGGAATCACTCGGACTCAAGCTGAGCGAAATATTATTCATTCAAACTCACTGAGGCTTAGACTCCTGCTTCGATCTGAGTCTTAGTAAGTCGACTCATGAGTAACTATCCGATCCAAGGTCGGGAGACAAACATTATTGTATAAAAGGTCTCACAAACACGATACTACCACCAGAGCCGAGACCAGTCGTTTAGCGACTGCCTCGGCGATGGGAGACCCACCTTAAAGTGACCCGCGGGTTCGCCTTGTGACCCAGGATGGAGACGTCTGAGGGTTACTGGTGGTGGGTCGGTGGGATAGGTGGTGGCCCTGATTCGGGCGTCTCGCACAGAACAGTGCACATGGATAGGACCTCGGTATTGTCAATGACCATGACATGACCCCCTGACGTGGAGACTGTCGCCAGCAACCAGTCAAGTTCGATTGTTTCCTGGCTAAGGATCCCGAATTAAACGGTTGAAAAATGACCGTTGATTCGGTCATTCTGCACGCCTTGGAAGACAGGATTTACCTATCCAAATCTGTAGCCGCTTCAAGTGGTGTTTCGATGCGAGCTGCATTCCCATTAAATGATTGCAATCACTAGTTGTTTCTTGCTCTAGCCAGAAAAATTTAGTGAGTTTGCTTCTCTCTACAAATTTGCAATAATCGTCGTCGCCCTTATATTACCAAAAGAAGCAATATCGGCGACGTCATCAGATAAGAACGCGAAGTTTTGTAACATTCGGATATCCTGAATTACCCCAAATTTTTCATTATGGTTTTCCTCTTCTTTTAGAAGGGAGCTGGCGGAAAGAGATTGGAGCGGGGCATCGGCGAATGTGCCTGGTTCGTAGCGGTGTTAGTTTTTCTTCTCGTTCTGACAGCTCACGTCATAACTCTGGGGAGCCAGCTGCCTCTGCCCCCTGCGGAAGCGGTGAGCCCCACGTGTTCTTCCCACGTGGTCCATTTATATTGACGAGCCAAGTTATCACCACCTCTTTCCCAATGACTGCGACAAATGAAGCGCACCTTTCACTTCCACCGCTGACACAGGTTCTGTTTTTTTTCTGTCATAGCAACCTCGGTGCCATCATAGTCACACCTCTCTTTGCCTGGAGCGGAAAACAGTGCAAGAAAGACTGCCCATTTGAAATCGGCATGACCTTTTTCAAACTCTGTTCTATTTGACCGTTGCCAGAAACCTGGGAGCCTGAAGCCGGTTCTACGCTTCGAAGGACACAGTTTCTGAATACGTCCGTCTTTCGCAGCCTACCAGACTCAAAGAATTGTCCTAGGAGTGATTTTTTTTTAGGTGCATGACCACTATTCTAAAGCATTAGCCTGGAACCTTGGGTTTTGTGCATAACAAAACCAGGAGCCTACACACTAAAGAATATTCCGCGGGAACTGCGCAGTTACCATAAAAAGGGCTCTTCGCTCCTCTAAAAGTCGAAATCTACGCTGAATATTGCACACGGCAGGGCAAGGAGGGGCACTTCCCTCTTGAGAAGGAAAGCATTCATTTTTTTTTTTTTTTACAGCGAAAGCTGTTATGAGATCACAACATGGGTCACTCGCCACCTTAGTTGTCCGCCGCCTCCGCCACCGCAGGTGTGCGTAACCACATCGCATGAAATTATATAAAAAAAAACACCGGGCCTGTGCCACAGTTAATAGGGGAACAAGAACAAGCTTTTGTGATGGTTTGGAGCATTAGACAGCGCACTCGTTACCCTATTCGCATTGTGCGACGACTGGTTGTTCTTTCGCTATTGTAAAACGCTTCATAAGGCGTATTAACGCGATTGCTTTCCCGACATCAAGCCTGTCTAAGGCATGTTTGACAACAAGTCACAAGCACCGGTGTAGCTCAGTGGTAGAATACTGGGCTGGCTCCCAGCGGACCCGGGTCAGAATTGTTAACGTTAGACGTTTCTAAAACTATAGCTATTTTGTATCCTTGCCCTATCCATTCGCTCAGAGTATTTCAGAAACAAAGGATTTCTCGAAATAAAAAACTGAGAACACGAAAGGCATAGGAAACGAGGACATCTGCGCTAACGAATATCGGTGCGCATGTGCCATCGTCTCTGTTTTTCGCGCGCGGTTTTTTTTTGTGTGTGTGTGAGTTTGTGCAATCCTTCGTTTCTGAAAGAGTGCACCAACTAGTTCGTAAATGTGAGCTTTCTAAACATCAATGAAAATTTGCCTCTGCTGGAGAGTGCAGCGTTGATCAGTGTAGCCTGATGCCTCTTATTAGCCGATAGTATTCATTGTCCGAAATCCAAACCACGGCGTTGCCCTTGACAACGGCGTAACCTCATGCAGTTAACTGTTCCACAGATTGAAACTTCACTGAAAATGTTCTGGCAGTTTGCACGCGCGTGGTATTCAAATTATTGCCGGACACGTACACGTGTTGTAATATGTGATAGTATTATACGTTATGAGAATATTTAGAATACAACTACGCGCGAACGTCTGACAGTCAGACGGCAGCAAATTTCCTGTGCCCGTGCTATCGCGCTCAGTATGAGCTACACCACGCGAGTGCGCAGCTGAGCGCACTGCGAGGTTGTACAGTAGCGCCGCTCATGACATATTTTTGAGTTATCGGGAGAGGGTTTGGTTGTTGGTGCGAATGCACATCGCCCCTATATGCTTTCACGTTCGCCCTCGTTTGGCCTTGCAGTGATATCAGCTTCAAAAATGATAACTGCCACCGTGTCTTGAAGACCACATTTTCTGCTCAACAAGCCGAGCTTCACAAAACACGTGATATATAGCCTTGCTATTTTTGTGTGCTTCATTTTATTCAATTGGGAATTCCAGACTAATGCGCCGCTTACCGTATTACGTGAAAGTAGCGGTGTCTAGAGCGCACTGTGAAACACTGGAAAGCTTCATCACATTGGAAAATGTCCCGAGGGCCTAAAAATGAACGCATGTGGATAGTTGAATTGTCCCAGAAGCACTCAGCACCAAAAAGCACGGGTGATAGGGAGGTCTGATAAGACCGTAAATCGCATCATCCAAGCTTATAAGAAAGAAGGCCGCATCTGTGACGCTCCACATAAACGGCACCCTCGTGCAACGACTGCTGCTCAGGACGCCGACATCCGCGACGCCGCGAAGGCAAGCCCCTTCAGTACTGCCAGAGAGATCCGTGTGGCCTCTGGAGTGCCTGCAAGCACGTCCACAATAAAACTACGGCTAGCAGAAGGTAAACTGAAGAGCCACATTTTTTATTTATTTATTTATTTATTTCAAATACCCCCAGGGTACAAACGTACATTGAAGAGGGGAGGGGCAAAGAAGAAAGTTAACACGTAATAATAACTTAAATAAAAACTTGGTTATAGTTTTAAAAATACAGAAATGAATTATCACGATGACGCTTTAAACAAATATCAGTTACAAGAACAAAGGCCAATGAACCAAAATGAATAACACAGCAATCAAAACACTGGACTGTCCTGGAAGAATTACAAGATTTTATCATTGGATGCACTGCCAAAAGAGATATAATGAAAAAAAAAATAATGTACAAAAAGTAGCCACTCGCAAAACTAGAATACGAGAAGCATAAAAAAAAAAAAAAAAAAAAAAAAAGGTATGAAAACAAACACTGAACGATGTTAACTCGAAATGAAACTTTGAAGTGCGATTTTGAAATTATTGGTGTTAGTTATGCTTGTGAGTGATGCAGGCAGATTGTTCCAGTCTCTGGTCGTTGTGGGGAGAAATGAGTGTGAAAAGCCGACGGTGTTGCTGTGTGGAATGTTTACCTTTTGGCGATGGTCGATGCGGGATGAAATGTACGGCGGTGGCTGAAGAAGCATAGAATGTAAATATGAATTGTGGTAGTAGATTTTATGGAAAAGATAGAGTCGAGATAGTTTTCGGCGATGTGATAGCAATGGAAGGTGTAGAATGTCTTTCATGTTAGTAACACTCGCAGTTCTTTGGTAATTGTTTAAAATGAAGCGGACTGAGCGATTTTGTATTTTTTCTAGTAATTTTATGTGGTTCTGATATCCGGTGTCCCATACTGACGATGCATACTCAAGCTTCGGACGAATGAAAGTTGTGTACAGTAGTAGTTTTAATGAAGATGGCGCTTGAGGAAACTTCCGGCGAAAATATCCTAATGTGCTAGTGGCCTTGGTGGCTATGTAATCAATATGAGTTTTCCATGAAAGGTTATTGGTAATATGGACACCCAAGTATTTGTACGATGTTACGCATTCTAGTGGGATGTTATTAAGTGTGTAAGTAGGGGAAGTCACTTCAGCACTGGAAATCCTCATACTTTTGCATTTTCTAACGTTTAATTCCATACGCCATAATTGACACCATTTAGTTATGTTATTAAGATCTTCCTGAATTAGTGAAATGTCTGCGGCATCCGTCACCTTTCTATACAAGACGCAGTCATCTGCAAACAGGCATATTTTCGAAGAGACATTAGTAGGCAAATCATTAATATAGATTAGGAATAGTAAGGGACCAAGCACAGACCCTTGCGGGACACCAGAATCAACAGGAATCAATGAGGAGTTAACGTCGTTAGCGGCTACAAACTGAACACGTGATGTTAGAAAGGCGCGAATCCAATTAATTACAGCTGTGTCGATGTTTAGAACGCTTAGTTTATGAAGTAGCAGTGCATGGTTCACTTTGTCGAATGCTTTAGAGAAGTCGAGAAATATACAATCTGTTAAAAAACCGCCATCTAGATTAGAGTGGAGAAAATGAGTAAAGGCTATGAGCTGAGTGTCACAGGAAAAGTTTTTGCGAAATCCATGCTGCGAAGCTGTGAAGAAGTTGTTATGTTCGAGAAAATTAACCAGATGTGTGTAAATTATATGCTCCATAATTTTGCAAGGCACTGATGTAAGAGAAATCGGTCTATAATTTTGTGGGTCATGGGATGGTCCTGATTTGTAAATAGGGATGACTCTGCCAGTTTTCCAGTCAAACGGTAAGGTACCCGAGTTGTAAGATTGCGAGTAAATATGTTCTAGTATGATTGAGCAATATTCAGCAGTGTTTTTTAAAAAGATTGCATTGATTTCGTCTACCCCGCATGATGCTTTAGATTTTAGTTTCTGAATGATGCTTTTGATACCAGTGGAGTTGAAGATTATGGGATGCATTGAGTGGTATTGAGTAGGATGGATCTCAGGCATCGGACCGGGAAGGTTAGGTGATGAGAATGACGAAGCGAAAGTTTCATTGAGCAGAGTAGAACACATATGCTCCGGTACAGGGCCCCCAGAACTTGTCAGCAGTGATATACCATTTTTATGAGCATTTCCCCGGATAATCTCCCAAAAGCGTTTTGGGTTAGCCTGTATTAAGTTTGGAAGCGTGGATTTAAGGAAGGAGACTTTGGCTGATTTTAGTGCTATGAGATATGAGCTTGCAGCGTTTTTGTATGTTAGCCAATGAGACGGTGTTGAGTGAAGTTTAGCTGTGCGGAATAAACGTTTTTTCTTATTGGATAATCGATTCAAGTATGTACTATACCATGGTGATTTATTGTTAGCGTAAACAGTCCGAAGAGGGACATATTTGGTTATTAGCTCACCGATTTTATTTTTTAAAATGAACCAGTTAGTTTCGACGGAGCGTTCTAGGTAACTAGGTAAAAAAGTGGCCAGAAACAGGCACAGTTCATTGTTGATGGCCTCATAATTAGCTTTTTTATAATTTCGAATCTTTTTCCGCTGTCGCTTTATCTTTTGATGAGGTGTTGTAATCGTGAAGAGCAGGATGTCGTGATCGCTCAGCCCTGGCATGTGTGTTACTGTAGAAACTTTATCAGTTGATGTCGTTAGAATCAGATCAAGGAGTGATGATTTGTTTTTTGTTACACGTGTTGGAAGTTTGACTATCTGGGATAAGCCGAAGTCAGAGCAAACTGAAACGAACCGATTGGCTTCAGCCGTTGAGGGGTTAGAAAAAGGGATCGAATGAGACCAGATGATGTCAGGAAAATTAAAATCACCCAAGAGTATAATTTGAACTCCCGGGAAACGCATGGTAACCGCATTTAAACTGTCGTGAATGTCATCACAAAAAGATGAGTCACTTGATGGGGATCTGTAGCAGACACCTAATAATATTTTCTTAAAACTAATTGTTAGGCAACACCAAATAAGTTCTAAATTCGAGTTGATTGGCACAAGAGAACAATTTATGGATTCTTTAACAGCGAGCAAGACGCCACCACCAATCCTACCAGTTCTGTCACTTCGGTAAACAGTATAACGGTTTGCACACTCAAAGAGTTCGGGGTTTGTTATTTTGCTACTTAGCCAGGTTTCTGTCAGTGCAATAATGTCGGCGTTACAGTCATCAATAATACCACAGAATTCATCTTTCTTGGGAAAATAACTACGAATGTTGGTAAAAAGGACTGAACACTTGCACTCGTTTATGGCTCCTCCCCTCAGATGTCCCTAACTCGGCGGTAACCTACGACCTGAGCGAAGAGTTCTGCTACGTTCATGCTCGTGTGTGGGTTTTTTTCTGTGTATTTCGAAAATGCAGTTCTTCGCTTCGTCGTATCCGTAAGATTTGCCATCGAATGTCAGCGTTTTATACCGAAGTTTGAAGGACGTGGTCTTTGATTTACCGTATTCTATTAGTTTTTTTCTTATGTTGCGCGTTGTTTGACAAAAATCTTCGCTCATTGCTATGTCAGTGCTCTTTAGCAAACCTCGTTTTGAAAAAACCAGCTCTCTCTTTTTAAATGTTTCAAATTTCGTTATAAGTGGTCGAGCTTTCGCTGAATCATAGCGTCCTATTCTGTGAGCGCGGCATATATCAGAACTTGTGACATCAATTTGGATAGTATTAGTCAGGAGGTTGATGATCTTTTTTTCCGATTCCGAAGAAGTTTCATCTGCGGCATCTGGAATTCCATAAAAGACAAGATTGTTTCTCCGCGATCGATCCTCTGCGTCATCAAGACGCGAATGCATATTACTAGTGTCTTTTTCAAGGCGCTCAACAGTGGTGCGTAGTTCTTTCATTTCATGCTGCCAGTGCTCGATAACGGAGGTTTGGTTTTCAACTTTCGCCAGTCTGTCCTTTATTTCGTTTATTGATTCTGAAACTGACTGTTGTTGTTCTTTTAACACAGATACGGTGTCCAATATTGTTGTTTGCGCTGATTCCATTCTTTTTGTACGTTCGTTCAAATCCTTCATCGTTTTCACTAGTTCTGCTAAGTTGTCAGGACCTGGGTTGCTTTCTACATCCCCACAAAGAAGTAGTAGCAAAGAACAAAAAGGCAAGAGAACGGCTTGTGGGCACGGAAGCACAACAATAAAGGGTTCATCAGATCGGAAGCTACGACAAGGCAGTTTAGAAAGATAACTAACCTGCAAGACGAAAAGACAGGTGCGTAAGCCTTTGGCTGTTCTTTCCATCGCGCTTCCGTGCCCACTGCAGTGATAGTGCTCGATGCTGGGTCTTATCCTATCCGGACGAGATGACGTTGATGTCGCAGCTGCGCACTGGTGGTGCTGCAGGTGGCGCTCGACGATGTTGGTCAGGTCCCAGCAAGCTGTTTCTGGCAGGTCTGGTGAAGGGGCAACAGCACAGATTCCGTCCGATAATGGAAGATCCGGGGAAGGGGCGGCTTCACGAATTCCGTCCGAGAGCGCGAAGCTTTCCCGTAGACCAGCCACTGGTACGCCGGCCGCGAAAACAGCGACGTACTGCAAGACGAAAAGACAGGTGCGTAAGCCTTTGGCTGTTCTTTCCATCGCGCTTCCGTGCCCACTGCAGTGATAGTGCTCGATGCTGGGTCTTATCCTATCCGGACGAGATGACGTTGATGTCGCAGCTGCGCACTGGTGGTGCTGCAGGTGGCGCTCGACGATGTTGGTCAGGTCCCAGCAAGCTGTTTCTGGCAGGTCTGGTGAAGGGGCAACAGCACAGATTCCGTCCGATAATGGAAGATCCGGGGAAGGGGCGGCTTCACGAATTCCGTCCGAGAGCGCGAAGCTTTCCCGTAGACCAGCCACTGGTACGCCGGCCGCGAAAACAGCGACGTACTGCAAGACGAAAAGACAGGTGCGTAAGCCTTTGGCTGTTCTTTCCATCGCGCTTCCGTGCCCCCTCTTCCGTGCCCACATTCCTTGCCCACGCTTCCGTGCCCACATTGCAGCCCAGAGGCCGTGCCTCTCCTTGTCTAACAGGATGGCACGTCTTAACTTCGCAAAAGAGCACGGCTCCTGCACCACGGACGACTAGAAAACAGTATTTTTTTTCTGACGAGTCCACGTGCACCACACGCTGGGACCAAAAGCAATGTGTGTGGAGCCCTGTCAATGCCCGGTACGACCCCCTCTACGTGCAAAAAGTAGCATCGAGCGGACGCACGGCTGTGAATGTCTGGGGCGCTACGTCCCGTGATGGACTTGGTGTGTTGCACCGCATTGAGGGACACCAGACAACGGTAAAGTACTGTCACATTCCCGATAATGTCGTGATACCTTACGCGTTGGACGGGCCTTTTTCTGACGGGGACTTCTTGTTTCAGCAAGAATTGTCACCTGTTCACACTGCAAAGGTTATTGAAGAGTTCATGAGAAGGGTGCGGAGCCTGAAATGGGTCCCCAAAGGGGCAGACCTCAACATCATTGAGGCCGCATGTGACAGAATGAAGGTCAGGCTGTGTAGAAGAGGGTTACACAGTTCATCCGCTGATGAGCTATGAAGCGCTGTCGAAGAATGGATACGCCTCCAAAATGAACGCAGTTTCATTGACAATTTGTACGCGTCACTACCGTCCAGAATGCAGGATGTAATTGCCATGCAAAGGGCCACGACCTGCTACTAAGGCGTGGCGACCGCTTCATCTGCTTTTCTTTCCCGTCAGTCGAATTCTTGGGTCTTAATACTATCAGTGCCGACGCGTCATCGGTTCATCAACAGCCGTTCAGCATTGGGTCCGCGCCAAGCACCATCGACGAAGTTACTGGCCGGAATAGGAATTCTCATGCATGTTGTTACTTCTTATGTTATGCATCTTAGTGTAACTTCATTTTGTTTAATTTTTGTGCACAACTTCTGCCTTCCTACAGTACTCATGGTATTAAGTTCCTAATTTCTTTGACTGCGAGAAATTGACTTTTTTTTCGCCATTTCAAGCCACACCTAATGGATATTAGACAAGAATAAAAAAAAGGAAAAACAGCACAGCATTTGTTCTCACTTAAGTACCAGTTATCTTTTTTATTCTAGCAGTGTTTTGATCTCTTTTAATGACCACACAGTTATTTTGAAAAGCCAGGGCAGTTTATTACTCGAGAACACTGAACACGATCCCGCGTTGACGTATCCATCAAAAGCGCTTCCTATGCCATTGCAAGACACAACAGACTCTTGTTGCTACTACCAAGCTAAAGTTGAATTGTTGGTTATTGCCTTACACAAAGGTTGGTAGCCTGTGACCCGCGGGCCACATGAGGCCCTCTTGACGCTATTATGTGGCCCATGGCCTGGCGTCCAACCCCGTTTCAGTTTCCTTAGCCATTTCCAACCTGAAAGTTGGCATGGCAGTTTTGACTTAAACTGGGATATTCGCTTTTGGCCTATGTTTCATTGCAACTTCGTGACATGCCTGCTGAAAATAAGCGTTATCATTATTGAAGATTTACAAAATGGTGCCAATTCACCGAATTTTAACGCTTTGCCTGCAAATAAGCGGCACCCAATTTTTTAAGCGGCCCCGGCTGCATCGCATTCATACAACTTGGCCCTATAGATTTAGCAAGGGGGCCTAACCCTGGTCTAAAGGTACAACATTGTCTGTCTTAGACACTCAGTCGGTTTGTTTCTTTTCTTCAATAGCGAAACTGCTTAACTGGCTTAAGAAATCTTGGTGAGTAGAGTGTGTAGAAAAATTAGCATCATAATGACCATACGCGTGCTCTATTCCTCCTCCGTAATGTATGCTCTCGGTAACTTTTGCTACGTCGTGCAGAACTTTTCAGGTGAATACTCGCCGCAATAATTGGGCAATCCCCACTACTGAGGGCAGCAAGTCCGAGTGTTAATCGAAAATGAGAGAGTTGTAGGGTAAGGCCCAACGGCTTTAACATAATATTGGCTAAGAGCTAACCGGAGTTCTTCTCTAGAACTCCACTGCCTCGATCCTCGGGATGAAGCTCCTTGCCTATTCATTAGTCTGTTCTGCGAAGTTTAGCTCTCTAGACATTAAAAGAGGGAGAGAGAAAACGGAAGGGAAGGAAAGAAAGGAAGGAAGAAGAGAAATAAAGCGATAGAAAGAAAAAAGTAACCCGCATCTTTCCAGGGGGACAACTCGACTAAATGCGTTGCAGAGTGGTGGGGGTATCGTGTGAATGTTGCACAATTAGGTTTTTTTTGGTAATGCTTATTTGTTATTTCGTCCTTATTATTCTTATTTATTGAATGAAGGAGAAACGTTGCCTTCAACGAGTGGTTGGACGCTGCTGTTGGGCTGTGCCCCACTACTGGTTGAAGGTACTGTTGCTTCTAACACGTATACTCGAGTCTACAGCAAAGCGTCAAGTCAAGCGAAAACCAGGTAACGACGCCCTTGGCTGAATTCCCAACGCGCGATCCACCACACCACCCGCGTTTGAGGAAGAGGAATACGGGAGACAGGTCCGCACCCCCACTGTGCATGCTCGGCTTGCTGAGCGCCTAGTGATATATTATCCTTTAACGGTCCTGGAGCCACAGTCTTGCAAGTGTGTTTCTGGACCAGCACGTGACACGAGCGAACGGCACGAGACATGAGCATGCGCAGTGGTAGTGTGGATGGCACCGCCGACGCCGAAATGCGACATTGTAGGACTGACAAATGCTCTGCCATTGTCTCACTAACAAAAATGCCGAAGCTTCCCTAAGGTCTCGCACTTGAAATAGGAATGCTGAAAGAGTGAGTTTCAACAAAGCACCCGATAACCAAGAAACAACCTCACGAGAACCAGCTAAAGCCCAGTAACTTCCTAGAAGCAACCCAAGAAATACCCTCACGTCACCTATCTAAACCTTGCAAACATCTCAAAAACAAATTAAAAATAGCCTTAAACCAATTTAGAAAGAGCCTATCATCGCCTAGCTAACAAAGAAATAGAGGCAACCAGGAAACAACCTAGCAACACCTATGGCTAACGCCTTCCAACAACTTAAAAACAACCGAGCATCACCGAGCTAAAGCACAGAAAGAACCTATAGCGTCACCTAGCTAACCCCTAGCAACAGCATACAAGCAACCAGATTAGACCAAAGAATCGCCCAGTTTCGCTGTTTCAAGCCTTGCGTGATTAGTGCAAGTTTCTCCGCTTTTCTTAAATACTTGCATGAGTGACGGATGTGGTGTTGTCAAATATTCTGCAATGACTACACAGCTACCGTTTAATTTCTCTACACACTCCATTTGAAAGAAGAGTAAGCCTACCTTCAATATCAAAACTCAGCAAAAGGTCCAGCACATCACTTTTGCAATCTATGTAAAATTTTCACCAACGCTACTTCAAACTTTTTTGAAGAAGCAGCGCACATGAACATAGAAAACCCGCACACATAAAAGGCGCAAATACATCGTTTTTATTTGCACCATTTATGTGTGCGTGTTTTGTATTCTTCTGTGCGCTGGTTCTTCAGAAATCATGTCTCACCAACTTGGAAGGCGTCGTTGAAGGCAGTCAGCTCCTGTTGGTCACCCGCAATATTTGCGTCGCAAGAGGAATTGCAGAGCTGCGGGAAGGCAAAGCAACGGTTATGCTCACGAATTTCAGTAATGAGTACAAACACGTGAACAAAGGAACGACGGTCGCATACATCGAAGAAATTGTGGAAGCCCCGAGCGCTATTGCCCTCGGCGATTCTGTGGAACCTGCTCAGAGGAACCAAGCCCCTCCCTCAGCTTTCGACGTCAATCCCAGCCTTCCGAACCATAGGCAAAAACAGCTCAAGATCCTGCTCCTGCAATACGAAGATTGCTTCTCGTCGTCATCAAAAATTCGGCAGACCCCATTCACAAAACATCACATCATAACCTAGGAAAATGTCAAACCGCTCCGTCAGAGTCCGTACAGGGTTTCGACGCGAGAAGGTGAGGCCATAAAGAGACAAGTTGATAAAATGCTACGGAATGACATCATCCAGCCGTCCAAGAGTCCATGGGCGTCCCCGTGGTGTTAGCAAAGAAAAAGAATGGAACCCTACGTTTCTGCGTCGATTATCGCCTCCTGAACAAAATCACAAAAATAACGTGTATCCTCATCCACGAATAGACGACGCACTGGATCGACTCCATAAGGCCAAGTAATTTTCGTAAATGGGCCTCAAGACTGGCTATTTGCAAATCGAAGTCGACGAAAGCGACCGAGAGAAGACGGCGTTTATGACACCGGATGGCCTCTTCGAGTGATGCCCTTCGGTCTTTGGTCAGCGCCTGTTACTTTTCAACGAGTTATGAATACAGTACTTGCAGGATTGAAGTAGCAGACTTGACGTGTGTACTTGGATGACGTCGTCGTGTTTTCCTCGAGTTTCGACGAGCATCTTCGGCACCTTGAAGCTGTACTTCAAGCCATCAAGACGTCCGGACTCACCCTGAAGCCAGAAAAGTGCAGATTTGCGTACGAGGAGCTTTTGTTCCTGGGACAAGTGATTAGCAATTTCGGAGTCCGTCCCGATCCGCGGAAAACAGGCGCCATCGCCGTCTTCCCACCGCCCACTGACAAGAAGGCTATGCGCCGATTTCTGGGTCTGTGCGCCTATTATAGGCGGTCTTGGCAAGCCCTGCCCGAAGGCAGTGCATACGAGGTAGCTAAGTTCTTTGTCGAAAATATCGTCTTACGTCATGGCACCCCGGAGGTTCTCGTCACCGACAGAGTAACGGCATTTACTGCTGATCTAACTCAAGCGATCTTGGCATACAGCCAGACAAACCACCACCGGACGACAGCGTACCACCCACAGACCAACGGGCTCACCGAGCGGCTAAACAAGGCGATCGCCGTCATGTTGGCTATGTATACGTCGATGTTACACACAAGACGTGGGACGGCATTCTTCCGTACGTGACCTTCGCATACAACACAGTGGTGCAGAAGGAGACGTTGATAAGTCCAAACAAATTAAACTACGAAAGGAGCCCGGCAATGATGCTCGATTCCATGTTACCCAACGTCACCGACGAAGAAATTCTCGATGTGAATGAGTACCTTCAGCACACCAAAGAAGCCCGACAACTTGCGCACCTTCCTATCACGATTCAACAGACGACTGACAGCCACCGTTAGAATCTTCGACGACGCTTCGTGGAACACCAGCCCGGTGAACGTGTTTGGGTGTGGACGCCGATACGCCGACGTGGACTCAGTAAAAAGCTTCTGCGACGGTACTTCGGACCCTACAGGTGGTTCGATGTCTCGGCCCACTCGATTACGAGGTTGTCCCCGACGGTACTACGAACTCTCAACGACGCTGATCGCGATCTGAAGTCGTCCATGTCACGCGCCTCGAGCTGTTTCATGCGCGTTAACGAATTGAAACAGTGTTTTGTTTTCGTTTTATTACTGCATTGTAATTTATTCATTTACTTTCTCGCATTATTGTTGCACTTTCATCTTCTGTTAATTACATCGGGAAGACGCCTTTTACAGAGGGGGCAAACTGCACGTTCCTTTTCTCAAGTTTCGTTATCGCCCCAATACACTCCGCGATTCTCAGTGCAAACCGCGTCTGCAGTCTTCGAGAAGCTTCAGGACTGTAGTAGATCATTTCGATAAGATCACGCCTACTCTGCGAACAGTACAGATTATTCTGGAACCTACGCCACCGCCAGCGATAACGCTAGAACATTCAATGGCAAGTTTATAAATGCTGACGCGCTTCGCCGCTTGTCAGTTGACCGACGGCCGACGCTGCATGCACACCTATCAGTGCAAGTGTGCTACCGTAACCCGTCTTTCCGTTTCGTGGGCACAGGTTCACCCAAATAAACAGTTTGATCTGACTATTCCGTCTCCTGACTTCAACCACGTCAATACGCCATGACAGTAGGCTATTTTTAAGTAATCGGGAACGTAGGTCGGGAACAAATGTGAAGCTAACTCACACTCACTCAAGTAATATATTCCGCGATTAAGGCTCACATACACGCAAACTCGCTACCGTTGTGCTCAACCAGACTCACCCCCGTATTCACAAACGCTCCTCCACTCTACTTTCAGCCTTCACTTGACAGAGTTGAGCACTGCGCCACCACTCGGCTGAAAATGACACTGCGCTACTCAAGAATCGCAGCAGACTATCGCTGATATGCAGTGACTTGCCGTGCCTAGAGATGGTGCTCCCATCGGCTTTCTCAAGTGAGGGCGAAGCGTTTAGTGAAGGAAAGATCTAGAATACGGGGGTCAGAGTCACTAAATATCTCCGCAACTGGAATCACTCGGACTCAAGCTGAGCGAAATATTATTCATCCAAACTCACTGAGGCTTAGACTCCTGCTTCGATCTGAGTCTTAGTAAGTCGACTCATGAGTAACATTGCCGATCCAAGGTCGGGAGACAAACATTATTGTATAAAAGGTCCCACAAACATGATACTACCACCAGAGCCAAGACCAGTCGTTTAGCGACTGCCTCGGCGATGGGAGACCCACCTTAAGGTGACCCGCGGGTTCGCCTTGTGACCCAGGATGGAGACGTCTGAGGGTTACTGGTTGTGGGTTGGTGGGATAGGTCGTGGCCCTGATTTGGGCGTCTCGCACAGAACAGTGGACATGGATAGGACCTCGGTATTGTCAACGGCCATGACATGACCCCCTGACGTGGAGACTGTCGCTAGCAACCAGTCAAGTTTGATTGTTTCCTGGCTAAGGATCCCGAATTAAACGGTTGAAAAACCGTTGATTCGGTCATTCTGCACGCCTTGGAAGACAGGATTTACCTATCCAAATCTGTAGCCGCTTCAAGTGGTGTTTCGATGTGAGCTGCATTCCCATTAAATGATTGCAATCACTAGTTGTTTCTTGCTCTAACCAGAAAAATTTAGTGAGTTTGCTTCTCTCTACAAATTTGCAATAATCGTCGTCGCCCTTAAATAACAAAAAGAAACAATATCGGCGACGTCATCAGATAAGAACGCGAAGTTTTGTAACATTCGGATAACCCGAATTGCCCCAAATTTTTCATTATGGTTTTCCTCTTCTTTTAGAAGGGAGCTGGCGGAAAGAGATTGGAGCGCGGCATCGGCGAATGTGCCTCGTTCGCAGCGGTGTTAGCTTTTCTTCTCGTTCTGACAGCTCACGTCATAACTCAGGGGAGCCAGCTACCTCTGCCCCCTGCGGAAGCGGTGAGCTCCACGTGTTCTTTCCACGTGGTCCATTTATATCGACGAGCCAAGTTATCGCCACCTCTTTCCCAACGACTGCGACAAATGAAGGGCACCTTTCACTTCAACCGCTGACACTGGTTCCGTTCGTTTCTGTCATAGCAACCTCGGTGCCGTCATAGTCACACCTCTCTTTGCCTGGAGCGGAAAACAGTGCAAGAAAGACTGCCGATTTGAAATCGCCATGACCTTTTACAAACTCTGTTCTATTTGACCATTGCCAGAAACCTGGGAGCCTGAAGCCGGTTCTACCCTTTGCAGAGCACAGTTTCTGAATACGCCTGTCTTTCGCGGCCTACCAGACTCAAAGAATTGTCCTAGGAGTGATTTTTTTTAGTGGCATGACCACTATTGTAAAGCATTAGCCTGGAACCTTGAGTTTTGTGCATAACAAAACCAGGAGCCTACACACTAAAACATTTTCCGCGGGAATTGCGCACTTACCATAAAAAGGGCTCTTTGCTCCTCCAAAAGACGAAATCTGCGCTGAAGATTGCACACGGCAGGGCAAGGAGGGGCACTTCCCTCTTCAGAAGTAAAACATCCATCTTTTTACAGCAAAATCTGTTATGAGATCACAACATGGGTCACTCGCCACCTTGGCGTTCCGCCGCCTCCGCCACCGCCGATGTCCGTAACCACATCGCATGAAATTATAAAAAAAACACCATCCCTGTGTGGTAGGCGCAGCACAATCACAGCGAAAGCTAGAAGAGCGGCCTTTCAGAGCCTTTTCAGAACACTCATTGGGTAACTACTGCAAGCAGACTTGCTTGGTACCCACTAGGGCATTAATAATAAACTTTTGGGTAGTAGGCTGGCATTCGCTATGCTATTTTTCGCCATTCTTCTGAGAAGCGTGGTATCTGCTAAACACTTGCAAGGAATTTCGTGCCAGTTGTCCATGCAGTGGCTGATGGCTGAAGTTGGTATGTGCCAAAGTTAATAGGGGAACAAGGACAAGCTTTTGTGATGGTTTGGAGCATAGGACGGCGCACTCGTTCCCCTATTCGCATTGTGCGATGACCGGTTGTTCTTTCACTTTTGTAAAACGCTTCATAAGGCGTATTAACGCGATTGCTCTCCCGACATCAAGCCTGCCTAAGGCATGTTTGACGACAAGTCACAAGCACCGGTGTAGCTCAGTGGTAGAATACTGCGCTGGCACCAAGCGGACCTGGGTCAGAATTGTTAACGTTAAACTAAAAAAAAACTAAAACTACAAGCTACTTTGTATCCTTACCCTATCCATTTGCTCAGAGTATTTCAGAAATGAAGCATTTTTCGAAAAAAAAAAACAGAGAACACGAAAGGCACTGGAAACGACGACATCTGCGCTAACGAACATCTGTGCGCAGGTGCCATCGTCTCTGTTTTTCGCGTGCGGTGTTTTTGTGTGTGTGAGTGTGTGCAATCTTTCGTTTCTGAAAGAGTGCACCAACTAGTCCGTAAACGTGAGCTTTCTAAACATATATGAAAATTTGCCTCTGCTGGAGAGTGCAGCAATAATCAATGTAGCCTGATGCCCCTTATTTGCCGATAGTATTCATTGCGCGAAATCCAAACCACGGCGTTGCCCTTGACAACGGCGTAACCTCATGCAGTTAACTGTTCCACAGATTGACAACTTCGCTGAAACTTTTCTGGCGGTTTGCTCACGCGTGGTATTCAAATTATTGCCGGACAGGTACACGTGTTGTAATATGTGATAGTATTATTCGTTATGAGAATATTGAGAATACAATTACGCGCGAACGTCTGACAGTCAGACGGCGGAAAATTTCCTGTGCCCGTACTATCCCGCTCAGTATGAGCTACACCACGCGAGTGCGCAGCTGAGCGCACTGCGATGTTGTACAGTAGCGCCGCTCGTGACATAATTTTGAGTTATCGGGAGAGGGTTTGGTTGTTGGTGCGAATGTACATCGCCCCTATATGCTTTCACGTTCGCCCTCGTTTGGCCCTGCAGTGATATCAGCTTCAAAAATGATAACTGCCACCGTGTCTTGAAGACCACATTTTCTGCTCGACAAGCCCAGCTTCACAAAACACGTGATATATAGCCTTGCTATTTTTGTGTGCTTCATTTTATTCAATTGGGAATTCCAGACTAATGCGCCGCTTACCGTATTACGTGAAAGTAGCGGTGTCTAGAGCGCACTGTGAAACACTGGAAAGCTTCATCACATTGGAAAATGTCCCGAGGGCCTAAAAATGAACGCCTGTGGATAGTTGAATTGTCCCAGAAACACTCAGCGCCAAAAAGCACGTGTGATAGGGAGGTCTGATAAGACCGCAAATCGCATCATCCAAGCTTATAAGAAGGAAGGCCGCATCTGTGACGCTCCACATAAACGGCACCGTCGTGCAACGACTGCTGCTCAGGACGCCGACATCCGCGACGCCGCGAAGGCAAGCCCCTTCAGTACTGCCAGAGAGATTGGTGCAGCCTCTGGAGTGTCTGCAAGCACGTCGACAATAAAACGATGGCTACCAGAAGGTAAACTGAAGAGGCACATTGCGGCCCAGAAGCCGTGCCTCTCCTTGTCTAACAGGACGGCACGTCTTAACTTCGCAAATGAGCACGGCTCCTGGACCACGGACGACTGGAAAACAGTATTTTTTTCTGACGAGTCCACGTGCACCACACGCTGGGACCAAAAGCAATGTGTGGAGAGCCCTGTCAATGCTCGGTACGACCCCCTCTACGTGCAAGAAGTAGCATCGAGCGGACGCACGGCTGTGAATGTCTGGGGCGCTACGTCTCGTGATGAGCTTGGTGTGTTGCACCGCATTGAGGGACACCAGACAACGGTAAAGTACTGTCACATCCTCGATAATGTCGTGATACCTTACGCGTTGGACGGGCCTTTTTCTGACGGGGACTTCTTCTTTCAACAAGACTTGTCACCTGTTCACACTGCAAAGGTTATTGAAGAGTTCATGAGAAGGGTGCGGTGCCTGAGGTGGGTCCCCAAATGGGGCAGACGTCAGCATCATCGAGGCCGCATGTGACAGAATGAAGCTCAGGCTGTGTAGAAGAGGGTTACACAGTTCATCCGCTGATGAGCTATGAAGCGCTGTCGAAGGATGGATACGCCTCCAAAATGAACGCAGTTTCATTGACAACTTGTACGCGTCACTACCGTCCAGAATGCAGGATGTAATTGCCATGCAAAGGTCCACGACCCGCTACTAAGGCGTGGCGACCACTTCATCTGCTTTTTTTTCCCCGTCAGTCGAATTCTTGCGTCCTAATACTATCAGTGCCGACGTGTCATCTGTTCATCAACAGCCGTTCAGCAATGGGTACGCGCCAAGCACCATCGACGAAGTTACTGGCCGGAATAGGAATTCTCATGCATGTTGTTACTTCTTATGTTATGCATCTTAGTGTAACTTCATTTTGTTTAATTTTTGTGCACAACTTCTGCCTTCCTACAGTACTCATGGTATTAAGTTCGTAATTTCTTTGACTGCGAGAAATTGACTTTTTTTTCGCCATTTCCAGCCACACCTAATGGATATTAGACAAGAATAAAAAAAGGAAAAAGAGCACAGCATTTGTTCTCACTTAAATATCAGTTATATTTTTTATTCTAGCAGTGTTTTGATCTCTTTTAATGACCACACAGTTATTTTGGAAAGCCAGGGCAGTTTATTACTCGAGAACACTGAACACGATCCCGCGTTGACGTATCCATCAAAAGCGCTTCCTATGCCATTGCAAGACACAACAGTCTGTTGGTACTAGTACCGAGCTAAAGTTGAATTGTTGGTTATTGCCTGACACAAAGGTTGGGAGCCTGTGACCCGTGGGTCAAATAAGGTCCTCTTGACGGTATTATGTGGCCCATGGCCAGGCGTCCAACCCCGTTTCAGTTACCTTAGCCATTTCCAACCTGAAGGTTGGCATGACAGTTTTGACTTAAACTGGGATATTCGCTTGTGACCTATGTTTCATTGCAACTTCGTGGCATGCCTGCCTAAAATAGGTGTAATCATTAGTAATCATTATTGAAGTATTACAAAATTGTGCCAATTCACCGAATTTCAACGCTTTGTCTGCAAATTACCTCCACCCAATTTTTTATGCAGCCCCGGCTGCATCGCATTCATACATTTTGGCCCTATAGACTTAGCAAGGGCGCCTAACGCTGGTCTAAAGGTACAACATTGCCTGTCTTAGACACTCAGTCGGTTTGTTTCTTTTCTTCAATAGCGAAACTGCTTAACTGGCAGAAGAAATTCTGGTGAGTAGAATGTGCAGAAAAATTATCATCATAATGAACAAGCGCGAGCTCTATTCCTCTTCCGTAGTGTTTGCTCTCGGTAACTTTCACTGCGTCGTGCAGAACCCTTCAGGTGAGTATGCGCCGCACTAATTGGGCAATCCCCACTACTGAGGGCAGCAAGTCCGAGAGTTAATCGAAAATGAGAGAGTTGTAGGGTAAGGACCACCGGCTTCAACATAATATTTGCTAACAGCTAACCGGAGGTCTTCTCTAGAACTGCACTACCTCGATCCTCGGGATGAAGCTCCTTGCCTATTCATTAGTCTGTTTTGCGAAGTTTAGCTCTCAAGACATTAAAAGAGGGAGAGAGAAAACGGAAGAGAAGGAAAGAAAGAAAGGAATAACAGAAATAAAGCGATAGAAAGAAAAAAGTAACCCGCATCTTTCCAAGGGGACAACTCGACTAAATGCGTTGCAGAGTGGTGGGGATTTCGTGTGAATGTTGCACAATTACGTTTTATTTGGTAATGCTTCATTGTTAAACCGTCCTTATTATTCCTATTTATTGAATGAAGGAGAAACGTTGCCTTCAACGAGTGGTTGGACGCTGCTGTTGGGCTGTGCCCCACTACTGGTTGAAGTACCGTTGCTTCTAACACATATACTCGAGTCTACAGCAAAGCGTCAAGTCAAGCGAAAGCCAAGTAACGACGCCCATTACTGAATTCCGAACGCGCGATCCACCACACCACCCGCGTTTGAGGAAGAGGAATACGGGAGACAGGTGCGCACCCCCACTGTGCATACTCGGCTTGCTGAGCGCCTAGTGGTATATTATCCTTTAACGGTCCTGGAGCCACAGTCTTGCAAGTGTGTTTCTGGACCAGCACGTGACACGAGCGAACGGCACGAGACATGAGCATGCGCAGTGGTAGTGTGGATGGCACCACCGACGCCGAAATGCGACATTGTAGGACTGACAAATGCTCTGCCATTGTCTCACTAACAAAAATGCCGAAGCTTCCCCAAGGTCTCGCACTTGAAATAGGAATGCTGAAAGAGTGAGTTTCAACAAAGCACACGATAACCAAGAAACAACCTCACGAGAACCAGCTAAAGCCCAGTAACTTCCTAGAAGCAACCCAAGAAATACCCTCACGTCACCTATCTAAACCTTGCAAACATCTCAAAAACAAATTAAAAATAGCCTTAAACCAATTTAGAAAGAGCCTATCATCGCCTAGCTAACAAAGAAATAGAGGCAACCAGGAAACAACCTAGCAACACCTATGGCTAACGCCTTGCAACAACGTAAAAACAACCGAGCATCACCGAGCTAAAGCACAGAAAGAACCTATAGCGTCACCTAGCTAACCCCTAGCAACAGCATACAAGCAACCAGATTAGACTAAATAATCACCCAGTTTCGCTGTTTCAAGCCTTGCGTGATTAGTGCAAGTTTCCCCACTTTTCTTAAATTCTTGCATGAGTGACGGATGTGGTGGTGTCAAATATTCTGCAGTGACTACACAGCTACCGTCTAATTTCTCTACGCACTCCATTTGAAAGAACACTAAACCTACCTTCAATATCAAAACTCAGCAAAAGGGTCCACCACATCGTTTTTGCAATCTATGTAAAATTTTCACCAACGCTACTTCAAACTTTTTTTCAAGAATCAGCGCACATGAACATAGAAAACCGGCCCACATAAAAGGCGCAAACATATCTTTTTTGTTTGCGCCATTTATGTGTGCGTGTTTTGTATCCTTCTGCGCGCTGGTTCTTCAGAAATCCTGTCTCACCAACTTTGAAGGCGTCGTTGAAGGCAGTCAGATCTTGTTGGTCACCCGATATATTTGCGTCGCAAAAGGATTCGCAGAGCTGCGGGAAGGCAAAGCAACGGTTATGCTCACGAATTCCAGCAATGAGTACAAACACGTGAACAAAGGAACGACGGTCGCATACATCGAAGAAATTGTGGAAGCCCCCAGTGCTACTGCCCTCGGCGATTCTGTGGAACCTGCTCAGAGGAACCAAGCCCCTCCCTCAGCTTTCGACGTCAATCCTAGCCTTCCGAACCATAAGCAAAAACAGCTCAAGATTCTGCTCCTGCTATACGAAGATTGCTTTTCGTCATCATCGAAAAATTCAGCAGACCCCATTCACGAAACATCACATCATAACCGAGGAAAATGTCAAACCACTCCGTCAGAGTCCGTACAAGGTTTCGACGCGAGAAGGTGAGGCCATAAAGAGACAAGTTGATAAAATGCTACGGAATGACATCATCCAGCCGTCCAAGAGTCCATGGATGTCCCCGTGGTGTTAGCGAAGAAAAAGAATGGAACCCTACGTTTCTGCGTCGATTATCGCCTCCTGAACAAAATCACAAAAATAACGTGTATCCTCTTCCACGAATAGACGACGCACTGGATCGGCTCCATAACGCCAAATAATTTTCGTAAATGGACCTCAAGACTGTCTATTGGCAAATCGAAGTCGACGAAAGCGACCGAGAGAAGACGGCGTTTATGACACCGGATGGCCTCTTCGAGTGATGCCCTTCAGTCTTTGGTCAGCGCCTGTTACTTTTCAACGAGTTATGAATACAGTACTGGTAGGATTGAAGTAGCAGACTTGACTTGTGTACTTGGATGACGTCGTTGTGTTTTCCTCGAGTTCTGACGAGCATCTTCGGCGTCTTGAAGCTGTACTTCAAGCCATCAAGACGTCCGGACTCACCCCTAAGCCAGAAAAGTGCAGATTTGCGTACGAGGAGCTTTTATTCCTGGGACAAGTTATTAGCAATTTTGGAGTCCGTCCCGATCCACGGAACACAGCCGCCATCACCGACTTCCCACCGCCCACTGACAAGAAAGATGTGCGCCGATTTCTGGGCCTCTGCGCCTATTAGAGGCGGTCTTCGCAAGCCCTGCCCAAAAGCAGTGCATCCGAGGTAGCCAAGTTCTTCGCCGAAAATATCGTCTTACGTCACGGCACCCCGGAGGTTCTCATCCCCGACAGAGGAACGGCATTTACTGCTGACCTAACTCAAGCGATCTTGGCATACAGCCAGACAAACCACCGCCGGACGACAGCGTACCACCCACAGACCAATGGCCTCACCGAGCGGCTAAACAAGACGATCGCCGACATGCTGGCTATGTATACGTCGATGTTACACAGAAGACGTGGGACGGCATTCTTCCGTACGTGACCTTCGCATACAACACAGTGGTGCAGAAGGAGACGTTGATAAGTCCATACAAATTAAACTACGGAAGGAGCCCGGCAACGACGCTCGATTCCATGTTACCCAACGTCACCCACAAAGAAAACCTCGATGTGAATGAGTACCTCCAGCACACCGAAGAAGCCCGACAACTTGCGCACCTCCGTATCAAGAACTAACAGACGACTGACAGCCGCTGTTACAATGTTCGACGACGCTTCGTGGAACACCAGCCCGGTGAACGTGTTTGGGTGTGGACGCCGATACGCCGACGTGGACTCAGTGAAAAGCTTCTGCGACGGTACTTCGGACCCTACAGGTGGTTTGACGTCTCGGCCCACTCGATTACGAGGTTGTCCCCGACGATACTACGAACTCTCAACGACGCCGATCGCGACCTGAAGTCGTCCATGTCACGCGCCTCAAGCTGTTTCATGCGCGTTAACGAATTGAAACAGTGTTTTGTTTTCGTATTATTGCTGTATTATAATTTATTCCTTTACTTTCTTGCATTATTGTTGTACTTTCATCTTCCGTTAAAGCATCGGGAAGACGCCTTTTACAGAGGGGGCAAATGCCACGTTCCTTTTCTCAAGTTTCGTTATCGCCCCAATACACTCCGCGATTCTCAGAGCAAACCGCGTCTGCAGTCTTCGAGAAGCTTCAGGACTGTAGTAGATCATTTCGATAAGATCACGCCCACTCCGCGAACTGTAGAGATTATTCTGGAACCTACGTCACCGCTAGCGATAACACTAGAACATTCAGTGGCAAGTTTATAAATGCTGACGCGTTTCGCCGCTTGTCAGTTGATCGACGGCCGACGCTGCATGCACCCCTATCAGTGCAAGTGTGCTACCGTAACCCGTCTTTCCGGTTTAGTGGGCACAGGTTCACCCAAATAAACAGTTTGATCTGACCATTCCGTCTCCTGCCTTCAACCACGTCAATACGCCATGACAGTAGGCTATTTTGAAGTAATCGGAAACGTAGGTCGGGAACAAATGTGAAGCTAACTCAGACTCACTCAAGTAATATATTCCGCGATTAAGGCTCACATACACGCAAACTCACTACAGTTGTGCTCAACCAGACTCACCCCCGTATTCACAAACGCTCCTCCACTCTACTTTCACCCTTCACTTGACAGAGTTGAGCACTGCGCCACCACTCGGCTGAAAATGACGCTGCGCTACTCAAGAATCGCAGCAGACTATCGCTGATATGCAGTGACTAGCCGTGCCTAGAGATGGTGCTCCCATCGGCTTTCTCAAGTGAGGGCGAAGCGTTTAGTGAAGGAAAGATCTAGAATACGGGGGTCAGAGTCACTAAATATTTTCGCAACTGGAATCACTCGGACTCAAGCTGAGCGAAATATTATTCATCGAAACTCCCTGAGGCTTAGACTACTGCTTCGATCTGAGTCTTAGTAAGTCGACTCATGAGTAACATTGCCGATCCAAGGTCGGGAGACAAACATTATTGTATAAAAGGTCCCACAAACACGATACTACCACCAGAGCCGAGACGAGTCGTTTAGCGACTGCCTCGGCGATGGGAGACCCACCTTAAGGTGACCCGCGGGTTCGCCTTGTGACCCAGGATGGAGACGTCTGAGGGTTACTGGTGGTGGGTCGGTGGGATAGGTGGTGGCCCTGATTTGGGCGTCTCGCACAGAACAGTGCACATAGATAGGACCTCGGTATTGTCAATGGCCATGACATGACCCCCTGACGTGGAGACTGTCGCCAGCAACCAGTCAAGTTCGATTGTTTCCTGGCTAAGGATCCCGAATTAAACGGTTGAAAACCCGTTGATTCGGTCATTCTGCACGCCTTGGAAGACAGGATTTACCTATCCAAATCTGTAGCCGCTTCAAGTGGTGTTTCGATGCGAGCTGCATTCCCAATAAATGATTGCAATCACTAGTTGTTTCTTGCTCTAGCCAGAAAAATTTAGTGAGTTTGCTTTTCTCTACAAATTTGAAATAATCGTCGTCGCCCTTATATTACCGAGAGAAACAATATCAGCGACGTCATCAGATAAGAACACGAAGTTTCGTAGCATTCGGATAACCTGAATTACCCCAATTTTTCATTATGGTTTTCCTCTTGTTTTAGAAGGGAACTGGCGGAAAGAGATTGGAGCGCGGCATCGGCGAATGTGCCTGGTTCGCAGCGGTGATAGTTTTTCTTCTCGTTCTGACAGCTCATGTCATAACTCAGGGGAGCCAGCTGCCTCTGCCCCCTGCGGAAGTGGTGAGCCCCACGTGCACTTCCCACGTGGTCCATTTCCTGTGCCAGAATTCCTGGGTCAGAATTGTTAACGTTAGACGTTTCTAAAGCTATAGCTATTTTGTATCCTTGCCCTATCCATTCGCTCAGAGTATTTCAGAAACAAAGGATTTCTCGAAAAAAAAAACTGAGAACAAGAAAGGCAAAGGAAACGAGGACATCTGCGCTAACGAACATCGGTGCGCAGGTGCCATTGTCTCTGTCTTTCGCGTGCGGTGTTTTTGTGTGTGTGAGTGTGTGCAATCCTTCGTTTCTGAAAGAGTGCACCAACTAGTCCGTAAACGTGAGCTTTCTAAACATAAATGAAAATTTGCCTCTGCTGGAGAGTGCAGCGTTGATCAGTGTAGCGTGATGCCCCTTATTAGCCGATAGTATTCATTGCCCGAAATACAAACCACGGCGTTGCCCTTGACAACGGCGTAACCTCATGCGGTTAACTGTTCCACAGATTGACAACTTCGCTGAAAATGTTCTGGTGGTTGGCATACGCGTGGTATTCAAATTATTGCCGGACACGTACACGTGTTGTAATATGTGATAGTATTATACGTTATGAGAATATTGAGAATACAATTACGTGCGAACGTCTGACAGTCAGACGGCAGCGAATTTCCTGTGCCCGTACTATCGCGCTCAGTATGAGCTACACCACGCGAGCGCGCGGCCGAGCGCACTGCGAGGTTGTACAGTGGCGGCGCTCGTGACTTAATTTTGAGTTATCGGGAGAGGGTTTAGTTGTTGGTGCAAATGCACATCGCCCCTATATGCTTTCACGTTCGCCCTCGTTTGGCCCTGCAGTGATATCAGCTTCAAAAATGATAACTGCCACCGTGTCTTGAAGACCACATTTTCTGCTCGACAAGCCGAGCTTCACAAAACACGTGATATCTAGCCTTGCTATTTTTGTGTGCTTCGTTTTATTCAATTGGGAATTCCAGACTAATGCGCCGCTTACGGTATTACGTGAAATGATTGATATGTGGGGTTTAACGTCCCAAAACCACTATATGATTATGAGAGACGCCGTAGTGGAGGGCTCCGGAAATTTAGACCACCTGGGGTTCTTTAACGTGCACCCAAATCTGAGCACACGGGCCTACAACAATTCCGCCTCCATCGGAAATGCAGCCGCCGCAGCCGGGATACGAACCCGCGCCCTGCGGGTCAGCAGCCGAGTGCCTTAGCCACTAGACCACCGCGGCGGGGCGTATTACGTGAAAGTAGCGGTGTCTAGAGTGCACTTTGAAACACTGGAAAGCTTCATCACATTGGAAAATGTCCCGAGGGCCTAACAATGAGCGCCTGTGGATAGTTTCATTTCATTTCATTTCATTTTATTTACCCTCGGGGCCATATGGCATTATAGAGGGGAGTGGAAATAAAGTTTACAAGGAAAAGGAAAATACAGCATGAGAATATACAGCATAGAAATTACATATTATACGGCAGATTGTACAGCAGAGAAAATACAGCATGAGAATAAACAATGCAACAAACATAAAAAATAAAAAAGTAAAGAAAAACTCCTGATTTTACAATAGTAGCTGTGCAGTGACGGTGAACATAATACAATCTTGAGTAACGTTTAGCTCACACAATACTGAGTAAGGTTTGACGGAAAATATTGTTATTAGTAATAGTGACGATGTCTTCGGGAAGGTGGTTCCAATCTACTGATGTACGAGGTATAAATGATCGAGAAAAACACTGGGAGTTGCAGGATGCGATTCCAACCTTATGACGATGGTCGATGCGAGGGGATATGTACTGAAGATTGAGGATTAATTTGTTATGTAGGGTGGGATGATGGAAGAATTTGTGAAATGTACTCAAACGAGATATTTTCCGACGGGATGCAAGGGAAGGAAGGCCTAGGCTGGATTTCATTGAAATGATACTGGCGATGCGATTGTAGTTAGAAAGTATGAAACGGGCAGAGTTACTCTGTAGTCGAATTGTCCCAGAAGCAGTACACTCAGCGCCAAAAAGTAGGGATGATAGGAAGGTCCAATAAGACCATAAATTGCATCATACAAGCTTATAAGAAAGAATGCCGCATATGCGACGCTCCAAATAAACGGCACCCTCGTGCAACGACTGCTGCTCAGGACGCCGACATCCGCGACGCCGCGAAGGCAAGCCCCTTCAGTACTGCCAGAGAGATCCGTGTGGCCTCTGGAGTGGCTGCAAGCACGTCCACAATAAAACGACGGCTAGCGGAAGGTAAACTGAAGCGCCAGATTGCGGCCCAGAAGCCGTGCCTCTCGTTGTCTAACAGGACGGCACGTCTTAACTTCGCAAAAGAACACGGCTCCTGGACCACGGACGACTAGAAAACAGTACCTTTTTCTGACGAGTTCACGTGCACCACACGCTGGGACCAAAAGCAATATGTGTGGAGCCTTGTCAATGCCCGGTACGACCCCCTCTACGCGCAAGAAGTAGCATCAAGCGGACGCACGGCTGAGAATGTCTGGGGCGCCACGTCCCGTGATGGGCTTGGTGTGTTGCACCGCATTGAGGGACACCAGACAACGGTAAAGTACTGTGACATCCTCGATTATGTCGTGATACCTTACGCGTTGGACGGGCCTTTTCCTGACGGGGACTTCTTGTTTCAGCAAGACTTGTCACCTGTTCACACTGCAAAGGTTGTTGAAGAGTTCAGGCGAAGGGTGCGGTGCCTGAAATGGGTTCTCAAAGGGGCAAACCTCAACATCATTGAGGCCGCATGGTACAAAATGAAGGTCAGGCTGTGTAGAAGAGGGTTACACAGTTCATCCGCTGATGAGCTATGGAGTGCTGTCGAAGAAGAATGGATACGCCTCCAAAATGAACGCAGTTTCATTGACAATTCGTACGCGTCATTACCGTCCAGAATGCAGGATGTAATTGCCATGTAAAGGGCCACGACCCGCTACTAAGGCGTGGCGACCGCTTCATCTGCTTTTCTTTCCCGTCAGTCGAATTCTTGCGTCTTAATACTATCAGTGCCAACGTGTCAGAGGTTCATCAACAGCTTTTCAGGATTGGGTCTGCAGCCAAGCACCATCGACGAAGTTACTGGCCAGAAATGGAATTCTCACGCATGTTGTTACTTCTTATGTTATGCATCCTAGTATAACTTCATTGTGTTTTATTTTCGTGCACAACTTCTGCCTTCTTACAGTACTCATGGTATTAAGTTCCTAATTTTTTTTGACTGCGAGAAATTGACTTTTTTTGCAACTTCAAGCAACACCTAATGGATATTAGACAAGAATCAAAAAAGGAAAAACAGCACAGCATTTGTTCTCACTTAAATGTCAGTTATCATTTTTATTCGAGCAGTGTTTTGATCTCTTTTAATGACCACACAGTTATTTCTTAAAGCCAGGACAGTTTATTACACGAGAACACTGAACACGATCCCACGTTGACGTATCCATGAAAAGCGCTTCCTATGTCATTGCAAGACACAACAGTCTGTTGGTACTAGTACCGAGCTAAAGTTGTATTGTTGCTTATTGCCTGACACAAAGGTTGGTAGCCTGTGACCCGTGGGCCACATGAGGCCCTCTTGACGGTATTATTTGGCCCATGGCCTGGCGTCCGACCCCGTTTCAGTTTCCTGAGCCATTTCCAACCTGAAAGTTGGCATGGCAGTTTTTACTTAATCTGAGATATTCGCTTGTGACCTATGTTTCATTGCAACTTCGTGGCATGCCTGCCTAAAATAAGCGTAATCATTATTGAAGTATTACAAAATTGTGCCAATTCACCGAATTTTAACGCTTTGCCTGCAAATTACCTCCACCCAATTTTTTATGCAGCCCCGGATGCATCGCATTCATACAACTTGGCCCTATAGACTTAGCAAGGGCGCCTAACCCTGGTCGAAAGGTACAACATTGCCTGTCTTAGACACTCAGTCGGTTTGTTTCTTTTCTTCAATAGCGAAACTGCTGAACTGGCAGAAGAAATTTTGGTGAGTAGATTGTGCAGAAAAATTATCATCATCATGAACCGGTGCGTGCTCTATTCCTCCTCCGTAGTGTATGCTCTCGGTAACTTTTGCTACGTCGTGCAGAACCCTTCAGGTGAGTATGCGCCGCACAAATTGGGCAATCCCCACTACTGAGGGCACCAAGCCCGAGTGTTAATCGAAAATGAGAGAGTTGTAGGGTAAGGCCCACTGGCTTCAACATAATATTGGCTAACAGCTAACCGGAGGTCTTCTCTAGAACTCCACTGCCTCGTTCCTCGGTATGAAGCTCCAGTCTGTTCTGCGAAGTTTAGCTCTCGATACATTAAAAGAGGGAGAGAGAAAACGGAAGACAAGGAAAGAAAGAAAGGAAGAAGAGAAATAAAGCGATAGAAAGAAAAAAGTAACCCGGATCTTTCCAAGGGGACAACTCGACAAAATGCGTTGCAGAGTGATGGGGGTATCGTGTGAATATTGCACAATTAGGTTTTGTTTGATAAGGACTCATTGTTATTTCGTCCTTATTATTCCTATTTATTGAATGAAGGAGAAACGTTGCCTCCAACGAGTGGTGGGACGCTGATATTGGGCTGTGCACCACTACTAATTGTAAGTACTGTTGCTTCGAGCACATCTACTCGAATCAAGCAAAACGTCAAATCAAGCGAAAACCAAGTATCGACGCCCTTTAATGAATTCCGAACGTGCGATCTACCACAACACCAGCTTTTGAGGAAGAGGAATACGGGAGACAGGTCCGCACCGCCACTGTGCATGCTCGGCTTGCTGAGCGCCCGGTGGTGTCTTATCCTTTAACGGCTCCTGGAGCCACAGTCTTGCAAGTGTCTTCCTGGGCTGGCACGAGACACGAGCGTACGGCACGAGACGCGAGCATGCGCAGTGGTAGTGTGAATAGCGCCGCCGATGCCGAAACGCGACATCGTACGACTAAGAAATGTTCCGCCATTGTCTGACTTAGAAACGTGGCGAAGCTTGCCCAAGGTCTCGCAATTGAAATAGGAATGCTTAAAGAGTGAGTTTTAACGAAGCACCCAATAACCAAAAAACAACCTCACGAGAACCAGCCAAAGCCCAGTAACTTCCTATAAGCAACCCAAGCAATACCCTCACGTCACCTATATAAACCTTGCAAACATCTCAGAAACAAATTAAAAATAGCCTTAAACCAATTTAGAAAGAGCCTATTATTGCCTAGCTAACAACGAAATAGAAGAAACCAGGAAACAACCTAGACACCTATTGTTGACGCCTTGCAACATCGTAAAAACAACCGAGAATCACCGAGCTAAAGCACAGAAAGAACCTGTAGCGTCATCTAGCTAACTCCTAGCAACAGCATACACGCAACCAGATTAGACTAAATAATCACCCAGTTTGGCTGTTTCAAGCCTTGCGTGATTAGGGCAAGTTTCCCCACTTTTCTTAAATTCTTGCATGAGTGACGGATGTGGTGGTGTCAAATATTCTTCAATGACTACAAAGCTACCGTCTAATTTCTCTACACACTCCATTTCAAAGAACAGTAAACCTACCTTCATTATCAAAACTCAGGAACAGTTCCACCACAAGGCTTTTGCAATGTATGTAAAATTTTCACCAACGCTACTTCAAACTTTTTTGAAGAAGCAGCGCACATAAACATAGAAAAGCCGCACACAAAAAAGGCACAAACACATCGTTTTTGTTTGCGCCATTTATGTGTGCGTGTTTTGTATCCTTCTCTGCGCTGGTTCTTCAGAAATCATGTCTCACCAACTTGGAAGGGCTTCGTTGAATGCAGTCAGCTCCTGTTGGTCACCCGATATATTTGCTTCGCAAAAGGATTCGCAGAGCTCCGGGAAGGCAAAGCAACGGTTATGCTCATGAATTTCAGCAATGAGTACAAACACGTGAACAAAGGAACGACGGCCGCATACATCGAAGAAATTGTGGAAGCCCCCCGTGCTAGTGACCTCGGCGATTCTGTGGAACCTGCTCAGAGGAACCAAGCCCCTCCCTCAGCTTTCGACGTCAATCGCAGCCTTCCGAACCATAAGCAAAAACAGCTCAACATCCTGCTCCTGCAATACAAAGATTGCTTTTCATCGTCTTCGAAAATTCGGCAGACCCCAATCACGAAACTTCACATCATAACCCAGGAAATGTCAAACCACTCCGTCAGAGTCCGTACAAGGTTTCGACGCGAGAAGGTGAGACCATAAAGAGACAAGTTGATAAAATGCTACGGAATGACATCATCCAGCCGTCCAAGAGTCCATGGGCGTCCCCGTGGTGTTAGCGAAGAAAAAGAATGGAACCCTACGTTTCTGCGTCGATTATCGCCGCCTGAACAAAATCACAAAAATAACGTGTATGCTCTTCCAAGAATACACGACGCACTGGATCGGCTCCATAACGCCAAGTAATTTTCGTAAATGGGCCTCAAGGCTGGCTGTTGGCAAATCGAAGTCGACGAAAGCGACCGAGAGAAGACTGCGTTTATAACACCGGTGGCCTCTTCGAGTGATGCCCTTCGGGCTTTGGTCAGCGCCTGTCAAGTTTCAACGAGTTATGAATACTATACTGGCAGGATTGAAGTAGTAGACTTCACTTGTGTACTAGTATGACGTCGTCGTGTTTTCCTCAGGTTTTGACGAGCATCTTCGGCACCTTGAAGCTGTACTTCAAGCCATCAAGACGTCCGGGCTCACCCTGAAGCCAGAAAAGTGCAGATTTGCGTACAAGGAGTTTTTGGTCCTGGAACAAGTGATTAGCAATTTTGGAGTTCGTCCCAATCCGCGGAAAACAGCCGCCATCGCCGACTTCCTACCGCCCACTGACAAGGAGGCTGTGCGCCGATTTCTGGGCCTGTGCGCCTAATATAGGCGGTCTTGGCAAGCCCTGCCGAAAGGCAGTGCATCCGAGGTACCTAAGTTCTTCGTCAAAAATATCGTCTTACGTCACTGCACCCCGGAGGTTCTCATCACCGACAGAGTAATGGCATTTATTGCTGACCTAACTCAAGCGATCTCGGCATACAGTCAGACAAACCACCGCCGGACGACAGCGTACCACCCACAGACCAACGGCCTTACCAGGAGGCTAAACAAGACGATCGCCGACATGCTGGCTATGTATACGTCGATGTTACACACAAGACGTGGGACGGCATTCTTCCGTACGTGACCTTCGCATACAACACAGTGGTGCAGAAGGAGACGTTGATAAGTTCATACAAATTAAACTACGGAAGGAGCCCGGCAACGACGCTCGATTCCATGTTACCCAACGTCACCGACGAAGAAAACCTCGATGTGAAGGAGTACCTTCAGCACACCAAAGAGTGCTAACAACTTGCGCACCTCCGTATCAAGAACCAACAGACGACTGACAGCCGCCGTTACAATCTTCGACGACGCTTCGTGGAACACCAGGCCGGTGAACGTGTTTGGGTGCGGACGCCGATACGCCGACGTCGACTCAGTGAAAGGCTTCTGCGACGGTACTTCGGACCCCACAGGTGGTTCGACGTCTCGACCCACTCGATTACGAGGTTGTCCCGACGGTACTACGAACTCTCAACGACGGCGATCGTGACCTGAAGTCGTCCATGTCACGCGCCTCAAGCTGTTTCATGCGCGTTAACGAATTGAAACAGTGTTTTGTTTTCGTATTATTGCTGTATTGTAATTTATTCCTTTTTTTTTCTTGCCTTATTGTTGTACTTTCATCTTCCGTTAAAGCATCGGGAAGACGCCTTTTAAAGAGAAGGCAAATGCCACGTTCCCTTTCTCAAGTTTCGTTATCGCCCCAATACACTCCACGATTCTAAGTGAAAACCGCGTCTGCAGTCTTCGAGAAGCTTAAGGACAGTAGTACCTAGATCATTTCGATAATATCACGCCCACTCCGCAAACTGTACAGATTATTCTGGAACCTACGTCATCGCTAGCGATAACGCTAGAACATCCAATGGGAAGTTTATTAATGCCGACGCGCTTCGCCGCTTGTCAGTTGATCGACGGCCGACGCTGCATGCACCCCTATCAGTGCAAGTGTGCTACCGTAACCCGTCTTTCCGTTTAGTGGGCACAGCTTCACCCAAATAAACAGTTTGATCTGACCATTCCGTCTCCTGCCTTCAACCACGTCAATACGCCATGACAGAAGGCTAATTTGAAGTAATCGGGAACGTAGGTCGGGAACAAATGTGAAGGTAACTCAGACTCACTCAAGTAATATATTCTGCGATTCAGGCTCACATACACGCAAACTCGCTACAGTTGTGCCCAACCAGACTCACCCCCGTATTCACAAACACTCCTCCACTCTACTTTCACCCTTCACTTGACCGAGTTGAGCACTGCGCCACCACTCGGCTGAAAATGACGTTGCGCTGCTCAAGATCACAGCAGACTATCGCTGATATGCAGTGACTTGCCGTGCCTAGAGATGGCGCTCCCATCGGCTTTCTCAAATGAGGGCGAATCGTTAGTCAAGGAAAGATGTAGAATACGGGGGTCAGAGTCACTAAATAATTCCGTAACTGGAATCACTCGGACTCAAGCTCAGCGAAATATTATTCATCCAAACTCACTGAGGCTTAGACTCCTGCTTCGATCTGAGTCTTAGTAAGTCGACTCATGAGTAACATTGCCGATCCAAGGTCGGGAGACAAACATTATTGTATAAAAGATGCCACAGACACGATACTACCACCAGAGCCAAGACCAGTCGTTTAGCGACTGCCTCGGCGATGGGAGACCCACCTTAAGGTGACCCGCGGGTTCGCCTTGTGACCCAGGATGGAGACGTCTGAGGGTCACTGGTGGTGGGTCGGTGGGATAGGTGGTGGCCCTGATTTGGGCGTCTCGCACAGAACAGTGCACATGGATAGGACCTCGGTACTGTCAATGGCCATGACATGACCCCCTGACGTGGAGACTGTCGCCAGCAACCAGTCAAGTTCGATTGTTTCCTGGCTAAGGATCCCGGATTAAACGGTTGAAAACCCGTTGATTCGGTCATTCTGCACGCCTTGGAAGACAGGATTTACCTATCCAAATCTGTAGCCGCTTCAAGTGGTGTTTCGATGCGAGCTGCATTCCCATTAAATCATTGCAATCACTAGTTGTTTCTTGCTCTAGCCAGAAAAATTTAGTGAGTTTGCTTCTCTCTACAAATTTGCAATATTCGTCGTCGCCCTTATATTACCGAAAGAAAGAATATCGACGACGTCATCAGATAAGAACACGAAGTTTCGTAACATTTGGATAAGCTGAATTACCCCAAATGTTTCATTATGGTTTTCCTCTTTTTTTAGAAGGGGACTGGCGGAAAGAGATTGGAGCGCGGCATCGGCGAATGTGCCTCGTTCGCAGCGGTGTTAGTTTTTCTTCTCGTTCTGACAGCTCACGTCATAACTCAGGGGAGCCAGCTGCCTCTGCCCCCTGCGGAAGCGGTGAGCCCCACGCGCGCTTCTTACGTGGTCCTTTTATATCGACGATCCAAGTTATCGCCACCTCTTTCCCAACGAGTGCGACAAATGAAGCGCACCTTTCACTTCCACCGCTGACACTGGTTCCGTTTGTTTCGGTCATAGCAACCTCGGTGTCGTCATATTCACACCTCTCTTTGCGTGGATCGGAAAACAGTGCAAGAAAGACTGCCGATTTGAAATCGGCATAACCTTTTTCAAACTCTGCTCTATTTGACCGTTGCCAGAAACCTGGGAGCCTGAAGCCGGTTCTACCATTTGCAGGACACAGTTTCTGAATACGCCCGTCTTTCGCAGCCTACCAGACTCAAAGAATAATCCTAGGAGTGATTTTTTTAGGTGCATGACCACTATGGTAAAGCATTCGCCTGGCACCTTGGGTTTTGTGCATAACAAAACCAGGAGCCTACACACTAAAGAATATTCCGCGGGAACTGCGCAGTTACCCCGAAAAGGGCTCTTTGCTCCTCCAAAAGACGAAATACGCGCTGAAGATTGCACACGGCCGGACAAGGAAGGCACTTCCCTCTTGAGAAGTAAAGCATCCATTTTTTTTTTTTTTTTACAGCGAAAGCTGTTATGAGATCACAACATGGGTCACTCGCCACCTTGGCTGTCCGCCGCCTCCGCCACCGCCGATGTCTGTAACCACATCGCATGAAATTATAAAAAAACATCGGGCCTGCGCGGTAGGCGCAGCACAATCACAGCGAAAGCAAGAAGAGCGGCCTTTCAGAGCCTTTTCAGAACACTCATTGGGTAACTACTGCAAGCACACTTACTTGGTACCCACTAGGGCATTAATAATAAACTTTTGGGTAGTAGGCAGGCATTCGCTATGCTATTTTTCGTCATTCTTCTGAGAAGTGTGGTATCTGCAAAACACTTGCAAGGAAATTTGTGCCAATTGTCCGTGCAGTGGCTTATGGCTGAGGTTGGTATGTGCCACAGTTAATAGGGGAACAAGAACAAGCTTTTGTGATGGTTTGGAGCATTGGACGGCGCACTCGTTACCCTATTCGCATTGTGTGACGACTGGTTGTTCTTTCGCTATGTTAAAACGCTTCATAAGGCGTACTAACGCGATTGCTTTCCCGACATCAAGCCTGCCTAAGGCATGTTTGACGACAAGTCACAAGCACCGGTGTAGCTCAGTGGTAGAATACTCGGCTGGCACCAAGCGGACCCGGGTCAGAATCGTTAACGTTAGATGTTTCTAAAACTACAAGATATTTTGTATCCTTGCCCTATCCATTCGCTCAGATTATTACAGAAACTAAGGATTTCTTGAAAAAAGAAAAAAAAAAGAAAACATGAAAGGACGAGGAAACGAGGACATCTGCGCTAACGAACATCTGTGCGCAGGTGCCATCGTGTCTGTTTTTCGCGTGCGGTGTTTTTGTGTGTGTGAGTGTGTGCAATCCTTCGTTTCTGAAATAGTGCACCAACCAGTCCGTAAACGTGAGCTTTCTAAACATAAATGAAGATTTGCCTCTTCTTGAGAGTGCAGCGTTGATCAGTGTAGCGTGATGCCCCTTATTAGCTGATAGTATTCATTGCCCGAAATCCAAACCACGGCGTTGCCTTGACAACGGCGTAACCTCATGCAGTTAACTGTTTCACAGATTGACAACTTCGCTGAAAACGTTCTGGCGGTTTGCACACGCGTGGTATTCAAATTATTGCCGGACACGTACACGTGTTGTAATATGTGATAGTATTATACGTTATGAGAATATTTAGAATACAATTACGCGCGAACGTCTGACAGTCAGACGGCAGCAAATTTCCTGTGCCCGTGCTATCGCGCTCAGTATGAGCTGAGCTACACCACGCGAGTGCGCAGCTGAGCGCACCGCGATGTTGTACAGTAGCGCCGCTCGTGACATAATTTTGAGTTATCGGGAGAGAGTTTGGTTGTTGGTGCGAATGCACATCGCCCCTATATGCTTTCACGTTCGCCCTCATTTGGCCCTGCAGTGATATCAGCTTCAAAAATGATAACTGCCATCGTGTCTTGAAGACCACATTTTCTGCTCGACAAGCCAAGCTTCACAAAACACGTGATATCTAGCCTTGCTATTTTTGTCTGCTTCGTTTTATTCAATTGGGAATTCCAGACTAATTCGCTTCTTACCGTATTACGTGAAAGTATCGGTGTCTAGAGCGCACTTTGAAACAGTGGAAAGCTTCATCACATTGGAAAATGTTCCGAGGGCCTAACAATGAGTCCCTGTGGATAGTTGAATTGTCCCAGAAGCAGTACACTCAGCGCCAAAAATCAGGGATGATAGGGAGGTCCAATAAGACCGTAAATCGCATAATCCAAGCTTATAAGAAAGGAGGCCGCATCTGCGACGCTCCACATAAACGGCACCCTCGTGCAACGACTGCTGCTCAGGACGCCGACATCCGCGACGCCGCGAAGGCAAGCCCCTTCAGTACTGCCAGAGAGATCTGTGTGGCCTCTGGAGTGCCTGCAAGCACGTCCACAATAGAATGACGGCTAGCAGAAGGTAAACTGAAGAGCCACATTGCGGCCCAGAGGCCATGCCTCTCCTTGTCTACTAGGACAGCACGTCTTAACTTCGCAAAAGAACACGGCTCCTGGACCACGGACGACTCGAAGACAGTACCTTTTTCTGACGAGTGCACGTGCACCACACGCTGGGACCAAAAGCAATGTGTGTGGAGCTCTGTCAATGCCCGGTACGAACCCCTGTACGTGCAAGAAGTAGCATCGAGCGAACGCAGGGCTGTAAATGTCTGGGGCGCTACGTCCCATGATGGGCTTGGTGTGTTGCACCGCATTGAGGGACACCAGACAACGGTAAAGTACTGTCACATCCTCGATAATGTCGTGATACCTTACGCGTTGGACGGGCCTTTTCCTGATGGGGACTTCTTGTTTCAACAAGACTTGTCACCTGTTCACACTGTAAAGGTTGTTGAAGAGTTCATGCGAAGGGTGCGGTGCCTGAAATGGGTCCCCAAAGGGGCAGACCTCAACATCATTGAGGCCGCATGTGACAGAATGAAGGTCAGGCTGCGTAGAAGAGGGTTACACAGTTCATCCGCTGATGATCTATGGAGTGCTGTCGAAGAAGAATGGATACGCCTCCAAAATGAACGCAGTTTTATTGACAATTCGTATGCGTCACTACCGTCCAGAATGCAGGATGTAATTGCCATGCAAAGGGCCACGACCTGCTACTAAGGCGTGGCGACCGCTTCATCTGCTTTTCTTTCCCGTCAGTTAAAATCTTGCGTCTTATTACTTTAAGTGCCGACGTGTCATCGGTTTATCAACAGCCGTTCAGCATTGGGTCCGCAGCCAAGCACCATTGACGAAGTTACTGGCCAGAATAGGAATTATCATGCATGTTGTTACTTCTTATGTTATGCATCTTAGTGTAAGTTCATTTTGTTTTACTTTTGTGCAAAACGTAGCCTTCCTACAGTACTCATGGTATTAAGTTCCTAATTTCTTTGACTGCGAGAAATTGGTCTTTTTTTCGCCATTTCAAGGAACACCTAATGGATATTAGACAAGAAAAAAAAAGGAAAAACAGCACAGCATTTGTTCTCACCTAAATATCAGTTACCTTTTTTATTCGAGCAGTGTTTTTATCTCTTTTAATGACCACACAGTTATTTTGGAAAGCCAGGACACTTTATTACTCGAAAACACTGAATACGATCCCACGTTGACGTATGCATGAAAAGCGCTTCCTACCTCCCCCTTTCCTTGGCGAACTGACTGAAGAGTGGCATATGTTCATAACTAGTGTTATTAAAACGCATTATCAGCGTAGCAGTAAACAACCAAAGTAACAGCTGCCGCGCCCATAGAATAAATGTTGCTAGCGATCACCGAAACGGTAATAATGGCAACACATTGGGCATTGGCAGCACAGCTCTGCTAAAAATTATAACTGAAAATACTGCACAGCCCGAGTCGTCGCCGGCTCTTTATTTTCTCGAGAAGCATGGCGTAATTTGAAAGTACCCATTTCAAGTAAAACAGTACTTTCACATCCATTCTTGCATGAAGTTGACGCTCAATCTTTGATAAGATTCGCACGACACTTCTTGTGGGTGGGGAAAGTCACTGCATTGTGCTCGAAATTGTTTTTCAGTAAAAACAGAATCAGCAAGCAAAACGAAGCGCAAAAGGTTCTTCCAAACAAAGAAGGGCGAGGGTGAAAGGAAGCATGTGGGGGTGATGTACATTCACAGTATCAGCCAAACCCTCTCTCGATAACTCGAAAATATGTCACGATTGGCGCTAGTGTACAACCTTGCAGCGCGCTCGGCCACGTGCTCGCGTGGTGTAGCTCATACTGAGTGCGATAGTACATACAAATCAGCCCGTCAAAATGGTCATAATACCACTGCCGTAAATCAGTCGTAATATACGTTTAACTGGCAGGTCTGTTTCATATGTAAACGAGGATTACTAGTTTCTGTGTGCATAATTTAGAAGAATTTAGAGCAAGAGGAAGGAAATAAATAAAAGGCAGGGAGGTCAACCAGAGGCACATCCGGTTTGCTACCCTGCACTGGGGGAAGGGTAGGGTTAGGTGAGTTTAGAGCGCGTAAATATTGTGATGGGCTGCACAGAACTTCTAGAATTTTAAAGTATATAGTTTTAAATATGGCGCATACCACTTGTTCTTTTTTTCAATGACGTTGTAAGCTTCAGAAAGATTTTCTGCTCTGTGGCGCATTCAGACGATGAATATGTACATAGGCCTTCACACGAAGCATTCAGTGCAACATCCAAGTTAAATATTTAATTAGTTAGACACCACATGATGTCGCACTGAGCCCTTCGCGTCAAGGTCTGTGTATCAGAAATTTAGAAACCATCTCTCATTACGTTATCAGGGTACGCGGGTCTCTTTCCTCTAAAATAATATATTTGCTGCACGTCAAAAAAGCTATCAGACTTACGAATTTCCGATTGTGCGAGCCTCTCAATTATAATCAATCAATCAATCATTTTATTTCCTGTTGATTAGGTGAAGTTCAGGACTAAAAGCTCAAGAGCTTGACGAGGTCTTGACCCCGTTCACAAGTTGACAAAGCAGCAGGAATGGCAGACAATCATGCACAATAAATATGAAATAAACATTATAGGTATAACATCAGAAAAAGTAATACAAGAAGTTTATGAAAACAGTGCTAAGATAAAAAGGGAATAGTTCAAATGTATGGTCATGAAGTGGCATGAACATGAAAAGCAATAATAAAAAGGAAAGAATGGGCATACATTCAGAGAGATGTATCATTCAGGAAAATGTATTAGTTGGGCAAAGTGTTTAATCTGACATTTTTGTTGAGAGGAAGGATCAAAATTTTCGTGGATTAAAAAGTTTAACAAAGAAGGTAGTCTGTAGGACAATGATTGTTTGTCATAAAAAGTTAGTCTCAAAGTGGTTGACCGCTTTCAGAGATATCGATTCTAAAGTGACCTAACCTTCATGTCAGAGAGCAGCGCAAGGTATTGTGAGCGGCGCAATCAGGCTCGCTGAATGACTTTGACAATACAGCAACCTGCATATCTGAAATGTTCATGTGTTCCGACACATACCTATACCTGTCTGTACTGCCTCTTCTTATTTTTTTTCTCTCTGTCCTTTTTCCTTTTTTGTGCAGGGCAGCAGAGTAAATATCTATCATCCGTTTAGCCACATCGTCTTCCACGTATCATCTGGCTATTTCTACGCCACCCTTTCTTATGCTGCTGTATGCACACAGACCACCCCTTGGACGTCGCCTGCTATTCTAGGGCTTTCTTTTTTCGTAGCGCAGTTGCTTACTGATTTCTGCATAATTTTACGTGGAGTAGGACGTGACTGGTAGAACTTTCGGCCGTGGAAAAATCGTAATATATAGTGAAATAACACGAAAACTTTTGGATGCACCTGTTTATACGTATTTTTGCGATGAAAGTCATGTAGGAGGCCCGCCGTTACAGCAGGGCGTAACGGCGGGCCTCCTACATTCTGGATCCTGTTACAGTATCAGGATCCAGAAGCATGTACTTTTCACATTCACTCATATGATTCGCTATTCGATTGAACAAGTTACATTTTATCTGTGTAAAAGATACAAGGGCAGAATTTTCGGCGAAGCTTTTACAATGTAGCGTTTATTTCAATCTTTCAGCGCTGAGTTTACCTTCACGCTACCATCTCATAATGAAGGGCTTGCAAAACTAGTCAATTTGTTAAGAGAACTACTGTAAAACGACGGCCATGCCGATTTTTACGGAGTAATTATAATTTTTTCCAGCTCATTGGTCCACTTTATGACGGAAGATGAGCATAGTTATGCTCTGAGTGGATGTAAAGAGGAAGTCAGAATATGCGTACAGGAAACTAGATGTGGGTCTGACCTTTAGTTAGGCTAAAAAAAAGGAAGTTGTGCGCAGACAATTGCTTCAAATATTTCTCGTGTCACCCACAGTACATCGCCATAAGGCTGACACGCAGAGCACATAACCAAGAGCTCTCTGCTCAATAATGAGGGCTGTGGTGCAAATCAATTTAGAAACATCATCAAGTCCGCCTGCCTTAATGATGCGATCTCGTAGAATAAAAAGAGTAACGTCCGCTAGAATGGCCCATTCGTTATGAGCCATTTGGGAAGAATCTGCTCCTACGAAGAAATATTTACATCTCGAAACGTACCGTGCAAATACGGCTTCCGAAGCAGACAAAAGTGGCGAGCGTAGTAAGAGCTACATTGAAAAGGATATTGACTGTAATACTGCAATCCACGTTCGTTTTCTGCCGGCCCACGTTGTTGCTTTTTTGATGGCCAAGGTGCTCACTCACTGAAACTGTCATCAGAGTTACGCTTGATCTACATAAAAGAACCATCAAATTAATAAGGTAATAGCTTCGTGGCTGCCACTTGTCGGTTCATCTTGCAGTGTGATAAATAACCTACTATTTCTGTTATTCAGCTCCTGAGAAAGTAGGAGACATCGAGAGAAGGAGAGAAGGAGTGACAGAATCGATAATTTATATGTGGGGTTTATGTTCCCAAAACTACCAAATGATTATGAGAGACGAAGTAGTTGAAGCCTCTGGAAATTTCTTCAGCGTGCATTCAAATCTGAGCAAATGGGCATTTTGCCTCCATCAAACATGCAGCCACCGCAGCCGGGATTAAATCCGGCAACCTGCGGGTCAGCAGCCAAGCACCTTAGCCACTAGACCACCGCGGCGGCAGGAGGAGTGACAGATATGATATGCAGAACGGTTAACAGGAGGCGCATTTCAGTGACGCCCCGCAACGCTGTTCAGAGAGGGTTGCTGTTGATGTCATGCCGGGAACAAATTCACATGGCATGGTCACTTTTTAAAGACGATAATCTTTCTTAGGGACCTTCGACGCAAAAATTTTGGTCCGTCTGTCAGTTTGTCCAACCTTAACGATGCACCAATATGGCACCAAACGATACCCCTAACGGCCGACTCCATCCGCAGCGCCCACCAATGATTATATTGCTCAAGATTCAGCGTTCATACTTTTGTGATTGCCAAGTAAAAAGCAATTATTGCGCATATCTGAGGCACCCTAACTACACGTCAATATTCTGTATGTGCGTCTTTTTACTAGAAAAGGCATACATAAGTAATTCTAAGGACCATAGTAATTCTGAGGACCATTAAGCAACGCTTGCACGAAAAGGCAAGTGTTTCAAACGCTTTGCTGAGACGGCATTGTGGTGGCACCTACCCATCGCCTTGCGTTCTACACCTTATCGCCTCCCAGACGGGCGCGCACGCCGCGCGCTTCGTTTTCCAAGATAATTGCCAGATAGCACTCATGTCTCACTGTGACGTGACTTGATGCGCTTGTTCGTCTCCGCTGCACGCTCGAGGCACTCTAACGCAGCGCCTCCAGAACACCATTCACCAATTTTCTTGAGCAGAACATCAAATAAACGTTTTGTTCACTCTCTCCAGATGCAAGACTATCGTCTTTGGACGCCATTTGCAGTGTAACATGTAGATACGGGGCCAAGTTTTTTTCTTAGTACAAGATGCGTCACTTCTTGGCGTATTCATCGTTCCGCTCCGGTACAAGTACGCATTCGCAGATAAAGTCCCAATCTACAAACCACAATCAAAGTGCTCACTATGACTTGAGCAACGATAATAACTATGTGGACTGTAGATTCGTCCAGGCTGATCGCTTATCCTCTGTGTTAATTTATTTAACGTTTGCTTGACACTGTATGTGTACGTAACGCTCATACTTTATTTGCCCAATTAAATATAATACAGTACATTTAGTGATGGTGCTATATGTCCCGTTATCATATGTATTCACCACCATTGAGAAAAGACAGTGAGTCCAATTATCAAGCCATTTGTTGCTATGTTACTTTTTCTGTAGCATTCAGATTGCTTCCGTTTTTTTTTTCATTATTACAGTCCCGCAATGGCAATGAACTTTTCTTCTTTACTGGCCTTATTTAAAAGCTCACAAAAAAGTTTCGGCCACACGAAGAGAGCTTCGGCAGCAGTACTTTCTTGAGTTCGGCAGGTAGTAATGACTTATTTCTAATCATCAAAGTGAGCTGAATAACAGATGCAGTACCGGAAGATTTCTTATTTTTTTATATCTCGGCTTCTTTTGCGGGATACGGAACCCGCCACACGTAGCAGGCATAGCCGTCAGCCTTGACAAGCATGTGTTCAGCCACTGTTGAGAGACGGCTTACCTGTATCCGATAAAGAATAGCATATATATTTTTTTTTGTAGGTTCGCTCGAAGATGTGCGGGCTAAGATGCCACTAATGCTGTGCGATGTAACATTACGCACTGTTTCTTTCATCCCTGTCCATGCAGACAGTCGGGTCGAATTGCGTCGACTAAATAAAGCTTGTTTCCATACTCATGTTTTTTGTTTGTGGGTTTTTATTATGACGTCTTATCAGATGGTACAACGGTTTGTTTCTGCTTGTGCTTTATCAGCACCTAATCTCAACCCATCAATCAGACAGTCAAGATTTTATTCATTGCATCTGTTTTTGCTTTGTAGGACTGATCCGTAGACCATTTACTCTGCAAAACGTCAGCTTACCGACGAGACAATAGCAAAGTGCAGGGAAATAGAAAAAAATTGTTTCGGTGCTCCAAAAGGCCCGCTGGTGAGTTTGTTGGTGTCGGAATGATAAATGCTTTCTGGATGAATGCGACAGCCACAGACGGAATCTACACTCCACTACCTAGATGGATGTTCATAGGGGACATGTGAGGCACAGACTGTGGCTACACAAAGCGTTGGCGACTCATTTGTTATAAATGGGTAAACATTGCTTATCACAGGGTGCGTATGTCCATCTCTTTGTTCCTTAAACTGACATCTCTAGTTTATAAATCATATGTGTTTACAAAAGCAAACAACGCGTTTTCACTGAGTAGCCGAGTGCCGATACACCCTTTAAAACGTAGTCTATAAAGAAGATCACCTAAACTAAACCCAAGTACAGTGCTCACATACATATATACACGACAATATTCACATGTATACATACGCAGGGAATAAAAGGAATAGCAAGCATCATGCACATATTTAATATATGCACGGTTGTGACAGCCTCCTAGCTTTGTTTTTCTATTTTCAGTTCACTGTTTTGCAGGAGATAAATATTCCAGGCGTGACGTATCTGTGGCGTATCACAAAGAGAGCCGTTTTGTGCTGTCATTGCAATCGCAAAGCGTCAGATAGGTATAGGGTTCGTGGCTGTCTGCTCGAAAAAACCCCATCGAAGGCTGCTGCACTCCCATAACTTCATTGATTAGATGCAACAAGCTCCACTTTTCAGCGATATCACCACAGAACTATCGGCGGCGCTTAACTTTCGCCCCGGTGGGGCGCACGCTGCGTGCACGATCACTGTTGTGACAGTTTATCAGCAACTACCCCATGGGAGCCTGAGGTACCTTATATGTTCTTTCTGAGACGTGGAACATCCGTGTTGCCATCGGAAGATGCTTCATGTCGTGGGCAGCGGAGACGAGAAGTTCGTCGGGGGGGGGGGGGGGGGATTACAACAAAGCGATGTATTGAGGTACATCTTACTGATGTACCAGAAGACGCTATCAAGGGCATGCTGGTCGAAACTATATTTATTCGTGTTCAATTCAGTAGTATTGCAACGACAATATAGTCACAACAATATGCTGTTTGATTCTTGCACTTAACGATGAGCGTGGGGTATTCAAACTCAAGGCACATTGTATCGCCTCTCCGAATGCCAGTTTCCTGGTAAATACTAGAGCACTTCGAGTAGCTGTCGCTAACTACAATTCGCGAATTCAGAGTCGACGAAACATAGAGCGAGCATATATCTCTCGCTCCATATTGTGAAGGTGCCTCGTAACGAAAAAAAAATAAGTAAACGTAAACTTAACGACCAAGAAAGCTCAGTGAGCACCCTGTAAAAATGACTAAACTTTCATATTTTACCAGCGATGCGAGAAAACAAGTGAAACAAAAGTTTAATTCCGCCAGCATCACGCCGGTAATTAAGTTAGCGCATTCACGCGACGTCATTTCTCATTACGCCTGCACTCCGGCCGCTTTCTGTTTCAGCTGGCGTTCTCAGTTTCTTCGCGTAATTGTCGCCTCGCGCATCCTCATCCAAAACTGTAAAAGCGAGGCGCATGTCGGCTATTGCGATTCGCTGGAAAAACTCTGAAGAGATTCATCTCTGCAGAGCGCACTCGTAATGTGTTTTTTTGTTTAGCTTAAATCAATTAGCGCTGCACAGAAGCTTCCGCACAGCGCTCTACCCTGATGGTATTGATTCGAGAATGAAGACGTGAAGAACAGGAAAAACGAGAGGATGGTAAGTGAAACATGAACTAGGAGTAGATAAACAAGTAAAGATAATATGCAAGCTCGCAAACATAGCCCCTTGCAATCACCACGTGCCACCACAGTTATTAATATCGGTCAGCTCAATTAAAAGCAACTAAGGCCTTGTCGCCTGGACTGTGCCATAGCTCAGATTATTTTTATTTTCACGAAAAACTATTTCAGTAATATGAAGGCACAGCGCGACTGAAACAATAACATGCAAAAACACACGAAAACTGTGCAGCGCTCATGTGGTTTACGTGTTCTTTGTCCATTGTCTCAGTCGCACTGTGCTTTTCTATTGCTATGATCCAATTATCCTAGATCAAAGTTTTCCTGCAACTATTTTAGTATGCGACTAAATGATTGTCATTATGTAGCGCGACGGTACAAGAAAAAAAAAGAACACGGAGACACGCAACACTGGAGCTTTGTTGTATGTCTGCCGTGTCTTGGTATTGGTGTTACAACCAGCAATGATCCCAACAGCAAGCCCCTCATCGACCAGGTGAGCCATGGCAGAATAATAAGGGCATTCTTGTAACACTAAACACACTTGCACGGAATAAAGAAATAGTTGTTGTTGTTTTTTCTGAAAGTTCCGGTGAGCCACACGTCGTTGGCGTAAGCAAGGCTGAGATTTTCGCCGTGGCCAACTTCTTTTTTATGTGATTTTTATCCGTGATGGTTCTCTCTACGTCGCTGTTTTGCCTTCATTTGCCTGCCCTCTCAATACATTTAAGCACGTATCGATAGTTTTCTGCGTATAAGTGGCCCAGTTCTACGTATAAATGGCCACATATAATAAGTTGTATCACAAGATCGCCCTTGTGGAACACCAACAAGCTTCGTCACAGAGTCTTGGCCAGCTCTAAGCTTGAGTATCGGCTAAACCTCATTGTGAAGTCCCAGGACACTGCCCGAACTCAGTGAATCTAGGGCTAAGGAGGCCTGTTGTGAGCTACCTTCTGAATGAAGTTATTAATTATTTTTTCTCTTTCTTTTTCTCTCAGCAATTTGACCAAGGTCCCCAGAGAAACGCTTTGCTGGCGTCATCGAAATGCGGGTGATGTAATATAAAGCACGACTTGGAACAGAACGCACTCAACCAAAGTTCACGCACGAAGTAGAACTAAATGTCGAAGTTTTATTTTCCGTGAGATTTAGCATATCGGTAAAAACTTTTCAGTGTCTCCAAGGCACTGATGTTTAGGGTATATTCTCTTTTTAGTGCGTAACTCTAGATAAACACACAGCATCAGGGAGATGTTATTCGCATCGAGAAAACAGCAGCCTTTGTAAATACGGGGGGTGCGGCCCTTTACGGCAACAGGTGGAATACGTTTTCCGCGTGGTTCTTTTAATATTTGGTGCCATCAGCCTACTTTATCACCGCTCTTGGAAAGCTTTGTCTAAGGTGCAATGAGCGCCTTAACGGCACGCATTTTTTTTTCTACGCAATGCAGTGGTGGATGCTTTTTCTTATCTTTCGGTGTTGAATGCATGCTTCGTTTCCATCGTGGTTGCCCATGGCATCTAGTCGCGCTTAAAGCAGCGTATCGGCATAGCCGAAAAAATTATAAAAGGCCATTTAAGGTTAGTATTATGCCTTGCGACTGCTTCGGCAGCAGTGAATTTATAGTCCGCGTTACTCTCGCCAGAGCACATTGCTCTCGCCAGAGCTGCTGTGTCGGCCCACGACAGACCCTTGTCTCGCCTTTCTCTTTTTGTCTTCTTCAAAATTGCCATCTCACGGTTGTCGTACTTTTTATTTTTATTTCAGTAGCCTGCAATACTTCAGTGCAGCAGGCAGGTCATTGTTTGTCGCATTATTATTATTATTTCAACAATAAATTTTGGCCACACAAACTTGTCAGTTGGAGCAATGAGCGCTCGAACGTCCACAAGTACTGTCTTCGCACGGAAAAGCAACCAAAGCCTTACTGAACATTCAACTTGGCAGAGGCCCATTCAATATTCTGTTCCCACTGAACCCTTTCCTCTTGGTCATGGGTTTTCAGTTGTTTACTTTCACACGTCTACTTTCCTCTCTACTTTTTTCTCGTATTTTTCTTCTCCCTCTCCTTATGGCAGAGCAGGAAACCACATGCTGCAATTCTGACTGACCTTCCTGTCTTTCTGTCATTTCATTTTCCTCCCTTTTCGATCACTGGCATCTACGTGCGCTGGAATGTTTCGCCCTCGGTAAGATGGAGGCTCCCAAATCTCTTCGGCATGCTAATTTTGACAAAAGCCCACATTCGAGCCCGAATTCGCAAAGGTTTTCGTTCGTACAATGATATCGCTATTGGACGAGTGCCTTTATGAATTATGTCTCGAGTAGCACGATCGGCTAACGTTTTCTCTTTCATATTAGCATTTACACCGTAAGAGGTTTGTGGGAATACGGAACCAATTATTGCGCATCTACAACACGTATACAGTGTTTGCGCTCATTCTTATTCTCTCACACAACTCGGTTGTCTTGGTTATTAGTGTGAACAATATCCCTCAGCGTTATTCTGCTTTACCTAAATTATGCATTTCTACATATGCGTCAGCAGCCGTAACAATGGCCTTCTAATGCCGACATAGTTGGAATACTTCATTTTATGTTGTTGTCGCAGTTTAAACTTTAAAGTAGCCGGAAGGCCGCATGCGTACGGGAACGTATTAGTTATTTTTATATCACGCGCATGAGCATCTGTGAAGGCCAGGACATATACCCTAAGTGTTTGGGCTTGATCGCTCTGCAGTTCACGGATATTTTTCTTTCACGGGTTGAACAGGGCCAGAAGATTGTATCGAAAAAAAACGAGAAAGAAGGCTGAATGCAACTGCAGGATTCTGCGTAAGGATAAATCGACCAATTGCGGATCGCCCGCTATGACCGGGCCGATGAAGATGCAAGCTTAGCTCATGAAAAAGACCTGCCGGTGCCCATGCCGCTCTTTAGAAGAGATACGGTGCGACAACTGCTATCCCTTGCTCGTTGTGTCAGAAGTTTATAATGCAATACGCATGACTTCACCAGGTCGTGCTTATATTCGATTGACCCTAATTTACAACTTCATTTGCCAGCCTGTCTCTCGCGTCGATAAGCAGCATTGAAGCGTCGAATGTGGTTGGGTGAGACATTTACGAATGCGTACTCTCATTTCATAGAAAGGGCCAACAGCACGGCTGGTAACTTATGCGGCTGAGAGGGGTCCATTCAACACATTTTATGCCACTGCCCATTTAATGCCCATTCTACCATACTCATCGTGGTCTAGGAGCCAAACTCAATCGTCTTGATGCAAGACCGCTATCTCAAAAGAAGATCCTGAGACCTTGGCCGGCAGTTTCATGCATGAATAAGGCCACGAAAGCCCAATTGAGCTTCCTGAAAGTGACCGGACTTTCCGATCATCTGTGAACCACCAGCGCGAGTTTGTGTTATTACTTGCTCATTACTTGTTTGTTTTCTTTTCTTTGTTGTTTCGTTCTGTTGTTCTTGCTTTGTGCCGCATCTATTATTCTCCCACCCCACGTGCTGGGTATACCACCCGAGAGAAGCTTGGCTAATCTCACTGCCTTTCTACTTCATTTCCATCTCTCTTTTACGGGCATGCGTTTTTACCAAGAACATTACGGAACGAAGCCGCTCCCACTAACCGACATCGCTTCAAATTAAGATGCAAGCTTTCTTGCTCGTCTAACTGGGCCGCAGGTGCTGCTTCACGTCCAAATTGGCCGCATATTTAGCTCACCGCCACTCACACGTCGCTGGAAACAAATGGTTGGCTCGTTACGCCACTCGCGGAAGAAGAATTCATAGAGCCTCAATTTCGCAAACCTTGATCTATTCGCTCGTGACAACTTTCACAAGAACAACGTAGCCTCTGATAGCGAGTTTTCTCTGCACCTGACAGACTATATATCAAGCAGGTATAGCGTGTAGGCCTCTCACCATAGCAAATGATAGAAACGTGGTAAAGCTGGCTCCTGCTATCGTCCTTACTCGTGTTCCTCTAAAAGGACACAAAGAAGAAGTCTCAGGATCATATTCATATTCAGAGCAATGCCTGTAATGATTTGAGCATCATCAATGTTTTCTGAATATAAGGATAATAACACTTACTTTCCCACCAGTACAAAATATAATAGAATAGGGGTGGGAAAAAAGCGATGAACCATGTGACGGAGTTGCCCACTCCTGCTGTTGCGTGCGTGTGCGTGTATGTGCGTGTATGTGCCTGTAGGTGCGTGTGTGCGTGTGTACATTTGTGTGTGTGTGTGCTTTAAGTAAACTTTTAACCGAAGCACTGCTTTGTAAAAAGAAAGCCGATTCCGGGTTTTTATATGACAGAAGTGGCCTGGCAAGCCGTGATGGGTAACATCAAATCGAGATAATATAGAGTTCTTTGAGCAAAGTCTAATCGGCATGTGGCATCCACGGCCAAGACCACACCCGTGTTTTTGTTTACAACTGTGCAACCGCATACTCACTGCGCTACCAAATTGCGACGATATGGGTAATGAGAAAAAGAACGATTGATGTGCAGATTTGTGTCCGTGACGCAGATTACATGGTTGCCTGGCTTCCACTGCACCACAAGTATTGAACTGAACGGCGCCTTTGTTTCATGGGAAGAAAATGCAAATACAAGGTTGCAAAACGAAAGTGATCACATAATTAATCACTTCCTGGTACATCATCTCTTTGGGCCCACAAAATTCAAACTGGCAAGTAAAATGGAGAACACGTTAAAAACATGAATAAAAGGAAAATCCGTGCAGTTTCAGCCGACGTGAGGGGAGAGTAGAAATTAGAACGTGAGCCGAAAATAATGACGTTTTTTTTTAACGCTAAAACCGTCATTGCGGAAGGTGAGCCGCTTCTATAGCTACAATAAATTCATTTCTCCTATCTATGGGTCGCCAGTGATGAAGCCCTTTTGTAAAGCGTGGTATCTCGTTAATTCATTAACATGGTCGCAATACTTGGTTGTCCTGGGTACAGCATCTCATTATTAATTGCTTGACAATGACGCTTGCACGTTCCTACAAAAGTTCTTTCAGCCTTTCTATTTGCGTGGTACCTGAAATTTGTATGTCGACCCTTTATGGTCTCAAAAGCAATCAACGGGACCTTCAGATATTCTGTGCTGTACAACGTGTGGTATTTTATTTGATACGTAAGACAGTCATTCAAAACACGCGGACAGGAACTCATTATGACAGACAGAAATTAACTACCAAATTTGGGCATTGCTAAACAGTCTGGGATTGACCGAATTCAATACATTCACTAAGAGTATTTTAATGTCTTTGTTAATTTGAAGGAAAACTGAAAATAGCTGGCCTTCTTTCATTTCTTTTATTGTTCTCGAAATGGGCTAGAACTGAAATGTTAATGATATGTGCTTTGTATTACTAAAGTCCTTTTGCATTGCTTTTTCCGTGAGGTTAATGTCGTGAGATGTTTTCAGTCTTGATTTGTCGTTTCATTTTCTCAATTCTCACTTACTTCCGGTTAATATATCAATACTGTTCTTGTAATTGGCATGAATGTGATTGTAATCAGCGTAAGATAAAAAACTTGAAACACACATTGAGTTCAACTATATATTCATAGAATTTTGCACATAATCTGTGTTCGCTCCAGCCAAATCTTTGAACCGATTGGTCCGGCATTGGTGAATTTCGCTCTTGCCACCGCTTTTGTAATGTTACAAACGAAATTGTTTTCCTTTCTTTCTGTCTTTTTTTCTTTCCTTTTTTCTGTTTTTCGTTCTTTCTTCCTTTTTTTCCATTTTACTTTCTTTCTCTCTCTCTTTCTTTCCTTCTTCCTTTCTTCCTTCCTTCCTTCCTTGCTTCCTTTTTTTCTTTTCTTTTCTTCTTTTTTTCTTTTTTTTTGCTTTCGTTATGTTGAACATTTCTATGAGATTCTTGTAGTCATGATTTCATTTGCAGGGAAATTCATAGGTAGTACCGTAATATGAATGTTGCCATGATCAACCCTTTCTCTTACAGCGAAAGCTATTATCAGATCACAACACGGTTCACATGCGCGCCGCAGTTGTCCGCCGCAGCCACCACCACCGCCGGTCCCTAACCACTCTCTCAGGAAGCAAGAAAAGAAACCTATTGAACGAACAAATACCAGCATATCCACGGAGTGACTGTCGATGAATTGGGCAAAACCTCCGTCTGTCGGCTTGTCGACGAGCATGAGCCACCGCGGCTCGTGAAATACGGCCGGCTACGCCTGACAAGGTAGGAAGAAGAGGAGTTTCATCCTTAAAACAACAAGGACACAATGGGGTTAAAACCCCGGTACCATGCGTGCCAGCCCGGTATACTACCACTGAGCCACGCCCGTGCTTGAAACTCCTTTGCAAACTGATCTTAGGCAGGCTTGGTGTCGGGATAAAGCGTTTTAGAACAACGACAGAACCACCTGGCGTCATATAATGCGAATTGCCCTACGACTGGTTTGTTGAATGCTCCAACCTTTTTTCAAAAGCCTAATCTTCTTCACCTATTAACTGTGGAGCATACCCGCTGTGGGGAACGGTGGCGGTATTATACAAAAAGATCTGACATAATTCTTCAACGCTGTCAGCCCCAGCACGAAAAATTGCCCACAGTTCCTTGCAGACGTGCGGCAGGTACCACGCTTCTCCGAAGAATCATGAAATGTGGCATAGTGATTAGTGAATTCCTGCCTAGCACACAATGATTATTCGCGTAGTGGGTACCCTGCAAGTGTGCGTAATAGTTACCTAAAGAGTGCTTAATAAGCCTCTGAAGGGCCACTGCCCCGCCGCGGTGGTCTAGTGGCTAAGGTACTCGGCTGCTGACCCGTATGTCGCGGGTTCGAATCCCGGCTGCGGCGGCTGCATTTCCGATGGAGGCGGAAATGTTGCAGGCCCATGTGCTCAGATTTGGGTGCCCGTTAAAGAACCCCAGGTGGTCTAAATTTCCAGAGCCCTCCACTACGGTGTCTTTCATAATCCTATATAGTGGTTTTGGGACGTTAAACCCCACATATCAATCAATCAACTGAAGGGCCACTCTTCCAGCTTTCGCTGTGAGATTGTGGCGCTTTCCGTGCAGGCCTGACGGTTTTTAAGTATTATAGAGCTTCTCTTTTCATTTTTTGTGCAAGTCTCTCTAATCGCGCAATAGTCTGGAAAATATGAAATAATGAGCTCTGTTATTAATAGGTCCCACCAAAACGTGGCGAAAGTTGTTACTGAATTTTTGTTTTCCATCTTCATCTATTTGCGAGATTTCTGAATGATCCAAACTCCTGCGTACGCGTCAGAAAAGTTCTCACTTTGTGGTGCGTGAACACGAAAATGTTTCGCAATTAAAACGGCACTCTTTACGCACAAAGCACCCATGAACACACTTCCATACAAAGTCCAAGACTGCAGCTCGGCCGAAAAGAGCTGCAACGCTAACTGAAAGATTCTTCTTCAATCTCTCTTGAGGCGGAAGGACGTGTAAATGAATAGGAATGGTATTATTCTTCAGAACGTGATGGTGTCTGAAGCGGCGTATTAGTTAGCTGTTGTCGCAGTAACTGGTTCCACGGCTTAATGTGTTAATATCGTGTACTCCAGTCTTTTCTCTTTTTTATGCTCTAAATAAAAAGCAAACCATAGCCTTCACAGAACCAAGTGCGGAGACGGGATAAAACCAAGAACAGAGAATTAATTGGTCTGTCGTCAGTGATATTCATTGGAATGACTAAATGCCGTATGAGCGGTTTCTGACAACTTTTAGCGAACTTAAAGTGATTCTGTGGATGCACCTTTTAACGAGTTAGTTGTAAACGTTCTTTAACATGTTTTGATGTATTTTCATTCTCAAAAGAGAGTGTTTATATTGTAGAGTTCGCATAATTCATCGTTCATTTCACATTGTCTTTTTTACAATATTTAAGCCTCGAGATGCCTGTCAAAATGCTCGTAATACTCTTATACTTAAGCAGGAGACACCCTACACCAATGTAGGTATGGGCAGCAGACGCGCCTTATTTATATACCCAAAAATAAATGTTTGATCCCTCCGTTCTAGGAATCAGAAAAGCACGCAAGTAAAATGTCTCCTTATAGAAGTTGTTCAATGTTCACTGTGCATTGATATAAGAGATTTTGCGCAATGTCTATTGGTGTTAGACAGCCATAACACCACTTAGCGCGCGTGGATACATACACGTTAAAGCTCATCATACATCTTTATCCCGACGACAAACATTCATGAATAATAAAAAAAACGTTGTGTTCATATAAGTGAATTCGGAACCAGAGAAAGCGATGTGACGACCAGAATAACGTGACTGATTGGACACCGACCATGGACTAAGGTCGCCTGCTCGCGGCAAGTATTGAACGCCACGGCCCATCTAGAGGGAATTCACGTTGTGTCTTGTACATGGGCTGGCCACGATTTGGCGCGAGAACAGTGTAAGCGAACGCGCAATTAGTACATCCTGAATAAGCAGGGGCGTCGCTGTATGCGTTGCAGAGCTATTTTGAACACGATACTCTTTCTTTGAGTACTTCGGCGCCAAAACTTTGGTCTGTCTGTCTGTACATTTGTCTGTTTGTCCGCCGTAACAATACCCCAAACGGCCTCAAATGATATCCCGAATGGCCAACCCCATACGCAGCGCCCACCAATATTGCTGTAGTTTCAGCGTTCATACTTGTGCGATTGTCAATTAAAAATTAATTATTGCGCATATCTGAGGTACCAAACAACACGTCAATATTTTGTATGTGTGTCTTTGCATTAGAGAAGGCATACAAAAGTAATTCTGAGTACCATAGAGTTTATTTCACTGCGCTGAAAATGCAATGTGACGATAAAAAAGGCAAGTGTGTCCAACGCTTTGCTAAGGCGGCATGGTGGTGGCACCTGCCCGTCGCTTTGCGTTCTACACCTTATCGCCTCCGAGACAGGCACACACGCCTTGCTTCATTTTCGAAGATAACTGCCAGATAGCGCTTGTGCCTAACGTTCCTTAAAGTGCCTCGATGCGCTCTTTCGCCTTCGCTGCAATTATCGAGACTCTCTTCACCTCCAAAATACAATTCACTGATTTTCTCGCGCAGAACATAAAATAGACGCTTTATTCACTCTCTCCAGACGCAAAACGGCAGTTGCAGTGAACTATGCAGACATGGGGCCACTTTTTTTTTTCGTATGAATGAAAGCCATCATTGACACCGACACTTGGGGTAAGTCGCCACCTGGGGTTGTGTTTGGCATTGACGAAATTGCACGTACTCTTATTAGAAATGCACCGACTGAGACGGACGCTTACAAAAGACGCGTTGAGGGAGCGGATGCCACGGGCATGATGCATTGCTGCAATTTACCAAGAACGCTAAGGGTGTATGGTAGATATAAAAGGCATATCTTTTAGTGTTCAGAGTATGTAATCATGGCGCAGCAGATAGCATATGTGGCATCTGTTACCGTGGACCCATGGTTGCGGATGCTACGGACATGATGTATTGCTGCAATTTACCAAGAACGCTAAAGGGAGTATGGTAGATATAAAAGGCATATTTTTTAGGGTTCAGAATATGTAATCATGGCGCAGCAGATAGCATGTGCGGCATCTGTTACCGTGGACCTAGATGTCACGGGATCGATTGCCGATGACGGAACTCTTAGGAGCGGCGCTCTTCTTGGTTTAACCTTGTCCCGCGTCTGGCGTAGCTGGTAGTGTCTCCCAAAGAGCATAATATATGGCGCTATCTCATAGAAGTTCATGCAAACTGCAGTTGATTGAGGATGTTCTAGGTGGCACTGTACCATTACTCTCTGATTGGCTGCTGCGCGGGCTGTGCCTGGGTGCGCGGGGAACGAGTGCCTCTCTCAGTCTCCTGTTTCACGTGCGCCTGTTTCACATGTTTTTCAGCCTGTTTCACATGCGAGCGAACGAGCGGCGGCGGTCGCAGCGATGAGCGGCGGGAGGACGCGTGGACGCGCGTTCGTTTCACATGCGCCGCTGCTGTTGCGCGACGCCCGCCGCTCTAGCGGGCAGTGTTGTCCGCGGAAGGCGCCGGTCAACCGCTGTTTTCAGTAGTATCTGAAAGCCGTGCTCTCCTCCAAGTGTGCTTCATTTGGTGCCCCTGTGCTAAAAGGTTCATCATCAATAGCCGCTCGGCTTTTACGCGTCTGTACACTAATTGAACTAGTTTTAACATGTATCTTACAACAAATAAGCTAAGTTTGCAGTTGCTTTTTGTTTTGTCCGGGCTTTTTCACGTATGATTCTTGTTGCGCGCTCATATAACTGATATAACTGACCATGGAGAAAAAAAAAGTTTGCTTGTATGGTTTTATTATACAGCTGTTCCAGCTAGGTGAATGCTTAAGAGCTGCGAGCGCGTTTTTCGCAGCACTTCTCATGTTTCTCCGATTCAAAGCTTTTGCTTTCAGCTATTTAATATTGGGACACTGAACAATGTTTCTGTCAGCCAAGTATACACAACTCACAAAATGCATACCTAAATTTTTGTGGCTGTTTGCTCGAGTCAAAATAAGAGTTTTTATAAAAACTAAGTAGTAAGCTTCGGCAGTGTTTGTGGTCACCCTTTGCCTCATGCGAACACATTCTTCATTGGGGTTTTCTGAATGGTCTACATCTCTTCTGGCGCTCGAATTTCTATGCTTCCACCCTAAAGAGTAAGCCTCTTAGGTTTTTCAATAATTCAGTAAAGCACTCCAGGATGAAGAGTTTCATCAATGGCAGGTAGCATAATATACGTGATACGCTCGTTGTCCCGGTTCTTTGACTGCTGTATATACACTTGTGCACGGCGCAGGTAAGGGACTACGCAGCAATTCTTGCTTTAGCTTGCATTTGCATCCATAAATGCTGCGGTGGTGAGCAGGAAAGCCGAAGTATCACATCATTTCACACAACACACCTTTGCTGTCGGGACATAGTGACATTCAATTGGTAGCATTCAACCATGTAATTTAGATGCATGTTTCTAGGCATGTGTTGCTGCCCTGGTGCCTGAAATCAACAGCTGTTCTTCGTTATCTACGCAGTGTATGTTGTGCTCGCGACCGAACATCTATTTTCGCCTAGCCAGCCGCCCATTCCTGCACTGAATGTCACGGAGAGCAGCATGCCAGTGTGGCAGGACCTGTCGACAGCCTGCAAACTTGAGCGCTCTTAGGTGCAATCGCTCATTGCGAGAAAAGCGTCGCAGAGGATGCGGACAAGTCAGCCAGTGTATTAGTGAGAAATCGAGGTGTTGTTGAAGGGGAGAACAAAAATAAAGGCCCCTGATGAGTGCCTTATTTCCCCGAACCATGACAGGAAGCTTCGCGCCCCTTCTTTGTTGAGTCACATCACGAAATTCCTTTTCAATGACCTGTGGGGAATGCTACTTCTCAAGTCCACTACCGTAGAAGCCGTCCTTGCTCTCTCGTTCGTGTGAGGCCTTTCATCTTTGCACCACGACACCAAATGTAATCATTTCTTAAGCCAGCAACAATTGCTGCGACATAGAAGTACGGTGTGCCATGCAGCTCCTCTACGGGGGAATAACTTTCGATGAAAACGCAAAAACAGAAACAAGAAAGTAGTAATAATGTTATTGAAATAAAAAAGGCACCGCATGCGATTGTCACTACGGCGAAAGCATCGTCGAGAGCAACGAAAGGAAAACAGCTGCACTTCGACTTCTCGAGTGAACATGGCCAGTTCAAGCCGCGACGTTTACTTTATGGAAGTATGCGACTTCGGCAATTTCTTCCCAAAAAAATGCTCTTCTTATGGTTCTTGCGGAAATCCTCCATCTTGACGTCCCAAAGAAGAGATCGTTTCAACACTTCTATCAGCGACTTTTTGAAAGCAGTGCAAAACATTTGTGAGCCGGGGAGAGGACGGATGTCGTCTGCTACTCAGTCGGAGCGAGTTGTTCTGTGGAACCAGTTCCTCGCCGCGCGCGCGTCAACTTCTCGACTCCACCCACGTCGTCACGTGTCAAACGACGTCACTGGTCGCTCTGTCGCTTGTGCCGCTGCGAATTTTTCCAACTCTGGCGAATTTCACAAGGGCGTCTAGTCGCCGCGGTAAAAACCTGTTTTGGCCTGGCGCGGCGGCTGCCGCTCCGCTCTTGGAGAAAAATCACTCGCATGTGAAACAGGCTTAAGTCGGATTCTTGGTGGGGCATAAACGAAGCGGAGCGGTAGGCGCGGAAGGCCGCGGCGGCTCGTGCTTGTCGCCAGACAGACAAACAGAGACAGACAGAATGAGGCACGCTTCACTCCACTCAACATCATTTACTCCGTGGATATGCTGGGAATTTTTATTGCGATAGCAATTACATGGACACTCTCGGCTAGATTTCGCCGCCGGCGTTGACGTCGGCGTCGATGTCATGCACGGTATATGTATACGTATCTATATATATATGAAAACACAAGTGAAAATCCCTGAACAAAGACTCCGGCATGTGAAATCAAACGTGGATTCTCCGGGCCGTGAATGCGAGGTGTTAACTAGTGGACCACCGAGAAGTACATCCATCAACGTTCGAACGGCAAGCTATTCATATCTCCCTTTTACCAGTGTTGGCGGCCATCTAGGGGAGAAACTATCGTGTATTCAGCATTAACAGCAAGATGGCGCATAGAGCGCGCTGCAGCTCCCATCTCTCACGCGCCCTTTGGCCTGCGTAAAGAATAAAGGGGTGTACGTTCGATCGCGCGCCCTTCTCTTGCAGTGGGGAGAATCGTACTCTTGGCTAGCCTTTGAGTTTCGGCGGAACGATTCTTTTGTAGTTACCGGGCGCACAATGTTCACTGCAATCATTGCACAGCCTCCGTTTGCGAAAAGGGAGCGCTTTTCAGACACAGCGAAATAACAACTGAGACGCTTATTTGCATTATTCTGTACCTGTGAGTGGGTTTCGTGCGTCATTTATGCGCGAGAAACGCGGGGCACGTTTTGATATGCTTGCCATTCTGCGCGTGAACTTCCAATTTGTTGCTATCGTGTTCATTGCTTCGCCTTTGCGGCAATGCTGTGACTTTTTTTTTTTGTTTTCTGATCGTGCGTATTTTTTATGTCACTTCCGGGACAAAAGTACGCCATAGAATTCTTGATGGGTCCCGGCATAAAACAACACTTACGTGTTAAAAACTTCGGGCAATATCAAACCTGCCGAAAAGATTGTTATGTATTTGATATTATGACACGACTAGTTTACCATCTCGTTGTACTTTTTAATCACAGTTGTTGCTCCCTTTTCTTTCGAAATGACGGAGCAAGGATTCTCACACAAAATTCATCAGGCATTGCTTCGCTGCATTTTTTTTTTTACATAACACCGCCGACATATAGCCTCGATCACTGCTGACGCAAACGTGATTGTTTTTATGCGACTTGCAGGGACAGCCATACAAGAAATAGGCTAATCAATCTAGAATTTAAACAAAAAAAAAACTTCATGGCTGAAACACAAACTGCCCCAACTGCCACTGAATGTTAGTTTTTCTACAACATTGAAAATACTCGTTACATGATACTTTATTTCGCTTTAATTTTGCTTGAAATGTCAGCCCAAGCATCGTTTCATCCTTTGTAAATATCTTATGACGCATACTTAGGATCCTTGCGTTTAGTGATAGCCGCCAAGCTTACATTACACAGCCCCTCCTGATATACAGCGAACTGTACGCAAACGTCATATTAAACTTCATAAGAAATTCGTAAGCGTTGAAGAGACGGTTAAGAGAAGAATGTAAGCAACATCCCCGTAGCAGGAGAAAAAGCAATTATGTTAGAGATAAACATAAAACAAAAGGCAAGAGCATTTTCGCGCAGATGACTGGTGTGATACATAAGTTTCTTTACTAGCGCTAATTTACTTACTCATTCTTGACCTACAAAATTTCAAATTTGTTCCGTCTTGATACAGTGCAGCGCTAAATCTACTGCTTAAGACCCCCCCCCCCCCCCTCTTATTCAATGTCGCCAAAATTAGACGTGATTCTCATCTATTGTCGGACGCGTCTCCCGAACTTCCAGCTGCGTTGGAATATATAAGTACGATGAATTATGAACCGCGTTTTGAATCTATAGCATTGTCTGTTTCGATGTTGAAGTAACCGTGTTGTATGTCCGGTCCAATCTGCTGCTCCTTTTTTTTAAATGCTTTATGACATACGTGCACGCTGTTTGAAAGCCTATGCGTGCTCAAGTTGTCGCATGTAACGAACGTTACGCTTTCCTTCATCAGAGAAAGTTTATGCAGCAGTGAAAACTGCAGAGGTTTCATTGGAGATACGAGAAACGCATGTTGGGCCTGATTCAACCAAAATATGCCACGTGCCAGGACCACGCCTCTTTTCTGTTCTCGAAGGTCTAGTTTACGCTGCAGCATGTGTATAGTTTCACACTGGGCTGGCATTCTTATGCAATAGAGTATATACTTTATTTGCGTCATTTGTAGCTCAAAACTTGCACATTAATTCATGCTGCTGTGAATTCTTGAAAGCGTAGCACACATTCTTTATGCAAATAATACATCACAAGAGCTGCTGACAGGGCTCAGAATTAATGCAGGTGCTCTCATATGCAAGTCTTTTTAACGAGAACTTTTTGCAGATTTGCACCATTGGCCTCGAGTAACCTGTAAATTGCGTGAAAGCACCACATGGTGGTTCGTAAACAGCACTCACAACGAAATGGCTGTTGCACTTGTTAGGCACCGTTTTTTCCCAGCATTGTCTACCTGAACAGTAAAACATAAACAGTAACGGTAATAGGACGTGGTAACCGCTGGAATGGCTGCACATCGTTTCGCTTAATTAAACAATAACCTACACTTTAGAACACCGTGCTCGCTCAGAGGTAAATTTACTGTAGGCGCAGCTCATCATGAAGCGGCCCATATCTGCGTAAAACCTCTTCATTCGCGAGTGAGCCCCGACTACGGACAGTGTTCGTTGCAAATAACGGATGATATTGCCTACACTGATTTTCATAGCGTGTGGGATCCACCAACAGTGCTGCTTTTGAAGTTGTTATCTTGGTTGTTTGGGGGCTATATATACCACGTGGGGGGTAAGGATGTTCGTTTAATCACTGGTTATTGCCACGTGTGGGAAGTACGTAGCGTGTGCTTTATTCTTCAGCTAATTCATGCAATTTTTTTTTACCTTTATCCTCGTTAATCTTATTGAACTACCGATCATTTGCATCAAAAGGATTTACTTTAGAAGCACCTTAAACAATATTGCCTAAACGTTTAAATTTCACAGCAGGCACTTGGATTCTTGGCATGCAATTACAACAAATATACAGCGTATACATAGGTATATTAGATATAATGGTGGTATGGCTCTTCAATTACTTAATCATATTAGGGATGGTCGCAAAAACTTCTGCGCATTAGCGTGCACCCTCGTTTAAAAAATACCACATATGTCTTTTACTGTGTGGGTGAGAGAGAGAGCGAGAGAGAGACACGCTTACGTACGTACATGTACACTCACACTGCATTGGCGCCAGTGCACTTCGCTTTTGCACCCATCCTCAATATGATTACGAAATTCACACGAAAAACCATCATTATAGTATTTATAAGGCTGAATATTGTAGAATGAACACGTTCACAGCGCTGTTTCAAAGTTGTATATTTTTCAGGACGCGACTTCTACGGCTCAACAGCGAGCTTAGGTCAACACTTGAGGACGTGCTGCACATATTCCCGCAGTGTCACATCACCCACGACATGTTATGTAGTACGTCGTGGTTGATGTGACGCTTCTTTGACACGCGACTGCCATATATATATATATATATATATATATATATATATATATATATATATATATATATATATATATATATATATATATATATTAAAGCAAAAGGGACACTAAATTGAACTATTAAGTCTAAGTAGGCTATTAAAATGGCGGTCCAGGAACCTCGTATTGTTACTTTTGTGCCAATGAAGGGCATATTTTGAAATAAAATCACGTTTTAGTGGTCCGCTTCGGGTTAGCGTGCTTCAAATTACCCGCCTCAAAAAGCGGACCCACCGGTCCGTCTCACGTCATTGTTGCCATGCACAACGTTGCCTGGTATTTACTGCGCTAGTAACAGCATACCGAAAGCAGGGAGAGCCACAGCAGCAAAAACGGCCATTGATCAATTTTTTTCTATTGCCTCCGAGATTGCAGACGCTTTTGTTTCAACGGTGTACCGATAGATGGCCCCACCTGTGCCGTGTAACCACGCGAAAATTGAATTTTTGAACCACTCGCGCCATTCCTCATTGTAACGTCTGGTGGTTCTTTTTTTTTTTCATGAATCAAATAGAAACGAACAAGCAGCATTTTTTTGCGTATCATGGTGCACGGAAAGTTCTTTATTTAGTGCAGTATGATCGATTACTAGTGAATAATCATAAGCGGTTCGTCTGATGTTATCGAGATCATTTTGAAGATGTCCTACTGCGACGCTTGTGTTCTTGTGCATTTACCTTAGTTTCTCAGTAAATAGGGCACTGTCGTTGATAATATTGTCGTTTTAGGTGTTGTCATACATTGAGCTTTTACTGTGACGTAAATTGTTATTTGACTTTAATGTACCTTTAAGCTTTACAGATATACCAACTATAGCACGCGCCAACGCGCAATAGTTATGTGCATAATACAGCCACGATGTATATCTTTTCTTATGGCATCGTGAAGCCTCTAAAAGCATGCTGTGCTGCCGTTCATATTTATGCACCCTCAGTCAGCGTCTTCTAAGTGATACCTTTTATGACACAGAGCATTCGCTTACTCGAATCCCTGAGAACAACAGAAACTAGTCTAAGAATAATGTGGCACTTGAGACACACTTGCGACGGAACAGCGTAACCAATGATTAAGCGAATGTGTATTACTGGTCTCAGTGGTACATTTCTCAGAGCAGTACACTAGAAATTCAAAAGATAATAACATTGGTAGGATAATACACGATGTTGGAGTTCGTTTAGGCCAAATGATCGCAATCAACTCTGTTCATGGTTGGCAATCTTTTGCAAATACAGAGCATACATGCAAATATGGGCTCTTTCATAAAGTCGTGCATTTGCTTTAGGATCACCTACAAGGGCGTAGTATATGCACGTATATGGAGTATGTATCACATATCATCAACAACTTAGTAATCATGTGGGTTTCCCTTCTTGTATCAATGCTGTTTTCACAGCGCAGCATTTTAGCAAATCACTACTTGTTTGGTTAACCAAAAAACGCAGTTGGTTAGGCGCAACAATGCTTGATAAGCACCAATGCTGAGTAAAAATGAAATTTTTTTTTTTGCGAGGAGAAACTCTGTCGGTCATGTAAAGAATTATGATCATCACGAGCGCAAAAGCTTGTCCTGCACGTGTTCTCTTCATCCTCCTCTTCATCGTCTGTTTGGTTCTCAGAACAAGGGTGCCAATCAGTCTGGTGTGAGATACAAACACTCGGATGGACAGGAAAATGAGTACAAAGAGAGGGGAGGAAAAAAGGAAAGAGAAAGACAAAGATAGAAAGAGAAAGAGTGAAGTTCGGTAAGAAAGTAAATACATAAGAGGTACCAGAATGCGTCGAAATAAATACGTAAAGAGAGAGAAAAGAATAGAAAGAAAGCGACGTATAAAAAAGATAAATAACATGCAACGAGACCAAAAGAAGAAATATAGAAAATAAAATTAATAGAAAAACAGAAATAAAGAGAAAAATAAATACGAAAAATTAAGGCAACCCCGCAACGCTCTTCAGAATTAGCTCCTCTACTTCTCAGCTGCCTTAATTTTCTTTTTCATTTCTTTCCTTTTTTTAAGGTTATGGCAATATACACCGAATTCAGTTGTCTGTGGGATCAATTCTTTGTTAAGGTGAGAAAAAAAGAATGGACGAGGATTGTCTCAAGTGAAATCAGCTTCTGTCGCTTTTTCTTGCGGAGGAATAATTTTTACGCCTCCATCAATTTCCCATCACTGTGATTGCTCCGGCGAAAGAAGAATGTGGTGTATTGTGGTTTGGCCATGAGACAAGAATAAGCGAAAGTACATACGCCGAATATGGAAATCCCGACTTTGTAATATCAATTTTCTCATAACCATTGGCACAGCCTGCGTTCCTGGCGCCAGCTTGTTTTCGCTGACCTGTATGCAGCATGCACAAGAAGCCACGCTGCCCTCAAAGGCACCTACATTTACGGCGAACCGCAAACGAATTTACGCACACATAGTCGTAACGGTGTTGTTTAGTTTCGAAGTGAGAAAAATGGCTCGAGCCAGTTCCTGACTCAGCGATGAGCATCTTTCGTTTCAGAATTTGTTTGCTTCGCGGTACAGCTTTGTGCACTGTACACATATTCGATTCAACACTCTTCGATGTCTTTCTCCTAACTAGGTTACAGAGGAAATGGGATGGTCCCGGTCTCTCACTGGTAGGCAACGAAGTGAATGGAAACGTGAAGAAGTCATCCTTGTGGACTTGCGCTAAGCCAATCTCACCTCGCTTGCACGAACGCCAGATGATGAAGAATGTTTGCTTAACGGGAAGCCTGATGCACCGTGCCTTCAGTGAAAAATATTTAAGAGGCATAACGGTCTTCAGCGAAAGCCGTTATGCCTCGACATATGAACGATAAGCAATGAAGACGTTCGCATAAGCAAGAAACTAAAAAATAGCCACTTTCTGACAAACTTCGTTTTCTTGCTACAAAATAATAGAAAATGAGTAGCATAAATTTTAGCTGCGAGTTGCCAGAACTAAAGTGCCGGAATCGTATTTACAGCTTACAGGCGTTAATACTTTCGAGGGCACAATAAAAATATGATATTATAAAGTCATAACTATATATGGTACTATATAATTGTGTTAAACACTTAAATCAAGCTGGTGCCCAGAAACAAAAACCTGCACAGGTAGAAAGAAATATTCGACAGATCCAACGTACCGTGGTCATCGATGTTATAGGAAGCATGCGGAGGGAAAGTGGCGGTGTTGCATTTCTTTTTTTATTGAGCAAAACGTAACGAAATGATCCAAATGTGTGCAAATGTTTAACGCACAGAGATATGTTAAACATTCGCATGTTTATTGCTGCGTAACGATAGCAAAAACATGGGTATTAGCAATACCAGAAGCGGTAAACTGATTTGCGCCTGCAACAAGGATGGTAGCCCAGGACCCTGCTATATATAAATGATCTTCAGTGGAATGCATGCGCTTCAGTACAATCGCCATTAACCCGACATGACAGCTGTATGATATGTATATATTGTCACGGCGTCAAGACAGAGGTCGTACTTGAAGACGCTGAGAAAACAGCAGCGGGTCGGTCTTTTTATTAACCACGCGCGCGAGAGAGTTCCTCGTCTTTATCGTTGTTGCGTTCTGCATTAAGGCGTGCAGAAGCGCGTATGCGCTGTCGCCTTCGTCTTTTTCGCGGGACGCACGTGACAATATGTACTGTTTACACGATTTAATAGCCAGCACTACAACCACGATTGCCATTTCATGAACGTTATGGTCTTATTGAAAAGCAGTTGGGAGACCTGGTGTGGCTCTGTGGTAGAACGCTTGATTGCCACGCAGCATGCTGTGGTTCGATTCCTGCGTAGATTATGATATTTATTCAATGTATTCGTTGGGTGAACGCTGCCTATGCCAGCTTCTGGGAGGAAGCTTTAAGACTCACCTAGTTGGCGTCCATCACACCCCACAAATCCCAAACCGACACTGAGAACCACACAATGAAAAAAAAAACGAAAACATGTGCGTAAACAACTCACTTTATGCGTAACGACAGCACGATACATGATCATCCGTGCCTTAAACCTGTCCATCTGCACATACATCTATCTGTCCGTCCGTCTATCTGGGCCTTCGTACGTGTGCATCTGTGTATACCTCCACGTGTCCGTCTGTTCGTACATACGTCCGCCTGTCCGACCGTCCGTACATACGTTCATCTGTGCGTCTGTTCGTTGTTATGTCCAAATGTCCATCCATCCATCTGCCAGCCCTTCATGCTAGTCTGTGACTTCAATGTGGACATTATGAGCCTTAGGACCTACAGCCTCGCCCACTCGTCGTCCTTCACTTTATGGGGATGCACTGATTTTTCCTAACCCTAGTTAAATTATCAAGGTTTGTTTGAAGCTTTTTTTAAATTTGAAGCAGCTCTTTGACTCACCTGTGGAACGCCGCACGTAGGTACGTCCGCACGAAAGCGCCGCAAAGCGTTCCTCTCGCCACAGGCATCGGAGCGATGACAAGTGGGTCACGCCGCAGCTGTGCGTTGACGTCACGCTCTCCTCACACGCTTCCCTCAGAGGTGCGCGCTGACGTCACACTCTCTCTCACCCGCAGCACGCTCACCGCAGCACCAGCAGTTGCCACAGCAACTGCAGGGGCCTCTCAGCGTGCACTTCATTAATCACAAGGCCGTGGTAGTCAAGGCGAAACGCGCGCCTGCTACAGTCCAGCACCCGTGCCTTGACTCTGAAGAAACGACGACTACAAAGTCTTTCGAAATGTTTTAAAAAAACCTACTCGAAACCCAACCCGCCTATCGTGTCCTTGCGTTTCAAAGAAACGTTTACTTGAAGAAACGCCAAACATAGTTTCGCTTCAAACCGTTCTTCTAGCACGCGCGTTGGCGCCCATTTCAACAGGGTTGACGCCGAGCGCACAGCTGCTACTTCGCGTCCCATCGTTGTTCCATTCAGCGAGATGCTCCGCTATTTTTGGTTGATATAACCTGTCAATCACCTACAGTGCATTGCGCTTAACTACAGTTGATCTAAACCTGACGGGACCACTGTACCGTAGGAGTACATATGTAATGTTTATAAAATTTGATAGTCATAACTTCATCTCTAATTGACGCCTCCCGGACATTACGGTGTATTTGATAAGAAGTTGCGAGACCTGGCATGGCTCTGTGGTAGACTTAAGGAGGATTAAAAAAATTGCTTAAGTGGAAATGATTGCGCAAAAGTAAAGCCGTTCCTCTGGCAAGATGGCGGCTGGGGCGACCATCTTACTAGGGGCATGATAAATTATCACCGTTCCGCGATTAAAAAGAACGAAGTTTATTGTACACTTAACTTGTACGTACGCAAACGAATCATTGAAAACAAGTAAAGACAGTTTATACATCTTACAAATGGACACCAAAAATTATTTGATCCCTGTGTATCCAAATGTTACAAATCAAAGTAAAATTAAAATGAATCAAGTTAATCACATTTTACAGGATAACACTTATGCATGCGTACTACAGTGGGCGCATGGCTAGTACGGGACAACTGGAGACCTCAGCTGTCCCTCTCTTACTTTGAAGAAACATTTGTTCCATCGTCGAAAGAAGGCCTCTTCGCCGTGCGTTTCCAGCTGCTGATCTAGGTAATTCCACACAATGAGCCGTATTTTCTGTAGTGCGGGATAGGCGCCTCTACGCGGCTTGTGCCGTACTTCCGCTAAATAGCATCGCCGCCATAGTAAGTACAAGGTTACTGTAAAGACGAGTCTTGCAAACAGCCCGCGTTCTGTTCCCATGCGGGCCATGCAAAAGCAAACGAAGCGTTTCCCTCGAGTGCCCAACGAGTTTAATGTGGGAACTTTCTTGGGTCAGATAGTGCTCAAAGTGCGTCTTACAGTTACTAATTTACCTTTGTGAGCCTCTGATTGGAAGCAAAGTTCTTTGAAGATTCAGTCATCCATACTCGTTTCTGTTTGTTATTTCGTCGGGAACAACCATCTTTTAATATAGCACTAACATAGCATTTACATAACTTATCAAAGCAACTTCATCTTTAAGTGGGCACTATAAAAAAAGCATGTTTTCACCATCTTGGCAGTGACAAAAAGTGGCTTCACTTCTGCTGGCAAGGCATTGCGGGAGCTTCCACTCCAGTAATTTTTCTTGGGTAGAACAAGAAGAGGAAGACAAAGTGATTCTTTGAAGAACACATCTCACTCGTCTCAGTGCTTTTCTGGACATTTCGCTGCAATTGTGGTATGTATTGCCCCGTACGTTGCGGTAATGGATGTACAACCTTACGAGGTGACGTCTGACTCCGGTTCGACCGCAGCCACTACCTCAAGGAAGCGAGGAAACACATCCAGTGAGAGCGATGACACTGAGCTGTACTCCGCATCTTGCGACGAGTCCTCAGACGACGCCTTTTAACCTGTCCTGCACCGCAAGGCCAAGCGACGGATCATCAATCCATCGCCGGTGTCAAGTACAGGAACAGTCACCGTGAAAACGGTGCCCTAGCGATGGCCCCATTCCATCCTGTTCGTGCCAAAGAACGCTACCTAAAGTCTGCGTGTTCTGAACAGGCAAGCGCTTTCGCTCTATTCTGAGAACACTGTGCCCAACGAGATTGAAGACGTACGGCTTAATACAAGAAGAAACATCCTGGCTGTCAATGTGCTGCACCCGAATGCGCTAAGCACGCTGCAACAAGTAACACAACTGGTAAACATTGCAGTTAGGTCCATCATACCAGCCGATGGAGCGACCACATCAGGAGTCATTTACGATATTAACACGGAAATCCCAAACGCAGACCTTCCAAAACTTATAAAACCAGCGAGTCGAGACAACGTCATTGTCAGCGTTGGATGGCTTGGTAACACACGCTGTGTGAGAGTAACGTTCAAAGGTGACTGTCTTCCCGCATACGTGAAGGTTGGCCACTTTCGTCAACAAGTTCGACCGTTCATTCCTAAACCCGTGCAATGCTTCAATTGTCAGAAGATCGGCCATGTAAAGGGTGTTTGCAGGAGCTCCGCAGCGTGCCCCCGGTGCGCCGAACCACATGCGGAAGACAACTGTAGCGCTACCACACTGAAGTGTCCTAACTGTCAGGGTGCTCACAAGGCTTCTTCGAAAGAATGTCCGCACATAAAGAAAGAATTTTCTATTCTGAAGCAAAATGGTACGAGACAGCTCAACCCACAAAGAAGCTGCTGAGAAAATCCGGCGAAGACGACGTCGCCGTCGAAGGTCTTAACGTCGGACAGCGCCAATAAGTCGCCGCATCAGGAAAGATCGCCAGCTGCAGTTTACAGCACGGCAAACATGGACGTTAGAAAAAAGCAAAGGGGCAGACCAGTCTATACAGAAGAGTGGCCTCCACTTACGCGTACACAACGCTCAGAAGAGCCACAGCAGAAGCCGTCTTCTTCAGAGCAAGCTGCTGCACTGGAGGACTTGCGGAACACAGATCAGCAAGTGATAGCTCTTTTGCGACCTTTAATTAACGCCATCCGCTTGTTGTTAAGCAACATGCACGCACCGTCAGCAAGAAGGGCATTGCAAATACTGGACGCTTTGAGTCCAGTACTCGCAGCGCTTGAGTAAATAATGGCTCACCAGCCACTGTCTTTCAGAGGAGAGGTCCGAAAGGCAGCGATTATTCAATGGAATGCCCGGGGACTGAGGTCACGCATCGCCGATTTTCGTCGGTTCATGTACACCAATAAATGTTCCCCATCATTGTCATCTGCGAGCCAAATTTGCAGAAAGAAATCAGACTTTCTGGTTATGAGTCATTCATGTCATCTACAAGTGCGGACAATAGCAAAGTTCTGATGTTTATTCGCCGTGACCTCACCTACATTCATCATCCAGTGTCACCCCACGACGACAAACAATATATGAGTATAACAGTGAAAAGGAGACTTACCATCACGGTTGTGGGTGCCTACCTCTCCGTCAAGCCGTTTCGACCATACAAGACTACAAGGTATCCTGTCAGCAACTTCTCACCCATGCATTATAATTGGCGACTTCAACGCCCATCATACAATCTGGGGAAGTTCGAAGACCAATGTTAGAGGGAGAAAGTTGGTGACCTTCGCCTCCGACAACCAACTTTTCTTGCTGAATGATGGCAGTCCAACGTTCCTACGTGGTTCAAGGTATATCAGCTATCTTGACCTGGTCTTTGTCTCACGAGGCCTCGTGAGGCATGCTGAGTGGTTTCCAGACATAGAAACGCATGGAAGTGACCACATTCCCACTTACGTCAAAATCGAAGGATTGTCCCATGCTAAGATACGCGATAGTGTTCAGAGAGTGGACTGGTTGAAATTCCAGTCTCGCATGGAAGAGCAATGTGAATCAAACATATCCCTCAACATAGAGGAGATAATTAAAAGCACAATACACGATACTACGTGTACCCTCACCTGCTCTCCCAGAGTAACGGAATTTGACATCGCGCTAGAACGACTTCGAGCGATCCGACGGCGTGCTGAACGAAGATATCGACGCACGGGGGCTTTAGAATACTTACGGATTGCTCGAAGTATACAAAAGAAGTTTCAGCGCCGGATAAATAAACTCGAGTCACAACGTTGCACTGCTTTTTGTGAGTCACTTGACCCACGAAACCTTTATCCCAATTGTGAAAGACGGTACGAGGTCTCCGCACAAAACCCACTCAGTGGTTACCATTCAGGGCTCTCGCACATTCTGAACAGAGACGCAGCATTGACGTGGCAGAAGACTTCTATGCCAGAGTATCTGGGCCATTCGCAGTGCCCAATAGTCTATTGCCCTCGACTAACTGTCCACAAACACTGGATTCCCGCATCAATATGCTTTTTTCCATCGTGGAGCTCAGAGCAGCACTAGCTTTGTGTGGACGCACGTCGGCACCAGGGCCCGATAGAATTTCTTATAAGGCCTTGTGTCATCTGTGTGAACGCGCGAGAATCCTCCCTTTGGAGTTGTACAACAAATCTTGGCAAGATGGAACGCTCCCGACAAGCTGGAAGACAAGTCGCCTAGTTCCACTTCTGAAGCCAGGCAAGTCACCGTTGGAGCTCTCATCTTATCGTCCGATCGCATTGGCCAGTTGTGTAGGCGAAGTTATGGAGAGGATGATCCTGGGACGCCTGGAGTGGTTCTTAGAGTGTAACAACATCTCCCCAGATGTCATGGCAGGATTTCGGCGTAGTCGAGCATCGATTGACAACGTAGTCGACCTGGTCACTTATGTCCAACACGAGATAAGCCGTAAGCGTCTCTGCGCATCTTTGTTCCTAGACATCAAAGGGGCGTATGACAACGTTACGCATGAAGCTGTTCTCACCGCTCTCAAAGATATAGGAGGTGGTCGAATGTATCGATGGATACGTAGTTATTTGTCAATGCGATCCTCCTTTGTGAGCACTGAAGACGGTCCAACCTCTCCACATTACAGCCACCGTGGCGTCTCCTAGGGTGGCGTACTCAGCCCTGTGCTGTTCAATCTTACGTTAATTGCTCTCACTGAGCATCTGCTAAGCACAGTCAGGCTATCAATGTACGCAGATGATATTTGCGTTTGGGCATCGGCTGTAACACGCTTGCAGTTACGAGGGAGAATTCAAAAAGCCGCCACTGAAACATTACGCTACCTCCGAAATCGAGGCTTGGAAATTTCTTCCGAGAAATGCGCCCTCGTACGTAGCTTTTACACGAAAGCCTATGGATAAGTACACTATAAGAATCATTGGTCAAACTGTACCATACGTTCGATCGCACAAGTTTTTGGGCGTCATAATTGACAGGAATCAATCGTGGAGCGATCACGTTTCGTACATGAAGAAACGGTTAATGAATATCTGTAAAATACTGAAGTTCTTTGCAGGGAAGACTTGGGGAATGTCTCCCAGTGCAATGCTACAGCTGTACAGAGTACTTTTTCTTAATTTCCTGCGGTACAGTTTACCGGCATTGACCAATGCAAGCGAAACAAGCCTTCGAACGCTACAGAGTGTTTAGTCCCAGGCAGTCCGGATTTGCCTCGGCTTGCCTCGTAGTGTGTCGACAATCGCTACTATAGCTATCGCCGGTGACCACCTCATCACGACACATATCGACGTTGAGGCACTCAGGACACATATAAGGCATATTGCTCGGACACCCTGCCACCACCTAGCCTCTTTACCAGCAGACAGACCACGTTCATCATTTTGCCAAACGGTCACCACATATCGCGATTCTTTGCCAACATGCTTCACAACCGCCGCCAGGTCTTCGACTCCTCCTGCTGCCTGACTCAGGCTAACATCAGGCTAACTATACCAGGCATCCAGAAAAAAGCAGATATGTCGTCACCTGCTCTTAGGACAGCTTGCTCTGCTCTTGTTATACGAGACGTATCAAGGCTGTATACACGTATACACCGATGGCTCTGTTTTACAGAAGAGTTCAACAGCAACATTTGTTATACCAATAAAAGACACGACAAGAAAATTCAAGACCTCCCACATTACGACATCAACGGAAGCAGAGCTCACAGCTCTTCGTGCCGCATTGCAATTCATTAGCGATTGACAGCCACAAAAATGGACAATTTTCAGTGACTCAAAGGTGGCACTGCAATCCCTTCTATCACCTTTACGCCACGGCCCATACGAACAGCTGGTATTTGAGATTGCAGAAAAAACTCACCAATTCATTAAGAAAGGTCATGAAATAGCCTTTCAGTGGCCTTCAAGTTATTGTAGAATCATTGGCAATGAACGGGCCGATCGAGCTGCCCGTTCTGCCCATACTGAAAGCGATGAAATATCAATTCCGCTTTCCAGAACTGACGCTGCACGGAAACTCCGCATGCTTGCTCGCAAGTGCACCACGTCACAATGGAAAGTGTCACATTTCATACATGCCCGGTTAGGTACTTTAGACCCAACTCTCAGTCTTCGAATTCCTCCGGAATCACGCCGACGAGACGCTACTATGACTATGTTGTGCAGATTATGGTTGGGCGTCGCATTTACCAATGCGTACGCGTTTCGCATAGGAATGGGTGACACTGCTGCATGTGACCATTGTGGCAGTCATGAAACGACTTGGCACATTCAGTGTGAATGCCCACAATACTGCTCACAAAGACAGTCACTCTGCAAGGCACTAGAAGAACTGGACAACCAGCCTCTTTCGGAAGAAAAAATCCTGCGCTGCCTACAGGACTTTATGTCACAGAAGAAGGCTGTGCAGGTGCTCCTGCGCTTCTTGCGTTCAACCGGCCTGTCCAAACGACTGTGACCTGAACTCCCTCAATGTGTGCGCATGTGGTTTTTTTTTCTAATTTATTTTATATCTCTTTATATCTATCCTCTTTCCGACCCTTTTCCCCACCCCCATACACGGTAGCAAACCAGTTCATCTAAATTAACCTCCCTGTCTCTTCCTTTTATTTATTTCTCTCTCTCTCTCTCTCTCTCTCTCTCTCTCTCTCTCTCTCTCTGGGTAGAATACTTGGTTGCCATGTAGAATGTCGGGGTTGGATTCCTGCTGGGACCTTGACATTTTTTTGTACATTTGTCGGGCCAACGCAACCAATGTCAGCTGTTTCTTAACGCTCACGCATTAAAATTTTCCATGCGTGTTTTCGCCGTTCCTGAGTAGATATGAAGTGTCAATCAGCTATGGCACATTCCCGCACACCAGTGTCACCCGCTGGCGGGTATGTGCCTCTGTCTGGTGGAAAGTGTTTGACGACGTACGCGACGTGACGGTGACATTAATCATGTCATGACTAGCGAGTCGTAATCGTCAAACCTTCTTACCCTCCCATACTAATTTTGTTTACGCAAAGTCAAGGGGATGATCACGAGAACACCCAGATGTAAGCTGCTAGCTAGCTAGCTAGCTAGCTAGCTAGCTAGATAGATAGATAGATAGATAGATAGATAGATAGATAGATAGATAGATAGATAGATAGATAGATAGATAGATAGATAGGTGGATAGATAGATAGATAGATAGATAGATAGATAGATAGATAGATAGATAGATAGATAGATAGATAGATAGATAGATAGATAGATAGATAGATAGATAGATAGATAGATAGATAGATAGATAGATAGATAGATAGATAGATAGATAGATAGATAGATAGCAGAATACAGTTATGAGACATGCCTGAATAGACGAATCCCGATGAATTGTGACAATTTGTGTTTTTGTAAAAGGAACATAAAACGGATCATTTTGCTCCTTATTGACATGTATCCACAGTGTCCGTGAGAGAAGGCAGCGTCCTCAGGCATTCAGGGAACGGGCGAAGCAGACGCAGCGGACCGATCCGCCCATGACTACATCAGCAGTGTCGCTGTTCCCCTTTCAAGATCCACCACCGCAGAAAAAGTTCGAGTGCTACCTCGTCATCAAATGTTGCCGGCATACCTCGTACACCAATCTGAAACTATGGATCTCGTTCTGGCTGTCACAATGTGACTGTACCCTGCTGGCCCCTCTGTGCATTAGAGTGGCCATTTGAAATGCTTAATAGTTTATTTTCGGAGTAGCTGATAGCGTGTCATGTGAAGTCTTCGGCCGCAGTGAAGCACTCACGCACCTTCTCTGTGAGTGCGCCCCCTTCAACACCGAATCCTCTCACAGAGAAGAAAAATCTGTAGTCCTGGCCTACTCAATCTTCAACATGAGCCGCTATGTGGGTGTCATTGCGATTTATTAGAGCAGCAGGACTCAATGACAAGCTGTGATTGTTTGCAGACAGTGTTGTTCTGTGGTACGTGGTGGTGCGATAGTCGGCACTGTTTTGTTACTTTTACACTGAAAGCTGTTATGAGATAACAACATGGGTCACGCATGGCGCCGTGGTTGTGTGCCGCCACCGCCACCGGTGTCAGTAACCTCTATCTCACGAAATAAGAAAGAAAATTCAAATAAAGAACACTAAGAACACAGTGGGGCTCCAACCCGGGTTCACTGCGTACCAGTCCTGCATTATAACACTGAGCCACTCTTCTGCTTGGGACTTGTTCGAAAACTTGCCTTAGGCGGACATGATGTCGCAATTCCACTTCAGGCATAATTCTTGATCGTCGTCAGCCACTGCATGCAACACGAATTTCGCACAATATTTGTTGCAAGTTTTTAGCGGACACCACACTTCTCCGAATAATGACGAAGGATAGCACGATGAAAGCCCGCCTGCTATACAGAAATTATGAATCTTTATGACGTAGCGGGTACCCAGCAAGGTGCTCCTAGCATTTACCCGAATAGTGCTTGAAAATGCTCTCAAAAGTTTGCTCTTCATGCTTTCGCTGTGACTGTGCTGCACGTTCATCATCATCATTTATTTGACCATTAAGAGCCCATTAGGGGCATTACATAAGAGGGGGGGGACATTTTTCTAAATACAAAAACAAAGAAAAAAATAGAAAGTTGTACAAACACACGAGCAATACTTTTGCAGGATCCGAGAACAGACGCACAGAAAATGTACTTATACAAGTATAAAAACATGCGCGCACAAAATATACACATACAAGAGCGCGAAATACAGTGACAGTGGTAGAGTTTTAATGGGCTTACAAGTTTGAGTGAGCTGTTAGTAGTTGTTTGAATGCGCACGAGTCACGCTCTGAGACGATGACTTCGGGTAAGTTATTCCATTCCTCGATGGCGACAGGAAGAAATGACTTATTGAATGCAACGGTCGTAGCAAAAAGACGTTGGAGGCTTCTGGAATTAAATAGCCGGCGAGAATAGCGGGCGGGAGAAAGCAAGAGAGAACCACGCAAGTGAGGAAAATAATAGTATAATTTGTGAAATAAACAAAGTCGAGAAAGTATACGTCTGTCAGCTAGATTCTGCAAATCTAAGGGCTCCTTTATAAAAGTGATGCTTGATGAGTGATCGTAATTGGACATAATGAACCAGGCAGCCCTATTCTGAACGGATTCCAACAGATTAATCAGATAGGTTTGGTGAGGGCTCCAAATGGACGACGCGTATTCGAGCTTCGTACGAACGAAGGTTACGTACGCAATTTTACGGACTGTGGGAGGTGATAGGCATAACGTTCTTCGGATGTAACCAAGCTTCTTTGATGCGTCAGCAAGTAAGTGTGTGATGTGATCCGACCACGTGAGAGTGTTAGAAATAAGCACGCCAAGGTATCGGTAACTATCAACATACGCCAAGGTCGTTGAGTTTAAATTGTAGACGTGTTCCGAGTTAGACTATTTGCGAGATACGCGCATGACTTTGCATTTGGAAACATTGATCTGCATCATCCAGAGTGAACACCAGTTTTCAATTAAGGATAGGTCATTTTGTAGAATTTCGTGGTCGTCAGGGGTGGTTATTCGGCGATAAAGGACGCAATCGTCCGCAAATAATCGAATGGATGATGAAATTCCTGATTTTAAATCATTCACATATATGAGGAAGAGTAAGGGGCCGAGTACTGACCCCTGAGGGACACCGGATGTAATGGGAGCAGCAGTGGAGTGAAGACCGGCAATGTCAGTGAACTGAGATCGGTGTGATAGGAAGCATCGGATCCATGACAGGGCTAAAGGGTCCAAGTTCAGACAGCAGAGTTTGGTTATTAGTCGTGGATGAGCGACACGATCGAAGGCTTTAGAGAAGTCTATGTATATGACGTCAGTTTGAAATAGAGAATCTAAATTTGGGTGAAGGTCGGCAGTGAATTCAAAGAGCTGAGTTTCGCAGAACAAACCAGGTCGGAAGCCGTGCTGATTTTTGAAGAAAAACCCGTTGTTATCGAGGTGGTGGGCAACGTGCGAATAAATAATGTGCTCGAGGCATTTGCAGGCAATGCATGTCAACGAAATAGGACGATAATTAGATGGGTTAGAACGGTCACCTGATTCGAATACTTTGGTTACCTTGGCTACCCTCCAGTCCGCAGGTATGATACTTTCGGAGAGGTAGTGAGAGAATATGATTTGCAGAATGTGGCTAGAAATAGCTTCAGTGGATTTTAGTAGCTTTGCCGGTATGTTATCAGGACCAGGGGCACTCGATGTTTTTAGTTGGTTTATAAGTTTTAGGATACCTTCAGTATTTATGGTGATGGATGGCATCTGGGGAAAGTTATACCTGGAGGCAAAGGGGATATTGCCCAACGGCTCATTAGTAAAGACTGAGGAAAAGTAAGAATTTATCAAGTCAGAGCGCTGCTGAGCTGGAACCCGTGAGCCATCAGCATTGCACAGTGAAATGTTATGCGCTAAATTGTTGGGGTTGATAATGTTCCAAAAATTTTTAGGTTTATCGCGGATGATTTTTAGGAGATCTTCATGGTTCCACCCAGACCAGGCACTTTTTTATTTGCTGTCTTTCTTTTCCTTCTTTTTTTGCGCGTATGTGCTTTAAATGCCCACACCATCCTTGGAGGTTCACGGGACCCTTAACAAGCACAGTTTAAGGATCTTCTGCACTGAAAGCACCATAGAATCATCCACGTTCGAGACGTGCTAAACAACGATCGATTGACACAGCGTCGTACCAAAAAAGATTGCTATCGAAACAGCACGCGAGAGAGCCCTGTGTTTCTGCGAAGCGAATCATGGAGGCATCTAAATTTTCCCGGAAGAAAGGAATTCATAGAAGACAGTTGCACATTTATAACAACGCGATAAATTGGTTAGGACTAGCTTCCCGAGATGCTTCGAAGCGGCGAGCCAGCTTTTCAAAACGAATCCCTGGAGTGGCGTTGCACAGTTCACTAAATTTGCTTCCTGCTGCCTGATGTGCTGTTCCCCTTCAAATATAGCGCGATTCTTTTTTTTTACAGAGTATCGAAGTGTAAAACATCATGCGCTCTTCTTGTCATTCTTTTTGTGTGTCTGTTTTTGCGAGTCTGGCTCCTCTCATCCTTCATTCACCTTCACTTCCTGGTGCGCAACACTTTGGGGAAACGAGGTTAAAGGTGATAAATGCAGAGACAGTACGAGTAAACGTCAAGAACTAGCAAGAAGTGGGTCATGGTGCTTTGTGTCGAGTTTTCGTAAACATTCAGTGTTGCTTTTGTCTCGCTGGCGTATTTGTCTCGGGCGTATGTGCTAAGCGAGCTCAGGAAAATAGAATAAAACAAGAAATAAAAAAGCACTACAGCCTTATCAAAATGTACCATCAAACATCGATATATAGTCTTACTATTATTTCGGTTCACTGGAGTCTCAGGACCACGTCTAATCCTTGTCTTAACAAAGTTCGGTCTACAGAGGGTTGCCTACTTGTAGTACATGGGCATTACGCAGTCTTCAACTCAATTCATGGCTTTAGCTTGTGCAATGGGCTCAGTGAAGCATCTAATAGGCAAGCGCACTTTAATTGAATTTGTTTGAGGATGTTCAATCATAGTGTAGTGCAGCGCAAATACCAGACGCCGAACGAGCGAAAGAACGAGGACACAGCCTCTCGCGTGTTTGGTTTCTGTTTTTTGCGCTGCACTACACTATGATTGAATTGTTCCAACTCACCCAACAAGCGACGTTGCTGAGGATCTTCAACCTATCAGTAATTCTCATACGTATACGATACAGTTACCAATAGCCGCAACAGATATCTTGGCATCATTGTTTCCCTCATTCGGCGCATTACCCCTCAGACTCGTCTCTGCCATCTACCAGTGATGAACGATTGTTTCTGCGTCTATTTATTGATGAGCCACCACACCCACACAACCCATTCCGCTCCCGAAGGAATTTTCTACCCAGCATGGCATTGGCCTCCAGGATCGCAGGCATCACACGCTTTGTATACCTCACCTGCTTTTTAACACTGTCTTCGCGATCGGCCCACCGTTGACCAAGCGACGGTGTCCTGCGCTGACGTGATCATGTGACGTCACAGTTGAGTCATAATGGCGTGACAAGTTATAGTAGTCTGCACCATTATTATGGCACCATCAAATGATGACGATATCTTTCATCACTCATGCTGACGCCACCACCGATGGTCAATTTTTGCGTGTGGTAAGGGATCAAAGGCTGTCGATCTAGTAAATAATAGAAGCACAAAAGTGACACGTTTGAAGAAAGATAGATAGCGAAGTAATACAAGAAAGGCAGCAAGCTTAACTACACTAAGTCTAGTTTGCTACCCTACACGTGGGTAGAGGAGAATGAGGGAGTAAAATAGAAAGAGAAATCGAGAATGATGCACCCTGCACAACATAAGCAGTGCAGGGTTTCACAGGTTGTCACTCAGTAATGTTGCCTTCCGTAATTGTAGAAAGGACCGTGTGGCTTTCTGGGCTGATAGACCCAATTCAAAGAATAAGTTATTGTAAGTACAGCAGCGAAGCGCGCTGAAGGTCCTGGTAGAAGAACCCCCACGTAGTGTGAATTGTCATCCTGTGTTTGAGCAAGCTTTCTGTCCAGTGAATCCTGGAAACTGTTGTTCGATTGCGCAACTTGCCTGAGCAAATCGATGGCGAGGAAAATGCTGACGTAAGGGCCTTCAAGGAACTGGCACGAAGAAGTGCCTCGTAGGGCTCTTGTCGGATGGTCTTTTGTTTTTCTTGTCTCGGGATTATGTCCTTTTGTATCAGAATCACCGCAGTTTCATCAATCACTGGTAATGAGCCAACCACTAGAGAAAACAGAGACAAAATTAACGTGCGAGGCAGTGATGAATGCTGCGTCACGGATACGATCTGTTTTTCTTGTGGTGGTGCAAATAGTGCGCTGCGTCATTTACCAAGAGCGATCGCACCGTACAAGACGCGTCGGTGCTTTTTTGCTGCAAATAATGAAAAGCACTCGATCTCCTTCTTGCCTGTATGGAATTGGGATCTTTTTTTTTTCAATTTTTGTGTTGTTTCGTAAGTAATTGTAACTAAAGTACGTATAATCATGTCATCGTCCGTTTTGTGCTCGTGTAAATCAATTTATCCGGACCGAAGAAACGTAAGAGTTAATTCAATAAACCTGAAATCTCTAAGCTTTTTAACGTTTCACAGCTGTGAAACCCACTCTTCATGGACAAGCAGCAACCCATAATAATATTGTTCAAGGCTCTACGCGCCAAAAGCACGATACAATTATGAGACACACCGTAGTCTAGAACTTACATTTATTGTTTTTTTTTCTTTTCGCGCGTCAATATTGCTTTTCGCTTTCTTTCTCATCTTTCTTCCACATTCACATTTCCCTTAGTGCAGGGTAGCAAACCGGATGCTCCAATTTCTAGTTAACCTCCCTGTCTTTCCCTCATTTTATTCCCTCCCTCTCTCTCCGTAAGTTTCAAACATCTGGAGTCTTCTAACATGCACTGACGTCACACAGCGCACGAAACTCAAGTCATTAGCTTCTATCAAAATGCGACTGCCGTGGCTGAGATCGAAGCTGCGACTTTTGGGTCCACAGCCGAGCCCCGTAGCCACTGTTTCACCGAGGCGGACAACCAGCCACCCGACATCAGTTGCTTTAAATGGTCAGAGGGGTGAAAGAGAGAGAGAGAAAAGGAATGTAGGAAAGGTAGGGAGGTTAACTAGACTATGCGTCCAGTTTGCTACCCTACACATGGGGAGGGAGAGAGGGAAGTAAAAGAGAGAGAGAAAGATAGACACATGTCACATCACACACATAATGCCGAGTTTCACAGGCGGTCCCTCAATGAAGTTGCTGACAAGTCCATTTAATGAAGCAAAGATCTTGAGAGCCTAGTCGCGCAGCACATCAGCACAGAAAGCCACACGAGCCCTCCTGAGATACTTGTAAGCAGAGGGGTGAGAAGGTAAGGAGGGCTTATGGGTTGGCGGAACTCGCGGACACTTTAACACTACAAACTAGCAAAAAAAAAATGCGTACGTGGAGACAGGTGAGTGGGTATTCCTTTCATTGATTGATTGATTGATTGATATGTGGAGTTTAACGTTCCAAAACCACCATATCATTATGAGAGACGCCATAGCGGAGCGCTCCTGAAATTTCGACCTCCCGGGGTTCTTTCACGCGCACCCAAATCAGAGCACACGGTCCTACAGCATTTTCGCCTCCATCGAAAATGCAGCCCCCGCAGCCGGGATTCCATTCCGGGACCTGCGGGTCAGCAGCCCAGTACCTTGGCCACTAGACCACCGTGGCACGGCCGGCATTTCTTTCAGGAAGACAGGTATAGGTAGGTAAAAACTTTATTTTTTTTCTTTTTAAAGAAAGGGTTAAACTAACAGAAATAGGAGAACGATGTTAGACACGGTAGTTCTCTGCACCGATTGTTTGAAGCTGCACAAGAAAGCCTTCAACTGCTCCTAATTATTTAATACTTTACAAATTAATGGAAGAGAACGCTTTCTACAACAACCAAAAGTTCCGGTACGTCTAGTTGACCTCACTGACTTCTCTTCCGCCTCCCTCTCTCTCAAACTGAATAATATGAGAGGAAAACTTATACTTGAGAAAAATATACGGATGTTAACCCGAAATTCAGACTTCTGTTGTGCTACCTTACATTAAAGGACAACAAGTGAAACTGTGGAAAAAAATTTGAAGAATGTAAAATTTGTAATCTTTCTAGCAGCTCACTTAAAGTTCCGTGGCATAAATTATACTTAAGTGCACTTCGATCACGTAAAGGATGATGCACGTAGGAAGCAGGTAGAATGGACGCCCCTGATATGAATCACTCTATCGAGAATAGCGAAAGTAAGCCGACATCACGGCCTCTACTTTGATCAGTGTTGTGCCTGGCAGTATTATGGGAACTACCAAAAATGAAGCGACTATTTCTACTTTCAAGCTTCTTCAAACACTTAGATTAGTTTTTTTTTTCGCTTTTTATCCCAGGTATACCGGAGATCTACTAAAATGGAGTCAAAGAAGCGCCAGATACGCCAGTTCGTGTAGGGCAAAGATGTGTTACGGAAGTTCCGGTACAAACAAAAATAAAGCCATTTATATGCGTCGGTGTCTTAACGGGCTAAATTTAAGATAGCTCCAATGTAGAGTGACTCTTTTGCGTAATCGAAGTTACGAGATTGGGCTTTCTTAATAAAATACTCGTTTTAGCTTTTTTCTTGCATCGAATGATCACGCACAGAAGGAAGGATAAGGCGTAAGTGTAGATGACAGACGCCATCGTAGAGGACGCAAAGTCTGACTAGAAAACTTGCAGGAACGGGAAACTAAAAGTAAGGGGGAAAAAAGTAATATTGAGTGTGTGGGTTGTAGAGTCAAGTCAGTGTATAGAAAATTTTAACAAAAAAAAAAAACGCTGCAAAACACAAAAACAAAAAGTGCACTTGTTTTCCACATGAAGGCAAGGGGGCCGGCAAATAAAGGCAAACCGCATTAAAAATCCCCTCGTACTAATGCACGATTTTTACAGCATTGTGTTCATTTTTATACAATTTAATAACTTGCACGTGCCATCTAACATTGAAGTAACACAGCAATGAACGATTCATAGTGCCCGGTTGAGTCAGTTTGAGCGTTGTCTTTTATGTTTCGAGTAAGCCACGTGTTCTCTAAGGTTCTTTTTCTTTCTTTTGTTTTTAAGCAATGTAGGCAGAGCTCTATAGTTGCTTGGATAATGTTTGAACGTGCGTTTATAGTACGTCAAGCGCGTCGGGCGTATTTGTCCGATATATGGGCGCAGATGCGCAGCACCACACTGAAGAGCTTCTCCCACGAGAGTTATTCGATTTTACGTGCGAGTAACTTGAAACTAGGTTTGTCCCGTAGCGCAAAGCTGCATTTAGATCAGGACGCGCAAACGTTATACGGGAACCGTGCGCCAGCTGATTATGCATGCTGGTGTAGAGGACAGCACGTGTTTTGCTATGTTTTTTTTTTAATCTTCGATACGACGATATTGTGTAGAGCTTTTCGAACAGCGACCGGGTGCAAACAAACGCAAGGAATGCCAAGTACGTGAGGAGATAGTATTGTTGCCGTATTCCGAGAAAACGGGATTGCGGGCTGCGCCGAAGGTAAATTTCAATACGCGAAATATGCTCGAATTCAGATGAACCACTAGAAAAAATATATTTGGAAACAAAATGTTCAAGGCATATTTCGCATATTTTTTTGCATGTCGAGAACGCATAGCATTATCTGGTGTTCCGAAATTGAAATTAGATTGAAACCGTCTGCGTGAGTAAAGCGCGGGGAACCTTTCTGCGTTACTTTATTTTGATGCCGTTTTGCAAAGAAGCACTCAGCACGATGATTTAGCACAGGCAGCGCTCTGCTGAGATTTGGGTATATGTAATAGACAGATCACATGGGGGCTATACTAGCGGCTTCACCCACGTCAACGTTGTCGCGGATGGTGAGACGCTATTGGTGATGAAGGCTTTATGATGATGGAGGTGTTATTGAATGTTATGATGAATATGATGCTGATTGTGTTCTTGAACATAGTGGCAGTGTTGGTACAGCTTCATTACGTTATCAAATCGTCAAACCTAATTGCACGCAACATAATATCTTCAGCAGAGTGACTTGTTGGGCGAGTTGGTTCATATTTAACGTAGCTTATGGCGCGAAAAACAAAAAGTCCGAGATAAGGACAAGCACAATCTATCAACTAAATTTATTCAAAAAGCATATATATATATATATATATATATATATATATATATATATATATATATATATATATATATATATATATATATATATATATATATATATAGGTCAACAAAGTCACAAGTCATATTAGCCGAAAATATATTTTTTAGCGGCAAGCACTCAAGTAATCTATCTAGGTGGCATGTAACGTAATTTAGGGCTTCACTACGCATGAGTCGCCTTATCTATTAATAAAATATGCTTCCCCTTCTTCTCGTGCCATTTTTCCTTTCATTCTTGCGAGCACCCTGGTCTCAGGTAGCAAAGGTGCGCAGCCGCACTCCCTGCAGTGTAATGTAATCTTCATTCATGCTTTTTTCTGAAGAGGGAGGAGACTCGCTGATCATATTGCTACGTAGCATGTACTATCAGCTCCTTGCGTAAATTTCCTCAATGTCGAAAGGCCCTATGTGCGTTGATTATTACACATTTCGCTCGCCAAATGACAATAATGACAACAGTATTCATTAATAGTAATAATAATATTATTATCCGTGGTTTCACGTTCCGAAACCAAGATATGATTTTAAGAGGCGCCTTAGTGGAGGGCTTTGGAAATTTTGAGCGTCTGGTCGGCTTTAACGTGCACGAATATCGCATAACGCAGGACCCTGTAGCATTGCACCTTCATTAAAATGAGACCGCCTCGACCGG